>NC_051069.1:97058322-97658322 GCF_004664715.2 Peromyscus leucopus | reverse complement strand
CATCAAACACTATATTGTGATGACAGACAGTGCCAGTGAACACTGGAGAATGTACAAATAGGTATCAGCAGTTCAAAAACTGCAACTAAAAGAATAGAGAAGTTTCAAACTACGGTTTTATGTGAAATAATAGCTCTATTTAAAAAACCTTACTGTGCTATATTATTGTGTGTGTGCCAGAGGCCATTAAGAATATACAGCAGATGACAACTGATATTCACCAAGTCAACCTATCAGATCAATAATTCTCTGAGTCTGTTTCTGTCTGTAATTTCTCTCATGTGCCACTACATTTCTACCCTAAAAACTGCTATGGGTGTTTTCCCACTGCCTGTGTGTTTATCTCATGTATATATTCCATCTACTGGGCACACTTATAGCTGTGGATGGTCAGGAAGATGATTTGTGCTTAAGCTGTATAATTCTGATGAATAGAAATACTAGGACATTTTTCATACTCAGACTGACATAGGAAAATTCTCAACTTCAAAGACATCCTTTTACACATTTAGCTAAGCCTTCAGAACAAATTCAAAACAGACTAGCTTCCCTTGCAGAGAATACACCAGGACAAATTCCCAAGTGTTTGCTGAACCAAGGTCATGCACAGAGCAACTTTAGTAGACATAATTTTCTCAGCAATTGGCTTTCTGAAAGTACTCCTTAGGCTCAAGATCCAGCCAACTAACTGTTTATTGCTTAGGTTCTGAATTTCAATGTCACTTTCCATGATATCTCTCAGCCTTACGTGCCTCCCACCTGCTCACCAAGGAGCTTGGCTAATAGCTAAGTGTTGCTGCTCATTCACTGGCTGGTGGTCAGCTTGACCTCCCTAACCTGAGAGAAACTGTGTGATTCTTTATGTGATTATCAGAATGGCTCTGTCTCTTATTATTTACTCAAGAAATGCTTTGTGACCCTGAAAATGTAACTTATATTTGTCCAGAGTTTTTGCTGTGGAGACAGAGATGTGTATGTAGGGCAGAGAGGTGAGTGAGTGATGTAGAAGAGAAATGCAAGTTATGAGTGAAGAAATGTAATAGGGTGGAGAGAAGTGTGTGTATGAGAGAGCTGTGTGAAAAGAGATGAAACTATGTATAAAGTTGTGTGGAGAATGTATCTGTGTGGAAACAGATTTTTTTATTTTATTTTATAATACCATTCAGTTCTACATATCAGCCACGGGTTCCCCTATTCTCCCCCCTCCCACACCCTCCCCTTACCCCCAGCCTAACCCCCATTCCCACCTCCTCCAGGGCAAATCCTCCCCCGAGGACTGCAATCAACCTGGTAGACTCAGTCCAGGGAAACAGAGATTTTTAGAGAAAAAATTTTCAAGATGAAGTAAAAGAGAAAGTTACCATCAAAAAGCAAATGTTTCCTTATTTTTCCCCTCAGATAAAAAAGTCTAGTCATTGCTGCATTTGTGGATTTTTTTGCATACCCTGGGTGCTGCCTGGAGGCTGGCCCTCCAGCAGAAGTTTCAAACTCCTGTTTTATATAAGATGATAGCTCTATTTAAAGAAACCTTACTGTGTTACATTATTATTCCTGTGTGTGCATACATGTTCTACACTGCCTATGTGGGATCAGAGGTTGATTTGGAGAAGCTGGTTCTCTCCTTCCACCATGTGGGTCCTGTGGTCAAACTCAGACAGCTCTATTTTTTTTTTTTTTTTTAAGATTCATTTATTATGTATACAGTGTTCTGTCTACATGTATCACCAGAAGAGGGCACCAGATCTCATTACAGATGGTTGTGAGCCACTATGTGGTTGCTGGGATTTGAACTCAGGACCTCTGGAAGAGCAGCGAGCAGCCAGTGCTCTTAACCTCTGAGCCATCTCTCCAGCTGACAGCTCTATTGTAAATTAAGAATTAAGGTATGATTTAGATAGTAATAAACATAAGTGGTTTGTTTTTCATCTATTCTTAATTGGAAATAGAAGTTTATTTTGTATACTGCATGGCGTCAAGCTGGGCAGTAATAAAAGCACTGCCTTCAGTTTTTTGTTTGTTTGTTTTGAGGCAGGATCTCACTTACAGTCTAGACTACTGTTGAATTCATGGTCTTTCTGACTCCACATCCTCCCTGCCAATAGCTTAATTAAACCTTTACTAAATATATTGTGCAATAGATTTTATACTAGATTTAGTATGAAATTTATATATACATATATATAAAACTTACTATTTCAACAAATTCATATTCTCAAAAAAATAAAAAATAAATGGATATTTGGTTATTATGGATTTACTGCTAAGAATTATTCCTCTCAGGTTGGGGATGCAGCTTAGCTGCTAGAATGCTTGGGAGCCCTTGGTTTTATTCCTGACAGCAGATAAAACTGTGCATGATGACACATGCCTATAATCATAAGCTTATGCCTATATATGCCTATAATCATAAGGGAGGTGGAGTCAAGGGATCACAAGTTCAAAGTCACCTTCAGTTATATACATAGCTAAATTTGAAGCCAGCCTGGACCACATAAAACTGTCTCAAAAAAAGAAAGAAAGAAAGAAAGAAAGAAGGAAAGAGGAGAGGGAGAGGGAGAGAGAGAGAGAGAGAGAGAGAGAGAGAAGAAAGAAAGAAAGAAAGAAAGAAAGAAAGAAAGAAAGAAAGAAAGAAAGAAAGAAAGAAAGAGAGAGAGAGAAAGAAAAGTGTTCTTCCCACCTATAGGTCACCAATTATCAACATTTCTCTATCCACAAATGACCTAATAGGAATGTAATGGAAACTTCCTCCAGCAGTTTTTTTGTTTTTGTTTTTTCCTTTTCTTTCTTTTTTTTAGACAGGGTTTCTGTGTGTGTAGTTTTGGTGCCTCTCCTGGATCTCACTCTGTAGACCAGGCTGGCCTTGAACTCACAGAAATCTGCCTGCCTCTGCCTCCTGAGTGCTGGGACTAAAGACGTGAACCACTGCCTCCCAGCCCTCTAGCAGTGTTCGATGCTTTCTTTACATCCAACCTCATATATACCTATTATACAGTGTTCCTGTATTTATTAGTGTTTTTACATTTTTCTTATTTATAGGTCAATATCCCTCATCTCACTAATTATATGACAGAGACAAAATCAGGATAAGAAAAAATATACTAAATCTTTATTAGTGGTAGTCACACTCATGACATTGCACCACCCAAACTCACCTTGCTTTTAATCAAGATGCTCACTTCCCCGGACTCTATAATATAAAAGCTGTCAGCCTTTTCACCCTGAAAAAGAAGAGCTTAGGTCAGAGTCACATATAACACTGAAGACTGCCAGCCCCATCTGACCTCAGGTCTCTATCTTCAACTCAAGAAGTAGATCAATGGCTAACAAATTAGAGGATCCTGATCATTAAGGACATTAACCCAATTATGACTGACACATATCCTACCTCTTAAGTCTTTATATTTATCTCCAAGAATATGACCAGGTCACCAACTACACAGCATTGTTGTTCTGACTGGGTATATCTGTGTGCAAAAAACCCATTCTAGGGACCAGTAAACAAGAATACTGCAAACTGTGTCAAGGTAAGCCCTGGAGTGTGAAAATGTGGTAGTTTGAATGTAACTGGCCCCTATAAGCTCATAAGGAATGACACTATTGGGAGGTGTGGCCTTGTAGGAAGTGTGTCACTCTGGAGGACAGCTTTGAGTTCTCTTGCTTAAGCTTTGCCCAATGTCACAGACCACTTGCTGTAGCCTGCAAGATGTAGGACTCTCGGCTACTTTGCCAGCACCATGTCTGCCTGCGTATCATCATGGCTCCCTGCCAGAATGATAACGGACTGAACCTCTGAACTGTGAGCCACCCCAGTGAAATGCTTTCCTTTATAAGAGCTACCACGGTCATGGTGTCTCTTCACAGCTGTAAAACACAGACTAAGACAGAGGTCTAGGAATACTCTTGATCAACAAACACAGCCCTCAAGAAGAGACTGCGGAGGAAGCTCAAGCATGGCAAGCCAATGACCTGAGTTCAATTCTCAGAGCCTATATTTGAGGTAGGAGGAGCAAGGTGTGGTGTTGCACATGTGAAAGCTCGGTGCAGGCCAGGCAGACACGGGCAGACCCTTGGGCTTGCCAGCCAGTCAGCCTACCCTACTCAGCAGGTTCCAGGCCAGTGACAGGCCTTGGTTATGTGGTTTGTTTGTTTTTCTGTTGGTTTTTTTTTTTTTTTTTTTTTTTTTAATTTTTCAAGACAGAGTTTCTCCATGTAACAGTTCTACCTGTCTTGGATCTCGATCTGTAGACCAGGCTGGCCTCGAACTCATAGAGATCCGCCTGTCTCTGCCTCCCAAGGGCTGGGATTAAAGGCGTGCGCCACTACTGCCTGGCTCTGTGTTTTTTGAGATAGGTTTCTCTGTGTAGCCTTGATGTCCAGGAACTAGCTTTGTAGAGACCAGGCTGGCCTTGGACTCAGAGATGTACCTGCCTCTGCTTTCTGAGTGTTAGGATTAAAGGCATGTGTCACCACATCCAGGAAGACCTTGGTGGGTTTTGTTGTTTTCTTTTTTTCTTTAAAGTAGATTGTGTATGATGAGTGATACTTGAGGTTGTCCACCCCCCACAAATAACAAAGGACAGCATGGGTCTCTCTCTGCCTTGACACAGTAGGTGCTTTGACACCGTCTTTCTGAACTTTAGGTTTGCCCTTTGCTTGGTTTACTATTAAACTACCTGGCTGAACAACCCATTCAGGTAATTCAACAAATAATGTACTGTGTTCTCACTGTGTGCAGGCACTGTCCTAGGGACATGAGGGACATGTCAGTGGATAAAACAAACTAACCAAGAAATATGATGATCAGTAGATGATACATCTGTGTTGGAGGATGGCAAGTGCTACAGGAAAGGACAGACGGGGACCACGGGCTCTCAAACGCCGGTAGAGGGACCAGCTACTGTGTTCAAACCATGGACAACGGAATAGTAATCACGTGCTATCTATCAGTTGGTTGTTTTGTTTTGAGACCAGTCTGGCTACATAGATCTGGCTGGCCCGGAATTCGTTATGTAAGCCAGGTTAGTCTGTCTCAACCTTTCATCAGCCCTCCTTCCTCTGCCTCCGCAGTGCACTACCACACACTCAGCTTGGTATGGATTGGACAGACTTCCTAATTCTGACTGACCACTTCACACCCCAAATGGGATGACTTGCCTGTGTTAACCTAGTCCCAGACTGGGCTTGATGGCTCATGTCTATAATCACAGCATTCAGACAGCTGAGGTAGAAGGATTGCTGTGAGTCTGAGGCCAGCTTAGGCTACAGAGCAATACCCTGTCAAATACCCTGTTTGGATGGAAAGGTCTCCCAAAGGCTCACATGTTTGAACACTTGGCCCCCGACTGGTAACACTTTCTTGGGAAGTTACAGATCCTTTGGAATGTGGGGCCTACCTTCGCCACTAGGAGTGGGACTAGGAGAGTTACAGTCCAGCCCTGATCTCCGTCTGTTTTGATTACTGTCTTTACTGTGAGGGACCAGCTACCACAGCCCAACTAGCTCCAGCCCATGGATTCTTTTTTTTAAAGATTTATTATTTATTATGTATACAGTGTTCTGCCTGCAGGCCAGAAGAGGGCACCAGATCTTATTACAGATGGTTGTGAACCACCATGTGGGTGCTGGGAATTGAACTCAGGACCTCTGGAAGAGCAGCCAGTGCTCTTAACCTCTGAGCCACCTCTCCAGCCCTTTCTCTGGATTCCAATAGAGATTAATAAAGCTTACTTAGGGTCAAAAGAAAATCACATCTAACAGAAGCCCACCCACAAAAGGAATGGAAGTCTGAGCCTGGTGGCACATGCCTACAATTACAGTGACTCAGGGAGCTTCTGAGTTTAGGACAACTTGATAATACCCTGTCTCGAAACACAAACAGAGAAAGGGTTGAGGATGCAGTTGCAGAAGACTTACTTAGCAGTGAGTTCAATTCCCAGTACTTCAAGGAAAAAGGGCAGCAAGAGATCTCCATGTATCAGGAAGATAGACACCAAGGAACTTCATAGGTCTTTGTATGTGACACAGTTTCCAATAGTGGATGACATGTTTGTTTTCTTTTTTTGTTTTTTTGTTTTTGTTTTTTTTTTTTTTTTTTTTTTTTTGAGATAGGGTTTCTCTACATAGTTCTGATTAACCTGGAACTTTCTATGTAGACCAGATTGCCCTCAAACTCACAGAGCCCTGCCTGTCTCTCTTTCCTGAGTACGGGGATTAAAGCTATGTGCCATCACTGCCCAGCTAAGTCTTTGTTTTCTACTGGAGTCAGAGTAATACAATGTGACCCAGGCTGGTCTTGAACTTATGAACCTACTGCTTTGGCCTCTCAAGTGCTGTCATTGCAGATGTGCATTACCATACTCTGCCCACAAGTGAGACACTGTTCCTTTAGATGATGACTCCCAGGAAAGGAGCTGTGTGAGACCCCAACTCACCTGAGTGATTATTCGTTCTCCATCCTTATAGATCTTTTCTCCGATCACATCCACAATCTTCATTCGTTCTGACATCTACATAACACAGTTATATAGTATAAGGAAAAAACCTTGATTGAATGTCATTGTTACAGAACTAGGTTAGAACAGTATTATTTGAAAACCCAAGGATAGTTTTAAAGCTTTTCCTAAGTCACATAAACAGATTCTTACTCAAACTTTACCTCTAGTGATTTAAAGAGTGGCACAGACTCAATAAATGATTCAAACATCTTCCTCTTTTTTGCATTGTTTTTCACTATGATTCTTCTAAAAGTCACCCGATCCTACAAGAAAAAAAGAAATAGGGAAATTCTAATACATGTCTGTATAAGAAAGTATCTATGGTTTAAATAGCTGAACCACTGCAGCCACTAGAGACCTATGGAAGCCAGTGTATCCACAGGGTTTAATGATGCTAGAAGAAAAAAATCTCTAACCTGTGCTAGGCAGAAGCCTCCAAAACTGTAGCTTGTTGTGTTCAATGAGTGCCACCTATGGGCCATGAATAGAACACAAACAAAACTCTCATTAAATACCTGGTGCTCATAGTCATTATTCAATGCCAAAGACACCCTTCAGAAAAGGCAGAAGTAAGGGCACACAATCAGGTTGTTCTTGCCCTCCAGGGATTTGCAACTGTAATGAGGAGACAACACAAAATATACAGAGCCCATGTCGTAATCAATACTTAGGAGGCTGAGGTAGGAAGCCACTCTGGGCTACATGATGAGTTCTGGGTCAACCCGGATGATAGTGAGACCCTATTTCAAACAAAAACAAAAACAAAGCATAAAATATATATGAATTTTTGCAATTGATATATGCTAGGGGAAATATATATAGGGATTTTAAGTGTTTAGTTCAAGATAGCAATTGAACTGAAATGTACTAGGTCAAAGTACAGAAAGCAAATGCTACAATCATTTCCAGGATGGATTCCAGGCTATGTCAGTGTAAGCCTATGATCTCAGCCACTCAGAAAGGTAAGACAGAAGAGTCTAAAGTACTACGCCCATTGCAGCGATTTAGTTCTGTCTCACAATAAAATAAAATGGTATTGGAGTGTGGCTCAGTGATAGAGCACTTGTCTAGAATGCAGGACGCCCTCTGTTCAATCTCCAGTACTATCCAAAAAAAATTTTAAGTCTTTTTTTTTTTTCCTTTTTCGAGACAAGGTTTCTCTGTGTAGCCGTGGATGTCCTGGAACTCACTATGTAGACCAGGCTGGCCTTGAACTCAGAGATCCACCTGCTGCTGCCTCTGCCTCCTGAGTGCTGGGATTAAAGGTGTGTACCACCACTGCTTGGCTAAATTTTAAGTCTTAAAAATGGAATTTCTAGGGCTGGAGAGATGGCTCAGAGGTTAAGAGCACTGGCTGTTCTTCCAAAGGTCCTGAGTTCAATTCCCAGCAACCACATGGTGGCTCACAACCATCTGTAATGAGATCTGATGCCCTCTTCTGGCCTGCAAGCATGCATGTAGGCAGAACACTGAATACATAATAAATAAATAAATGTTTAAAAAAAATGGAATTTCAAAGTGGGAAAGAACAATCACAGTAGGTGATGGAAGATAATTTTGCAGGAAAAATGCATATTTGCTGGGGACCTGAAGGAGGGGAAGATTAAATGAATGAAAAGACAGGAGGATAGATAGGTAGGCACTCAAGATGGCAATCAGCACATGAAAGAGCCGTGGAGCTGGGTGGCGGGCGGCACACGCCTTTAGATCTCTGTAAGCTGGGTTTCATTTACCTAATCAGCAGAGTCACTTACACTCCCAGCACGGGGTGATGGTGGGCTCTTCGTCCTCCACTGCCCTAAACCACAGCGTACTATTTTACAGCTCTCTGGCATTTAGTTAAGTTGGTCTCCATTTTCTTCACCACCTGCTTGCTTGACAGGAGCTCCTCAGTCTGACTGCTCTCATGGATTATATCATCAGCCACTGATTTCTGAATTCTAAGGTTAAGTAAGAATTTATCACGTAATAGGCTACTTTCATACTTTGGAATATTATGCCATTATCTTTGGAATTCAATTTCTGTATATTTTCTGGGCCAATCTAGGCCAAGAATATTGTAGAAAGAGGGCAATTAAGACTGAGAAACTGCTGTCAAGTATGATGGCGCATGCCTTTAATCCCAGCACTTGGGAGCCAGAGGCAGATAGATCTCTATACGAGATCAGCCAATACTACATAGTGAAATCCTATCACAAAAGAAAAAAAAAAAAGACTGAGAAAAATGATAATTATGAAGTTCCCTTCTTTATGTCTGGATGTTGTTAAAAAAACAGCATTTTATAATTTACGTATGTTACCAAATCATTACAATTACACAAGTAAACTGTATTTCTAGCTGTTAAGAATTGATACTTTCTTCAGTGATTTATGTATTGTGGTTCCAGTCCCACAAATGTATTTATGTATTTGTTGACAAGGTCTTGTGTAAGCCCGGCTGTTCTTAAACTCACCATGTCACCTGAGAATGTGCTATTGCCTGGTTTTTTGTTGTTGTTGTTGTTGGTTTAGTTTTTAAGAATTAATTAATTTTTGTTTTATGTGCACTGGTGTTTTGTGTGTGTGTGTGTGTGTGTGTGTGTGTGTGTGTGTGTGTGTGTATCTGTGTGAAGGTGTCAAAACTTCTGGAGCTGGAGTTACAGACAGTTGTGAGCTGCCATGTGGGTGCTGGGAATTGAACAGGGGTCCTCTGGAAAAACAGCCAGTGCTTTTAACCACTGAGCCATCTCTCCAGCCCCACCATGTCTGGTTTTATACAGTGCTGGGGTCTGAATCCAGGACTCCCTGTACTCCACCAACTGGGCTACATCCCCAGCCTAGTCTGATCTTCGATCCTCTGTGTACATGCTTTTATACTTCCCATAATTCTCATTTTATGCTGTACAAGGCCAGTTCTAGTGGTTGTGAATAGCATAAAAAACCCTAAGATGTCCACCTAAATTTGAGTAGCAGCCAACAGAACAGTAAAGAGGAAACTCCCACAGGCAGTAAGTGTACACGAGGGCAAAGAGCCCTGACGTTCAAATGAGAAAAGGAATGTTACTTTCACTCATGATTGCCAGGAATCCATCCTGTGACACCACCGGTCTTGCTTCATCCTCAGCAGGCATTTAGGAACTCTTGCCTTTGAACCTTCTGGAAGTTCCATTTCTGGACTGAAGCTTCAAGATAGATCGAGCTTGCAAAGTAACCAAATAAAGCAGGAGACAGGCAGAGGCCCAGAGGCATCTTCACGGGTCACTAGCCCACATCAGGGAGAGGAGACTGGAGTGGTTTCAAGCAGGAGGGCAGGGCAGGGATCCTACAAGAGGACGCCTCAGCACCAGAGGGCCGGTGCTGCTCTCTGGGCATCTAACTTGTGCCAGGCTCAGACACAGCCACTTTTCTTATGTCCATAACTCTCATGTCAAACCAGCAGGTGGATTATTTTATATAGCCCATTGTATTTTGAAATAATTTGCATCAAGACTTTCTTTTTTACTTATATTATTTTTACTTACATATTTTTTAAATTTATATTACTTATATTAATTATTTACTTACATTACTTATATTAAGAGTGTGTTATGTAATTTTCAAATGTTTGGAGAATTTTATTATCTCTATTATTATGACTAGAGAATACATACTGATTTCAATATTTGATTTGTTAAGATTAATTTTACATTCCAGGATTAGATCTATTGTGGTGGCCATCCATGTTCTTAAAAAGAATACATAGTCTACTGTGTGTCTTCTATAAATCTTAATTAGATCCTGCTGATTCATATAGTTAAGCTCTTCTATGTCCTTACTGGTTTTCTGGCAAGTAGTTCTGTCAGTGTTGAGGGCCAGTCTGCACCATTTGTAATGTGGATCTGTCTAGATCTCCTATTAGTTTTATTTACTTGGAAGCTGCTGTTGTTCATTGTACACATATTGAGGGATGCTCTGCCTTTCTGGTAGACTGTACCTTTCATTATTGTGTAGTGTTTTCTCTTTGTCCTTGTAATTTTCTTTGTTCTGTTGTCTGATATCAATATGATTATTCCTTTTTTTATTGAGATTTACATGATATAAAATATATATATTTCTTTCTTTTTTAAAGATTATTTATCATATATACAGTATTTCTGCCTGCATGTATGCCTGAACACCAGAAGAGGGCACCAGATCTCATTACAGATAGTTGTGAGCCACTATGTGGTTGCTGGGAATTGAACTCAGGACCTATGGAAGAGCAGCCTGCTGTGGAATAATCCCTTTGTACACTGTGAAGGTTTATTGCTATGATTGGTTTAATAAAAAAGCTGATTGGCCAATAGCTGGACAGGATAAGGTTAGGTGGGAGAACCAGACTAAGGACACAAGAAGAAGCGTGGAGTCAGAGAGTTGACAGCCAGATGCAGAGGGAACAGGAAATGAACATGCCATGCTAATAAAGGTACCGCCACGTGGAAGAGGGTAGATAAGAAATATGGGTTAATTTAAAAATGTAAGAGCTAGTTAGTAATAAGTCTGAGCTATTGGCCAAGCATTTGTAATTAATATTAAGTCTATGTGTGTTTATTTAGGAGCCAGCGGTCCCAACAAAAACTCTGTCTACAAATTTGGTGCCCAAGTGTCCAGCACCTACATCCACATGAGACCTGAGAAAGGTTAAAAAAGAGTTCTAGGACTGGAGAGATGGCTGTTCTTCCAGAGGTCCTGAGTTCAATCCCCAGCAACCACATGATGGCTCACAATCATGTGTAATGAGATCTGGCGCCCTCTCCTGGCATGCAGGCATACACGGAGGCAGAATGTTGTATACATAATAAATAAATAAATCTCTTTAAAAAAAAAAAAAAAAAAACCTAAAAAGGGGGGGGAGTTCTAAACACACAAAAATGGAGCCAAACTCAGC
Source organism: Peromyscus leucopus (assembly GCF_004664715.2). Lineage (NCBI taxonomy): Eukaryota > Metazoa > Chordata > Mammalia > Rodentia > Cricetidae > Peromyscus > Peromyscus leucopus. Next base: position 97,646,943 of record NC_051069.1, on the reverse strand, counting down.
TTCCTAGTCTCAGGTCTCTCATGCCATCAGCAGTACAGAGATGCATCACCTGCAGTTGCCAACATACCATGAGCTAAGCCACATAGTGGGTTCCCACAGTCTCTCACATGGGCCACAACACAGAGGCATCTCCCAGCCACTGCCTTTGGGCTTGAGACTCCAGAACAAGCCTTGCCAGCATGCCATAAACTAAGCCGAAGGGCAGGTTTAAGTTTTGCTCTCGCAGACAGGAAAGATTATAGATACACAGTAAAGACATATCCAGATGGAAAAAAACCAACAACTCTAAACAGGTTATAGTGTGTTTTAAAATGTACATAGGCTTGGAAGAGAAAAGAGAAGGTATAGACAGTCATAGAAAAAGAAAGTTTTAGGGGTTGGGGATTTAGCTCAATGGTAGAGTGCTTGCCTAGCAAGCGTAAGGCCCTGGGTTCGGTCAGCTCTGGGGCGGGGTGGTGGGGTGGTGGTGGTGGTGGTTGGGGTGGGGGGTAGTGGGGAGGTGGGGGGGAAGAAAGTTTAACAATAGTAAAATCCTTAAAAAGGGAATAAAGTAATGAAAAGGTAAAAGCCATGTAAAGATGGGAACTACACAGAGAGTCTGGATCCTGTATGTTTTTGTGTTGTCTTTGAATTGTTTGACTGCTGAGGAAGGAGCAATAACTGCTAAGAGGCATTGGATTATGAAAGCTGCTAAATTAAACCAACCTATATATTTTAAAATATCTTGACATCAAAATGGAAGTCCAAAGATATGTTGCTTTGGGGGGCAGGTTATGCTTTTATTTCCATAGGAAATGTGAAGCTGTGGATTCATTCTGGGTTAAAGAAAATCAGGTTTGGTCAGGGAAGACCCCCCTTAAAATCCTGGCTACAGGGATAAAACAAAACAAAAAACCTAGAAGAACTACAGGACATGTAACGTATATTTTACCTGCTCAAAAAAAAAAAAAGAACAAACCAAAAACCAAAAAACAAAACAAACAAACAAAAACAAAAAGTCATCTTTAACTGACTCGTGTACACCACATATTCCATACTTGTAATGCAAGTTACCTTTAAAGGTTTATGTATTTTCAGAACAAAGGAACCAAACACCAATGAAAATGGATGGCCCAGCTGATCCAGCATTTTACAATGTCTCTATTACAGTCTCCTCAAAATTGTGCATCCAAACATCTTCAAGGCTGCTGGCTGAGATGGTCCAATCTCAGGGACTACTCCAGTCAGGACTTCACTGTTATCCCAATTTTCTTAAGGTTTCTCCAAAGATATCAGTGCCCCCAGAAAGTAGTCTAAAGAACAATGCCCACATTCCCAAAATATTGGCTATGGATATTTGTAATCATTTAAGAGGGGTTGGTTACAAGTTGTTATTGGTAATGGTCAGAAAAAGAAAAAAAAAAAAAAAGCTGAACAAGGGAGATTAGATTCAGGGATCTTGTTCTTTAATCCCAGCACTCGGGAGACAGAGGCAGGTAGATCTCTGAGTTTGAGGCCAGCCTAGTCTACAAAGTGAGTCCCAGGACAGCCAGGGCTACACAGAGAAACCTTGTCTTGAAAAACAACAACAAAAGTGAAATATGGAATTTGTATTATAAGGTATTTGTGAAGGAAGAGTTACAGATTACGGACATGTAACTTAATACAAAGAGAAATGAGATAAACAGTGGATAATATGATACAAGAACCACAGTAGCGTTTTACTTAAAGCAAAATTCCATTTCCCTGAACTAAGTCTATGGGACATGGGCGTAGACAAAACAACAAGTGAGTGACTGAACACAAAGCAAACTGCTATCAATACCACCAGAGGTGGAAAGTGCTAACTAGCAAAGGGTTTCCTACCACCACCGTCCCTGCTACTGCTCCTCTTCTTCCTCCTCTTTTGTGTGTACATGTGTGTTAGTGATCGAGTCTCACTCTGTAGCCTGCCCTCTTGGACTACTTAATACGCAGAGTTCTCTCTCTAATTACCTAATACAAACAAGCAAAAATGTAGCAAGAGCTCTGTCACTACAAGGTTACAGACTATTCATGTTTCTGTAACTTAAAAGATTTGTTGCCAAGTCATTGAGGAAAATGGAAAAATACATTTACATGAGACCTTTTACGGCATATTTTTCAGATAACTGGCTATAAAAGACAGTTAACACTATACCATGCATTTCTCTCACTCACCAATCCCCAAAGGGAGCCTTCTGAGGTGGCGACAATGGTAGCAGCTCTCGGGGTATTGTACATCAGAGCTAGTTCTCCAAAACTGCCACGGTTGTCATACTGACCCACAGAACGTGTTTGGTTATCTTTTGTTACTAAAATGTCATAGGTTCCCCTAGAAGAATGACAAGAAATAATTAATTACTTCTGATCAAGGTTTAAGACTGACTGATACATATAAAACACAACAGGGGGGCAGAGCTGGGGACATTTTGCCTAGCACGCAGGAGGCCCTGAGTTCGATCTCAGATCTAGATAAACCAGGCATAGGGTGCATGTCTAGATTACAGCACTCAGATGTTAGAGACAGGAGGATCAGAGATTCAAGATCATCCTCAGCTACACAGTGAGTTTAAGGGGATACATAACATCCTGCCTCAAAAGGGAATAACCAACATAATTTTGTGAAAATATACAAATGATTTTTGCATTTGATTTTGTTTTGTTTTTAATTTTATGTGTATGGGTGTTTTGCCTGCATGAATATTTGTGCACCATGTACATGCACTGCCAAGGAAGCCAGAAGAGGCCGTCCAATTCTTTGGAGTTGGAGTTACAGATGGTTGTGAATTACCATGTGGGGTTTGGGAATTGAAATCATACTCTGGAGGAGCAGCCAGTACTCTTAACTGTTGAGCCATGTCTCCAGCCCTGCATTTCACTTTGTGTACTTTTGCCTATTATACTGGCTAGGGCTTCTGGCACAGTACTGACTAGAAATGAAGAGCACAGGTACCCTTCCTTAACATCAGTCTTTGCTGGGCCATGGAGGGAGAACAGGGTCTTTCAGCCTAGCCCAGGCTGGCCTTGAAGTCCTGATCTGTGGCTTTAGGTTCTTGAGTGCTTACAGGGATAAGCCACTATATCTTGCCTGATAAACAGTTTATTACAAAAAGATGTTACATTTTATCAAGTATTCTGTGGGAAGTATTGACTGTAAAGTATTTCTTTCATGGTTTGTTGGAAACAAAGATAGAACTGATTAAAAATAATGACACAACTTTCTACCTACTAGTTGCAAATTATTGCTCAAGAAAGGTACTCAGAAATGACTAACATTTAGAGAGACAAGCATGCTCAACACACCACAGAAGCAAACAAACTTCTCAGAGTTTCTGTAAGACAGCTAACAACACATTAACAAGTGACTTAAAGAGATCATTTGAGGGCTTTGATGACTCAGCTGGTAAAGCTCTTGCATGCTGAGTGGTGGCACATGCCTTTAACCCCAGCACTTTGGAGGCAGAGGCAGGTGGATCTCTGTGAGTTCGAAGCCAGCCTGGTATACAGATCGAGTTCTGGACAGCCAGGACTACACAGAGAAATCCTGTCTCAACAAACAAACAAAAACAAGCAAACGTCAGTTGTGGAGGCATGTACTTCTAATCCCAGTACCAGGAATTCAAAGACAGGCAGATCCCCGAACTTGCTGGTTGGCTCTCTTATACTAACCATGGAGCTCCTGACCAATGAGAAGGCCTGTTTCAATTAACTTAGATGGCACCTGAGTAACAGCACTTGAGGTTGTCCTCTTACTTCCCATCACTGGTGCAGCCACACTAAGGTATGTGGAATCACAAACACATATGAACACAGATGCACAAGTAAGTCCCTATGAAACCATTCCAAAGGAGAGAAAGACACTGAAAAGATGTGTGGGGCTACCCATCAGACAATATTAATAACAGCAAAAGTTACAAAAAAAAAAAAAACCAATTATTCTGGGGCTGGAGAGATGGCTCAGAGGTTCAGAGCACTCGTGGCTCTTTCAGAGGACCAGGGTTTGCTTCCCAGAAGCCACATGGTGACTCAACCATTTGTACCTCTAGTCCCAGGGTATCCAATGCCCTCTTCTTGCTTCAGTGGGCACTAGGTACACATGTGGTACACAGACATACACACAGGCAAAACACCCATACACATAAAAAAATTAAGGAAAATTTCCTTTAATTCTAATAATTAGCCCCTAGTATCAAGGACCCAAAAGTTAAAACAAGAAGTTGTAAAATTTTCCATTCAAAATTTTGAACAGGGAGTTGGAGAGATGACTTGGTGGTTAAGAGCACTGGCTGCTCTTCCAGAGGAGCCGGGTTGAATTCCCAGCACCCACATGGTATATCAGCACACACGATATACAGGTATCATCTATAACTCCAATCCCAGGAGATACAAAGGGTGTTCTCCAGGCTCTAGGGTTACTAGGTATGCAAGAGGTGCACAGACAAGCATGCACGCAAAACATCCATACGCATACTTTTGTTTTAAATTTAGAAGCTGGGAATGGTGGCACACATCTTTAATCCCAGCACTTAGGAGGCAGAGACAAACTGAGTTTGAGGCCAACCTAGTCTACACAGAGTTCCAGGACAGCCAGGACTACATAAAGAAACCCTATCTTGCAATAAAACAATTTTGAACAGGGCTAGAGAATGACGTATCAGTTAAGAGCACTGTGTTCTTCTTGAAGAAGACCAAAGCTAGGGTCCCAGCACTCATGCCCGGCAGCTCACAGGCACCTGTAACTCCAGCTCCAGGGCACTCACTGCCCCTCTTCTGGCCTCTACCAGTACTTGCACATGTGTGTCATGTATGCACACAGACACACAGATATATACACAGGCCAGTGAGAACCTGAGTTCAATCTCTGAGACCCACATGGTAGAAGGAGAGACTTGATTCCAGCAAGTTGTCCTGAAGTCTAGACGTACACACACATATACATAAAACAAATGGATAAATGTAAAAAACAAAATAATTTTAAAAATTTAGCAGTTACTTCATGACCCAGGAAAAGAATCCCAAAACTTGGAGAATTAGAAAAATCTAAGTAAGAGCTGGGCGGTGGTGGAGCACGACTTTAGTCCCGGCACTCAGGAGGCAGAGAGGCAGGTGGATCTCTGTGCATTCAAGGCCAGCCTGGTCTACAGAGTGCGATCCAGGACAGCCAGGGCTACACAGAGAAACCTTGTCTCAAAAAGGAAAAAAGAAAAAAAAAAAAAAAGAAATTCTAAATAAGGCCAACACTTTGGCTGCAAAGCATTGCAAATGTTCTTTTCACTTCTGATTTAAAATGTGTTGCGTACCTAAGAGAATGGCCTTGTTTTTAGGAAATGCAGGTGGAGATGTTCAGAGATAGAGGAACAGTATATCTGAAACTGACTTTGGGTTGTTTGGAGACAGAGCCTCAGAAGGCTCAGTCTGGCTTTGAAGTTGCTACATAGCTGATGATGACCTTGAACTCCTGAACTTCCTGCTTCCACATCCCTATTGCGGTGATGACATAGATCTGCAGACTACCACGCCTCCTTACCTTTCTGGAACTTATTCTGAACAATTTGATGTGTTAAACATGGCAGAACATTAAAACTTGGGGGGCTGGGTTAACAAGAATTTTTTTATACTATTTGTTGTAAGTTTTGTTTGGTTTTAAACTCTGAAGTTCCTTCAACAGGAAAAAAGCGGGCTGGGGAGCGGACCCGTGGTTAAAAAGCACACACTGCTCTTCCAGAGGATCCAAGTTCAGACGCCAGCACTGTGTCAGGCAGCTCACAACAACCTTAACTCCAGCTCCCAGGGATCTGTCGGATGCCCTCTTCTGGCCTCTGTGGGCACTGTACTCAAATGTACAAACCCCACTCCTCACACCTTCCCCGCCCCATCACACATCAATAAAAATAATAACCTTTATTTTTATGAAAACACAAAATTTATTTATATAAATATTCATACACAAAAAAGTAAATCTGTTTTTTTTTTTCCAGACAGGGTTTCTCTGTGTAGTTTTGGAGTCTGTCCTGGATCTCACTCTGTAGACCAGGCTGGCCTTGAACTCACAGAGATCCGCCTGCCTCTGCCTCCTGAGTGCTGGGATTACAGGTCTGCACCTCCACCACCCAACTTAAAAAAATAACTTTTTTTAACCTTAACGAATAATTGAAGGAATGATAATGTTTTATTATCTTAAACTCCTTCTTTTAGAACTGAGGATTCAGAAGGAACCCCCACTCTTGCTCAGGAGAATACTATCAACTCAAGAGGCTAAGATGCAGTAAGTTAGGAAGTAAACCCAGGCTTCATTTTTCCCAACATGGCTTACAGTTGGTGCAGAGTGAGAAAGCATTGAAGGCATGGAGGTAAGGGACACATTCATTTTTCAAAGCAAGCTAGAAATCAGTCACACAGCAATACACAGTCACAGATACTCTTTGGGGAATCAATTCAATTGAACATTGGCAAATGGCATGTTTACAAAGCACATCATGACAGTCTTTTTTCCCCCTCCCCTTGACACTCTTTATCTAGCTAAAAAGAAGATTTTCAACTAGAAGTCATATCTCCTCCACATAGGGGTTTTACTCAGGACTCAGGACAGCAGTAGACAGCTGTAATCCCTTGAAAGGCTTTGAGAAGCTTGTTCACTCAGCACTAGACCTCTCTGGGCTAAACATAGTACAGGATGAGGATTCTGTCCTGAATTAGGAATCCAAGGCAGTGTGGCCAAGTAATCACAAAGCATCTCCTACCGTTCTATGACATAAAAGTTGTCTCCATCATCTCCTTGGTCGATGACATGCTCGTCAGGTTTGACTATCTTTTCAAACATGGCATCGAGAACTTCAGAAAGCTGCTCCTAAGGCACACACAGAGAGAACAGATGGCTTTACCTTTACTGAGAAAAGGCAATGATCCGCTGGGCACGGTGGTGCACGCCTTACTGCCGGCGCTGGGGAGAAGAAACAACCGCCAAGCCCCTCTGTTTTTTGACAGGGTCTTACTATACAGCCAGCTGAGCTCCGAACTCTTTTTTTTTTTTTTTTTTTTTTTTTTTTTTTTTTTTTTTCAAGATTGTTTTTCTCTCTATGTAGCTCTGTGCCTGTTGCTTCTGGAACTCTTGGCTCTGTCTACTGTACACCAAGCTGACCTTGAACTCAAGAGATTTGCCTGCTTCTGCCTCCTGAGTTCTGGGATTAAAGGCATATGTCACCACATCCAGTGAGTTTGGTTGGAATTTTTGATCATTCTGTCAGCCTCTTGAGTCTGGCTTGCCAATTCTTTTGAGGGAGTACCATCTTGAAAAAGCTAACTCATTTGACGGAGAATCAATATCCAATATATATATATATATATATATATATATATATATATATATATATATAAAAAAAACTCAAAAGAAAAAAAAAAAAAGAAAAACCACCAGGGCTGAGGGCAAAGCTCTGTCATAGATCACTTGCCTAGCATGTGCAAGACCCTAGGCTCAATCCCCTTCATGTCAAAAAAGAAAAATTAAACAAAACCAACAAACAAAACCTCTTAGAAGCCAACAATCATGTTAAAAAATGAAGAAGAAAGGGCAGTTAAGTTTTAAAGAAACAGGTAAATGATCTGAAGAGATATTTATTAAAAGAAGTACAAAGCCAAGCAAAGTTTAACACGCCTTTAATCCCAGCACTTGGGAAGCAGAGGCAGAGGCAGGTGGATCTCTGTGAGTTCTGGACAGCCAGCCAATGTTAAGTAATAGAAAAACCCTGTCCCAAAAAAACGGGGGAGGGGGAGTACAGAGAGGGCGGGGCTAGGCTCAGTCAGCGGTGTAATCGCTCCTTTAATTCCAGCTCTGGAGAACCAGAGACAGAAGGATCACAGTTCACCATGATCCTAGGCAGAATTCAAGGCCAGACTAAGATATTTGTATGGGATCTTGTCTAAAAAAGAAAAGAAAAAGAAGGAAAAGAAATTGGGAGAGCCTCAATATCAACATCCTTAGTCATCAGGAAAATGCAAACCAAAACCACATTGAGGCTTCATACCATCCTAATTAGAATGAATATTACAGAAAATGAACAAATGCTGGTGAGGATGGGAAGAAAAAGGAACCCATGTGCACTGGTGGTAGGAATGTAAATGAGTAGAGCCATTATGGAAAACAGTATGTAGGCTCCTCAGAAGACTAAAAATAGAACTGCATATGATCCAGTTATACCACTATTGGGTATTCACCAAAAGGAAATGAAGTCAGCAGACAAAAAAATACATATCCATTTTTATGTTACTATTTGTAAGAGCCAAAATATGAAATCAGCCTATATGCCTATCAATACATGAGAGGGAGTAGAAAATATGGTACCTACACAATGAGGTAAATAAAGAAAAATGAAATGTTGTTTGTAGGAAATGGATAGAAATGGACAGTATCATATTAAATGAAGACAGACAGACACAGAAGGACAAGTGGTGTGGCGATATATTGTGTACCCTAATAAAATTTGCCTGAAGATCAGAGAACAGAATAAGCCACTAGATTAAACATAGAGGCCAGGCAGTGGTGGCACACGCCTTTAATCCTAACACTCGGGAGACGGAGATCCGTCTGGATCTCTGTGAGTTCAAAGCCACCCTGGACTACATGAAATTGACTCAGTCGAGGAGAGAAACAGAGCCAGGCAGTAGTGGCACACACCTTTAATCCCAGTACTTGGGAGTCACACACCTTTAATCCCAACACTACAAGTAAGTAATGTGGTTGGACAGAGAAAGGTATATAAGGCATAAGGAGACAGAAACTAAGCCTTTTTCGACTGGACCCCTTTCAGCTGAGGACTCAGAGGATTTGTGGAACTGACGAGGTGAGAAGTGGCTGTGGCTTGTTCCTTTTTCTCTCTGATCTTTCAGCATTTATCCCAATATCTGGCTCTGGGTTTTTTTTTTATTATTATTATAAAACCATTTTAAAATTCACATAACAAAGTGGTCATGTTCTCTCTTACACGTGAAAACTCAACAACAAAAAAGATAACCTGAAAATGAAGAAGGACTATGGACTATTAGGAAAGGAAAAGTTGAACAGAAGGAAGGAGGAGAGGGAGGTTGGTCAAGTACATAACATATTAATATATGATAATCATTATTTTAAAAATAAATTAACAACTTACAAATATTATCTAAATCAGAGCAGCACAGTGCACTATGGAGGTTATCTTGTAGTGTGTTTACCTCTGAGTAGGCCAGCACAGCACTAACCTCTAAAAAAGGTTTAGTTTCTACCTCATCAATTTTTATAACTAAAGGAGGCAAATCTAAGGAGAACATTTTACCTCACAATGTTACTTAAAAAGTGGTATCTAATGGACAGGTATTATTAGCTTCACATACGCGTAACACATGTAAATACATACTTACAAACACTACATGTTATAACCAGAAAGCAATTAAATGAATAAATATAATAAAAAGGAAACAACGGGCTGGAGAGATGGCTCAGTGGTTAAGAAAAATGGCTGTTCTTCCAAAGATCCTTAGTTCAATTCCCAGCAACCACATGGTGGCTCACAACCATCTATAATGAGATCTGGTGTCCTCTTCTAGCCTGTAGGCATATATGCTGACAGAACACTGTGTCCATATTAAGTAAATAAAACCTTTTTTGAAAAAAAGGTAACAACAGTACTAAATTCTGACCAAATACTTTTCTCAGCCTTGAACTGTAGTTCCTCTGTTAGACAGGAAGATTAATATTGGGGCAAGGAACACAAAAAATACCAGACTTACACTGAGGTTAAAAACAGGGAGATCGGACCGGTGGTGGTGGTGGTGGTGGTGGTGGTGGTGGTGGTGGTGGTGGTGGTGGTGGTGGTGGTGGTGGTGGTGCACGCCTTTAATCCCAGCACTTGGGAGGCAGAGGCAGGTGGATCTCTGTGAATTTGAGGCCAGCCTGGTCTACAAAGTGAGTTCCAGGACAAGCACCAAAACTACACAGAGAAACCCTGTCTCGAATTAAAAAAAAAAATCCCCCGCCCCAAAACCCAGGGAGATCAGAAGTTTAATGTCATCCTTGGCTACTTAGTGAGTTCAAGGGCAGTCTGGCCTACATGACACCATGTCTACAAACAAACAAACAAACAAACAAACAAACAAACAGAGGGTGGGGGGACTGGAGAGATGGCTCAGTCAGCCTGAGTCTTATTACCAAAAAACCATATTTAGAAAAAGTACATAGCATCTAAAGAATAACACCTAAGGCTTCCTCTGGCCTCTACATTCTCATGCACCCCTCCTCTACCTGCACTTACACACACACACACACACACACACACACACACACACACACCAGCTTAGTTAGGTTCAAATCTGAGGACCAGAATGTAAAAAATAAACAAACAAAAAGCACCTTTAACTTAAAGTGGAATGATTTTATTTTTGTGAAATTCCATATGACTTCTGTCAGAGTGACTATGCTTCCTAAAATAAAATGCCAAAAGCCATCTTTAATTCTGAAGTTCCATGGGTGTTGAATACCGTACAAACTGACAGAGACTTAAAAAGAATGCTTGCTACTGATTGCCATCCACTCTCATGTAAAACATGGACCAACATTCCCCGAAATTTTCTAATTAAATACTGCCAAGAAAAAGGAAAAAAAAAATCTAAAAAGAGAAAAAATACTGGCAATACATTCAAATGTTCACGTATAATCCAAACTAAGGGACATCTTAGGCCTGGTCTGAGGGAGGATCTTGTTCTGAGCAGCTCCTCTTGGAACCTGCATCCTCTAGAAACTGGAATGAGGTGTCTGGGAAAGGGGACATTTTACACTGGAGGGGACAAAACTAGGGGAACAAAATGATATCACCACAATACATTATGTGCCTTGACGGAGAAACAGAACCAAGAGCTGGGAATATAGTTTAGTTGTAGAGTACTTGCCCAGCATGCACCAGGCCATGAGTTCAATCCCCAGTATCACCAAAAGAACATTATTAATTTTTAGGCTGGGTGTGGTAGCATATGCCTGTAATCCCAGCCCTTGAGGTCTTTCTCAGTTACACAGGGAATCTGAGGCCAGCCTGGGCTACATGAAACCGAAAACCCCACAAAACCAAATAAAAAATGTAGGAAATTAAGGAAATATTTTTGTTCTTGGAAAAAGTATCCCAAATATCATGTAATGGAAAGTATGATCATAAAGTCTGACATATGGATAAAGGGCTCAGAACAAAAATCCTTCTTTCTCCCTCTCTGTACTACACAACCCTACATACGAGAACAGTAAATGATGGAACATGGTAACTGGTCAGCACAGTTCCGAGGAATATGGGGCTGAGTAGTTGGCTCAGCAGGGGGAGTGCTCAGGTGTGCAAGCAAGAGGCCTTGAGTTCAGATCCCTAGTACCTACACAAAAAGGTAAGGGTGAAAGGTGAAGCCGAGAATTTCCGCGGCTCCATGTCAGGCTCCTGAAAGACTGAGTGAATGAGCCTGAGAGTGACAAGCAGGACACCTAACATCTGGTCTCACATGGCATAAGCTGTATGTATACATCACACACAGTGTTTAAAGGTGCGGGTGTTCACCGTGCTATTCTTTTGATTTTATTATAAGTTTGAAATTTAAAGAATTGTGTGTACATCTGTACTTGGGGATGTGTGTGCATACATGTGGAAGCCAGAGTCTGACACTGAGTGTATTCTCTCCACTGTTCCTTACTTTATTTTTGGGTCAGAGTCTCTCACTCAGCCCAGAGCTCACTAATTGGCTAGACTAGGAGGCCAGTGAGCTCTGAGAATCTGAAGGTTTCCACTCCCACTGTGCTTCAGTTATAAATGTACGGAACCATGCTGGGTTTTTTTATCTGGGTGCTGGGGATCCAAACTCAGGTCCTCCTATTTGTATAGCTACTAAGTTATCTTCCTGGCAGTAAGTGTGTAAAAATAGGCAATTTGCCAGGCATGGTGGCACATGCCTTTAATCCCAGCACTGGGGAGGCAGAGGCAGGCAGATCTCTGAGAGTTTGAGGCCAGCAAGTCTATATAGTGAGTTCTAGGCCAGCCAGTACTATGTAGAAAGACCCTGTCTCAAAAAACCAAAACAATAATACTAATACTAATAGTACATGCTGTAGAATTCTATTTATGTATAATTATAAAATAAATGAAACTAAGCAATTGTGAAATAAATCAAAACAGTAGTTGCCTCCAAAATGGGGAGGGGTAGCATTAATCATGGAAAGACATGAGTAGTACATTTTGAGGTTGAGGACAACGTTATCTAATTAAAGATTACCTGTGCATGCAATCTGTCAAACCTGAATGTGTACTTAAGATTAGTGCATTTTACCACCAGGTATTATAGTGCAGGCCTAAAATCTCACCTACTAGGGAGATGAAGGTATGAAGATCCTCAAGGACTACCTGGGCTAGAGGGAGCTCAAGGCCATCCTGGGCAACAAAGATCCTGTCTCAAAATAAAAAAAATAAGGATGGGCTTGGCGGTACACACACAGAGGCATCATGTGTGAGTTTAAGCCTATCCTACTCTATAAATTGAACTTCAGGCCAGTCAGGAAACCTAAAGCACTTCCTAGCATCCTAGCATGTGTGAGGTCCTAGGTTCAACTCCTAGTACTGTGTAAGGAAAACAAATAGACTCGAACCCTAAGTTAATGACATGCACATCAGAGTGTTCAGGTCAAAGTGTGCTGATGTCAGACAGCAGAGCTAAAGCTGTAACAGGAATGATTACTGTTTGGCTCCTTAGGAAAAATTATGCTGACCCCTTTGGCAAGAGATGGGTAGATGTATGTAGCAGAGCAAGTACAGCTAGATATACTTTGTTGTAAGGTTGAATATGGAATATGAATATAAAAATGGGAAGAAATGGGGCTGAGGAGATGGCTCAGTGGGTGTACTACTTTCCCCTTTGTGTAGAGACCAGCACCCATGTAGAAAAGTGAGGTGGGTGTGGCAGCTCACTTATAACCCAGTGCCCATGAGGCAGAGATAGGGGACCTCCGGGGCAAGCTGCACAGTACAACAGGCAAATTGGCAAGCTCTGGCTTCAAGTGAGAGACCCCACCTCAATAGATCAAGTGGGCAGTGATGGGGACAATACCTAGCATCAACCTCTGGCCCACACCAAAGCACATGTGAACATGCACACCATTTACACATACCATGCTCAAAAACAACAACAACAACAATTTTTTTTTTTTTTTTTTTTGAGACAAGGTTTCTCTGTATAGCTTTGCGCCTTTCCTGGAGCTTGCTTTGTAGCCCAGGCTGGCCTCGAACTCACAGAGATCCACCTGCCTCTGCCTCCCGAGTGCTGGGATTAAAGGTGTGCGCTACCACCGCCCGGCCACAACAACAAATTTTAATGGACGAAAAATATAACAATATAAAATACCAGATTCCTTCTCTTCTTCCCTCCCTCCCTATTCAGTTTCTTTTATTCTTCCAACAGGGTCTTGCTGTGCAGTCCAGATCAGCCTCAAATTTGAGATCTTCCTGTCTCAGGCTCCTGAGTGCTGGCATATGCTCTCACCATGCCCAGATCAATTATTTTTCAGTAAGAAAATGGTAAAAGTGTTTTTAATACTGGGAAATAAAACTTTGTACAAATACTGGGAAATAAAACCAGTACAAAATGGACATATGGCTTTATTAACAATAAAAAAGGAAGTCCCCTCTCCATTTACATGGCTGGGTCTTTCAGGGAAAAGAGCTATCACCGAACTGTATTCCAGATAAACAAGATGCTCCTTCAGGTCATTGTCTTTGTTTTATTCAATCTTGGACTAATAAGCTCTGAATAAAGTTGTGGGTAATCCTATAAGCCATATGACTACTAACAGACAGGTTGACAAATACCAGAAACGGTTGACTCCCTTTAGTCAGGAGCTCAGGCCCGTAAGATTCCAGGAAGAGCTGTAGAGATACTCAGTCCTTCCTGAGGGCTCAGTAGTTCGGGAATTCTAATCCCAACCTTCCTGCCTCTCAACAGTCTGGGATTCCCAGAAATAAGTCTATTATCTCAGTCATTCATGCTGCTTGGCCCTCAAAGCAGAGGAGAAAGCAGAAACGGAAGATTCCCTACTGCTATAGACAGAATGTTAAAAATTGGGGCTGTGAAGATGGTGGGTGGGTAAAGTAGTTGCCACCAAAGCATAAAGATCTGAGTTTGAATCCCCAGCCCCTGCATAAAAGCCAGGCACAGAAGTGCCTCTATAACCCCAGCAGTAGGTGGGCAGAGACAGGTGGATTCCCAGTACTCACTAGAAGCCAGTCTAGCTAATTGATAACCAGTGAATTCCATGAGAAATCTTGTCTCAAAACATAAAGTGGCTCAGAAAGTAAGGGCATTTGCTAACAATCTGATGACTTAAATTTGATCCCCAGGATTCCACATAGCAGAAGGAGAGAACTGATTTCTATAAGTTGTCCTTTGACCTCCACATGATACATGTACACACATACACAGAGAAAGAGAGACAGACAGACAGATACTTGGCCACACATCCTGTGTCAAACCCTACAGATACACAAGCTACAAGAGGAGTCCCATATGTGAAACATAAAAAACAATCACACACTTGAGTGGATTAGTTGCTATGGTGACAAGAACAACATCGCCGCATCTCTAGGAAAACGAATCCCTTTGTCAAATAAATTCAGACCCTCCAATCAAAGCCAGGGTCATGCTACCTTGGCTTTTCTTGGCAGCATAACTAAATTACATAGTTTCTAAATTACTGGTATTACTAAAGGCATTTAAAAGCCACATCAGTAGGTGTGGTAGTGTATGACTTTAATCTCAGCATTTAGGAGGTGGGAGCAGATGGATCTCTCTGAGTGTGAGGCTAGCCTAGTCTATACAGGGAGGTCCAGTGCTAGCCAAGGCTACATAAAAAAACAAAAACACCTTTTTTTTTTAAGGTTTTTTTTTTGAGATAGGTTTCCTCTATGTAGCCCTGGCTGTCCTGGAACTATTTCTGTAGACCAGGATGACCTCGAATTCAGAGATCCGCCTGCCCCTGCCTCCTGGGTGCTGGGATTAAAGGCATGCACCACCAGCTCCCAGCAAGACTCTGTCTTAAAACTGTATCTTCATTATAGTGATCAACAGAATAAAAGCAAATAGACAAATTTTGTAAATAGACAAATCTGAAGATACATGCCTAATTGAACTGTGACTAACATGTTAAAAACTGCTTAAATGCCAAATAGGGAAACAGCTAAACTATCATTATAACAAAAATATATTTAAAATCGATGTTACCTGATCAAGGTTTTTGAAAAGAAGAATATCTTTGCAAGCTTCCTGAAGCCTGCATCTCTGCTCATCAGTTTTGGGATGAATCACCTGTCAATTGAAATAAAGCCAAGACAATTATTTGATTCCATTTGAAAATTACCCATTTAAAAATTAATGTATTTCTTTTTCCTAAAAAGTGAGGGGGGGGAATATGGTGTGTGTGTGTGTGTGTGTGTGTGTGTGTGTGTGTGTGTGTGTGTGTGTGTGTGTGTGCTTTAAACAATTCTTATTTTACAAATCCAGCAAGCAGTATGCTGCTATGGGGAGGCAATGTGAGAAGCATCGTTGGAGCTAACTGCTGTCTGTGTGGCTGGCAATCATCAGCTATCCCCTGGAAGCCTCCAGATTCTCATCTGGATACTGTTCATCTCCTCAGTTCCAGACACTCTCAGCTCTGGAGACAACAGTCAGCACATACTCGAAACACATAAAATATGTTGGAGACTGACAAGATTAAGGACAACCAGTAGGCAAGTGAGGTGAGCATGAGAGTCTGTGTCGTCTGGCTCGGCAAGGCCCCCTGAGGAAGTGACAGCTGCACTAAGACCTCAGGCAGCCCAACCTGAGAGAGCGGGGTGGCCGGACGGCTGTGGCAGGGGCAAGGACCTTCTGGTGGAAGAAGGAAGAGCAGATGTGACAGCTACTGGGAGAGATGAGACTGATGCAGACTTGGAAGGTCAGGACAGGCCGCTGCAGAAGGGAAAGGACCACAAGGCTGTTAAATTAGGGTTAGGGTTAGGATTCCAGTTAGGCCTAGAGGAAGCTGGGAAGCATGCAATATTGTTTGGACCAGGTGGTAACCATGAAGTTGGGGGATATTCGATCACACTGTGAACCCCCAGTTTGCATTTGCATTGACTAAATAAAATTAATCTTGGGTCAGGAGGCTGAGTTAACAACTAGCTATCAGAAAGTACTAGTAATTGCAGAGCATCAGAAGGCTGAAGAGATAAAGAGACACACCAGGAGTAGAAGGGAGGGGTTTTAAGTGGGGTGGCTTTGGCGGAGTGGAAGGATGGGCTTTTGGGGAGCCACCAGCAAGAAGAAAAGGTTAGCTAGTTGTACTCAATCTTTCTGAGCTAGCAGGTTTTCACCCTAGCCTTTGGGTCTCAAGTTTTACTTATAAATAGAACCATAAAGATTTAGTAAAAGCTACCTTTATCGGCAGTGGCAGAAGCAGGCTGGTAACTGTGGAGTCAAAAATGCTGGTTCTAATAGCAGTAGATTAAGGTGCAGCCACTGTGCCGAAGATAAAACAACACCAAGAAGTAGAGAAGTATGGATAGATTTTGAAGACAGGGTACACTAAATTCACTGAAAAATTAGATGAAGCGATTAAAAAAAAAAAAAGGCAAGAAGAGTTAAGGATGACTCCAAATAACAATACTGCTCTGATTTACAACGGGAAAAACTGTGGGTAGTTTCAAAATATTTTTGAAATTATCTTTATTTTTAATTATGTGCATGTGTGTGTCAGTGTATGGGTGGGTGCATGTGAGTGCAGGTGCCTACAAAGGCCAGAGGTGCCCAATCACCCACAGCTGGAATTATAAGGTGGTTGAGAACCACCTGATGTGGGTTCTGGGAATTGAATGTAGGTTCTCTGCAAGAGCAGCAGGTTCTCTTAACCACTGATCCATCTCTCCAGCCTAGAAAGAGTACTTTCAAAGAAAATAATCAGAGGAGTTCATGTTGTCTACTGACGTCTACATAGAGATGGTAATTAACAACAGCTATACAAGCTAGTTCACACACCAACAATTAATAACAGTAATAGTGGTATTTACATACTAGTTGTCATATGGATTAAATAATATATGTAAAGTCTCTAAAATAGTACCTTAAATTCATTTAGTAGGTACTTTAAAACTATTACCATTATTATAGACAAAAATGTTTACTCAACTAAAAAGAAATATTACAACCTAACATTGATATTATGATTGAGAGACCTATTATGCTACTTCCTAAGCATGGTTTATAATATATATATATAATTTGTAATATGAGGGGATGGTTCAGCAGGTAAAGATGCTTGCTGTGGTAGCCTGGCAATCTGAATTCAATCTCCAGAACCCACACACAGGTGGAAAGAGGGAACTAATACCATACATTTGCAATAGGAAATTAGAGAAAACATGTTTTAAATTTGAAAAGTCATCAAGAGTTTTACAATATCCAGAGTTAATTTTTTTTCAAGTCTGCACACCTCTTATAATCAGTCAGTGGTAGCACTTTATTTTTATTGTTTATTCATTTTTGTTTTTTGAGACAAGGTCTCACAATGTATCCTTGACTGGCCTGGAATCTCTTATGTAGGGAAGGCTGGCCTCAAATTCACAGATATCTGACTGCCCCTGCTACCAGAGTTCTGGGATTAAAGGTGTGTGCATCACCACATCTGGCACATATTATTACAGTGTTTCAGAAATCCTTCATAGGTTACTCATTTTAAGGTATGCATGACCATAGAAGTGTCTTTTATAACCCCACTCATGTAAACATGAAAGCTCATAAATGTTAATTATTTAAAAGTTTTAAAATGGGGGCAGGGGCTGCTGGGGCTGGAGAGATGGCTCAGGAGTTAAAAGCACTGGCTGCTCTTCCAGAGAATTTGAGTTCAACCCCCAGCACCCACATGGCAACTCAAAACTCCAGTCCTAGGGGATCTGATGCCCTCTTCTGTTCTTTGTTAGCACCAGGCAGACATGTAGTGCACAGACATACATGCAAACTAAACACTCATACATAATTAAAAACAAAACTGAGAGCTCGAGAAATGGGTCCAAGGTTAAGAGCATTTGTTTCTCTTTCAGATGATCTGGGTTTGGTTCCCAGCACCCACATGGTAGTTCACAACAGCTTGTAATTCCAGTTCCAGGGGATCCAATGCCTTCTTTTGATCTCCACAGGAACCAGGCAGGCATGTGGTACATATATATGAACATTCATATACATAAAAATAAATAAGTCTAAAAACCTGAACTTTAAATCAATCAACCAGTGGTGGTGCACACCTTTAATCCCAGCACTCGGGAGGCAGAGGCAGGCAGATCTCAAGGCCAGCCTGGTTTACAGAGTGCCAGGACAACTAGAACTACACAGAGAAACCATCTCAAAAAACAAACAAAAAACATAGTCAACTAGGATGCTATCACGACCATGGTTACAATCTAGGGTATACTCTTTTAGGTGTAAGTCTCTGCAGAGATATACAGAAAAATGCATTAATTATTTTAGTTTACAAAATTAATTATAAAATTAAGAAGTACCTCATTTAAACATATGTGCTGTTGTAGTTTAAAAAACAACACGGGAAGGAGTCACACCATACAATAGGGCCCACATAGGAGGTTTATTGAGGGAAAGGGGAGAGGGAAGGGGAGAGAGAAGGGGCAGAGAAAGGGCAGAGAAGGGGCAGAGAAGGGGCAGGGACCAGTCTCTGGGGATGAGGAAGGGAAAGAGAAAGGAGAGACAGGAGTGTACAAGACCCGCCTTTTATAAGGAAACATAGGGAATGCACACAGGGGGTACTCTTAGTGGCTGTAGCTGAGGTCTATCCTGTCAGGACCCCAAGGGCAGGCCAGTACAGACGCCTAAATGCTAACAAATGCAATAGCATTAAATCCTGTTCTATATAGTTCTCTTACTTTGAATATGACATAATTTAGCCGTAGATGATAATCCTTGATTAAAGAGTCAGTTTAGTTTTTTCCATTTTTCACTATTACAACAATGTAACGATCTCCATTTGAATCCTTGGGAAGAGTTCTGCCTAGTACCTGCTGTGTCAGGTTCTTCTCACCCAAGCCTCAACTGCGGCTGGTTTCAATGTACTGTATAAAACCAACCAACCAACCAACCAACCAACCAACCATCCATCCATCCATCCATCCATCCATCCATCCATCCATCCATCCATCCATCCATTTATTTTGGTTTTTTGAGAAAGGATTTCTCTGTGTAACAGCCCTGGCTGTGCTGGAGCTCACTCTGTATAACAGGCTGGCCTCACAGATCTGCCTGCCTCTTCCTCCCGAGTGCTGGGATTAAAGGCCTGTGCCATCATGCCCAGCTAAAATTTATTTTTATCAGTCCCAAACATCTTTGGTATTTTTCATACAAAATATGTTTTTGTTCTTTCTCTTCCTTCCTCTGCTCGCCAATTCCCCTTTCTTCCCTTCCCCCACTTGACCTCTGCACCCTCAGTAACCTTTCCCTTTTCATGCCGCAGATGTCCTTTTGCCCTCCCTCTGAACCTTTCTCTACACCTCTCACTCCTCTCATGGTTGCCTATTTAGCTTTATAGTCTATACACACAGCCACACAGGCATACAGACATTAAAAGTTAGGGTCTGCATATGGGAGAAATGTAATTCACACATCTTCCACCATCAGTGATGAAGCTGAGGTAGACAGCAGAAAAGACTCAGTAGGAAATGCAACTCTACACAACACCTTAGCCTCAGTTCTTACCCTTGGGTCATTGTCTTCCTCCTCTTCATCAGGGTTATAGGTTTCTGCACAGACTAAATTTGGAGAGAGAGAGAAGGAAGTTATAAAATATGAGATTTTAGGAAAAAACAAGTATGGGGTGTCATGTGTATGCCAGAGAGGGCCTTTCACATCCACTCTATACCTTATTTATCTATTTGTCTATATGTTTGTGAGACAGGGTCTCACTAAGTAGCTCTGGATGACTGGACCTCCCTATGTAGACCAAGATGGCCTCCTGAGTGCTGGTACTTAAGGTGTGCACACTACCCCAGGCCTCCACCCAAGATTTCAAATGACCTCGAACTGAGTCTGGAGCTCAAATAAATAAAACCAAAGAAAAACACCAGCAACAAAAAAAACTCATTTAAAAAAAATAATTTGGGGAGTTGGAAAAATGGCTCAGTGGTTAAATGTATTGGCTGCTCTTCCGGAGGACCCAGGTTCAGTTCCTACTGTCCACATGGCAGCTCACTCACAACTGTCTGTAACTCCAGTTCCAGGGGATCCAACACGCTCTTCTCAGGAACCAGGCGTGCATGCGATTCACAGACATGCATGTGGACAAAAAACTCATAAAAATAAAATAACAAAAATAAATAATTTTTGGGGTGTGTGTGTGTGGAGGGGGGACTGGTTTTCAAGACAGGATTTCTCTGTGAAGCCCTGGCTGTCCTGGAATTCACTGTAGACCAGGCTGGCCTCAGACTCACAGAGATTCACCTACCTCTGCCTCCCAAGGTGTTGGGATTAAAGGTGTGGGCTAGCACCACCCAGCATTAAATATTTTAAAAATAATAACAATTTGGAACTTTGATTTCCAGAATCATACACATCCATCCCATCCCAGCACACCCGTGCCTTGCAGGAGTCTTTCTCTCCACATGCCTTGCTGTGTGTGTGGTTCTTCACCTCATATAAAAGTATTTTATATCTGTTGGAAAAAATAATATAACTTGGACCACAACACATATCAAAAAATGTTATCAAGCTAGTCCCATAAAGAAAACAAAAAACTAGAAAGCTGGGAATTTAGCTCAGTTGGTAGAGTACAAAGTTCCATCTCCAACACTAAATAAATGGTAGCACATGCCTATAATCCAAGCACTATGTATGTGTGAAAGAGGATCATAAGATCAAGGTCATCCTTGGACACACAGGATAATCAAGGGAAGCCTGGGGCATGTAAGACCCTGACTCAAAAAGGGGAATACAAATACAAATAGATTTTCCGTATTCTGAAAGCATTAATTTTTGTGACAACTACAAGAACATCAAATAAAATGAGCTGAAGTCCTATTCTTGAGATGGTAGTACAAAAGAGGCATATTCGGGACACCTTCTCCCTGCAGTCTTTTTTTTTTTTTTAAATTAATTTATTTATTATGTATACAGTGTTCTGCCTTCAGGCCAAAAGAGGGAGCCAGATCTCATTACAGATAGTTGTGAGCCACCATGTGGTTGCTGGGAATTGAACTCAGGACCTTTAGAAAAACAGCCAGTGCTCTTAACCTCTGAGCCATCTCTCCAGACACCTCTCCCTGCAGTCTTATCATACACTGCCTCTAAAGAGAAAAGGCCGAGACAACGTTCAGTCTCTCATCAGAGAACACCACTTTCCATGCTGTAACTAAAGGCTATAATTCAAGTGACTCAAAAACTCATGAAAAAATTTTAGTGGCAGCATAATTTAGGATGCTAAAAATAGCAACATGAAAAATCACTTTTGGGAATGATTTTTTATTTGTAAATATAGAAAAACATTATGACACATGCAAAAAGACAAATTATAAGAATATAATACATATTTGCTTGAAGAAATTACAGGTAGTTTTACTTTAGTATAATAAATATATATAATATTGTTAATTTACCTTTTCAGGTTGGAAATGAATTTATGTTCACATAAGATATTCCTATCTTAAAAAAGAATTTTAGCCGGGCGGTGGTGGCGCACGCCTTTAATCCCAGCACTTGGGAGGCAGAGCCAGGTGGATCTCTGTGAGTTCGAGGCCAGCCTGGACTACCAAGTGAGTTCCAGGAAAGGCGCAAAGCTACACAGAGAAACCCTGTCTCGAAAAACCAAAATTAAAAAAAAAAAAAAAAAAGAACTTAAAAAAAAAAAAAAAAAAAAGAATTTTAGTAGTATGTCATAAAAGAGAGCACATACCTGATACTCGTCTAGTAAACCTGCCAGGAGCCGGAACTGCTAAAAAAAAAAAAAAGTTAACATTTAGTCATCATCATTGTATCACATGCCCCTTCCCCCCTTTTTTGCAAAGTCCTCTGATAACAGAACTAACCAACCACAATCACCAGTGGGTTAGTCCATGCTCTTCTATATTTGACCACAAATTATTGTTACTCAACATGATCATATAAAGACAATATAGAAAATACTTCCCCGCTGACAGTGGCGCACACCTTTAGTCCCATCACTCGTGAGGCAGAGGCAGGCAGATCACTCTGAGTTCAAGGCCAGCCTGGTCCACAGAGCAAGATCCAGGAATGCCGGGGCTACACAGAGAAACCCTGTCTCAAAAAACGAAAACAGAAGAGAAAGAAGGAGAAGGAGGAAAGGAAGAGAGGGAAAATACTTCCCTAAAAAGAAAAGCTCCTTATAACTTCAATGCACCAGAGGGCCTGAGTTTGGTTCCCAAGACCCAGGTTGGACAGCTCACAAGACTGTCCTCTTCTGGTTTCTTCCATAGGCACCTGTGTATGTATACATAGTATATGTAGCTAAGGATAAGCTGGAACTTATCCTTACATGTACTCACACATAGACACATACATACACATAATTTAAATTTTTTTGAGATTTTACTTTTAATGTGTATAGCTGTTTTGCCTGAATGTGTATCATCTATGCATCAGGTGGGTACCTGGTGTCCACAGAGGCCAGAAGAAGACACTGGACCCCCTGGTACTGGAGTTACAGACAGTTTGAGCCACCAAGTAGGTGCTAGGAATTGAACTCAGGTTCTCTGGAAGAGCAATCAGTGCTCTTACCCACTGTGCCATCTCTCTAGTCCCAATTTAAAATCGATCTCAGTGGGCAAAGGTGTTTGCCACCAAGCCTGATAATCTGAATTCCATTCCTATAAACTATACAATGGAAAGAAAACTCTTGGAAGTTGTCCTCTGACCTCCATACACATGCTGTGACACGTTTGCCCCCCACAATAGATCTGACACCCTTCTCTGTCCTCTGCAGGCACCAGGTACACATGTGGTACACACACATACAGACAGGCAAAATTCCCACACACATAAAATGATTAAAATAAACAAGGCACAGACCTGTAACTAAGGGGTAGAAGCACTTGTCCTACATCTGTGAAACCCTGGGTTCAATCTTTAGCATGGGGGGGAAATGGAGGTAAAGAATGGAAAAATACAAAACAAAAACAAATAAAAAACCTTCCCACTCTCTAAAAGGAGAAAATTGGGGTCTGGAGACCCAGTTTAGCTGGCAGAGCGCTTGCACAGCATGTGTGAAGTCCTAGGTTTGATCAACAACACCTCCTAAACAGGCATGTATCTCGTGCTTATAATTCTAGTATTTAGGAGGATGAGAAGTTCTAGGTTATCCTTAGCTACACATTGAGTTCCAGGACAAATTGAGCTATACTGAGATACTGTCTAAAACAAACAAAAAGCGAGGGGAGAAGAGAGAAATTTAAGAATTAGTAGAAGAAAAAAAACTGAAGGTATATCTGAGAGCCTAACAAAAAGTTACTTGAGAGGTTCTGACATTCTGCCCCATCTTGACCATCCAGCTGCAGCTTTGGTTGTGATCTCAATTTCTGGAGGCACATGGTACCTCTTCAAGTAGATAACATCATCTCTTGTTCTCAGCAATCTGACAGGCTCTCTACATGCCATTATGATTATCTGCAATGCTAAAAGCTAGAACACAGGACCTGATGAACATGAATGCTACAATCTCATCTGCTTTCACAAGAAATACCAAATGAAATACTAGATCTCTCATGGATCTTCCTATCCTCTGCTGCATCGCTGTGAAGATTGTGGGCTATGTCCTGGCTAAAGCAAAGGTGGACCTGGTGCTGTTTCCTCATGGACATATTACCCAACTGATCATAAAGCATTCAGAGATACATCGGCCTGACCCAGAAACGGATGGACCAGACCTTAGAAACCACAATTAAAAAATTTAGTGCTAGCACAATGGAGCTGGCCCTATCGACAGGGGTTATGGGTAACCGTGAGCATGGGAGATCTGGCTGCACCCCTCATCTGCCATATGGTGGTGTGGGCGGAGGAGAGATGCTCCCCGACTCCTATCCCCACCCAGCGCTGCCTGTGACAGGGGCAAGAGCTGGCTGTGCCCCTCACCAGCTGCAGCACTCAGGAGAATGGCCCCTGCAGCTCGCTTGGGCAACACAGTAGAGGTGGCCCTGATGGTCCAGGTATAGGAGAGCCAACCCTGGGGGCATGAAAGCAGGAGAACTGGCCCCGCCCCTTGTTCACTGCTGCAAGGGGTGAACTAACCAGGGCATGCTGGAGAGCTCACCCTAGTGGTGAGGATGGGGGAGAGCTGGCGGGTTGACCAATCCTGTAACTACCCAGGCCCAGAACCAGGGTTATGAGTTGGCCCACTCCAACATCCACCCCACCTATGAACTGCTGGAGCATATGAAGCATATTGGCTGTTCAAAAACAAACAAACACCTTCCCCACTCTGTAAAAGGAGAAAAAGGGTCCTGCAGACACAAAGTTGCAGGATCTCCATGACACAGGGCAACAACAGGATATTCAAGAGAAGTCCCAGTGAATGCCCGGAATCAATAGTGTAGCAGAAACCAGAGGCCCTGAACCAGACCAATGGCTCTTTCCAATGAACACTTGCAAGCAAAGACAAATGGACAAAGGGGTTTACTGTGTGACTCACTGTGTTGCACTACAGCTTCCATGATGAGATTTTTCCTTTTTTTTTTTTCTCTCTCTCTTAGATTTTATTTTTTTTTGGGGGGGGGGAGGGTTGCAAGGGCAGAGGGCGGATATGAAGGGACAGAGAAATGAATGAGATTGTGATGCCATGTATGAAAGACACAAAGAATGAATAAAAAGGTTAAAAAATATTTAGTGTTAGGCCAGATGTAATGGCATGTACCTTTAGTCCCAACACTAGGAGTTTGCAGAGGCAGGTAGATATCTAGGAGTTCAAGGCCAGTGGGGTCTGCAAAGTAAGTTCCATGCCATCCAGGGCTACACAGTGAGACTCTGTCTCAAAACAAACAAAAACCTTTAGTGCCAAGTACATATCCTTGCATGTCAGGAATAGCAAACAGGTTTGGCGTCCAACATGGAGGCTTGAATATCCAAACATAGGGCCTGAGAAAGCTAAGACAAGTTCTGGACAAGGAGCTGGATGTGGATTTCTAGTCCTGCAGTCTCTCAGGCAGGCTGATGCTTGGCTTACAGAGACTCGGCTCCCGGCTGCTGCCTGCAGGCTTGAGCTAGCCAGCACCATGTGCCAGCACCATGCGCTACGCTGAACTGCACAGTGGCAGTTCAAGATTTGTCTCACTAGGCCAGAGAACACTTCGGATGCTTAGCAAAGCCAGGTCTAGACACAAAAAACCTCTAAAAATGAACAGTATGTTTAAAAATGTGCTTAGATGCTGAAGAAAGAAAAGAAAATGAGTATAGAAAGTCATAGAAAATAATTGAGAATGGAGAGATGGCTCAGAGGTTAAGAGCACTGGCTGCTCTCCCAGAGGTTCTGAGTTCAATTCCCAGCACCCACATGGTGACTCACAACTGTCACTGTAACTCCAGTTCCAAGGGACCTGACATCCATAGCAAAACAGCAATGAAAAAAAATTTAATAAAAAAAACAGTATCAGAAAAAAATTGTTTAAAAATAATAAAGTATTTAAAGGCTGGGCAGTAGTGGTACATGCCTTTAATCCTAGCACTTAGGAGGCAGAGGCAGGTGGATCTCAGTGAGTTCAAGGCCAGCCTGGTCTACAAACTGAGTTCCAGGACAGCTAGGACTGTTACACAGAGAAACCCTATCTCAAAAAATAAATTAATTAATTAATTAAAATTTAAAAAAAAACAACCAGTAAAGTATTTAAAGAGACAGAGTAAAGTAATAATAATAATTGTTTTAAAAGTCATATAAAGATGGGAAACACACGGGGTATCTGGATCAGCTACTAGGTAAGAAACTGCGTTCCCTCAACTGCTGACCGCATGCTGTCCAAACTGGACAAAGAGGACACAAAAGAAGGCAACTGGCGAACTTGGCCAGGACAAGGCAGGACAGTCCTTCAAAATTCCTGCTTCAAAGAAAAGTCTGTCAGATATTCTATGCCCACAGGCTGAAGATGGATGCCCCAGAGTTCCAGAGGAGCCTTGGGTGACTGTCCAGGCAGTCAGATGTCTCTGTCATTTCTATAGTTTTGGAAGTTGTTTGCTCTGCACTTCCTTTTTACTTAAATAATATTGTATCTTTCTCAGGTCTCTGATGGAGTTGAAGATGAGATAGTTATAGTTAGTCTTCCTTGCTATCAAATTCAGAAAAGAAACTTAGATAAGAGATGTAAATTTTATAAGCTTGAGAAACATAAAAACTTAAGTTGTTTACCTAAGAAAATGTTTTAAGGTCTAAAAGGTTATTTTTTTAGGATGTTAATACATTACAATAAAAAATGGTTTAGATATAAAACATTGGATTCATCAAGATAGAATAGATAATGAGTAATTTCTCCAAATTTGCTAAATATAAATGGACTGGACATTGTGAATGTAGTCCTTAAAACTTGATAATTCTTATTGTATATAGTTTTATTATGTTAGAGTTAAAATCTTTCCTTTTTATTTAGACAAAAAGGAGGTAATATTGTGGGATATTTGTGCACTGTGAAGAGGTATTGCTGTGGTTGGTGTAATAAAAAGTTGAATGGCCAATAGCTAGGCAGAAGAGATGGGCGAGACTTCCAGGCAGAGAGGGGAAGAGGATAAATGGAGGCACCCAGGAGACACAAAACAAGTCAGACACACAGAATGGGAGAGGTAAAAGCCACGTGGTAGAACACAGATTTAAAAATATGGGTTAAGTTACAAGAGCTAGTGAGACAAGTTAAGCTAAGACTGAGCTTTCATAATTAAAAAGTCTACTCTTTGTCATTATTTGGGAACTCCCGTCCCAAAGAAAAGTCCTACTACACAAGTGGTCTTGCACTGTATTGGCTTCTTCTCTGCTGCTATGATCAAACACCCTGACTAAAGCAACTGTAATGGAGAATGGTTCACTTGGCTACAGTTCCAGGTTACAGTCCATGGTGGTGGAGAAGTTAAGGCAGGAACTTAAAGCAACTAGTCACATCCACAGTCAAGACTGGTGAGTGAGAAACCATGCATGTGTGTATTCAGCTCACTTTCTTCTTCATTTTTAAATACAGTCCAAGATCCAAACCCAGGAAATTGTGCAACCCACTTTTAGACTGGGTCTTCCTACATCAATCAAAGCACTGAGGATTAGTCCCTTGCAGGCCGATATGGTCTAGACAATTCCTCCTTTAGGCTCTTCCCAGGTGATTCTGGTTGTCAAGTTGACAATCAAAACGAACCATCACATTCTAACACCCTTAACTTTCAGGTGGCAGAGAAGCAGATACCAGTAAGTGCTGAAGAGGGGTAGATATGTGGTGCTCTCCAGGAGTGTCAGGAGGCCCAGGGCAGGACACTTCTTGTTCAGAAGAGGCTTGTCCACAGGAAATTTGCCAATCCATGAGCCCTGATGTCCAAGATGCTTAAAAGACTTGGATACATGACCTAGAACCTGCTTGAGCATTGAAGGTCCTCCTGTCTCAACTACATCCTGGCCTGTCTGTTCTGCAGTATCCACTCTGGGGTCATCTCATCCACCTGAAGGCTGTTGATTCTCAGCTCTCAACAACTACCTTCCCCATGACCTACTGTGATTGTGAAGGAACACCTGGAGACAAGAGCCAAGGAGCTTAAGGCCAGCCATGACAGAGCTTTTCTCAGTCTGCCCACACCATACTGTCACTGAATTTTCTGCACTAGTTCTATGTTGGGTTGTGATTGACCTGAAAGGTTGTCTCCTTCAATGCCAAAGAGGAAGCAAGGCAAATACCAGAAGGCCCCAGCTTTCAGGCTCTGGCACACTCATATGTCTTCATCTGTGAGGGACTGTAAGGACCATCAAGTCAGACCTCACGGTCCCTTCTAACTCTTTTCTGGTGACAATTATCCATTTCTTCTTGCTTTCCCTGCAAACTCCCACTGTATCCTTCTTCCCTACTCAACTGACAAGTATTTTTCCCCTTCTCAGTGGGAGAAGATAGTAAGTTGGTGTTTCTACTCCAAGAGCAGAACTTGTGGAATATCTAATGTCCCTGTTTCTGTCCATTTTCCCCTGTAATGGAGTAACCTGCCATTTACTGAGGATTGCTAGCGCTCATATGCAATACTATGAGTGTTATTAATAATATGCTGAATCCGATGGGCAGTGGTGGCACACACTAATCCCAGCACTCAGGAGACAGAGGCAGGCAAGTCTCTTGAGTTCAAGCCAACCTGGTCTACAAAGCAAGTTCCAGGATAGCCAAGGCTATACAGAGAAACCCAGTCTCAAAAAACCAAAAAAAAAAAAAAAAAAAAAAAGGATTATCAAAGCTGGGCAGTGGTGGTGAACACCTTTAATCCCAGCACACAGGAGGCAGAGGCAAGAGCCTCAAGGAATAAACAAAAAAGAAGGATTTGTCCTTTTTTTTTTTTTTTTTTTTTTTTTTTTTGGTTTTTGAGACAGAGTTTCTCTTTCTCTGTGTAACAGCCCTGGCTGTCCTAGAACTAGCTGTATAGATCAGGCTGGTCTCAAACTACCTGATGGGATTAAAGGCTAGGCCACCACTGCCAGCCAAATCTGAAGCTGTTTTACTCTATCCCTTCAAGTATGTTTACCTCTTTATTTTAAAATATTAAGAGCTTTCTGCCGGTCACATCTAAGGCAGTATATAGTCTTACTGAAGAAACACTCCACCTTTTCCTTGAGCACTACCTTCCTGCTAACAGCTCAGCAGATACAAGAAGAAGCAGCCTCAGCTTACTTGAGTGGTTTTTCTCCAGCATAGACACATTGCCTCTAGTAGGCTAGGCGCAGTAGGAAGAATTTTAGAAATTACTTTGGTAGTGTTATTTTATAAAACTATTGGCTGCTTTTCTTGTTACTAGGAGACAACAAATTATAGCAACCTAATTTCAGTTATATCTTTTTAGATAGTGAAAGTAGATCATTGTCAGAAAAAAATTAAATCGCAAATCCTAGCTCATTAATGATTGTTACGAAAAATAAAATTTGAATGTTATTTTCCATGTTTTCAATCATTTACACTGCATGGCTGGATTTCCCCCATCTTTGCAGGTTCTTTCTTTTCTTATGGTCCTTTGGTGCTGGGTGTTCTAGGAATCATGTTTGTCAGTCAGAGACCATCTTCTCAGCTCTAGAAGATCTCAATAATGCTCAATTTCAAACACTGGCTCACTCTTATACCTCTCATGTCTGTCCTGTGAGATCCAGACAAGAATATCCAATTGCTACTCATCATTCTTGTGCATCTCAGAGACCTCAAACCTATATATACATCTACCATCAAACATAGCGTCTCTTCCATCCTTCCCAAGTTGATTTTTCACATTTTTTATTGAAAGAACACTGCTGTCAATCCAACGAGCTGGGAGTACAAATGTCCTGTTTGATTCCTCTCATATTCACTATCCAATCTGTCCCTAAGACCTGGCCATGTAAGCCTTCTACATCTGCCCTGAAGTCATCACCACTACTCTCTCTTCAGACTCACTCAAACATCAACAAGCCCACATTACATCGACAGTCACCGAAATGATACATTACCTGCATCTGCTTCTGACTCTCTCTAACCTTTTCCCAGGCAGCTATAAAAGTGATCTTTTCTAACCGGAGTCTCATCGCTTCACATCTTGTAATTTAAAATTCTTCAGTAACATTTCCCCAGTTCTAAGAACGAAAACAAAACTGCCAATCTTTCCTTCCTCTCTGCATTTGGCAACTGTACTGGCCCTTTTGCCATTTCATCTTGATTCAAGGTCTTCTAGAATGGTTTTCTCACCACTTTGTGGAGTGTCTTAGTCATTGTTCTATTGCTGTGAAGAGACACCAAGTAGACCAAGTGAACTCATATTTTTGGTTGTAAGCCTAACCGTTAATGGCTGAGCCATCTCTCCAGCCCTACCAAGTCAACTCTTAAAGGAAAACATTTAAGGGACTTGCTTACAGTTTAAGAGGCTGAGTTCATTATCATTATGACAGGAAGGATAGCAGCACACATGGCACTGGAGGAGTAGCCAAAAGCTATATCCTAATCTGTCAGCTGCAGGAAAGAGAACTGGCATGGGCTTATGAAACCTCAAAACCCACCTCCACTGAGACACTTCCTCCAACAAGACCACACCTCCTAATCCTTCTCAAATAGTGCCACTCCCTGATGACTAAGCATTCAAATATAGGAGCCTATATGGGGCATTCTTATTCAAACCACCACAATGAGTGAACACCTGTGGAAGCCTTTGAAACTAAGAGTTTTCTCTATCAGAGTCATTGAAAGGAAGCTTTAACTGACTTTCCAAATGAGGTCATATTCCTGTCATAGGCTCTGAGAAACCAAGTCCTTCCCTTCAGAGCAGTGACCTAAGTCATTTATTTGGTTGATCATAGTCTCCCTTCCTGACTATAATTGCCCCGAAGAATAAAATTAGGTCTATTTTTGCTTGCCCATGGAGTCTCCAAGTCTGATACACTATATAACTTTGTGTGTGTTTGTGTGTATGTGTGTGTTCATGAATGCATATGAGGGGATGGAAAACAAAAATAAATTCTACAGTGTGTGTATGAAGGTCAGAGGACAACTTTGTGGAATCGGTTCTCTGCTTACATCTTTATCTAGGTTCTGAAGATCCAACTGTGGTCACTAGGCTTAATGCCCCTTGAGCCATTGTTACTACACAGCTTTTGTATAGATTTGTTAAATATATTCACAAACATGTATCAAAATATTCATCTTTCGGGTAGGATATGACTTACTATTTTCAACCAAAAGTTAGCTAAAACCATGGATACCGAGGACTAGCTTTAAAAAGAAGCTGATTTTACTGGGCGTGGTGACTCATAACTTTAATCTCAGGACTCTGGAGGTGATCTCTGTGAGTTCAAGGCCAGCCTGGTCTACAAAGTGATTCCAGGACAGTCAGGGTTACACAGAGAAACCCTGTCTAAAAAAGCCAAAAACAAAACATCAACAACAACAAAAAAACCAAAAGCATAAAATGTTCTACTTATGTGATAGTAACTATTGGTGTAAAAACCAAAAACAACCAACAATATGGCTCACCAGTTAAAGATGTGCCTCAGTGTAGAGTGCTTGCCTCATACATATCAATCTCCAGAACTAAAAAACAACAAAAAACCTCCAAACAAAACTTCCCTATTGGCCTGGTTTAAAGCACTGTTTTCTCTAGTAACCCAATCTGCAGCTGCCACTCTACTATCTGAGGATATTGTTTATAACATTTCTGTTTGTAATGGGCTTTTAATACAGAAATCCTCTTTTCTATTCTCAAAAAATGTTTTTTGGTTCTGAAATATACATGAATATTTTAAACTCAGAACATGTAAACACAGCTGTCTTCTATAAAGAGCAAAAACGTGTCTAATCTTAGGTTAGCCATACTGGTCGAACTGGACAAAATACTCTCTGTACACTAAAACACAAAACTAAAGAGAAACAGACTAGAAAACCGGAGCTTGGTGGGGTGTAAGACTACAGTCCCATGCATTCTAGACGCTGAGGCAAGAGGATTACAAGTTCAAACCCTATTTAGGCTACCAACAGAATACAAGGCCAGTCTGGGCAAGTTAGTAAGATACTATCTCAATATAAAGCGGAAGAGACTGGAATTTGCCAGGCAGTGGTGGTGCATGCCTTTAATCCCAGCACTCTGGAGGCAGAGGCAGGCAAGATCTCTGTGAGTTCGAGACCAGCCTGGTCTACAGAGCGAGCTCCAGGACAGGCACCAAAACTACACAGAGAAACCCTGACTCAGAGAGGGAGAGACTGGAACTCAGACAACTACCCTTAACATCACATAACTAGGCAGTAGACAAGCTAGGATTTATCTGACAACTGAGGGAAAAGTAAGGATATGATTAAATTACATGGTCATAAACACATGCATGTGTGAGTTCTGGGTTTTTGTTTCTGAGACAGGGTTTCTCTATGTAGCCCTGGCTGTCCTGGAGCTCTCTATGTACACAAGGCTGACCTCAAACTCACAGAAATCCTCCTGCCTATGCCTCTTGAGTGATAAGATTAAAGGCAGGAGCCACCATGCCCAGATTCATTTTATATTCTTAAATAAAAATAAATTCTACCGTTCTGTTATTTTAATTATGGATCCAAAGTAAATTAAAATGCCCCCAGCTTCTTCTGCTTGCTCTCACAGGATGAGAAGCTCTCACAGTCAGGAAGGCTCTTGCTCTCTCTCACGCTCCAGCCCAGTAGAAGCAGCATCTGCTCAACTAAAGCAGCTTGTCACAGCAATGTGTCTGCCCGCCCCGCGGCACCACTCCCCTGCTCTCCTTCAAACTAGACTGCTGGGACTGTGCTTGAGAAGCGACGGGGCTCTCGGTCTTCCAGGCCCCGACGTGAGCAGTCACGCCCAATGGTGACTGCCCACTTCTAGCTTAGAGACAGGACAGTGTCCACGATCCACGCTGGGAAGACTACACTGCCGCAGTAAGGCAACATTGCAGAATGGGACCCTGCCCCAAGCTAAGCCAGTCACAGGGCTCCTGGAACACATCAAGTAGGGGACAGAAAAGCTTGCTCTCCAGCTGGGACCAAAAACTACAAAAAGAGCCGGATGTCTGTGAGTTCAAGGCCAGCCTGGTCTACATAGTGGGTTCCAGGACAACCAGGACTACACAGAGAAACCCTGTCTCAAAAACCAAATGGAAGGAAAACAAAAACAAAAAGCACTGAGGAGCAAGTAGAAATTTTCCACAAGGAAGCGAAAGTTTATAAATGTTTATCACAGAAAGAAAATGCAGTTATAGCAGCACCAAGGGAGTACAATACCCAGAGGAAGGACCAGTAACATGCTAATGTAACAGTTAACACGACCAGAAAAAAGAGAACATATTAGTAATCATTTGAAGTTCCCCTTTTCAAAGACTGCCCTAAAAAGGAAAACCTTTGTCATCAAATCCCTTCTGTAAAAAATAAATAAATAAATAAATAAGTCCAAAGGAGTTTGGTTCAATGGTTTAGTACTTGCCTAAAATGCACAAGGCCCTGGGTTTAATCCCCAGTGTTGAAAAATAAATTTTTAAAATAAAATCTCTTGTGCAGAAATGACTACCATGAACACTTTATTCAAAGAGCAAGTATTTACCAACTACCTAGAAAGGAGTAAGACAAAAGTGGATTTGAGTATGAAGTCTGAGCCATCAGCTTGGGTTCAAATCCCAGAACCACCTCAATTACTTATAGACTGTGGGGAGTGGAGAAAGCCCTGAATGAATGTGTACTGTCAACGCGGGCAAGGCCATGTCATGGACCAATACCTCAGACTCTGGGAAACTGGTAAAGCCTTCTCCATTCACGCCAGGCTCTGATGGGCAAAGCCTTTCTCTGGTCCAAGTGTGAATGTTGACAGACTGTGCAAATACAAGTGTTTATGAACAACTGATGAGTGTGTGTAAAAACAAGTAAGCGCAGCTTCTTCCTCCTGGATGTCTGCAGCCTGAGACTGCTGGGCTGTATAGAGCGGGCTCCTTGCTGTGCTGCAAATCAACCTTGGGGCTCCATCACTGTGCACAGCCCAGCCCGCCCAGCTCTTCTGTCCCTGTGCCTGACTTTCTTCATTCCCTCATCACCCCCAGTCAGGTCAAGGTGCCAAGCTGTGTGGGTTGTAGAAGCAGACCTTCACAAGTCATTTAACCTCTGAGTCTCAGTGTCCTCATCTATAAAAACAGGATAATAATAGCACCTACTTAGAGGGTTGTTGTTTGGCAGAAAAAGAACCTTTGAACTGGTTGATTTATTTAAAAAAAAAAAAAGAAAGAAAAGCAGTTCACTGGCCAATAAGAGGGAAATAGGAGGGAGAGGGCAGCTTCCAGGCATAAGGGATGGGCATATACAAAGGCAAAGGAACATGAAAAGATAAGCTTCACTCGTGACTTTTGTCCTCTTCAGACTCACATCCCACTGTTGGCTGAATGTCAGCTGGAATTCTAGCCCTGAGAGCTGGGCCTGCAATTCAACAAATCCAGAATAGAACTAATCAACTTTACAACTCCTGATTCTTCTGGTTCCTTTCATCTGGGGCAGTGCTACCAAAGTCTCCTACCACCCTTTTAATTACCCCTCGTAGCCTCCTAAATGCATGGCCTGTATGTCACAATAGGTCAGGATGGAGACAGAACACTTTTCTGGACCTAAGTACAGAACTTGACTCTGTCAGGGCAGAAGAAAAGTGTAATATGGGCTAGGGGTTAAGTCGGAAGTGAAAACTCTAACTCTAAGAACAAAACTTAGCAGGCTCCAAAGAATCATTTTCTACTGCAAGGCAAAGACCAACTCTGCATCAGGCTTTCCCACTGCATGGAGAATCTGGGAGAATAACTCTTGTTATCTATTCCCACTCCCTTCTGGCTACTGGCTATTTTGCTGATCCTCACTCTTTTGTTTGGTTTGATTTTTTATTCATTTTACATGGATAGGTGTTTTGTCTGCATGTATGTCTATGTACCACATACGTGCCTGGAATTCCAGAACTTAGAAAGTGGAGGCAGGAGGATCAGTAAGTAGTTCAAGGCCAGCCTGGGCTACCTGAGACATGTTGTGGGTTATTTGATCACACTGTGTGGAAAAGTGCCTTCTGATTGGTTTAATAAAGAGCTGAATGGCCAACAGCTAGTCAGAAAAGAATAGATGGGACTTCTGGTGAGAGAGAGGAACTAGGGATGAATCTAGGCATTTGACAAAAGATGCCAGGCGAGACATACAGAATGGAAGCAAGTCGGACATACAGAATGGAAGAGAGGTAAAAGACACATGGCAGAACACAGATTAATATAAACAAGTTATAAGAGCTAGTTGGGAACAAGCCTAAGCTAAAGGCCAAGTTTTCATAATTAATAATTAAGTCTCTGTATAATCTTCAGGCTGGTGATCCAAAGAAAATCCCACAAGAAAGCTTACTACAGAGACACTATCTCAAAAAAAAGAAAAAAGATATAGGCCTTGTAAAACAGGCCTATAATCACAGCACTTCGGAGGCAAGACAAGCAAATCACCACAAGTTCAAAGCCAGACTGTGTCCATAACAAGTTCCAGGCTAGGTCTGCTAGGGCCTGTCTCAAAAAACAAAACAAAATATTTAAGTGGGAGTGTAGTTCAGTGGTAAGGTATATGCTTAGTGTATGTCAGACTTGGGATTCAATTTCCAACATAAAAACAAAAGAAGAATAAAAGACTGAAGTTTGGTGGCTGTGTTAGAGCCAGGATATAAAGCCAGATCTATGTCTTTCTTTTATGTAAGTCAATATTCAGTGATTTTAATTAGTTAGCAGGAAATAAACATATATGTACCTATTACGTATTTACTTTCTGAGCCAGACTTGGTATCTTATAATCCCAACACTTAGGAGGGCTAAGGTAGTCTGAGTTGCAGAGTAAAACTATCTTTAAAAGAAAATCTAGGGTTTGGGGATTTAGCTCAGTGGTAGAGTACTTGCCTAGCAAAAGGTGGTGGTGCATACCTTTAGTACCAGCACTTATGAGGCAGAGGCAGGCAGATCTCTGTGGGTTCAAGGCCAGCCTGGTCTACAAAGTGAGTTGCAGGACAGTTAAGGTTACACAGAGAAACCCTGTCTCAAAAAACTAAAATAAATGAATAAATAAATTTTCACAGGGCTGAAGAGATAGCTCAACAGTCAAAAGCACTTGTTGCTCTTACAGAGGCCTCATGTTCAATTCCCAGAACCCCCATGGAAGGTCACAGCCACCTGTAACTTCCATTTTAGGAGATTTCATGCCCTCTTCTAGCCTCCATAGGCTTGTGTGCATGAACATATGTGGTACATATACATACATGTAGGCAAAACAATCATATACATAAAATAAAAATAAATCTAGCATTATTGTTATATTATTATTATTTTATTATTATTTTGGTTTTTCAAGACAAGGTTTCTTTGTGTAACCCTGGCTATTCTGGAACATGCTCTGATGACCAGGCTGGACTTGAACTCAGAGATCTGCTTGCCTCTGCCTCCCACTGCTAGGATTAAAGGGTGCAACACCATCACCAGGCATAAAAATAAATCTTAAGAAAACAGAATTTTATGACAGGAGTGGTGGCACATATCTTTAATCCTAGCACTCTAGAATAAAGAAGCTGGTGGATCTCTGTGAGTTTGAGGCCAGCCTGGTCTACATAGTGAGCTCTAGACCAGCCAAGGCTACACAGTGAGATCCCATCTCAAGAATTAAAAGAAAATAAATTTCACATTTTTAAATTAAGGCATGAGTCACATCATATACACTAGTAATTCAAAGGAAATGACACATCAAGCTAATTAGTAAATCTGAATCATTCAACTATATGCAGGTCCCTAGGCACATGTATATTCATGAAACCTCAGTACTCTCAACTTTTAGAATGGTACAAACATGTAGAATGATTTCATTTAAATAACTCAATCACCGCCTTCTGAAAACACCTCTGAGAACTCCTACCACACCTGCCATTCTCCAGTGGGAGGACGGAGACCTCGGGAGCTTGTTAAATGCATACTGTGTGACAGCCGCTCTTCTCCAGAGGTTGTTCAGAGGAGTTCCTAGCAGGGTACGCTTGGCATTTAAAAACCAAATAGATTATCTATCATCTTTTCTGCTTTTTAAGGGGAAAAATATACTGTTAAAACTACAACAACAAGTTACATGTCAGTAGTTCTTAACTTTCTCTGCCCATGACAGTCACAATCAACTAGGAACCTGTAAAATACACTGATACTTGAGTTTATCCTTTTTCCAATTTCCCCTTTAAACCATGCCTGGATAAGAAGACCAATTCCTTTGTTGTTGTGGAGTTTTCAAACAGGATCTCTCTATGTAGCTCTGGCTGTCCTGGAACTCCCTATATACACCAGGCTGACTTTCAACCCCACAGAGATATACCTGCTGAGATTAGCCATGTACCATCATGTCTGTTTTTTGTTTGTTTGGGGTTTTTTTGTTTTTGTTTTTTTGTTTTTTTTCAAGACAGGGTTTCTCTGTGTAACCCTGGTTGTCCTGGAACTCACTCTGTAGACCAGGCTGGCCTCAAACTCACTCAGATCTGCCTGCTTCTGCCTCCCAAGTGCTAGGATTAAAGGTGTGTGCCACTATCACCCAGCTGACTTTTTTTTAAAAGGTCCAAAAACTGAAAACCACTACTATCCATTAGAAAGGTAAGAAATGAAAGCTGTAAGGTAGAAGCAGTCAGTCTTCTGTGAATATATCTTGCTCTGTAGATTTGACTTCAGAACCATTTAAATATTTTATACAATTTTAACATTAAATATAAAAATAATCCTTGTCTTTTCGTCATCGAGTATCTATAATCCCAGCACTTGAAAGGTAGGACAGGAGCAGCTCGAGGTAAGACTGGCCTACATAGCCACTTCCAGACCAGCCAGGGCTACATAATTTAAAACTATCTCCAAAAAACAGAAAACACATTGGACCTGGGGAAATCAGTAAAGTATTGCGCTCAGGCCTGTGGGTTTTTGATTGTTTGTGTTTTGTCTTTTTGTTTTTGTTTTTTCAAGAGATTTTTCTCTGTGTAACCTTGGCTATCCTGGAACTCACTCTGTAGACAGGCTGGCCTCAGACTCACAGAGATCTGCCTGCCTCTGCCTCCAAAGTGCTGGGATTAAAGGGTCAGCCACCACCACTGGTTTAAACTGTTTTTTAATCCCACTGTTAAAATTATGACTCTGAGATTGCTATCATGCGACTTAAAAATGCTGTCACTGCCCTCTCCCTGCCCTCCTCATCAAGTCTTTTACTGATTCTTTCCTACTCAAGCACATTTGAAGAAGTGAGGATGGTAATAACTGGGGCTTTGGGCTTTTTGGAGACTTTTTTGGTGAGGCGGGATGCAGGGCATGGAACCCAGTTTTAGCTGGGCAAGTTAACCCTCAGTCTATAAAAACACTGTACTCTTCAAGTTTGTAAATGGGCCGCAGGAGACCCTATTTCAAAACAAAACAAAAACAATAACAGCAAAGGCCTATGTCCAAGATGCGGTGGCAGTACTTGCGTCCCAGGTTTCTGGGCTGTTAGGCCAGTTCCGCCCAGGGTGGAGTGGTCCACGTGGAATGGCGTCCACAACCGGACCTCAGCTTGCCTGTTCAGGGTCCTCACCTCCATCACGGTGCCCAGCGGGGTGGGAGTGAGTGCGCTCAACGTTTTCCTGAAGTTGCACCACCATGGAGGGTTTGAAAGATCCGAGTTCATCGCCAACACCCATCTCCACATCAGGACCAAGTCCTTTCTCTGGGGAGATGATAATCATTCCCTCTCCGATAACCCTCAGGAAAATCCGTTTCTAACCGGATATGAGGACAAACCAGGGAACCTGGACCATCACCTAGGCAACAGGGCCACAGCACTGGTTTATACCGTTACTCTGCCTGTGGGCCAGAAAAGTGTATGGGACACTCGTGGTTTTTATTTGTTTTGTATCAAATGATGACCATCATAACTACTTTGTATCCTTTTCCTTGTGGGAGGAGTAGTTTAAATAAAAAACTTAAAGTCAAAAAACAAAACACTACTTTTTAAAAAATTTTAAACAAGTTTATGTAAAGAGGTTTGACTGGAAGAGAAAACTAGGGCTCATTTTCAGAGAAATTTACCCCAACTCAGGAACAAATTGCCCTACATGTAACAGCTATGTCCAAAAAAAAAAAAAAAGAGGCACAAAATTTTCTTCCTCTTATGATGATAAATGACAAGTGAACATGGTATATAAAGATTTTTTTAGCCAGGTGGTGGTGGTGGCGGCGGCGGCGGCGGCGGCGGCGGCGGCGGCGGCGGCGGCGGCGGCGGCGCACGCCTTTAACCCCAGCACTCGGGAAGCAGAGGCAGGCGGATCTCTGTGAGTTCGAGGCCAGCTTGGTCTACACAGCAAATTCCAGGACAGGATCCAAAGCTACAAAGAGAAACCCTGTCTCAAAAAACAACAATAACAAAAGAATTTTTTTAGTTGAACAAAATAGCGTAGTGGAATATAGAAAGAACTGACTTAACACTCCACTAATGGAAGAGGGAGGTATTGTCAGAGACTGGTATTTTGCCCCATATCACCTCCATTTGATATTGACCGGACACAACATTGCCCATGTAATTTTAAAAAAGAAAAAGTGGAGAGCTAGTAAGATGGTTCAGCAGGTATTAAAAAAAAATATTAAAACCCTGAACAGATACATGGTGGCATGCACTTTTAATGCCAGCTCTCAGGAGGCAGAAGCAGATGAATCTCTGTGAGTTAGGGGGCTAGCCTGGTCTACATAGAAAGTTTCAGGATGGCCAGAGCTATTGGTAATAACTGGGGCTTTGTATTGCTAAATTATTAGTGAATCCTTGTCTCAGAAAAGAAAATGCACACACATACCCCAAACAAACAAACAAACAAACAGCTGTGTGTAGTAGCACATGCCTATAATCCCAGTGTTTGGCAGGCAGAAGCAGGAAAATCAAGAATTCAGTGCTAGCATAGAATACATGAGACTCAGGTTTCAGAACAAAACAAAACCAACAACCCCTCTCCCATGAACGAACGAACGAACGAACGAATGAATGAATGAATGAATGAATGAATTCATGTTACTCTGACTAGAATGGACCAAAGGCTATGAATACTATTCTCTGGTATCTATCCTCTTAGCTCACATCTGGACTCCAATTTAATAATCCATAATTATTACAGGGATTGGAGAGATGGCTCAGCAGTTAAGAGCACTTGCTCTTGCAGAAGACACAGATTTGATTCCCAACACCCATATGGCAGCTCACAACCTTCTATAACTTCAGTTCCAAGGGTTCTGATGCCCTTTTGGCCTCCTTGGGCACTGCATGAATGTTGTACAAAGACATGTAAGCAGGCTAAACACTCATATACATAAACCATTATAGAACATACACACAAACTGCAGGCTGGGAATATAATTTGGTGGTATGGCATTGGCTGGCACACTTGAGGCCCTGAGTTCAATACCCAGCACTGAAAACAACCCCAGTATACGTCAATACAATCCAAGGCTACCTAACCAGTGTTAGCATCAAACTCAAAGGTATCATGATGGTGAACTTCACTGTCAACCTGACTGGAATGACCTAGAAGACAATTCCAGAGGGGTTTAACTAAGGAGAAGAGACTTACTCTAAACAGAGGTGGGAGAGTAAACAGACTAGGGCTCCAAAGGGACTCAAGAAAGAAAAAGGAGGAAGCCAAATGAGCACCAGCATCTTCTATTCCTGCTGACTGTGGACAGTGGGACCCCTGTCTTCACCATGATGATGGCCGTACCCTCAGACTGTGAGCAAACAGACCCTTCCTCAAGTAGCTTTGTACCATGGTGGTCACCAGGCCACTGAAAATTTGTTTCAGCTAGATATAAACTCAGGGGTTTCCTGGATCCCTCAAGGACTGCTAGTCACAAAGAACTAAAAATAGTGCTAACTTTATAATTCGGATGTTTCGCTTTCTTTTAATAAAGAACCCAAGTCAAGACTAGCCAAATGAAGGGACACACACTAGAACTGGGAAGGTCTCAGACACAAGCTTCTCTACCCTTTCTGCACAGAATCGGGGCACATCACCCTCTTGGCACAACAATGTGTTCATCACCAAGGAAGAACCAGGAAAATATATGTTTAGAGTTCTTATTGGGTTGTCAATAACTGACTCATTACTGACTTCAATTCCTTTGTTCTACCCAGAATTAGATGAACTAATCTAGACTTGGTAGCACACACTTGTTATTCCAGCAAGCTAGCTGAAGCATTGTGGTCATGAGATGGAGGCCAGCCTGAGTTACATACTGAGCTCATTCCAGGGCAGCCTGAACTAGATAAAGATAGATGCTAAACAAACAAACAAACAAACAAACAAAGACAACAAGGAAGAAGAGAGTGTGGTAATGGTGGTGCGACGTTATGGCTGTCTTAAAAAAAAAACTTTCATAGATGATTTTTCTGGGGACAAGCCCTTGATCTGAGTAATCCTTATAACTCAGATAGGATCCAAGGGCTCAAGAACATTGAACACATCTATAACCATGAAGAAAATTCTGAATTTCAAAAGCTTCAAGTGTGTGTCTGTGAACATACCTCCTGAGAGAAAGAGAGAGTGCAAAACGTTAAGAAGGGCTGAGAGTTCGAGGCAGCCTGCTCCAGTGGTTCGGAGGCGAGAAGAGCTTTGGCTTGCCTAGCATGAATGACACCTAACGCTGGATGCCCAACACTGTATAACCAGGAATACTAGAATACACCCATATTCCAGGCTTTGGGGAGGTCGAGGCAGGAAGTTCAAGGAGTTCAAGGTCCTCCTCACCTACTTAGTAAGTTTAACGACTAGATGAGATCCTCGAGCTCCTTGGATAAAACACTTGCTGTAGTTGCTGTACAGCATGAGGACCTGCATTCAATCACCAGAACCTATGTAGAAAAGTCAGGCCTGGTGTTAGGCACTTGTAGCTGTAGCATTGAAAAGACAGGGACAGACGGATCTCTGAAGCTTGCTGGCCTCACAGACTACCATATATGTGAGCTCTAGGCTAGTAAGAAGCCTTGTTTAAAAAACAAAACAA
The DNA here is from genome assembly GCF_004664715.2 of Peromyscus leucopus. NCBI lineage: Eukaryota > Metazoa > Chordata > Mammalia > Rodentia > Cricetidae > Peromyscus > Peromyscus leucopus. The sequence continues at coordinate 97,605,194 of NC_051069.1, read as the reverse complement.
AACAAACAAAAAACCCACAGTGGACAGCTCCTAAGGAATGACAAGAGGTTGATCTCTGTCTTCCACATGAATAGAGAGAGGGAGAGGAGAGGGAGAGAGAGAGGGAGAGGGAGAGGAGAGAGGGAGAGGGAGAGGGAGAGGGAGAGAGAGAGGAGGGGGGGGGGGGGGGGGGGGGGGGGAGGGGAGAGGGAGAGGAGAGGGAGAGAGAGAATGAGAATATCATTAAGAAAACTGGAAGTTGGAGGCTCAGCTAAGCAGGCTGATGCAGGAAGCTCTGGAGCCTTCTTTCAGCCAGCCTGGACAACATAATGACAGATCTTGACAAAGATAGCCAAGACCAAACTGGAGAGATGCACAGCAGTAAAGAGCACGCTCTGCTCTTGTAGGAGGAGTTCAGTTCCTAGCACCCACCGACATCAGGGGACTCAAGCAACTCCAGCTCCAGCTCCAGGGAGATCCAATGCCTCTGGCCTCGGTGGGCACCGGCACTCATATGCATATAATCACACACAGACACATACAGGGACATAGTTAAAAATAATAAAAATAAATCTTTAAGAAAAGACAAGTACTGTTCATTAGTTTTACTAAATTCCATCTCCTCTCTCTCTCTTTTGGAACAGGGTCTTATTATGCAGCCTCAGATGGCCTTAGAACTTGCTATGTAGACCTGACTGCCCTCAAATTTATAAAACCCTTTGCTTCTGCCTCCCAAGGGCTGTGATTACAAGTGTACATCACCACATCCAGCCTACAAGCCAATTTTAAAATCTGGTGTACACTGAAGGTAACCAAACTCAGAATCATTCTAAACACAAGAACCCTGGCATATTGCCAAGTAGGCAATATTTCTGTTTTATAAGCAGTGACACTAAGCATTGAACACTTGGTCTGGAAACAGGAAGACAAATCACATAGTTATTAATGGTCATGGAGTCAACAAACCTGAAGCCTCAATAATCTGCCCCCAAAGAACCCACAAGACTAACAAAAGAGTGGAAAACCAGGTGTAGTGGCTCACACCTGTAATCTAAGCCCTCAGGAAGTAGGGGCAGAAGGATCCCAACTTCAAGGTCATCTTTGGCTACACAGTAAACTGAAGGCCAGCCAGGGCTTATATGAGACCCTCTCTCAAAAACAAAACAATATGGGGGAGGGGGTTGATTAGCCCTTCTATTTTTCCTAAGAGTTATAGTTTCAGATATTGTATCCAGGTCTTTAGCACATTTTAAGCTATTTTTCATGTAAGGTGAGATGTTTTTGCAAAAGGATATCCAATTGCTTGAATTACTTATATATATATATATATATACACATATATATTTATATGCACAAATATATTTATATATATGTACATATACATACATACATACATACATAAAAAAGAGGTTTTTTTTTTTTATATATAAAAAAGGAGCCGGGTTAGCCAAGTTGACTATAAACTCACAATCTTGTCTTGAGTGCTGGGATAACAAGTGTTCATCATCACTGTTGGCTTCTCTGCACTTTCGACCAAGCATGAAGACCCGGGTTCAACCCATTAGATCCATATGGTGGGAAGAAAGAACTGACTCCAAAGAGTTGTCCACTGACCTCCACAAGTCAGCCATAGCATACACATGAACACACAAATGTGAGCACATACACACATACATTAAAAATAAAGGAATGAGGGGGTGGAGAGATGGCTTAGTGGTTAAGAGCACTGGCTACTCTTCCAGAGGGCCCAAGTTCAATTCCCAGCACCCACATGACAGCTCATAACTGTCTGTAACTCACATTCCAGGGGATTTGACATCTTCACACAGAGAGATGTGCAAGCAAAATACCAATGCACATAAAATAAAAATAAATAAGTCGTTTAAAAATAAAACAAACAAACAAACAAATAAATGGAATAAGAGCTATCAGAATGCTCATTCAGTGGGTAAACTCACTTGCTGCCAAGCCTGACCATCTGAGTTTGATCCCTGGTACCCACAAGATAGAAAGAGAGAACCTACTTACACAAGGTATCCTCTGACCCCACAGTATCAGGAGCTGGGGATATAGTGGTGATATAGTCTGTGTTGGCAGGTATAATGTTTGGAGTTTAAGCCCTACCATTAAAGGGGAGATACCCCACTGAATCATACATCTGATAGAGGATTGTAACCACTGTATATAAACAATTCCTAGTACCCCCAAATTTAATTTTTTTTAAATTTAATTTGTTGTTCTTTTTAGACAGTCTCTACATAGCCCTGGCTGTGGTGGAACTCACTCTGTAGGCCAGGCTGGGCTCAAGCTCACCAAGATCTACCTATCTCTGCCTGTGTTGGTATTAAGAGCATGTGCCACCATACCTGGCTTTTAACCCAAAAATTAAAATATTTTTTTAAATAGAGTATCTGAAGATAATCCTCCAGACCTACATAAATCACCAACAGTATACACGAAGGTACTCAGCAAGCATTATTAGCCATTATTAGGAAAATACAAATCAGAACCATGATGGATATGGAGGAATTAGAACCCTCAACACACTTGGGGTTGGAATGTAAAATGGTAAACACTTTAGAAACTAGTCTGTTCCTTGCCGGGCAGTGGTGGCGCACGCCTTTAATTCCAGCACTTGGGAGGCAGAGCCAGGCAGATCTCTGTGAGTTTGAGGCCAGCCTGGGCTACCAAGTGAGTTCCAGGAAAGGCGCAAAGCTACACAGAGAAACCCTGTCTTGAAGAAAAAAAAAGAAAGAAAGAAAGAAACTAGTCTTTTCCACTATGAGGGTGGGGGTGGGCATATCTCAGTGAGTTCAAGGACAGCCTAGTCTACATAGCATGATCCAGGCCAGCCAAGGTTACACAGTGAGACCCAGCTCAGGGAAAAAAAAACAAAACAAAAAAAACAAAACTTTGGCGGTATTTCTCCCTTGAAGCCTTTCTCACTCAAAGTAGTTCTTGTTCATTTTTCCTTAATAAGTCTATTTCCTATAATCTACGTTCGAGCTACTTAAAGAAAGAAAAAGAAAAAAGGAGCCTGGGTCTAGAGTGGTGGTACAAGTCTTCAATCTCAGCACTGGAGAGGCTGAGACAGGAGGACAGGAAGGTCAGGCCTGAGCTCAGCGGCCAAACCCTGTCAGAAAGGGAGGAAGGGTCTGGTATTTCTGGTTATATACTCACGAGAACTGAAAATATACAGTCACAAGGGTAAACATGTACCAGAGTTAGAGCGGCACATTCACGCTACTTCAAAGTAGAAACACCTAAGTGACCAGAACTGATGATACAATGTGGCAATCCAAATAGTGTAACGGTAACCAGAAACAGAAGGCCACCCACTTCGACAGTCAGAGAAGGCTAAGGAGGGAGGGTCACTTGAACTCAGGAGTTTGCAAACAATCTAGGCGACATACTTTATTACTGCAGAACTGTATTATTCAAGCAGAAGTCCTGCACCCATTATTACAGTACTCTGAAGGGAGGGCTATGGCTCAGTGCATAAGGCCACTGGCTGCTCTTCCAGAGGAAGAGTTCAATTCCCAGAACCCACATGGTTGCTCACAACCACTTGTATGTAACTGCAGCTCCAGGGGATGGGCACACATATGTGCATACACATACATGCAAACACGCACATTCTAGGTACCTTCTATAAGTGAAATCCTATATTTGTCCTTCTATATATGGCTCACTTCAATCAGCATGTTTTTTTACTTTGGTTTTTTGAGACAGGAATGAGTCACTATGTCCACCTTCATTTAGTCTGTTTTCAACATTGTAACATCATCCACATTGGTAGCCTGCATCAGAATTCCGTTTCCTTTTAAGATTAAATAATATTCCATTGTGTGTGAGTTTGTATATATACTGTTTTATTTGTGGACACTTCAGCCATTTGCCTTTTCACTACTGTGAATAACACTACAATGAACAGTTATACAAGCATGTGGCCACCACTTTCAGATCTTTTGGTTACATATCCACGCTAGAGTAATTCTATGTTTAACTTGCTGAGGACCTACTAAAATGACTTCCATTCAGGCTACACATTTCACAGTCCCATTTGGGGTTTCAACTTCTTCAGTGCCTTTGTTTTTTTTTTTAAGATTTGTTTGTTTGTTTATTTATTTTGTATACAGTGTTCTGTCTGCATGTGTCCCTGCAGCCAGAAGAGGGAGCCAGAACTCATTACAGATGGTTTTGAGCCACCATGTGGACGCTGGGAATTGAACTCAGGACCTCTGGAGGAACAGCCAGTGTTCTTAACCTCTGAGCCATCTCTCCAGCCCCCTTGTTTTGGTTTTTATGGTGTTCTATTTTTCATTAATAACCATCCTAGTAAACCGGGCATGGTGGATGGGAGGTAGAGGCAAGTGGATCTCTATGGAGTTCAAGGCCAGCCTAGTCTAAGAGTGAGTTCCTGGATAGCCAGAACAACACAGAAACCCTGTCTCAAAAAACAAAACAAAACAAAAATGATCTCCAGAAGATGGTTATCATTGTCTTCATTTCTAAGACAACTTAAACAGGTTTGACTTTACCAACCACAGAGCAAACCTGTGGATTTGGAGAATAATTTCTAATTTCTTCAGAAGGCATATTATATGCACTAAGTTGATCAAGTAAAACACAGAATAGCAATGCACTGTGAAGTTTATAGCTCCTACAAAAATGACCCTACCAGCTGTTACTTGAACATCTGGTTAGACCACTCAAAACTAGTCTGTATTTTCTTTCTTTCTGTTTGTTTGTTTGTTTGGGGTTTTGTTTTGTTTTTGAGGCAGGGTTTCTCTGTGTAGCCCTGACTATCCTGGAACTCGCTCTGTAGACCAGGCTAGCCTCAAACTCACAGAGACCAATCTACCTCTGCCTCCCCAGTGCTGGAATTAAAGGTGTGTGCATCACCACCACCCAGCTAGTCTGTATTTTCTTTTCTTTTTTTCAAATAACAGTTTTATCTTATTCATTTATTTATTTATTTATTTATTTTTATGATTTATTTAGCTATTACATATAGTGTTCTGTCTGCATGTATGCCTGCAGGCCAGAAGAGGGCACCAGATCTCATTATAGATGGTTGTGAGCTACCATGTGGTTGCTGGGAATTGAACTCAAGACCTCTGGTAGAACAGCCAGTGCTCTTAACCTCTAAGCCATCTCTCCAGCCCTAGTCTGTATTTTCTAATGTGATCTAATAATACAAAGCTCAAAACAGTCTCTCAACATGTTTGTTTTGTTCAAAAGGAGGCCAAGTGGTCAGGAACTGCCTTGGCAGTCAAGAATGCTTGCTCCTCTTGCAAAGACCTGAGTGCATCTTCTGTAACCACATCAGACAGCTCACAACTGTCTGTAACTCCAGCTCCAGAGGATCTGATGAACTCTTCTGACCTCTGAGAGAACCCAAATACAGCAAATACACACACTAACACATAATCAAAAACAAACCTGCAGGTGCTGGGCATTGGGATGCATATTTTTAATCCCAGCACCACTCAAGAGACAGAGGCAGGCAGATTTCATGAGGTCAAGGCCAACTTGGTCTACACAGTTGCAGCCATCTAAGTCTACATACTGAGCCCTTGTTTCAAAAAAAAAAAAGTAATTAATTAAAATAAATTTTAAAAAATTAAAAAGCACCTGTCTTGAAAAACCAAAAAAAAAAAAAAATTAAAAAGCACGCTAACTCTATTAAGTTAACAAAGCATAAGTAGAAGCAACCAAGGAAATGAAATTGCTCTTTGACATCCTTACTTAAATCAAATGAACAGAATGCTATTTGTACACTTTCCTGCAACCAACACACCAATCAAGGTATTGATTATGCTCACCAATTTTATTCAGTTGTTTCAACCTATACAGAAATTTTAAAGTTTAAATTTCTAAATTTTTAAGCAATTACATTTTAAGAAAAAGAAATGCATAATTAACCGATCAGGTATGAAATGACCTAACGGAAATTTCCTTTAAATACTTACGCAAAGGGAGAGGGGGGAAAGGTGAAAAATATTGACAACTGTTGAATGTAACAGCATTGGGAGAGAGGTTCAACTGTTGACTGTAAGTGACAGGACAGCATGGGGGTCAACTGTTGAATGTGACAGGACAGCATGGGGGGTCAACTGTTGAATGTGACAGGACAGCATGGGGGGTCAACTGTTGAATGTGACAGGTCGGCATGGGGGGGGTCAACTGTTGAGTGAGAGTGACGGCATTCAGAGAGGGGTTCAGTTCATTTTTCCTCTCGTGTTTGCTTGAAAGATTTTCATTGAGGCAGAGGCAGGAAGATCATCACAAGTTCGAGGCAGCCTGAACCTACTGAGTTCCTGTTCACTCAAGGCTACTGACCTAGTACTCAAAAAAAAAAAAAAAAAAATAGTTTTCAGCAGTAACTCTTCCAAAACCGAAATCTTTGCAAATAAAGTTATCATCCTGCTTATTCGGGACGAGTTGCCGAGTGCGGGTGCTCTCGCCTTCGGAAAGAAAGCAGGCTATGAGGTCTAAAGCAAAAGGCAAGGCAGCTTCTGGCGGGACCGACTTAAGCTCCGCGCCACCACGCGGACCAAAGAACGCGCACGCTTCATTCAAGGCTGAATCTGACAAATCACTCTCTGTGAACGCTCCGGCTCAGAGAACCGCGGAGCTCAATTTGGAATCGGCACACGCCGGGAAACCCAAGCAGCTCGGCTGGAGAGCTCTCGGGTCTCGGCCCGGGGCGAGGCGGGGCACCGGGCCCTCAGCACGGCAGGGCGGCCCTCGGGTCCCTCCCTGGACCCTCCGCTCGGTGCCCACCAAGCACCTCGGCCTTGCCCCGCCCGCCTACCTGCCAGGTCCAGCTCGTCCGAGTCGGAGTCGCTCTCCTCGTCCTCCTCGACGGCCACCGCGCTGGACTCTCGCGTGTGAAAGGTCGTCGGGGTGGCGATGAGCGTGTCTGAATCCTGGGCGCGGGCCTCGCGCAGGCGTGTGAAGTACTCCACCGCGAAGTCGACGAGGTCGGGCGGCTGCTGCCGCAGCACCTCCACAGTGTAGCCCTGCAGCAGCTCCGTGAGCCCCGGCGGGATCTGGATGTGGCTCATGCCGGCGACGGCCGAGGGCACCGGCGGGTCGGGGCCGCCGGCGGCCGTAACCTGCGCACTCCCTCCCGCCGGCCTGTCACTCGGGCCCGCGGTCTCCCGCGCGGCCCGCCTCGGCCTTCCTCGCGTCGCGCCTTGTTGCGGCCGGGTGTGCGTTTGTTGTGCGGGCCGCGCGACCCTTCCGCTACCAAGCCAGCCTGGCGCCGCCGCTGCTGTCACCCGGCCGCAGCCGCCGCCGCCGCCGCCGCCGCGGGGACCGACGGGCTGGCGAGCTGGACGGGCGCGGCAGGCGCCCGGGTTGTGACGCACGCGGCCGCGGGCGTGCGCGTCCCCGCCGAGAGCTGGCCCACAGTGCGCGTGCGCCGCCGAGCTGCCCGCTCTTGGAGCAGTCCATGGTCAAGGTGCGGGAGGCCCCGGACATGAGGAAAGAGTGGCCCAGCTGCGAGGCGGGCTGGTTCGTGCGTCTTGCCTGGTCACAAAGACCTTTCCCTTAGGCTTTCAGAACACGCTGAGCGCCTCTCAGCTGAGCGCTAGGGACACCGATGTGACACAGGACCACCTCACCTTGATTCCTGCTCTAATGGACGGCCAGAGGGTTCACTCTAAGGAATGATATTAATGCTGAACTGACTCGCCCAGAGGAAGATCTGGAGGAAAGTCGTCTAATAACACAGTACTGCAAGAACAAAGACCTGGCCGAGTCGGTAGCACCTTGACTGACAGGTAGAACAGTGTGCAACTGAATACAAGGCCCTAGGGAGTCTAGTGTGAGGTCATGAGATGTCGAGGGGAAGGCTTTGTAGGAAGTAAAAGCTTCAGTGAGATAGTCATTTGGAAGCCTCAGGCAGAGAAGTAACCCTGAGAGAGAGAGCTCAGGCACATGTGGACGGACATGAATAAGGCCTGGAGCAGAACAGACCTTTGGCCCTGTTCCTCTTTTGGACGCTTCCACCTGTTCTTCAGGTCTAGACTGCACCTCCTTCCTCCTCTTTCCTCCCCACTCGCAAGCCTGGCCCTGGGTCACATGATTTGATGAAGCTGAGCAGACTGCAGGCACTGTTGTGTGTCTTTTGCCTCTGGGAAGAGGGCAGAGGTGAATTGGAGAGGCCAGGCTATTACCCAACTTGCTTCCTCCTGTCACCAAACGTAAATAGAACAAAAGAAGATATCCTTCCTGGGATATCCAGCCACAACCTCCGGGCTCGCTAAAGACCCAGTGAAAATAGTCTTCCCTCTCCCTGCTAGAACCAGCCAGCAACTGATTAGCTGTAGATGTAGAAACCTGAAGGGTATTAGAGACGGTTAAGCACCACCTGGTAATTACCCAGTATTAATTAAGATCTTCACTAGCTCCACCCACACAGACCTGGCACAAACCCAAGACCTCAGTGCTGCCGTGAACTGAGCTGCCTATACTGACAGTGGAGTACCTCCCTGAAGTACTGCTCAGTGTAGGGCCAGCCCAGGCCCTCGGCTAGGTAGACCTGTGATTACAAACTGCTGTGCATCCCTGACCTATGTCCTTAGCCCCACGGGGAAGTCTCGGATGTTAAAAGGTGGGGACTCCGCAGTGTCCAATGTGTTGGCTGGGTGCTTACTGCATACTTGTGAAGACTGAATGAATGAAAGAATGAATGAATGAGCAGAAACTGCTCTCCTGACTTCACAGTCTCATAACAGGTATCCTGTCCTTCAAAACCATGCTTCTAACCACAGACATGAAGGTCTCATTAAAAACAAGCAGTCTGGAGTCAGGCATGGTGGTAGGTAAATGCTTGTAATCCCAGCACTTGGGAGATGGAGGTAGCAAGATCAGAGGTCGGTGCCAGCCTCTGCTACATGGTGAGTTCAAGCTAGTCTGGGTTACATGAGACCATCTCAGAAAAAAACAAAAACACCAACCAAACAAACAAACAAACAAAAAACAAAAGACCTGCAGTGGAGATAAATCTTTTCTGCTCTTGGACAGACTGACCCTGACAAGTTTTCCAAGATCAGACCTTGCCATTAATACCCAGAAACCCCGGGTGTGGCTCCCACTGCACCATAATACCTAGGGAATTGCCTCTCTTCAAGCCGACCTTTGGGAAAGGTAAATTCCCAACTCCACATCCCGGTTTTCTCACATTATCAGGTCTTACATGTTTTAAATGGGGCACAGGCCTATGAGGACTTAGGACTCTGACCCCAATTACAAAAGAGAGGAGAGAGGCTGTTGACAGAGCTGGGTGTGGACAGGCTCTCCTGTTGCACTGACACCTGCTGGCCTCTGGCCTTCTCGACTTCTTCACAGACAAGCGACAAGCACTGCTCAGGCATTCACCAACAATCGGGCAAAGGGCACTCAGAGGACCCTAACCTGCTGTGGTGGCCCACAACCCTCGGTCCCCGTCACTCAGGAGAATCGCTCTGTGCACAGGAGAGTGAGGCCAGCCCGGGCAACACAGAGGGATCTTTACCTTAAAAAAAAGAAAAAGAAAAAAAGGAAGGAAGGAAGGAAGGAAGGAAGGAAGGAAGGAAGGAAGGAAGGAAGGAAGGAAGGAAGGAAGGAAAGGGGGAAAAAGAGCAGGCTGGGACTGGAGAGATGGCTCAGTGGTTAAGACCCCTTGTTGCTCTTGTAGAGGATCTGGGTTGGGTTCCCAGTACCCACATGGTGACTCACAACTGTTCATAACTCCAGTTCCAGGGGATCCAGAGGCCACAGACCTCTGCAGACACACACAGTACACACATGAATCTAAAAACAGTTGTTGTAAAGAGGGGGCTAGGATGTAACTCGATGAGAGGCTGTACTTAGAACCAGGCCCTGCATTCGATACCCAAAGCCAACAAAACCCTCCAAGGGCTGAAGTAAACAGAAGTTGGAAACCCTACAGCTGCTCCTCATCGGCCTCCATGTATCAGACTCACAGTGAAGTTAGACAGCTTGAGGTCCAACTTGACTACCTCCCTCCCCACTTGGTCCCCAAAGGGAGGGGGCTATCTCTTCCTTACCCTTTAACTGCAAGCACAGCAGCGAGGGCTGTCATGAATGCCCATTTAAGCTAACTAAAAGGCCTTGTAACAAAAGAGAACATCAAGGACCTGAGCCCTGCATCTTCCACCTTTGTCCTGAATCCATCCTGCCTGCATTCAAGCCTGTCCAGCTATACCACTGACTGTTACCATGGCAACAAAACCCACCACAGCCAATACTGGCAAACAGCTGCTAAGAGCAAATGGCAATAGTGGGTGGAAAAAGCCTAGGCAGAGGCCTTCAGAAGAGCAGTTCAGTGGCTGAGACCCTCTGGTCTCATGCTGTCTTCCTCATAACCCCTCAGATAATGAACACCCTGCACAGACCATGCCACCAGCCACAGATCCAGACATGAATACAGTGAGGCTAATTCTCAGAGGTGTTTACCACTGCCAAGGCGGTGGGACACATGCTCTTTAACCCAACAGCGGGGAGGGTCTGGTGAAGGCAAACTTAGGCAGGGTACCAGCTGCTGTTTCTAGTAAAACAGTGAGTTTCCGATACTCTTAATAGGTCTACTACTTAAACCCCCCCCCCCCCCCCAAAGAGAGATAAGCTACTACTCCTTCAAGTCTTGCCCTTGGCCTAGGTCTCAGCTTGCTTCTCTCACATATGCTTTACCTGCTAAGAGACCTCAGCCCCAGTGGAAACACAACCCACTCACCTGACTAAGAGGCCATCCGATGACCTTAAACTCTTGATTCTCCTGCCTCCTCCACTGCAGAGTTAGGGTTACAGGCATGTCACCATGCTCAGTTTATTCAGTGTTGAGGATTGCACCAAGGGCCATGGGCATACCTGAGAACACTCTAAGTGGCCCAATGTATCTCCAACTCAGCTTCTTTAAGTCCCTCAGTCCCTGCCTGTTCACTGGAACCTGCTGGTTTTCTGAGCACATCTGTATGGAATCCCTTACTGACCCATTCCTCTCCATTCACTTACTACCAACTTTGACTATTTTACCTTAGAAGCCTTCCTGAGCCTTTGATTAGCAGGTGATATAGGGTAACTTTCCTTTGCCCGTACCCATCTGTCCTTGAGTCTACAAAATGCCTCCCCCAAGAGGCCACAGTCTTTGATCTAGGAGTTCTGATCTATTTTAACAAACATCCACGCTCCAGGGAGCAGTTAATTCCCAGGCCACCTGTTTCTGTACCTGTGAGCCAACCCCTTCTTTGCTGGGACACTGTGTCCCAACAAAGTGTCAGTGTCTGCAGTAGATCATTGGTTTGCTTTCAAGATACCTTAGGGCAAGGAAAAACACTGGGAACTACAATACATAAGCCTGAAGGATCAGGACCTTGAAGTACTTACCATCTCAGAGAAAACAGAAAAGGGAGCCCTCGGGGAGCACAGGCCCTGGGGCCTTTTCAATGACTATCAGGACTCTACTTGACATTCTTGGCTTGACTCACAGGCCAGGTACTTGGGCCATGACCCAGAAATACAGACAGGCCTCCAGCAGTCTGGGTCAAGTTAGCCCCAGGACTTCTGATACCATCACAGAGTTTCTTCTGTGAAACCTAGACACAGGGTCCCTACTCTGTCACCAACTTGCTAATGGTCTTTGTAGATCACTTTATCCTGGCTGGGCTTTCTACATCTGAAAGTGTAGGTTTTAAAAAAAAAAATCTATCTAATTAAATATTGAGTTCAATGAGGACAGATTTGGGAGAATGGGGGAGAGGTGGCGGGAGGTATAGTTCACTGGCAGAACATGTAATCTAATCACTAGCATTGCTTGTTTTTTTTTTTTTTTAAACAGGAAATTGAAGCTAGGGCCTCACATATCTCTTAAGCACTCCTGAACTACATATAGTCCCAGACCTTCTATGCTTTTATTTTGAGATAGTCTCACAAATGAAGTTACCCAGGTTGGCCTTGAATTCACTTTGTATCACAACTGGCCTTCAACATGTGATCCTTCTGCCTCAGCCTCCTGAAGAGCTGAAATGATAGGCCCTGTACTACCCTAAAATTGATAAAAGAAGAAAAGAAGGAAAGGTAGAAATGAGAGAATATGAAGACGACAAAAAGGTAGAGAACTTTGTACAGTGGTCCATGTTCTGTCGTCCCAGCACTCGGAGGCCAAAGCATGAGGATCACTCATCCAAGAGCTGGATGGGCTACATAGCAAGTTTAAGGTCAGCCTAGGTTACATAATGGGATGGACTCAAAAGAAAGAAACTAGTCTATGTGTTTGGGGTGGATTGTGCTTCTAGTCTCAAAAGGCTGTAGTAAACAAAATGCAGGGAGATGCATCCCTTGTATCAGAAATAGTGCCAATGTGCTTCTGAATGGCCACTGCTGCAGCCACCTCCTCTGTCCCTCACCCGTAGCCTAATTACAACATTTTTTAAATTTCTGATCCAGGCCACTGTCCCTGATCAATCACTGTCTGGCTTCCACTTGACTGTGACAGAGAAATCATTCCAATTCCCCACCCCTCTCCCCGACACTCCTGTCAAGAAGAGATATAAAAGGAACAGGTGGCATTTCAAAGTACATCATAAAAGCGAGCCCTGGCTGGGAGGGTGTCACTTGCCATCTGCTCGGTCCCTTTCACAAACGTGCCTCCAGGGGCTTCCCTGTTTGACTTCGCATCCTGTGAAAGTGCAAAGGGATAAAATAATGTCCCCCATCATGAATATCAAGGAAGCAAAACACTCCATTTTCAAGTGGGAAGTATCTCCAGAGGAAAATGATCCTATCCCATGAGAATGGCTGGCATTTGGGCTGAAATGCAAATACTCCAACGGGAACTTTCAGTCTAGGGATGAGGTTTCCGGACAGGCTCATTTCCTGGGTGACTTGAAAAAAGCCTGCACCCATGTCCTGGCTGTCGCTCTCCTTGTTCAAAGTGTCTCTCCTCTCTCAAATCTGCACTTACAATCTAAAGTCTGTACTCTCCATCACCGTAATAAATTCACTGTAACTTTACTTTCTTTTGTTTTTTGTTGGTTTTGAAACAGGATTTGTCTGTGTTGCCCTGGCTGTCCTGGAACTCACTGTGTAGCCCAAGCTGGCCTTGAACTTACAGAGAGATTCACCGGCCTCTGTTTCCTGAGTGCTTGGATAAAGTTATCAACCATCACAGCCTGGCTGATAACTTTACTTAAAAACAAAAAACAAAAACAAACAACAACAACAACAAAAAAACAGGCCATCTCCTAGTCATGATATACTAAAGATCTTCCAGCAGAAAAGAGGTAGGTTTAAAATTGAATTAACCAGCCAAGTGGTGGTGGCACAGGTCTTTAATCCCAGCACTCAAAAGGCAGAGGCTGGCAGATCTCTGAGTTCAAGGCCAGCCTGGTCTATAGAGTGAGTTCCAAGACAGCCAGAACTTTTACAAAGAAACCCTGTCTCAAAAAAGAAAAAGAAAAAAATTGAATTCACCTTCTCAGACAAATGCCCTCAATTTTTGTCTTTTTTCTTTTTTGGTAACTAACTTATTTAGGACTGGAGAGATGTCTCAGCAAGTAATAGCACTTGCTGTACAAGCATGAGGATCTGGCTGGGTGGTGGTGGTGGTGGTGTCATACACCTTTAATCTGAGTGGACAGAGGAAGGAAGATCTCTGTGAGTTCAAGGCCAGCCTAATCTATAGAGCTAGTTTCACGACATAGGGTTGTTACACAGAAAACCCGTCTGGAAAAACCAAACAAAAACAAAAAAAAAAAAAAAAAAAAAACAAGCCGGCGGTGGTGGCGCACGCCTTTAATCCCAGCACTCGGGAGGCAGAGGCAGGCGGATCGCTGTGAGTTCGAGGCCAGCCTGGGCTACCAAGTGAGCTCCAGGAAAGGCGCAAAAACTACGCAGAGAAACCCTGTCTCGAAAAAAAAAAAAAAAAAAAAAAAAAAAAAAAAAACAAGCATGAGGATCTGAATTCAGGTGATCATGTATGTGCGTATGTGTAACCCTAGCCATGTGAGGGGTGGAGAGAGGAAGATCGCTCAGGTTGGCCCTCAGCCTAGCTCAGTTCAGTGAAAGACCGTGTCAACGCAGAACACTCGGCTTCTCCTCTGGCCTCAGCAGCCTGGACCTGCACACATACACTCTTACGCATATACTACACACATGAAAATGCTCATTCACACAAAAGCATTTGTGAACACACACACACACACACACACACACACACACACACACACACACAGACAAAATGTTATTTTTAGCCAGGTAAGAGATACATACCTATAATCCCAGCATTTAGGAGGACCAGGAATTCAAGGTTAGCCTCAGTTACATAATGAGTTTGATGCCAGCCTGGGCTACATGACAGACATCCTGTTTCAAGAAGAGAAATAAAAAACAGGCTGGGCAGTGGTGGTGCACACCTTTAATCCCAGAACTTGGGAGGCAGAGCCAGGCGGATCTCCGTTTTAGGCCAGCCTGGTCTACAGAGTAAGAGTTCTAGGATAGGCTCCAAAGCTACACAGAGAAACTCTGTCTCAGAAAAAAACAAAAAACACAAAACAAACAAACAATAAACACAAAAGGGTGGGGTGGGGCTGAAGAGATGGTTTATTGGTTAAGAGCATTTATGCTCTTCCAGGAGAACCTGAGTTTGATTCCCAGCACCCACACCAGACAGCTGTGACTCCAGCTCCAGGAAATCTGATGCCTCTGGATTCATGTACCTGTACTCATGTTCACATACACACACACACACACACACACACACACACACACACATACACGTAATTAAAAATCTTTCAAAAAGATTTCTTTTAAAAAGTAAAAATTTTATTTTTGACTAAGGATATAGCAAAGTAAAGTGCCTGCCTAGCATGCATAAAGTCCAGGGTTCAGTCCCCAGCACCCCATAAACTGACTGTGGTGATGCACACTTGTAATCTCAGTACCTGTGAGGGAAGGTAGAAGGATCAGAAGTTCAAGGTCATCCTCCTCAGCTACTCAGAGAATCCAAGGCCAGGCTGGAATATATAAGACCCTGTCTCAAACAAACAAATAAGTTACCCTCTGAGCCATCTCGCTGGCCCCCTTACTTGGCCATAATTGTCATGTGATCATTCAGAAATATTCTTCAAATACAGCTTCCTTCCTCGAACTCTCTAATGTCAGCTTCCTACAAGGTTAGCTACACACTCTTAACTCCCAAGTGAGATGTGTCTGTCCCTCTCATGCTCAGAGTGATCGTTCTAAAACCAAAGTCCCAAGGATCTCTTGAGGGTTTGGACAAGGAAGGAAGTACCAGTGGACCTAAGTGTTCTGGCCAGGCAGGGCAGTGCCAGAAGAGCCAGGCTCCCTTTAGCAAGCTCTCCTATCCACTAAGACAAGAACCAAGCAGTTTAGGGCTCCCCATTCCAACTTGCTCTGGCTACATCAGACCACACAGGCACCCCAAACTCAAACTGCTTCTGTATTTTTTGAACAACTGACTTTCCATTTATAAACACAGAGAGCCAGAAAGGAAAGTGAACGAAAGGATGATTACAAGCCAGGTTTCGGGGTGGCCTGCCTGCCAGACCAAGGGCTATATGAACAATTACCAATGAAGTTTCCAGCCCTACCCATTCTCCCTGGAATATCAAGGGAATCAGAGAAGTCCAGGCCAGCCAGAACTTCCTCCTTGCCTGCTAGAGGCTCCACCTATGGCTCCCAGGAACAGGCACTGATTCCTGACAGCCTCCAGAGGCACGGCCAACCCTGCTGCAGTGTCCCTGAACCACAACATAAAGTATCACACAATACAAAAATTAGAAACAATATTTATTGTTTCCTGTTAAAATTGGGTGCTCTCACGGAGAAAGAATGTGCAAAAAGAGCCTTCCTACGTTATGGCTTTCACTTACCCAGGAGGCTGGGGCTGTCTTCACTTGAGTTGGAGAGAAAATTCTCCATCATCTCGTGGGAATTTAGACAATTCTCATTTATTTATTTTTTTATTTTCTTGTGTAAAAATATTAAGCAATAGTTAATAGGTGATCTGTTCTTAGGTTTATCTACCTAGTCCATTTATTTGGTAGACAGATGTGGGCTTCACGTCATATACATCCCTATGTGCAGGCAAGGAATAGATGGCACACAGAAATCTGTTGGGTTTCCCTGGCTAGCGACTGAAGATCCCAGCTCCTGGTTTAGCTGGTTGAAAATAGGCAAGGGGCCTCTAGAGAGCCAGCCATCAGTTCCTCAGCGAGGAGTATTCTGAGTGTAGTAGGGCCATCAGTCAACCAGTAGGTGGCAATTTGGCCAAAGGCAGTAAGTCTATAAACTATTTATTCCATCTCCAATTCTCTGGAAATATTCTAAATTCAAGTTTCAAAATGGCATACCAAGTTCTACAAGGTAGAGGATATCATTAAGGCAATAGTTTTACCATCATAGCCATGTCTGGAGCTCTGATTCCACCATCTCCCTCCCCTCACCCTTCAGGACTACCTAGTCCTGCCCACTGCTTCTCAGCAACAGTTGTCCAGCATCCAGAAGTCTTGAGCAGTCCTCAGCCTCAAATGTTGGGGGCAATCCAATTAAGGAACTTCATGGCAATTTCAAAGCCAAGGAAACAGGCCTATGAAGAGGTTGGGTGGAGAAGAAAAAACAGCAATCGAGGGTGACTATTTGTAGCTCCTACCTCCTGCACCGTGCTTGGTTAGCCCTGGCAATAGCAGAGCCCCTTCCCTACCTAACCCCCTTCCCACCCATATTAAGGGAGCAAATTAACTGATTTTGGTAAGGAACATCTGTCCACCCAATACTCCAGAGGCTAAGTCAGAGAGATCTCAAGTTTGAAACCAACTTGGACTACACAGTAGCACCCTGTCAAAAGAAGAAAGAAGAGATAGGGAAAGGGGAGAAGAGAGGAGAAAAAGGAAGTTATAGTCACTTACTAAAATGTGCATGGCCAAGGCTGGGTGTGGTGACACACCTGTACAGTCCTAGCACTTTTACTGGGAGTTTGAAGGCAGCCTGGGCTACCTATAGAGAATTTGTTTTTAAAAACATTGGGGGAATGGAGGAGAAGGATGGGGAGAGAAGAAAAAAAGAAAATACATGTCTAGCAACCACCCCTTCTGATAACCAGATCAAGAAATTCAAACCTCTAACTTAAAGAGTTCCAAAGGCAAGGCTGGCAGCTACAGGAAAGCAAGTGGATGAGGAAGCTTTGGCGATCCCCAGAGCAAGCAAAAGCCAGTTCCTTGCACTGAGTCCAGAAGGAAAACTCAGCCCTTAGCAGATACTCACTGCATTGGCTGGGAAGGCTCGTATCATTACTGCATTGAACCCTTTGTACAAGGATGTGACTCCTTCATCCCGGATCAGCTCTCTCAGCACATCTCTGAAACCGTTTGGATATTTTCCAGGAGGTGCTGTAGGGAAGAACCCAAGTTTTTAAGCTCCAGGAAGCTTTGTGACCTGACCACAGCAACCCACACGGGGACAGTCTAATAATTAAATGTCGGGTCGGAGCTAGCGCCAGGGCAAGGGCCTTGAAGGCCATCTAGAAGCAGCCACAGCCCAGCTGACATGGGGGCACAGACAGGCATGTCTGGGTTCCTGGTGCCAAGGGAGTGAAAAACTGAGGGAGGGAGGATAGACTCTTGTTTTGTGTTTAGACTGACGAGAAAGAAATCCTAGCGTTTCTAGAATATAAATGTGAAGGAGAAGGCTGGTCAGCTATTAAGATTCTGCCATGAAAAAGAGAGAAGACAGTCTCAGTCTTCAGACCTGAGCACTCACCAGGTACGGGTGATGCACCCCTGCTTACACTCCCAGCACTTGAGAGGTAGATGCAGGAGGAATAAGAATTCAAGATCAGCCTTGGTTATATAGCAAGTTAGAGGCCAGCCTGGGCTACATGAGACCCATTCTCAAACAACAAAAACAAAACCCCTGCACCCCAGGGTAGTCAATGCCAGGGCCCGCTCCCTTCAGACCCACACCACTCACCAGTCTGGAATCGAGATTTGAGCACATCTGGGGGGATGGCCACAACCCAGTTGAAGATCCCCGCAAAGCCTCCAGCCACCAGGATCCGGGGCACACTGAGGTCACTGACACTGCAGAACACCACAGTCCCAGTCAGACACACCCTTGGCAGTGACGTTCAGACCAGTCCCTCCACCCATACTCAGGGAAGAAGGCACTGAAAGAGCTCCAGCCTTGGGGAGGAGGTTCAAGGTCCATGACCCGGCAGCTGCCACTTTGTTGGAGGAGGTTCTGTGCATTATTGAAAACGCCCTCCACTGAGGGAGGCACAGAGTAAAAGGATGTTAGCTGTACCCCAGCAGCTACTAAAGGCAACTACATGGAGCTAAGAACAAGTATCTTGTCTGCTTCAGACCCACTTATGGGAGGAGACAACCTACCCAGAAGTGGGAAAATGGCTTCTACATTCTAATGTTCTTTTCACCTCTTTCCCTCTGGAGTGAAGAGATCTTTAAGCCATTCATATGTCATGAAATACATCCCACTGGCTGGAACATCTGTGAGTGGCAAGAAAAAGATGAATTAAAAAATCAATAAAATCTCCACAGATTGGCACTAGAATATTCAGAGATTGCTGAGTTCTTTTTAAAAATAATATTTTTTTTTGTTTTTTTAAGATAAAGTTTCTCTGTGTAGCCCTAGCTGTCCTGGAACTTGATCTGTAGACAAGGCTGGCCTTAAACTCCCAGAGATCCCCTACATCTGCCTTCCAAGTGCTGGGATTAAAGGTGTGAGCTAATTTTTTCTGAGGTTAAAATTGGATCATTTCCCCTTTTCTTTTCTCCCTCTAACCGCCCCCATGTACCACCCCCTTGCTGTCTTTCAAATTCATGACCACTTTTTCTTTGTTTTTTATATATACACACACATACACACACACATACACATACTATATAAATATATTTATACTACATAAATATAGACATTTATGTTAAATATATACTATACATACTATATATGAATATATACACACACATATATATATAGTATAAATGCATAAGTCCAGCCTTCTTGGTCTGTATAATGTTACTTGTATGCATATATCTTCAGGGCTGACCAATTAGATGTTCTTCTCTGGGAAAGATCCTGAGAAGTTCTTCAGCAGCTACATCCTTTTTTTTTTGTTTGTTTTTTTGTTTGTTTTTTTGAGACAGAGTTTCTCTGTGTAGTCCTGGCTGTCGTGGAACTCTCTGTAGACCAGCCTGGCCTTGAACTCAGCAATCTGCCTGCTACCCTCTCCCAAGTGCTGGGATTAATTTAAAGGTGTGCTCTACTACCACCCAGCTCATCCTTTTTACTTTTAATTTTTTTTTACCTTTATTTTTTTATTTTATGGGCTACAGATATGGCTCAGTCATTAAAGGCTAGGCTCACAACCAAAAGGATTTTTTATTTTACTTTATGTGTATGAGAATTTTGTCTGCTTGTATGTCTGTGCACCATATGTGTGCAATGCCCAGAGAGGCCAGAAGAGGGCAACAGATCCTCTAGAACTGGAGTTACAGATAGTGGTGAGCTGTGATGTGAGTGCTGGAAACTGAACCTGAGTACTCTAGCAAAGTAGCCAGTGCTCTTAACCACTAAGCCATCTCTCCAGCTCCTATATCTTTTGTTTGTTTGTTTTTGTTTTTTTGAGACAAGGTTTCTCTGTGTAACCTTGGCTGTCCTGGAACTCACTTTGTAGACCAGACCAGCCTGGAACTCAAGACATTCTCCTGCCTGTCTCCCAGAGTGGTGGGATTAAAGGTATGCTCCACCATGCCAGATACATCCTATTTTAAATAATCACCCTGCAACTATCAGATGCTGCTGAGAGTCAAGCACTAGTGAGTGTAAACCAACATAATCTAATGCATCTTCCCAGTCCCTGTAGGTGGTCGTCACAATACACCAACTCTAAGCAGTTACAATTACAGCTAATTGTCTGGCCTTCCTTTAAGCTGCCATCTCAGGGTAAGACTGTCTCTTCCTCAGGAACCCTGCCTGTCAAAACCAAGAGGAGGGCTGGGAGCTCAATGGTAAAGCACTGCCTAGCCTGCACAAGCCCCAAAGAGATTCCCACTATTCCTAAGTCTTTCTTTTTCCCCTTCTCATCTTCAGGCATGATTTCTAAGTAGTAGCCACTGCCTTCCCATGTCATGACTCCACCCCTGAAGACATTGAGGAAGGATAAACCTCTCCATCCTTCTCTGTGTCCACGCTGGGTGAGAGTACCCATAAGCAGGACACACACTCCAGGTTTGTAAGGGCATGTGTCAACACTGATCTATGGTCCAGGTAAGCGCCTCTGTGAGACTCTCATCCCCTGACCTTCCCAGGTGACCTAGGTGTGGTACTTCGGAGTTTACCTCGCAGGAGGGTAAGCATAGTCCCTTTGTAGAAGCCACGGATCCCATACTCCTGATAGAGCTTCTTTGCACAGTCCAAGGTACCATTGTATTTGTTTTCCCCTGTAGAAACCTGAATCTGGGAGGGATGGAAGGTCATCAAGTCAAAACAGCAATTGATAGACCCAGCAGGTTTGGGGTTCCCTGGCCAGCCGCCTAACTTAACCATTGAGCCTCAGGCTAGTGAGAGACCTTGTCTCAAAAGACAAGATGGCTAGGTGGAGCCTTAGAGACAACACCTGTAGCCGAGGCCTGGCCTCCACATGCTCATGTAGATACGTACCTGCTCATAAAAAGACAATAAATGCCAACAAGATGCCAGGGGTGTTAGAACTCTGACAAAGATTTATAAAGCAGCCATGATGAAAATCGTTTAATGAAAACATTTTGAGTATGCTTGAAACATAAAAATAGCCACAGCAAAGAAATGGATAGTTTTAGCGGAGAAATTAGAATATACAAAGAAGAAACAAACAAAATTTCAAAGTGAAAAATCAAACTGAAACAAAAGACTCGGTGGTGACCTCTCTCAACAGCAGCAAAGAAGAAAGGGGCACCATCTCTGAAAGAGAAAAGAGGCTGGCCAGTGAGCTGGCTCAGGGGGCGAGGCAGTGCTGTACAGGCCTGGGACACTCGTGAAGGCGGGATGGAGAGCGCCGACCCCAGAGTTGTCTCTGACAGTCCCATATGCACTGTGGCTGTGTTCCCCATCCCAGGAACAGGAAAGTCATTTTTAAGTTTTCTTTAAAAATAAGTTTGTTTGTTTGTTTGTTTGTTTGTTTGTTTAAACCAAGCATGATGGTGCGTGCCTGTAATCCCAGTGGCGGGGAGGAAGAGACAGGAGGACCAGGAGTTCAAGGCTACTATTCTCTACAGAGTAAACACGAGGCTAACTTGGGCTACATGAGACTCTGTTTCAAAAACAAACAAACAAAACTCAATAAAACCCAAATCAAAACAAACATAACTAAAACAATATAGTAAGTGAATGAAATGTCACATGATGCATCCGTTCAGACCTACCTGCCCTTATCAACAGCACTTCAGAAACTGAAAGGTCGTTCTTGGGGGACTAAACCTTGGACTTTGCATATGCTAAGCAGATACTCTACCACTGAGCCATATCATCTCTCATCAGAGGCAGAAGGGAGGCTGCTCCTGCCCAAGATGCTGTATGTCTCCATTTACTGCCAGAAGTCCAGTGGAAGTCCAGTAAATGCCTTTCTATATTGTTTCTGTGGGGTTTATACTTTTTTATTTTGAGACAGGGTTTCTATGTAGCCTTGGCTGTCCTGGAACTCTATGTAGATCAGGCTGGCCTTGAAGTGTCTGCCTCTTCTTCCCAGTGCTGGGATTAAAGGCCTGCGCCACCATGCCTGGCTCATTCTATAATTTTTTAATTTTAAGAACTTCTGAATTTCAGGACTCATGCTTGCAATCCCAGCACTCTGGAAGTACAGGCGGTGTGATCTGATGCTCAAGGCCACCCTCAGGTATACAGCCAATTTGAGGGCACCTGTGTTCTTTCTAGTTCACGGTTATTATAAATAAAGATATCACACACACATTTGCATACAAAGATTTAAGTGTTTATTTCTCTGAGCTCAATGCCCAGGACTATACAGTTGCTGGGTTGTATAGTAGTTAAATCCTTAGCTGTTGCTTGTTTGGATTTTTGTTTTTGTTTTCATTTTAGCTTTTGGTACTTTGATACAGAGTATCCTGAGGTAGCCTAAGCTGGACTATAACTCTCTCTATAGCCCAGGATAACAATAAACTTGTAGCAAGCCTCCTGCTTCAGCCTCCTGAGTGCTGGGATTATAGTTCTGTGCCACAGCACATGAACATATGCTCCTCCTGCCTCCTCTCCAGCACACGCCTCCTGGAAGGCACCCCAGCAGTTGGTGTCTAGTTCTTGGTTCTTCCAGGTTTCTGAAAGCCTTGTTTTGCCCAACTGTTCTAAAGCTCTCACAGAGGGTTAAAAGTACATAAATACAAATCCAGGCATAGCAGAACATGCCCAAGACTTCAACACTTGCCAAGGATAGGAAGACTGAGGCAGGAGGATCATGAGTTTGAGGCCAGCCTGTGCCACATAGCAAGACTGTGACTCAAAACAACAAACACACAAAAATACTAATGCACATGCAGAACTTCGCACTGGCGTCCTCCTCACAGACCACACCCTTACCTGCAGTAAGCATTTGATCCTCTCTCCAGGGGTCATGATTCCTGTGGTGAACACACCAGATAACATCCCAGCTGCAAACACCTGCGGGTAGCTGCATTGAACAAAACCAGAAACAACCACCTGTGGTTATCCATCGAGGCTAAGGTGATCCCAGCAGAGAGAACGTGGACCGGGGAGAAGCACGGCCACAAGTACACCAGATTCTTCACAAAGACCAGTTTCCTGGTCAATTCTAACGTCAAATTTACCAGAGCAAGGGGCCCGACGTCAAGGACAGGAGACCCTTGGTACCCACACATAACAGGCACATACTCAGAATCCCCTCCTCCCAGAGAAAAGCTTTATAGTGAGGTCTGGTTTCCACCATGAACCTGCTGTGCCCAGTAACTCTGGACAAGTTACCAGGTCTCCGCAAGCCTTGATTTCCTAGCTGTAAAATACTGGGTTGCTGTGGGGCAAAGAGAGCCTCTAACCTGAGATCTAAACCCCAGTGGACCCCAGTTCCCCTCCAATATCACATACGCTGGGCCACTAAGGGCCTAGAACATGAAGCCAAGACTCAAGCAGAAAAGCTTCAAGTCAAGGAGAATGGTTGTGGCCATCCCGCAGGCTGAGAGACAGCCAAGTGCTCTGGTTTCAGTACTGTTGCTGTGATAAAATACCCTGAGCAAAGCAACCTAAGGGAAGACGAGGTTGGTCTCACAACCCATGGTCACAACCCATCATTTGGGGGCCATGAGGCAGGAAGTCAAGCAGCTAGTTATACCACATTTACAGTCAAGGACAGAGGGGAACAAATGCACTCATGCCGCCTGCTTTTAGCTTCTCTAGTCTTCAGTCTTATATGGTTCAGAGCCCCTGCTTAGAGAATGACGCCACTCACAATGGGCTAACTCTTTCTACATCAATCAACAATAAGACATGCCCACAAACCAACCAGATAAGGACAATTACCACAATTGGAATTCTCTTCACAGGTGACTCTAAGTTGTGGCAAAATGATATTTAAAACTAACCTTCAAAAATAAATTAATTAATTAAAAAAAAAAAAAAAAAAAAACCTTCAGCTAAGCAGTGGTGGCACATGCCTTTAATCCCAGCACTCAGGAGGCAGAGGCAGACAGAGCTCTGTGACTTCAAAGCCAGCCTGGTCTACAGAGTGAGTTCCAAGACAGCTAGGGCTACACAGGGAAACCCTGTCTCAGAAAACAAAAAAAAAAAAAAAAAAAAAAACAGAAACAGAAACAAAAAATACCTCCCCTTCATATCAATCCAGTAATGAGGACTATAATGTGCTGAGAAAAGCTAAGTCAATGAAGGTACCCAGGAATGCTGGGTCCTCACTCTAACTCCTACAGAATAAAGCAGCCTGAGTATGAGAAGGAATTTGAAACTCCTAATGTCTATCACTAAAGCTGTCTGAGCCACCTCTAGCAAGGCCTTATCTTTCTAGGATTAGGTTGTCTCAAAACGAAAGAGTAAGCATAAATAAAAGAGGGCTGGGCTGAGTATGATAGTGTATACCTTTAATCCTAGCACCCAGAAGGCAGAGACTGATGGATCTCTATGAATCGGAGGCTATCCTGGTCTACATAATGAGTTCCTAGCCAGCCCAAGCTGCATATGGTGAGACCCTGTCTCAAAAAAGTAAAATAAGAGTTTGAAGCCTGGTCTACAGAGAGAAACCCTGTCTTGAAAAACAAACAAACAAAAAAGCAAGTAAAATAAAATAAAAGGCTAGAAATACAGCTCAGTGATCCAGTGCTTGTCCAGCATGTGTGAAGTCCCAGTTTCAATCCTCAGTGCTGTCATTTTTTTTTTTAAATGTAAGCCTATCCAAAGAGCTGCAATCACTGTTTAATTGGCAGACAGTTTTCCCCAGAAACAAACGCCCACTCACTGCCTTGTAGGCCTGCCCAGGTGGCACAGAGACTTCTTACATAGATACCTAGCTTCACAGTCCCAGGTTACACTGCTCTCCCAGTTAGTTACATCTCAGTAACTAAATTGCTCCTATAGCACCATCAACCTCCACTCTTCCCAAGGTGCCCAACCTTAGGGACTGTTCCCAAAATAGGATCGTGTGTGCACATAGGACACCATGTGGACACTATGAACACCTGGCCTACTCTGCTACTTCCCACCCCCACTCCAGGAGGTATCTGTGAGTGCTGGGTTTCCATTTCAGCGCTCTGGTAAAACTCCTTTCCCTGCTAAGTGCCTGTAGGGAGGTAACGGCTGCAAGGTAGACCGAATGGTAGGATGGGGTCCTGAGTGTCTCATTCTGCTTCTAGAGGAAGGCTATTTCTCTCATGCTGATGTGACTATATGGGAACACAGCTCATAAGCATGGCACAGCTGTGAGCTGTCACATCACACAAAGGTATTCAGAGATGCTATGTATCCTGAGGACCTTGGTCTGCCAGCCACTCAACTGCTTCAAAACAAACCTCACATCTGGGGCCTTGACAGTCTCTACACAATGACTCCAGGAACAGAACCTCACATTACAAACACCTTTATCTGCATCTTAGACCCTTACTCTGTTATAGGCTGAAGCGGGGACAGAAGACGATCATGTGACACCCTAACCTCCTCCCTTGAGCTCCCAGATGCCAAGCCTTGCCAGCTTGGGTGGTTCTTGTGTTTCCTGCAGCCTTTCCAGGGGTTGTTTCCTGATGGGCTCAAGACTGGGGACACCTTGTCAAATCAAGCGTTTCACTCAGAAGTCCCCAGCATTCTGAGAATGCTTGGACATTAATCGTGTTTTTAAATGTTGAGGTATAATTCTCACTCAATTGTCTCCCCCCCATCCCAGATAGGCTTTCTCTGTGTAGCCCTGGTTGTCCCGAAACTCACTCTGTAGACCAGGCTGGCCTTGAACTCAAAGAGATCTGCCAGCCTCTGCCTCCTGAGTGATAGGATTAAGGGCATGTGCCACCACTGCCTGGCTCACTTGATTCTTTATACCCAAACTGGCACTAAAAAATTTACTGCAAGAACATAAAAGGGGCTGAAGAGATGGCTCAGTAGTTAAGAACACTGGCTGCTCTTCCAGAGGAGCCAGTTGGACTCCCAGGACCCACAAGGCAGCTCATAAAAGTCTGAAGCATCAGTACCATGAGATCTGACACCTTCTTGGCACTGCACCCATGTGGTACACAGACATACTTGCAGGCAAAACACCCCTACACATAAAATAACAAAATAAATTTTTTTTTTAAATTTAAAGAATCTACAACAAGGACTGGGAATAATCTCAGTTGGGAGAATGTTTGCATGGAAAAAGCCATGGGTTCCATCCCCGGCACTGCATGAAACCAGGGGTAGTGGAGCACAACCCTAATCTGAGGACAATAGGTAGAGGCAAGAGGATCAGAAGTTCAAGGTCATCTTGGCTACACTGAGAGTTCTTTTTAAAATTAATTTTATGTGCATGAATGTTTTGCCAATCTGTATGTATGTACAGCATGAACACACCTTGTGCCTGAGAAAGTCAGAAGGATCTGATCCCCAGAACTGGAGTTACAGAAGTTGTAAGCCATCATGTGGGTGCTGGGAACCAAACCTAGGTATCTGCAAAAGTAACTAAGCCATCTCTCCAGCTCCTGGAACCTCTTCTCTTAAGCAGCTAACAGAAAGCAAGTCTCCTTCTGTCCTTAACGTGGCACGGGCGGCACCACAGCACTTGACGTGCATTTCAGCATTCAGCTCCCAACAGCAGCGTGCAGTGGGGATTCACTACGGAAAAGAAATCAACAACAACCTGGCAAAGAGGCAGGGAAGGCTCTTTCCTTCTGTTACCCTTTCAGTTCACAGAACAAAGGAAACACAGGTTCTTCCTTCTCTCAGAAAGCCTACAAGTCAACCCTGGGACCCAGAGGACAGTGCAGTGGTGAAGACTTTCCCTCAGCACATATCACACCACCAAGACCAGCACTGAGTGCCGCCTGCGAGTACTTACTTAAGTATATCCTCTGGAGATTTCTGCTGTAGTCTCTTCCCCAAACCAAACCCAAAGAAGCACACAGCGAACATAGGGGTGACTCCAATCAAGGGTGCACCCATGCCCCGGTACAGTCCCATGACGCCCTGCAAGGAATCACAGAAACAGAGTCTGCTCCAGATACCACCACTGTATTTCAGTCCTGGGAATCAAACCAAGGGCCTAGCCAGAGCTCACCTCTGAGCTGTACCCCCAACTCTCTACCCCCTCCAAAACAGCGCAGTCACATAGCCTCTTAACTCTAGACTTTCTTCTTCACCTTTTTCAAGCACAGAGATTTACCTAGCTCCCCCTCCCTGCATTTGTGTGTGTGTGTGTGTGTGTGTGTGTGTGTGTGTGTGTGTATATGTATGTTTAGGTGTACATGTGTGTGCCAGTGCACATGAGTCATGTGTAGGTCAGAAGTCATCCTTAGGTGTCAGTCCACAGGCATCATTCACTTTTTTTTGTTTTGTTTTGTTTTTCGAGGCAGGGTCTCTCTAGGTAGTCCTGGCTGTCCTGGAGCTTGCTAAATAACCCAGGCTGGCCTTGAACTCACAAAGAGAAATACCTGCCTCCTAAATCTCTGTAAAAATCCAAAAAAGATGTACCAGAGATACAGTCTGAATTTAAAACCAGCCTGGGAAATTTAGTGAAATCTTGTCTCAAGATTTTCTTTCTTTCTTTCTTTTTTTTTTTTTTGAAACAGTGTCACGCTTTGTATCCCTGGCTGGTCTGAAACTTCTTATGTAGACCAAGACAGCCTTGAATTAAAAGACATTAGCTTCTACCTCCCATAATGCTGAAATTAAAGTCCTGTACTACCACACCTGGACAATAAGGAATATTTTTAGTGGACTTGGGAGCGGAGTGGAGTGAAGTGAGCCTGGAAAGATGGTTCGTCAGCTAAGAGCCTTTTCTGACCTCTGTGGGCACCAGGCAAACGTGTGATGCACATACAGATATGCAGGCAAAACACTCACTCACATGGAATAACACATCTTAAAAAGAAAAAAGTGTTGGGCATGGTGGCACATGCTTGTAATACCAGCACTCAGGAAACAGGCAAGAAGACTGAGAGTTTGAAGCCATCCTGGCCTTCAAAATAAGACTAAATCTCTCTCAAAAAGAAAAAAAAGAAGAAAGAAAGGAAAAGAAAACAATAACAACAACAACAACAAAAGGGGGGCTGGAGAGATGGCTCAGAGGTTAAGAGCACTGGCTGTTTTTTCAGAGGTCCTGAGTTCAATTCCCAGCAACCACATGATGGCTCACAACCATCTATAATGAGACCTGGTGCCCTCTTCTGGCCTGCAGGCATACATGCAGGCAGAATACTGTGTACATAATGCATAAATAAATTTTTAAAAAGATGCATTAACATATAAAATACAACAGCAAATGTATGATGCAGATAGGTAGAAGCAGTGTGAACAACTGAAGGAGCTGAGAGTCCTTGCTGCTGGAGTATGTGGAAGGAACAAGGATCACCTGGCTACTCTGCCTTCCAGGGAAAAATTCAATGCCTATATAACTTTAATAAAAAATAAAGCCAATTTGAAAACAAATACAAAAACTAAGAGTGAAGATCGCTCCTGACCGGGCAGACTGCACAGCAGGAGGGCAACACAGATCCAAGCTGAAGAGCTGGTCTCAATGCAGACCCTGCTGGAACCAAAGGGGGCACACACCTATTAAGACTCCGCCTGATCCCACAAAAGCCTGGCACTGCTACAGGGTGTCCGTGCATGCACCAAGGGCAAAGGACAGCGGCAATAACGGGGCCAGGACAGAGGTCTAGGAGGAAGGCGCAAGAGCAGAATGTGACAAAGTCCCGCCAAAATCTCTCCCACAGCTCTGCGTTGGGATGAGAAGGATGCCTGGTTCCTCAGGGCATCTCCCTTCCACTCCAGTGGTCTGTTAGCATCATGAAATACGACTCATGTGTGGCAACTCCAGAAGACAGAGCTACGTCTGGTACATTGAAAAACAAGGAGGTGTACAAATATGGACTAAAGAAACATATCAAACTCTGTAAAGAGTTAGGTCTTTATTGTTTTCTTTCTGGTTTCTGTTTTCTCACTCTATTTCCCAAGCTGAATTCCAATTCAATTCTGATGATCCTCCTGTCTCAGCTTCCTGGGAAATCAGGACTATAAATATATGCTATTTAGGCTTGACTTAGGAGTTGGATTTACATAAGCCCTTCCTTCCCCTCACACCCAAGATACAGTCAAAAAAAATTGTTGACCAAGAAACATGTAGACTTGGCTCTCTTCCTTAAAGGCAGAGAACTCTGGGTAGAATTGAAGTTTAGAGCCTCCACCCCGAGTATCAGATACATAAGAGGGCCCTAAAAACAAAGGTCCAGCTTGGGTGAGAAAGCTGAGCTGCCCTTGCCTCAACACCTTCCTTCTACACTGAATCCTGCAGGAATCCTGTACATATCTACACCAAGGCTGAGCCCATCCCTCCCCAGAACCTTTATACTTCTAGGTGACACCCACTCTTCAGTTTCTACGTGCCTAATGAAGTCTGCTTAGTAGATAATCACATGCAGGTTGTATTTTAGTGCAATTGTAATCTTAGCAGAGAGTGAGGTAGAAGGGCTAATGGGAGCTCAAGTACAGTATGGGATGCAGCATGAGACACCATCTCAAAACATCAAAAAAAGAAGAAAGGGAACCTGAGAGGTGGTCCAGTGCTTTAGCGCATTCCTGAGCTCTACTCTGGAACTGGCTTTAACTCTTAGCACACACATGGTGGCTCACAACCATCCGTAACTCCAGCTCCACAAGATCCCATGCCATTTTCTGAACTATACAGGCACCAGGCACATACATGGACATCCATACCCATAAATAATATTTTAAAAATCACATTCTATTGCTAGGCAGTGGTGGTGCATCCCTTTAATCCCAGCATTCAGGAGGCAGAGGTAGGTGGATTTCTGTGAGTTCGAGGCCAGCCTGGTCTACAAAGGGAGTTACAGGACAGCCAGAGCTACACAAAGAAATCCTGTCTTGAAAAACCAAAGGAAAAAAATAAATCACATTCTATTAAAAATAGATATAATCAAATAACCCTAAAACAATTAAATGTTCCTGTCTAGGAGTGTGGA
The DNA here is from genome assembly GCF_004664715.2 of Peromyscus leucopus. Lineage (NCBI taxonomy): Eukaryota > Metazoa > Chordata > Mammalia > Rodentia > Cricetidae > Peromyscus > Peromyscus leucopus. Next base: position 97,575,492 of record NC_051069.1, on the reverse strand, counting down.
GATTCTGCTGGCCTCTTTTTTTCTCTAGATCTCACACACTTCTTTTTTGGTTTTTTGTTATTGTTTTTCAGATATTTATTTTATGAGTGTTTTGTCTGAATATATGTATGTGCACATATGTGTCCCCGGTGCCCTCAGTGGTCAGAATAAGGTGTTGGGTCCGCTGGAACTGGAGTTATGAATGGTTGTGAGCCACTATAAGAGTGCTGGGTTCCAAGCCTGGATCGTCTGCAAGAACAGTAAATATTCTCAATTGCTGAATCATTTCTCTTTGTATTGTTCTTTGATACAGGACTCTCCATGTAGTCCAGACTAACCTTGCATTCAGATCTTTTTATCCCAGCTTTCCAAGTGTTGGGATTACAAGCACGTGCCACCACATGGCAATATGCAAATTTCTACTTTTTTTTTTTTTTTTTTTTTTGGTTTTTCAAGACAGAGTTTCTCTGTGCAGTTTTGGTGCCTGTCCTAGATCTCGCTCTGTAGACCAGGCTGGCATCAAACTCACAGAGATCCACCTGGTTCTACCTCCCGAGTGTGCTGGGATTAAAGGCGTGCGCCACTGCTGCCCAGCCAGAGCAAAGCACTTTATTGGCTTCATTCATCTGTATAAATGGTAGCTGGAATTATCAGGCTCCAGAGCAGATGAGGAGAATATGGCTCGGAAGCTACCGCTGTGGCCAGCAGAGTCTCACAGCTATCTTCTTCCCCTGGGAGTAGTGCCACCCCTGAATACAGTCCCCCGAGGAAGGGACGCCCAGCACCCAAGGCACACCTCTCTAATAAGAGTCTTCTGGAAACAGTCGAAGGTCCCAGAGAACATAGGTGGCTGCCCGGGCGAACTTGGTTGTTGTGTCTGCAGTCGGACCTGAAACCAGAAATTAAAATAATCACCTTCCAGAATTACCAGCAATGATCCAACTTCCCTCCTTTTCTCTCCCTTTCTCCTCTTACTCCTCCTCATTTACAGAGCTGAAGATGGAACCTAGAACCCTGTATAAAGCAACTTTCCCACTGAGCTATGTCCTCAGCCCTTCAACTTCATTTAAGCAGGAAAATGTGGGCCTTTGTGGACATCTTCAGCATTTTCTTAACCTGATAGGTAGATTCGATTCACTATTTCATCAGTACTCATTCTATTTATTTATCTTTGGCTTTGGAGACCAGGCTTCTCATTCCTTAAAATATATATATATATATATATATATATATATATATGTGTGTGCTTTATGTATATGAGTGTTTTGTCTGACCTCGGGAACTAGTTATAGTTGTAAAACGCCACTTGGATGCTGGGAACGAAACTGTCCTACGCAATAGCAGTAAGTGCTCTTAAGCTGAGCCAGCTCTCCATCATCTCTTTTGCAAGCGCTTTTTATATTTATTCTCTGACAATTTCACACACGTATAAAATGCATCTCATGCATATAATTCATCTCCCTCCTACTTCCTCCACACACACCCACAACAAGTTCATTATTTTTACTGTCAAATATTTCATTGGACACAAAATATATACATTCAGCCCCATGCTTAGTTTTATGTTGCACTGGGGACTGAACCCAGGGCTTCGTGCAGGCTAAGCAGACACTCTACCAGTGACTATGCTACATCCCTGAACCATTAGGCATCTTCTTGACTATTTTACAAAAAAACAACCCTGAGCCAAGCTGGGCATGGGGGCAATTAAGACGGGAGGACCAGCAGTTTGTCATCTTTGGCCACATAATGAGTCCAAGGCCAGACTGAGCTACAAGAGAATCTATCTCAAAAAGAAACAGAACTAAGGCAGACCACCCACCCCAAGTGCTCCCCCAAATACGACTCAAAAAGATTATGAGCATTAATGAGTCTTTATTTAGCCCCTTAAGACTTAGAGTAAAGTTCTATATTGTGACAGAAACAGAAACAGCTAGTACTTCTTAGTCTTTTTCCAGGATGTTTTCCCTGCTGTTCTCCAAATGCCTCTCAAGGCTGTCCTCACACCAACCTTTCCAAAAGCTCATTTTCAACATGTTCTTCCTCCACTTCTTTATAAATCTTTATTGTTGCATGTGTTAGGACCTTACATGTCCTAGTAAGGAAGGCATTCACTGGGCAGCAAGAATGACATGCAAATCTGTGGAGTTTACAGGACACAACAATCATAATGTCCAGTGGTTATCACTGCTTTATATCCCAAGTCCCTTATGTTCACCTTCAGATTCTCCATGGTAGGCATAACCTTCCACGGCAAGCAGGGAAGAGCAGTGGGAAGAACTTCCGATGTAGGGCTGGGGATGTAGCTCAGTGGTAGAGCATTTGTCTAGCATATGTAAGGTCCTGGGTTTAATCTTTAGCACCACCAAAGTGGGGGCAGGGGTGCAGAACACAACTTCATTTGGTCAGGCAAGCCTTTAGACCCAGCACTTGGGAGGCAGAGGCAATTAGAACTCTGAGTTCAAGGTCAGCCTGGTCTACAGAGTGAGTTCTGCTCTTAACTAGGACTACATAGAGAAACCCTGTCTTAAAAACAAACAAACAAATCTTTATTTGGGCTGGAGAGATGATGAGATGGCTTAGTGGTTAAAAGCACATACTACTCTTGCAGTGGACCAGAGTTCAATTCCCAGCACCTATATGCTAAGTGGCTACAACTACCTGTAACTCCAGCTCTGAGGAAATCTGATACCTCAGGCCTCCATGGGAACCTGCACTCATGTAAACACAAACACAAGCACACACTTAAAAAATTTATAAAATTTTTATTTAGGTGGTCTTTTTATTTGTTTGTTTTGAGACAGGGCTTCTCTGTGCAGCCCTGGCTGTCCGAGAACTTACTCTGTTGACCAGGCTGGCCTTGAACTCAGAGATCTTTCTCTGCCTCCCAAGTGCTGGTATTAAAGGCATACACCACCACCTCCTGTTTAAAGTTATTTTATATAGGTTCTCACAATGTAGCCCAGGCTTGCTTCAGTTTCATTATGTATTCCTGGGTAGCCCTGAACTCATGATGATGTTCTACATAGCCATGTTAAGTGCTTGGATTATTAAGTGTTAACCAACATACCCAGTGCACACATTTTGATTGATATCTTTTTGTGATTTTTGTTGTTTTGAAACAGAGCAGGCAGCTCTCTATAGCCAAGAATGCATCCGAGACAGGTTTCTCTGTGAGCGCCTTCTAACTCACTCTAGACCAGTGCTCGAACTCACAGAGATCATGCTCGCTAGCCAAAGCGCACAGTAAATTTGCACTCCTAATCCCTCCTAGCACCAGTTCCCAAGTGCTGGGATTATTTTTCATCTTTCTTTTGTTTGTTTTGAAACAGGGGTCTCACTATGTAACCCCAGCCGGCCTGAACTCACAATGCAGACCAGCATTTTTATTTATTTTACTTATTTTTTTGAGGTACAGTTTCATGTATCCCAAGCTGGCCTCAAATTCAATTTGCAGCAGAAGGTGCCCTTGACCTTCTTCGCCCTCTGCTTCTACTCCCCAAGTGCCAAGTGCCAGTATTAAGGGGCATCCTGCTTAGGTATTACATGGTGCTGGGTATCAAAACTAAGGTTTTAATGCATGCTAGGCAAGTATTCTCTCAACTGAGCTACACTGCTACCACACTGATATTTTTTTAATGTTCCTTCTATTTATCTCATCGTGACACCAGCCATCCCAACTAGTGAGGACCCAAAGGCCTCCTCAGCTGACACCACGTCTTCACCCCATATCCCGGCTCACACCTGCCTTGCCTTTACTCCTGCCCCAAACGACATGCTGGAACGTAACATCAAAATGCAGTAGCAGTGTTGGGAGGTGAGACCTGCTAGAAGGTGCTGTTCTTAGTGGATTAATGCCAGCTGGAAAAAAGGCCTGCGTTTGATTCCTTGCTTTTCACCATGGCATGACACAGCACAACAGCACTCCCAGCCTCCAGAACTGTGAGGAATAGATCTCTGTCCTTTAGAAACTGCTAGCCTCCAGAGTTCCAAGACCTGGAGATACCAACTTCCCCATGCCAGGTTACACAGCTCTTCCTAGGCTTCCCATCAGAAAGCAGCCAGCTTTTCTTTTCTGTTTTTGTTTTGTCTGCTTGTTTTTCTTTTTTTTTCTTTTTTTTTTTTTTTTTTTTTTTTGAGAAAGGTTTTCTCTATGTAACAGCCCTGGCTGTCCTGGAACTCGCTCTATAGATCAGACTGGTTTCCTAGAACTCACAGAGATCTGCCTGCCTCTGCTTCCTGGGTGCTGGGATTAAAGGCTTGGGCTGCCACATCCAGCAAAAATCATCCAGTTTTTAAATACCTGCTCCAACCCTACTTCCATAAAAATTTTCCAAGCCCCAGTTCTGAAGTGTGCCAGTTCTCAGTTAACAGGACATGTAGGCCATGACTCAGTTGCCTTGAGCCTCTGAAAGAGCCTTCAAGAACTTGGGAGGTAGAAGGATAAGTTCAAGGTCATCTTCTTCTACATAGTGAGTTTGAGGCCGGCATAAAATACACGAGACCCTGCCTCAAAACCAAAACCAAGTCACAAAAGCACCAGCGTTTAGTTGGTGACCACCTAGCTCCCTGAGGTCAAAAGGACAGTAGTCGGGCAATCTGTGGTTTTGATTTACACTAAAAGGAAAAGTCTTCTGGCGTCAACATGCCAGTGAGCATTTTCAGTCATTTATAATTCAGTACAGAGGTCACTGGCCCTTGCTGGGAGGAACGTCAAGAACAAGAGAATCCGAGATAGGAGCAACATTTACATAAGGAGACAGTAAGGATATGAGATTTTTAAAAGACTCAGGTGTGCAGACCAAGATTTCTGCCTCTGTAGAATAAGATTAGGAATAAAAGCCACACACACACAGAGAGCTACTTGAATGAACCACTTCCTTAGAAGCACCAATACAAGTACAGCCCTCGCTGCCTGCCAAGATCTGATTTCAAATTGCAGAACAGTATAGAATCCCCCAGGATGAGCTCTGTCTTTGGTCTGCTTCAATCTTGAACAGAAGAGGCCATCAGATAGCCTGCTGCCCAAGCCTGCCAACAGGAAGAACCCTTGGATACTATTTTCTTTCCGAGGAAACTGATATCCTAACAAGCCCCAACACTGGCTACCACCCTCATGAGACTCATGTCTTCTCTGGGTTCCATGCCCAGCAACACACATCCACACACACAAAAGACTCGTGTCTTCTGCTCACAGGCTCATCCTGGCTGTGACCTATGATCTTCCTCCAAGTCCATGTCCAGGAATGAAGAAAAAAAACATAATAATGAGGCTTCAGGAGCTAAGTCATAGGATATAGACTTTGGTCTCCAGCAAGCAGCAAGGGGAAGAATGGAGGAGTAAGGAGAGAAAGATCCAGGAACGAGCTCTGGTGGGTTTCCTCTGTGATCACTATTTCCTGGGCTGAAACTGGCTAGTCACTGGGTCCACCTTCGCTCCCTAGGGGGGTGACTATGCAATGAGTTATGACGCTTAACCTGCAGTGAGTGACTGGCTGAAAATGGCCAATTGCCTCTTCAGGCAAAGAAAACTGCACAAGAGAAGGCTACAGGCACGCTGGCCCCACAGGACTGTGTCAAAGGACATCTTTGCCACCTTTGTCCTTGGTTTTTTTGGGGGAGGCTGGGTTTACAGAGATCCTGTTTCAATCTTTATAACAAAATATTGGATTAACTGGAAACAGGTTTAGAAACAGAGTAAGTTTTTCCTTTTTATCTCAAAAGAAATAGTGTAGGGTCAGAAAAGACAGTCAAACGAAGACCTTGAAATAGCAGCTGTCTGGCTCGTGGGGCGCGAGGGACAGCCTCTGCCCACTCCTTAGAATGATTCTCGAGATTTTTTTTTCTTTTTGAGGTGCTGGGGGTGTTGCATCCTGAGCCTTTCGCCCTCTTAGGTAGACAGCGCTCTACTTAGTAGCTACACACCAACCCTCCGTCAACTTCCCACGAAGCATCTAACCCGCCCCACTCTTGTCCAGAGGCAGCTTCTCACTGGGGAACCCTACTTTCCGCGTCGCCTCGGGCCTCCCCCCACTAGCCCCCAGTCCAGACTCCGCGCACCTTGACCGTGTCCAGGGGGTGCCCCACAAACACCAGGCACATGCCGCCAAAGCCGCCGGCCAGGAGGTTCTTTAGCGGACTGACGTGCTTCGGCTCGTCTGCCATGGTCAGTCTTCGGCAGTCTACCTGGCAGCTCCGGGCGGTCTAGGTCTTGCTCCGCTGCCCCAGCTACACTACAGGTTCCGCCGACCTTTCGCCTACATTAGGGAGGGCGGGGCCTTGGGCAGGTCGGAAGGAGGGTCCAGTGGGCCTAGCATGGCTTCCGCCCGAAGTCTACTTCCGGCCGCAGCTCCCCCTTAGTGGGCGGGGCTTCCTTAATGCTGTATGGGAGGGGCTTGGGAGTGTCTGCCATGGACTTACTCTTCTGCGAAGCCTTCTTGGACTTTTTACCCCTCTGGTCCTCTGTGGTCCAATGTATCTGTGCACTCCACAGAGGTCGCACACACCCTTTTATGTGCTAGCCAGCCACTCTTTTTAGGTGCTGAACAACAGCAGAAGTACAGCACTCAGGTCCCTGTCCTTAAAAGTTTGATAAACCATGACAAAGATAAGTGAAAAATGCACAGTACATCTTATGGTAAAAATGTCTCTGTAGGAAAACAAATCTGGGAAGAATTAAACTGTGGGAGACAAATAATTTGTAATTCTGTTTAGTTAAACAAGAGAAGATCTCAATGGGAAAGTAAAAGATTAAGATCTGAGGTAAGGAAATGAGTCCCATCCATAGATACTGGGTAAAGGATGAAGGACATTTCTGGCAGAGCTAAAAGAAAATGCAAAAACTCTGAGATGGCCGTAACCACATAGAGGGAGAAGGGGAGGGGGGGAAGAGAGAGAGAGAGATAGAAGAGGAGGAGGAAAAAAGAGAGAGAGACAGAAACAGACAGACAGACAGGAGGAGCTGATGAGGAGAGAGAAGAAATGGAGACTTATCAGAAGCAACTTCATGTGTAACTGTGAGGACATCAGTCTCTTCTGTGAAGGTTTTGGGCAGAGAATAACAATCTGAGATGAAATTTAAAACCAAAATCCCTGTTAACTGCTGGTGAAAATAGCAAGGAGAAAACCAAGAGACTTGAGAAGATTCAATGTCACAAGTAGAGATGTTGGTTTGGACCAGGGCCTAGCAGAGACATTAATGAGTGGTCAGACTGTGAATATGTCCTAAAGGAAAACTCAAAGGACCAGTTAGTGAATGGAAATGCCCTGTATAAGAGCTGGAGAGGCGGCTCAGCAGTTTGGAGAACCAGCCTTTTTGCCAGAATACCCAGGTTCTGTTCCCAGAATCTTAGTGGCAGCTTACAACTCTCTAAAACTACAGTTCCAGGAGATCTCAGGCCCTCTCTTGGACTCTGTGGCACCAGGCACACATACATTCATGGAGGCAAAGACTCAAACCCATAAAATAACAACTAGAGAGGAGGCATCATCTTCATTTGAGGTTGGGGAAGAGAGAGGTAAAATGCAGATTAGAAGATGGTAAAGGACATTTTAGACATAATTCGTTTGAGAGGTCTATTAATAGATCTATCCCTTGATCCAGGATTCTGAAGAGAGGCTTGGGCTAGTGGCTAAATTTGGTATTAATCCGTGAAGTTAGATCACCAAGGGTGTGAAAACGCTCAGAGATAGAGCCCTTTCCCTTCCAGGGTTCGGAGTCCAAATAGATGAGGAAGGACCTGGAAAACAAAGAAGTAACCAAGAAGTTAGGAAACCAAAGACTCTGCAATCACTATGGGAAGGACCTCAGATGGGGTCAATAGGAGCAAATCATGTGAGGTAGGGATGGGAAGACCAGAACAGCACTAGAATCAGGAACTGATGAGGACTAGCTAGTCCCAAAAACCTGACAGAGTGGAGGGCAAGGAGGGTGGAGCAATGCACAAAAACCTCTTTTCTTCGGAGGTAATGAGGGACTGCGAAAGAATTTCAGACACAACAGTGACACAATCAGATTGTTTTTGCAAAATCTATCTTAATTGAATCAATTTGTGTGGGGAGAACTGGGGCAGCCGAACCAGCTGAGATAATTATAGCAGTATAGGTCAGTGGCAGTGAATGCAGGGGTCACACGTGGAAGAAAAAGAAGCAGGAGCCTGAGGCAATGGGGAAGAAATCTACAGCAGCTTTTAGTTTCATTGTGCTTTGATGATCAGAGAATGTCTGGGAACATGGCTGGTTGGTAACAACTGTGCTCCCTGGAAACTAGGAAAAAGGTTAGAGATGGCAGTTATGAAGACTTCAGGATATATATAATAAACTTCAGAAGACTGTCCTTTGGGAAGAGGGACACAAGAATGGCTGTGTGCACCTCTAGTTCTAGAACTCTGGAGGATGGACAGTTAAAGGCCAGAGTGGACGACACAGTGAGCCCCTGTCAAATGTAAGGTTGGGGAAGGAGGCCGGAGGTTTGGCCCAGTGGTTAAGAGAACTTGATGCACGATCATGAGCCCTTAATTCCGGCAAGGACAGAACCAGTTGGGCATGGTTGTGTGATTTCCTGTAACCCCAGCACTGTGTGAGGGGCAGAGATAAGAGGTCACTGGGGCTTGTTAGCTGCCAGCCTAGCAAAAGACTCACATTCCAGGTTCAAGAAGACTCTTCTCAAAGGAACGAGGTGATAAAGGACACTGATGCTTCCTCTGGTTTCTATACCTCCTATACACAGGACCTCTCTCTCTGTCTCTGTCTCTGTCTTTCTCTCTCTGTCTCTCTGTCTCTCTCTCTCTCTGTCTCTGTCTCTGTCTCTCTCTCTCTCTCTCTCACACACACACACACATACACACACACACAGACTCAAGAGAGCTAAAAAAATGTTGTCATGGTGGGGCATGTCTGTCTGCAGTGCTGGCACATGAGACACAGAGGCAGAAGGTAAGGCCATCCTTGTCTACATATATGTTCTTGTTTTTCAAACAGGTCATTTGGTATTTAGTCTTGGTTGGCCTAGAACTGGCTACTTAGACCAGGCTAGACTTAAACTTGTGCTGATCCTTCTGCCTCTGCCTCCCAAGTGCTGGGATTACAGGTGTGTCCCATCACCAGTATCTAGTTTTTGGAGACCAGTCCAAGGTAAATGAAACCCTGTCTAAAATAACAAGTAAATAATAAAGCTGTAGACAGCATTCTAAACGGTATTATTAAATTAGAAACACAGAGCAAAGTACAGAGTTAAAGCCCAGAGATCAGAGCACTAGTGAACAGACTTTAGCTTACCACTCGCTGCCGTCCTTCCCCAGAGAGAGAGACCTTCTTCCTGTGTGACCTGTCTTCTTATTGCCTTTCTGTTCTGCCTTCTCATGGGCTCTAAACCCAGCCACATGATTTCTTCGTCATGCCTGTCTATACAGACCTCCAGGTCTCTATGGTTGATACTGGGATAAAGACGTGTGTCACCATGCTTGCTGTGTCCTTGAACACACAGAGACTCTGCCTGCCATGTGATCAGATTAAGGGCGTGGGCTACTACTGCTGGACTTCTGCTAAATGGCTCGCTTTTAGCTCTGATCTCCAGGCAACTTTATTTACTAACATACAAATAAAATCACATTTCAGCACAAATAAAATATCACCATATTTCCCCTTTCTATTCTAAATAAAAAGAAAAAAGGAACAAAAGTTATAACTAATATAAGAAAAACTATATACAATAAGTACAATAACTATATACAATATATACAAGCAATAAATACATAAACAATGTCTAGTCCATTTGCATTTAACAAACTCAGAAAATATTCCATTATTTATCCTATTTTGGTAAGTCCAAAATGTACCTGATTCACTTTCTATCCTAACTTATATTACTAACATAGAACTATCTTATAATGTCTTTCAAATTTAATAACTTACACTACTTTAGTGAGTTTCTTTTCTGAACTTCTTAACAAGGAAAACTATAACTATCTAATCTTCAACTCCTTTAGCTGTAACTATAACTATCTAATCTTCAACTTTCCAAAACAAATGTGAGCTGACAGGAACAGCCAACTGCCTGGACAGTCACCCGAGGTTTCTCTGCAATGTTGGGGCATCATCTTCCACCTATACACCTTAGTGTATCTGACAGATTCACTTGTGAAGTAAGATGTACACAAGGTCTACAGTTCGACCTCATATTTGGTGAGAGAAGTCCATGTACCAGAAACACCTGAATTCCACTAGTGTCCTGTCATGATTCAGGATTTTAAATTCTGGAAATTGTTGATGTTTTTTTAATTCAGCTGTCCATTCTTCTTGGCTTGTGTGTGTGGCTCCATCTCAGCATCCTGTTCTTCCCCACATCCCTTTCTTCTCAGCTTGTGGGTGGCTTCAACTCTTTTATTAAATGCCAGTCTAACATTGAGAGGTTAGACTCCATCAGCTTAGTTACTCTTTCAAGAATAACTGTTTCAGCTGCTGTTCCACTGCACATCAGAAGCCAATGGTCCACTGCCTGTTCAGCTGCCTTCGAAGAAAAGGGCACTTTATTGGCTGGCCTCTAACTCGTGATCCTCCTGCCTCTGCCTTCTTCAGCAAATCCTACCCGCATGTGCCACAACCGGCTATGTGTAGCTCAGGTCTGAGCTGGGGCCTGCAAGGACACAGGCAAGTAGTTTTTTCCAGAATTTGTACCTGACAAGTGGATCAGGCCATCAAGCAAAGCCAGAGTGATTTTTAATGAATTCTTGCCACATTGGGCACCAAACGGAGATGTAACAGTCTTATTAAATAAGAAACACAGAGCCAAATGCAGAGTTAAAAGCCCAAGAGGTCAGAGCAGTAGCTGAGCGCTGAGACTTAAAACTGCCTTCTTACCCTTCGCTGCCGCTGCTGTCATTCCCTTGAGAAAGAGACCTACTTCCTGTGTATCTGTCATTTTTTTTTGTTTTTTGTTTTTTTTTTGTTTTTTTTTACTTTCTGTTCTGCCTTCTCATTCGTTGTAAACTCAACCACATGACCTCCTTGTCACTGCCTGTCTATACAGACCTCCAGGTCTTCTATGGTTGGTATTGGGATTAAAGGCATGTGTCTCCATGCTGGTGGTGTCCTTGAACACACAGAGATCTGCCTGTCATGTGATCAGGATTAAGGCCATGTGCTACCACTGCTAGACTTCTGCTATGGCTTGCTATTAGCTCTGACCCCCAGGCACTTTTATTAACATACAAATAAAATCACATTCCAGCACAAATATATTATCACCATAGTATCCACAGCTTATCTTCTGTAGAAACAAAGCCTCGTCCCCAACATAACAAATATCCTAATTTCCATTCTGAGGTCAGCACATCCTTAAAGTATATAGGCTGCTTTAATTCTGTAGTTTTTTCTATTATCCAATGTCTCTCTGCAGCTGTTGTTCCTTTCTAATTAGCACTGAGAAAATTCAAAGTTAATAGAGCATTAAGCAGTCTATTTCTGGGGAGTTTTGTTACCCCATGCTGTTTATTTAGCATATCCTTTAGAGTTCTGTTTGAACTTTCTATAACTGCTTGGCCTGTAGGATTATGCAGTATACTTGTAATATGCTTTATATTGTAATAAGCAAAAAACTGTTTCATTTTAACAGACACATATGCTGGAGCATTGTCACTTTTAATTTGTGCAGGTATACCCATGATGGCCATAACTTCTAGCAAATGAGTGATTACAGAATCAGCTTTTTCAGACCTCAAAGCAGTTGCCCATTGAAATCCTGAATAAGTATCAATGGTATGGTGTACATATTTCAATTTTCCAAATTCTGCAAAGTGAAACACATCCTTCTGCCAGATTTCATTCCTCTGAGTACCCTTTGGGTTACCTCCTACTGGTAATGGAGTCTGATTATAAAAGGAACAAGTAGGACATTTCCTTACAATTTCCTTGGCTTGTTGCCAGATTATGGAAAAATAATTTTTTAAGCCCTTTACTATTTACGTGATGTTTTTTATGAAATTCTGAGGCCTCCAGCACATTTCCTATCAATAATTTATCAATCTCATCATTACCTTGTGCTAGAGACCCATATGGAATTAGATATGAGGTATATATAAAGGATGCTTCCTATTCTTGATTATATCTTCTTTTTTTTTTTTTGGTTTTTCGAGACAGGGTTTCTCTGTGTAGCTTTGCGCCTTTCCTGGAACTCACTTGGTAGCCCAGGCTGGCCTCGAACTCACAGAGATCCACCTGGCAATGTCTCCCGAGTGCTGGGATTAAAGGAGTGCGCCACCACCGCCCGACAAATTTTCTGATTTCTAACCTGCCTTTCCTTGATACTGGCATCTGTATAAAATGTACAAGCTCCAGATATGGGTGTTTCCCATACAATTTGAGGCAAAATCCAATCAGCTTTCTTTATAAGTTCAATTCTATCACTTTTGGGATGTTTGCTGTTAATCTCTCAAAAAAATTACCACAAGCTCTTTGCCAAGGTTCACTTACTGCCCATAATTTTTCAATGTCCTCCTCAGTTAAAGGCACAACAATTTCTGCTGGGTCTATTCCTACTAACTGACAAAGTCTCAATTTTCCTTTCAAAATCAAGTCAGAGATTTTTTCATGTAAGTTTTTGATTTTTTACTCTGTTCATTGGGTAGAAATATCCATTCTAATATCTTCCCTCTGTATTAAAATTACTGTAGGAGAATGTCTAGAGGGTAAAATAACCAAAATATAATCCAGTTTTGGATTGACACGATCCACGTGTCCTTCCTGTACTTTCTTTTCTACCAAGGCCAATTCTTTCTCAGCTTCAGGTGATAATTCTCTTGGACTATTTAAGACCTTGTCATCTTCTAAGGTTTTAAACAAATTAGTCAGTTCATCATTTTTTACCCCAACAATAGTTCATAGATGAGAAATATCTCTGAATATCTTTGAAAGTCATTAAGAGTCCTTAATCGATTTGCACCTTTTGAGGTCTAATTTTTGTAGATCATTTTATATCCTAAATAATTAATTGAATCTCTTCTTTGTATCTTTTCGGGAGCAATTTGTTTTTGTTTTTTGAAACAGGGTTTCTCTGTGTAGCTTTGTGCCTTTCCTGGAACTCGCTTTGTAGACCAGGCTGGCCTCAAACTGACAGAGATCTGCCTGGCTCTGCTGGGATTAAAGGTGTGCACCACCACCACCACCACCACCACCACCACCACCACCACCACCACCACCACCTGGCTTCTGGAACAATTTGTAATCCCCAACAAGGCAAATTTTTCTTTACTTCTTCAAACATTGTTTCTAAAGTATCTGCATTTGAGTCAGCTAGTAAAATATCATCCATATAATTACAAATTATAGATTTAGGAAATTTTTTACATATCATTTCCAATGGCTGTTGTACAAAATATTGACACAGGGTTGGGCTATTCAACATTCCCTGTGGGAGGACCCTTCATTGATATCTCTTAACCTGTTGAGTTTTTTTTTTTTTGAGGTGGGGTGTAGATGTATCTAACCGTCTTATTAAACAAGAAACACAGAAACAATGTAACAGAGAAAGCCGAGAGGTCAGAGCTCAGAGCTAAAATCTCACCCTTCCGCCTGCAGTGTCCCAGCTTCCTGAAAGAGGCCTATTTCCTGTCTGTTCGTCTATTTATAGTATTTTGTTCTGCCTTCTCATTGGTTGGAAACCCAAACACATGACTGCCTCGTCACTGTCTGAATGTACAGCCCCCTAGGTCTTAAAGGCATATGTCTCCAATGCTGGCTGTATCCCTGAACACACAGAGATCTATGGGATTAAAGGCGTGTGCCACCACCGCCACACTCTGTCTATGGCTCTAATAGTTCTGACCCCCGGGCAACTTTATTTATTAACATACAATCAAAATCACATTTCAGTACAATTAGAATACCACCACAGTGGGGGTTGAGATAGGGTTTCTCTGTGTAGCTTCGCACCTTTCCTAGAACTCACTCTGTCGCCCAGGCTGGCCTGGAACTCACAGAGATCCTCCTGCCTCTGCCTCCTGAGTGCTGAGATTAAAGGCATGCACCACCACCACCAACCACCACCACCACCACCACCACCACCACCACCCGGCATTGTTGAGAATTATTAAAAGTAGGCAACTCTTTCTCTGTCTTTTTCTTGTAAGGGTATTGAAAAGAAAGTGTTTTAAATTGATAACTATAAGAGGCCATCCTTTAGGTAACAGAGTAAGCAAAGGAATTCCAGATTGTAGAAAGCCCATTGACTGAATTACTTTGTTAATTGCTCTAAGGTCTGTTACCATTCTCCATTTGCCAGATTTCTTTTTAATAACAAATACAGGAGAATTTCAAGGGCTAGTTGATTCTTCAATATGCTGAGCATTTAACTGCTCTCATACCAGCTCTTCCAGAGCCTGGAGTTTCTCTGTTGTTAAAGGCCATTGCTGAACCCATACAGGCTTGTCTGTTAACCATTTTAAAGGTAGAGCTGTTGGTGTCTTTGGAAGATCATCAGTTGTTGTGCCCTGTTCTTGTACAATCTGGATGGCTGGTGACCACTCATTAGAATAATACCTTCTAATATTTCTCTCAGAAACATGTGTTAGTTTATGATTTGTTTCTGAGGTTGGAGGGATGTTAATCTGATTATTCCATTGTTGTAACAGATGTCATCCCCATAAATTCGTAGCTATGTTAGCCATATATGGCTTTAATTTTCCTCTCTGTCCTTCTGGACCTATACATTCGAGCCATCTTGCACTCTGTTTCACTTGGGTAATGTTCTGATTCTAACAGCTGAATCTTTACCTCCTGAAGAGGCCAAGTTGACTGCCAAAATTCTGGTGCAATTATGGTCACATCAGCACCTGTGTCTACTAAGCCAGATAACAAAACATCATTTATTCTTATTGTTAATTTTGGTCTTTGTTCATTTATAGAAATTTGCCCAAAAAAATTGCTTTATGGTTTCTCCTGAATTTTCTATTCTTTCTCAATAGGCATTTGGTTATTTAATTGCTCTGAGTAGGCTTCTTCTATGATGGCAGGAAAGGTCTGAACTGGATTTGCTGTGCAGGCTTGCCTGAGGCCCCTCTGGGATTCTCCTGATGACAGAGGCAAAGCATTACCTTTTCTGTCCCTTGTTGATCTACATTTGTTGGTCCATTGTTTTCCCTTACCACACCTTCTGCATACTCCAGAAGGAAGGGGCATTCTGTTGCCATTGCTCCTTGAAGAAACATTGTTTCTAGGAATGCCCTGTTTACAGTCTCTTTTCAAATGTCCTTGCTTTCCACATCCAAAACATCTGACATTCCTCAAACCTTTTGAAATTGCTTCTCCTGCCGGGCAGTGGTGGCCCACACCTTTAATCCCAGCACTCGGGAGGCAGAGCCAGGCGGATCTCTGTGAGTTCGAGGCCAGCCTGGTCTCCAAAGCGAGATCCAGGAAAGGCGCAAAGCTACACAGAGAAACACTGTCTCAGAAAAAAAAAAAAAAAAGAAAGAAAAAAAAGAAATTGCTTCTCCTATCAACATATCATCATGGCCGTGAGACTCAACATTAACCGTGTCTCTGATCCAATCCTCCAACAGGTACAGATTTTGCCTTTAATGGCCTGATTATTCTCTTGCATGCTGCATTCACATTCTCAAAAGCCAAAGATTCGATCATTATCTGTCTAACTTCTGAATTCGGGACCATTCTAATACTGCTGAAGACAGTCTTTGTAAGAAATCCATAAAGGATTCTTTTGGGCCCTGTATAACTTTTGTGAATGACTCAATTTTCTTTCCTGCTTCCTCAATTCTGTCCTATGAATTCATCCAGCCATGTGACACAGAATTAAGGTTTGGTTATCATATAAACATTGTCTTTGTATTTCAGCGTATTGGCCTTCTCCAAGAAGCTTATCCTGGGAATTTTCCACACCCCTAGCTGTCCATTGACTTTCTATGGTCTTAGGCTCATCTCAGTACCACATGCAGCACTGGGGCTGTGCTCTGGGTTCCAGGACAGCGGTTACCGATTCTATCTAGTCTTGAGGGATAATCCTATTACAAGCTGACCATGAGTTTAACATTTGCTTTACAAATGGGGGATGCATGCCATAAAATACTATTGCCTCCTTAAACCTTCTTAAATTTAACATTTCAACTGGAGTCCAATTAGTTTGTACATGCACTTGATCAGGTAGCTGCTGTACAGTTACCAGATAAATTAAGTTTGGTTGTTTGAAAACAGGCTTTTTTTTTTTCTTTTTTCTTTTGTTTTTTTCGAGACAGGGTTTCTCTGCATAGCTTTGCACCTTTCCTGGAACTCACTTGGTAGCCCAGGCTGGCCTCGAACTCACAATGATCTACCTGCCTCTGCCTCCCAAGTGCTGGGATTAAAGGCGTGCGCCACCGAGTCCGGCGAAAACAGGCTTTCTTTCTGTAACCTATAATCCAATCCTGAAATAATTTCACCCTTAAATTCTTCTGTCTCAGTCTGAATTTCTCTATAACTCATTTTAACAAGTTTTTCTAAAGTTTTTATCCTTGCACTTAAATTGACTATCTTTTTAAATTGTAAAATAAGGATAAGTAAACTAATAATATGTATAATTGTTGTTGCATACATCCCATTACCATTAACCCTCTCATGTAATTGTTCCATTTTCAGACTGCCTAATGTTTTATCAAACAAAGATCAATTTCCTTCTATTGTAAAGATATTTCCCATTTTTTTAATGTGGGAAAAATTTTTTCTCTTTTAAGTAGTTTCTCCCTTTAAGATATCTGATATCTTAATTGACTTACAAAGTCTGTGAAGAACAGCAGAAGTCCAAAATTTCAAAACAGCTCCCTAGCGTGGTTGGGGGTGGGGTGGGGAGCAAGCACCTACTATCTACCAAGAGAAGAGAGAAAGCTACTTGCCACCATTTTCAGCTTGAGCCAGTTTGGGCCTGAACTCCAGCTTCCTTAAGCTCTGACCAGGTGCGTTGGTGATTTGA
Source organism: Peromyscus leucopus (assembly GCF_004664715.2). Taxonomy (NCBI): domain Eukaryota; kingdom Metazoa; phylum Chordata; class Mammalia; order Rodentia; family Cricetidae; genus Peromyscus; species Peromyscus leucopus. The sequence goes on along the minus strand of NC_051069.1, from coordinate 97,558,562 downwards.
TCGCAAGCAGCTCCAGCTGTGTGTAGCTGCTGCAGCTATGGGTGAATGCAGATCTGACTATGTGAAGCTGGACCAGACCAATTATAGCTCCACCAGGCCATAACCACCAACAGTTTTTTAATGAATTCTTGCCACGTGGGCGCCAAATGTAGACGAAATTCTAAACGGTCTTATTAATTAAGAAACACAGAGCCAAATGCAGAGTTAAAAGCCCAGAGGTCAGAGCACTAGAGAAGAGCCTTTAGCTTACCACTCGCTGCCATTGCTTCCCCAGAAAGAGAGACCTTCTTCCTGTGTGACTGTCTTTTTATTGCCTTTCTGTTCTGCCTTCTCATGGGCTCTAAACCCAACCACCCACATAATTTCGTCACTGCCTGTCTATACAGACCTGCAGGTCTCTATGGTTGGTACTGGGATTAAAGGTCCAGGTCACCACACTTGGCTGTGTCTTTGACCACACAGAGACTCTGCCTGCCATGTGATCAGATTAAGGGCGTGTGCCACTACCACTGGACTTCTGCTAAACGGCTCGCTTTTAGCTCTGATCCCCAGGCAACTTTATTAACATACAAATAAAATCACATTTCAGTACAAATAAAATATCACCATATAAAGCAAAAAGAAGAAAAAAGAAAAAGGAAGATGTGCTAGCTAGACTTATGTCAATTTGTCACAAAATATTGTCATCTGTGAGGGATTGAGCCTCAGTTAAGAAAATGCCTCCATGAGATCAGCTGTAGGCCAGCCTGTAGAGCACTTTCTTAGTGATTGATGGGGGAAAGCCCAGCACATCGTGGGTGAGGCCACTCCTAGGCTGGTGGTCTTGGATTCTATAAGAAAGCAGGCTGAGCAAGCCATGTGGAACAAGCCAGTAACATCCCTGGAAGACCTCTCCATCAGCTCCTGCCTCCAGGTTCCTGACCTGTTTGAGTTCCTATCCTGACTTCATTCGATGATGGACTATGATGTGGAAGTGTAAGCCAAATAAACCCTTTTATCCTCCCCTGCTTGTTGTTGGTCATAGTGTTTCATCACAGCAATAGAAATCCTAGGACAAAATATAATTATTAAATATTAATATTGGGGGCTGGAGAGATGGCTCAGCGGTTAAGAGCACTGGCTGTTCTTCCAGGGGTCCTGAGTTCAATTCCCAGCAACTACATGGTGGCTCACAACCATCCATAGTGAGATCTGGTGCCCTCTTGTGGTCTGCAAGCATACATGTAGGCAGAACACTGTATACATAATAAAATTTTTTTTAAAAAATTATTTGCTGGGCGGTGGTGGCACATGCCTCTAATCCCAGCACTCGGGAGGCAGAGCCAGGCAGATCTCTGTGAGTTCAAGGCCAGCCTGGTCTACAGAGCGAGTTCCAGGAAAGGAGCAAAGCTACACAGAGAAATCCTATCTCGAAAAGAAAAAAAAAAAAAAAAAAAAAAGAACCCAGTACTTAAATATTAATATTACCATGAAGGAAATAAAGAGTAAGAAATGATGGTACTTTTGAACCCAAGGGCCCAAAGGCCAAATGGTGGGTGAAGGGAAGAATTTTAAAGTCTTGTTAGATGTAACTCTTAGTTATTGGTAACATCTAGAAGCTCTCCAAAAGTGCTACCAGTGGTAGATTAAAAACTGAACAGCCAGGCTGGATGGACAGCTCAGCAATTAAGAGTATTGGCTGCTCTTCCAGAAGACCCAAATTTGATTTTGATCCCTAGCACCCACAAGTCAGGTCCCAGCTGTCTATAACTCCAGTTCCAGTGGATCCAAAACCCTTCTGGCGTCCCTGGGCACCAAGCACACATTTGGTGTACATTCCTACATGCAGGAAAAACACACTTATATATGAGTGCTGGAAATTAGAATCAAACACAGGTCCTCTGTACAACCAAGCCATCTCTCCAGCTCCATACAAATGAAGTGAGTCTTAAAAACAGCAAAGAACAGGCCAAGTGTGGTAGTGCATATTTTTAATCCCAGCAATCAGTAGAACTGAGTTTGAGGCCATCCTGTCTATATATCAAGTTCCAGGGCAGCTAGGACTACATAGAGAGACCCTGTCTCAAACAAACAAACAAACAAAACAAACAAACAAACAACTTGAACATCCAGAAAGAGAGACAGGCATATAGGGTCAGTTGCTATGTTAAGTTGTTTGGAACAAGGAAACAAAGAGTTCAAGTAGGGTTTATTCGTTTAGTTTTTAAATGGAGTGGAGGGGGAATTTGTGCATGAGTGCAGGTCCACCCTGTTTTCCTAATTGGATGCCTTATGATGGTAACTTAGACAGAGGCCAAGACTTTGGCTACTTCCAATATTGCTGAATCTCCTTCCACTCCTCCTAAGCCTAGGCCAGCCATGTGCATCAGGAGGAGGCATCAGCTGCTTCTGCAGATCATCTTTGAAACTGAGGCCTTCCAACTGGGCATGGTGTTGCATGCCTTTAATCCCAGCACTTGGGAGGCAGAAGCAGGTGGATCTCTGTGAGTTAGAAGCCAGCCTGGTCTACAGAGAGAGTTCCCAGACAGCCAGAACTGTTACACAGAGAAACTCTGTCTCGAAAAACAAAAACAAACAAACAAAAAAGAAGTTTTAAGTTTTATAAGCCAAGTGGTTGTGGCACCATACCTTTAATCCCAGCACTCGGAGGCAGAGACAAGCGGATCTCAGTGAGTTCGAGGCCAGCCTGGTCTGCAGAGCTAGTTCCAGGACATCCAAGACAACACAAAGAAACCCTCTCTCGAAACACAAAACATAGTTTTATGGAAATGAGTGTTTTGTATGTATATAAGTATGTGCATCATGTGTGTGCAGTGCTGGTAAGAGGGCAGAAGACCCTGGGAACCAGACTCAGGTCTTCTACAAGAGCAGTAAATGCTTTTTAAGTGCTGAGCCACTTCTCCTGACCCTAAATTTACTCTGTGTGTGTGTGTGTGTGTGTGTGTGTTGTGTGTACATAATATATATATATATATATATATATATATATATATACACATAATATGTGTGTATACACATAGTTGGTTTTGAACCTTTAATGAGAAATATGTACACACACACCACACACACACACTATGGAGTTAAAAAATCCCATTGCTTGGTGCATCATTGAGAGGAGATCAGGGTCACATGGTATACATCAAATATACATGGTCACAAAATGCCAAACTGGTGGCTAGCAAGGTTATGTCTTAGTCTACATGTCACTCAGCACCATGTTGGGGATTCCAAAGCTGATGGGGAAAACATGACCAGATTCTGGGCACTGCAGGATACTCTACAGCACAACCACCTCAAGCAACTTGTGTACATCTTCCTCAAAAACGTCTCATTATGCTCATAGCCCTCATTCAACTCTGGGTACCTTGGCCAGGTTTAAGGTGTCGCCTACTGCCACCAAACTGGGTTGAACTTCACGATGTTGATTCAGACCCTGGTGGTCTTCAAGGACACCAGGAAGCCATATGTGCCCATGCTGTGGCACATGCAAGCCTGGAGATTGTATGTGAGCAGCCTTACGTTGCCATACTGGAGCTTGAGCATGACTCTAAATTTTTAAAAAATATTTGTGTGTGTGAGCCTTTGTGAGTATATGTACACTATGTGTGTGCATGGGCTCATGGAGGCCAGAGAAAAGTAGTTTTGAACCTCCATGTGGTTGTTGGGAACTGAACTCTGGTCTTCTGCAAGAGCAGAAGTGCCTTTAGTCATTATCAAGTGCATGCATGTGTTAGGTAGTGTTGGAATCCCAAGGACAACCATCCCACAGTACTTGCAGGGAAAGGGGGATGGAATTGGTCCCAAGACTCCAAACCAAAATTCAAGGTCTCATCAAGTCTCTCAAATAACATGACACTTGGTAGGTGAGCATCTTCATTCTGTAGATTGCCAGTACAAGACATCTATAGAAAGGCTGTTACTCTCCCTTACTCACTGGAGTGGATCTGTTACCAGTAACTCAAAGTAATGGCTGAAATTCATTTGCAGAAAATATAATTTGGATCCTTTTCTGATATCATCATGATTTACATTATGTGTAGCCAGAAGTTTCTCTGGAACGAATCTTGCTTATAGAATAATCACACAGTGGCTTAATAATAATTACAAACTGTATGGCTTATGGCTCAGGCTCATTATTATCTAGCTCTTACAATGTAACTCAACCCATTCCTATTAATCTCTGTTTTGCCACGTGGCTTTGTGGCATTACCTGTCTCTCACATCTTGCTTCTCCTGCATCTGCCGTGACTCCACCCTTCTTAATCTCCATCTTCAGTTTGCGTGTGCCACCTGATCTTATTCTGCCTCACCATTGGCCAAACAGCTTTACTTATCAACCAGTGAGATGTCAGTCCTTCAAATTTCCTGCTTCACTAAAAAGTCTGCCAGAGACTCTAGGCCTGTAGGCTGAAGATGGAGGCCCCAACGTTGCAGAGGAACTTTGCGTGATTGTCCATGCAGCCAGCTGTCTCTGCCATTTCGGAAGTTGCTTTCAAAGCACTTCCTGTTTACTTAGGTAATATTATATCCTTCTGGGGTCTTTGATGAAGCTGAAGACTAGACATATAGTTATAATTATAGTTTTCCTTAGTCATGATAAAAAATAAATTAGAGGCTGGCAGTAGTGGCACACCCCTTTAACCCCAGCCCTCGGGAGGCACAGCCAGGCAGATCTCTGTGAGTTCGAGGCCAGCCTGGTCTACAGATGTGATTAATCAATAGATTAATAGAAATAGGTTCATTTAAGATGTAAGAGCTAGCTAGTAAGAAGCCTGAGCCATAGACCAGACAGTTTATAATTAATATTAAGCTTCTGAGTGATCATTTTATAAGCGGCTGTGGGACTGCAGGCCAGGCGGGACCAGAGAAACTCCCATCTACAGATAGGTTTTGTCCACTCAATTACCCAAGTAGACAGGTTGTTCTAGTTTGCTTTCTATTGCTGTGATAAGGCTGTGACAGCCAGGAGGTGGTGACACTCGCCTTTAATCCCAGTACTCAGGAGCAGAGGCAGGTGGATCTCTCTGAGTTCAAGGCAAGCCTGGTCTACAGAGTACTGAGTTCCAAGACAGCCAAGGCTACACACAGAGAAACCCTGTCTTGAAAAACAAAAAAAAAAAAAAAAAAAAAAAAAAAGACCAAGCAACTTGGAGAGGAAAGATTTATCTCCCCTTCCAGTGTATAGTCCATTATGAAAGGAAATTAGAACAAGGACTTGAGGCAGGAACCTGGACTGTGTGGACTGCATGGTGACCACTGCTGTTGGACAAAGTTCCAGCATTTCAACATTGCAAAGCACACTTCTCCAGCACCTTTTTACTTTCATTTTTAATGATTCTCAATATTAATGCCTTTCCCTTTGGGAACTCTTGTATGGACTTTGGTAGAGGATAAAAATGTGTACAATGGTAGCCTCTCTAAAAAAAAAATATTTGGGAAAAAAATCCCAACCACTGTGTTACCAGGAATTCTGACATGCTCTCTCAATTACACCAAGAACAGAAAAGTTAGAGATTTACTAGACATACCTGATCCCAAGGATTAAATGCCTACGATTCAGATTCAGAGCCTGAGGCCATTAAAGGCAAGAATTCGGTTAATAAATACAGAGAAATCAGAATGGTACATTATAATGGGAAAAGAGTAAGATACCAGGACCTTCATTTTTTGGGAGCATTATGAGGGGAATAGGCCCATGGAGTAAGACTAAGAAACTAGTATAGTGTCTGCTCCCCAGAAGTCCTTTTCCTAAGGTCAGACATTTGGATAAGGGTCTTCATTCCCATGGGAACTTGAGGAAAGTTGCTGCTTTGATAAAGCAATCATTCTTCTTATCTTGAGCTCTTGCTAGAACTTGTGGCCCTTCTATTAGCATGACTGGTGCCTATTGTCAAGGTCAATGCTAGATTCCTCAACCCTTGATCTCAATCCACATCCCAGCTCACACTCGCCTTGTCTCATGATAATCCTATGTGCAACTATACAGTATAAAAAGTATAATCTTGGCCGGGCTGTAGGGGCGCACACCTTTAATCCCAGCACTTGGGAGGCAGAGGCAGATGAATCTCTTATGAGTTCAAGGCCAGCCTGGGCTACAGAGTGAGTTCCAGGACAGTATCCAAAAGCTACACAGAGAAACCCTGTCTCGAGAAAGAAAAAAAAAAAGTGTACTCTTTTCTCAATTAAAAGCTGCTGGCAGCCATCCCAATTCACTCTCAGAGCCTGTCCTGCCTCTCCGCCCTCCCTCCCACTGTACATGTCCTCACTGGAACCTGAACCCCCTCCCACCCCGCCAAAGCAGGTAAGCAGGTCTCTGGCACTGAAGGGAGACTGAAGCAAGGGTGAGGGAGGACTATTGCTTATTAGCTTGATCCCCATTGGGGAATATTATTTTAAAGTGTGTTACTTTTGTTTATGTTGCATTTGTTTAACTCTGTGATACTTTGCCTGTCTAAAACACCTGGTGGTCTAATAAAGACCTGAAAGGCCAATAGAGAGGCAGGAGAAAGGATAGGTGGGGCTGGCAAGCAGAGAGAATATACAGAAGGAAAAATCTGGGAGAAGAGAAAGGAAAGAGATGGAGAAGTGAAAGGAAGTAGAAGCTAGAGAAGGAGGGAGACTCCAGGGGCCAGCCACCCAGCCACACAGCCAGCCATGGAGTAAGAGTGAGATTTACAGATGTAAGAGAACAGGAAACGCTCAGAGGCAAAAAAATTAGTCAAAAATAATTTAAGAAAAGCTGGCTAGAAACTAAGTCAATGGCCAGGCATTCATAAGTAATAATAAGCCCCCGTATGTGAATTTATTTGGGAGCTGGGGGGTAGGACCCCCAAAAAAATACCAAAGACCAACAAACAACAGATCCCTGTGGATTCTCAGCCTGACTTTTTTTTTTTTTTTTTTTTTTTAATGTGCATTGGTATTTTGCCTGCATGCATGTCTGTGTGAGGTTGTCAGATGCCCTGGAACTGGAGTCAGAGAATTGTGAGCTGCCAATTGGATGCTCAGAATTGAACCCAGGTGTTCTTTCTCCAGCCCCATCAGCCCACTTTCTTATATTACCTGGACCACCTACCAAGGGGTGACACTCTCCTCAGTTGGCTGGGCCCTCCTACATCAAGCATTAATCAAGAAAATGCCCCACAGGCTTGCCTACAGGCCAAGCTGATTGCTGTGGGATGGTCTGTATGTCAAATTGCTCTGATTGGTCAATAAATAAAATGCTGATTGGCCAGTGGCTAGGCAGGAAGTATAGGCGGGACTAACAGAGAGGAGAAATAAAAGAACAGGAAGGCAGAAGGAGTCACTGCCAGCCGCTGCCATGATAAGAAGCATGTGAAGACGAAGGTAAGCTAAGAGGCAAGGTATAGATTTATGGAAATGGATTAATTTAAGATATAGGAACAGTTAGCAAGAAGCCTGCCACAGCCATACAGTTTGTAAGCAATATAAGTCTCTGTGTTTACTTGGTTGGGTCTGAGCGGCTGTGGAACTGGCAGGTGATAGAGATTTGTCCTGACTGTGGGCCAGGCAGGAAAACTCTAGCTATAGCTGATGGAGACATTTTCTCAGTTGAGGTTCTCCTCAGAGTGAAATCTACTTTGTAAAAGCAACTAGCACACTGGTTTATAACCTATTTTTTATTTTTAAAGATAATCTTTGATTATGTACCCAGGCTGTCTGCCTGGCCTGAAACTTTCTATGTAGACCAGGCTGGACTGGAACTTGCAGTGATTCCTCCCAGCCTTTGCCTCCCAAGTACTATTAATTCTCATTCCAAATTAGAGACTTTCAGCATTGATTACCCCTGATTTGGTACCTGACCCAAATTTTTATATATTTTTAAGTAGGGCATGGGGGGTGCGCACAAGTGGGTTAGTGAGTTTAAGGTCTACATAGGGTTTCAGGCTATCCAGGGACACATAGAAACAGTCTATCTTAAAAAAAGTATTGTTTGGCTTATATATGGGTCAGAAGAAGGCTTCAGATCCTCTGGAGCTGGAGTTACATGACACTGTGAGGCCATTGAGATGTGCATCACAGAGGGAATGAAACTCAGGCTCCCTGAAAGAACAGTAAGAGCTTTTAACGGCCAAGCCAACCTCCCAGTGCTATAAGAGTCTATTATACACCATTTTCTTTTCTGCCTCAGTCTCTAGAGTAACGTGACTTCAGGCATTCACCACTACACCCTGTGGTTGATATATTGTGCACCTCAATATACTTATGTGGGGGTCAGAACAGAACAGCCACTATATTAAACATAGGTTTAGGCAGTGGGAGCACACACCTTTAATCCTAGCATTCCAGAGGCAGAGATCCATTCAGATCTCTGTGAGTTCAAAGCCACACTGGAAACAGCCAGGCATGGTGACACACGCCTTTAATCCCAGGAAGTGATGGCAGGAACCAGAAAGGTGTATAAGGCGTGAGGACCAGGAACTGGAGCCTTTTTAAGCTTTTAGGCTTTTAGCAGCAGTTCAGCTGAGATCCATTCAGATGAGGACTCTGAGGCTTTCAGTCTGAGGCAATAAGATCAGCTGAGGAATTGGCCACGTGAGGCTATTTGGCTGTGGCTTGTTCTGCTTCTCTGATCTTTTAGCGTTCACCCCAATCCCTGGCTCCACGTTTGTTTTTATTAATAAGGCCTTTTAAGATTCGTGCTACAAAACCCCACTCAGATGAGTGTCTTGAATACCAGTACATACATTCGAGAAAAGATAGAAATAGGTTATCTACCGATTTGCACAACCAAACATTTACTACCCAGCAAACACCGGCTTCACTCTGTCAACACTTGGTGACCAGTCCTAGAATGGACTGGAGTCCTAACGACAGTCTATGTTGTGGGCAGAAATTGTGCAGCACAACACGTCAGATGGATGAATCGCTGGGCCTGGTAGTCCAGGAGCAACACAGACCAGCCATGGCTATATACTGAGTCGCTTTTCAAAACAAAACAATAAATATCGGTCGTGCAAGGTGAATGAAAGAAGAAGCCAAAGCCTGATGTCACCGGCCAGAACTTCCTCCAAACATAGGCAGAAATTCCGAGTATGTCTTGTCAAACCACAGTTGCCTGGAAACTATGATCCTTTTACCTTCTCCATTACCGCCTGAATGTCTTCTCATGCTCCACGTCAGAGTATGAACAGGGAAGTGAGGGGACGGTCAGAAAAAAGGATAGTTAAAAATAACTCAGCTAAGGGCCTGAAAGACGGCTCCGTGGGTAAAATGAGCTTGCCGCCAAGCCTGACAAGTGTTTGATCCTCGGAACCCACATGTTGGAAGGAGAAAACCTGACTCCCGAAAGTTGTCCTCTGACCTCTAGACGCGAGCTGTGGCACACACAAAATAAATGTAAGAAAAATATAAAAATATATATCGAATAAAGGCGCCGGTAGGCTAAAGCAGGGGAAAACGTCTAGATCATTTCTTCAAAAGGCGAACTCTCGGCAGTTTCTCCCGGCGCGACTCGTCGTTCTCGACCCAGGACCGCTAGGAAGCAGCAGTTCCTACGACTACGCGCTTGTCAGAAGCCTCTTAGCTTCTCCTGCGACCGCGGGCCGACCCCTGCCGGAAGTGACGCGCCTGCACAGAACACTTCCGGAGCTGCGGGGACGGCTCCGCCGGAATAGGTAGCGCGGGCCCGACCCGCGTCCGCCCGCCGCCTCCGCTGCCGCCGCGCTCCAGTCAGACTCCTTTGGTCCGGCTTGACCTGGTCTGGCGGGCCTGGGCTCTGCGGCCGCGGGGCCGCGGCTCCCGGTAAGTGCGCGGTGTGAGTTGAGGCCTTGTTTACTCTGGCTGGCCGCTGGGGGGGGGGGTCCCCCGCGCGCCTCCCCGGCGCGGCCGGGGCTCCGCCTTCGCCGCCGCCGCCTGCGAGTTCGGGGTGTCCCGGGTCCTGGCGTTCCCTGCTGACTGGGAGATACTCCCGGCGGCAGGAGCCGGTGCGGCTGCGGCCCGGCGTGCCGGCGCGGTTTCGACTCTTGTTGCCTTCTTGGCTCACCGAGAGGTCGGAGGCCAGCGCCTCGGACTGGCGGGCGCCGGTACACCCGGGCCTGCCCCGCTGGGCGCTCCAGGAAAACGCGCCACCTCCGAGGCTCCCGATTTAGGTCGTGTGTTGGAGCTTTTGCTGGCGGAGTGTTTGTTAACGCTCATCATGGGAAAGGTCCTCGCTGCGCGTGGGTGCCGTGTCCGCGCGGATCTCTGGAGGACCACGGCGCTCCGGAGAGACGTGCGGTCACGCCCGAGGCCACTGGTCCAGACTCGAGAGCGGCGGCGGCGTTCTCGGACGAGTTCGCTTTAGTTCTGATTGTTACTCATAGAACTTTCTGTCGTGACGAACACGTTCTAGACCTTCGGTGTTGAGGATGGTAGCCACCAGCCACTCAGGGCCATGTAGTATTTGACATGCAGTTAGTACGTCCGAGAAACTAAACTTTTCTTACTTTTTAAAGTAAAATTTAAATAGATCGTGTAATTAGTGGCTACGTACCATTATTTGGACAGATACCGTGCCGAGTTTTGTTTTTGTTTGTTTTGTTTTGAGACAGGGTCTCTCTACATAGTCCTCGCTGTCCTGGAACTCACTATGTAGACCAGGCTGACCACGAACTCACAGGGATACTCTGCTTCTGCCTCCCAATGCTGGAATTAAAGGCGTTCACCACCACGCCGGGCGGGTGCGGAGTTTTAAGACAAGTTGCTGATTCATATTTTTCGGCCAAGTAGTTTTCTTCGAAAATATAGTTAATAAATGACCATTGAGGGCCAAGTATCATAATTGGAGTAAACATGTTAGACTAACCAAATTTCTGTGCTCTTGTCAATTTTAAGAGATCTTTATCCTTATTTGTCGCCATGTCTTAGAAGCCAGCTCAGAATGAGTGGCAGGTTTGATGGCTTTAGCTCTTGGAAAAAGTACTAATTGTGCCATTCTGTCTGAGATATAGGCATATTTAACATCTTGAATACCTTCTCATATTAAGGAACTGGCACATTGGCTCCCTTGAACAAAGCCAGGACTCAGTTTTCTGTGTGTATTTTGAGACAATGTCTTGCTATGTAGCTCAAGTTGTTCTCCAACTTTTGATCCTCCTTCCTAAGCTCCCAAGTTGGGATTCCCAGAATGTGCCACCAAGCTCAGCAAGGCCAGTATTCCTTCAAGAATCTTTTGACAGCCTAATGGTGGCACTCACCTTTAATCTCAGCATTCAGGAGACTATGTTCTGTGTGAGTTTGAGGACAACGAGGTCTATGTAGTGAGACCTTGTCTCGAAAATATGTGTTTTTAAAAGATTTTTAAAAAAGAGCTCTATTTAAATCTGGACCTAGAACACCAGGAAGTATGAAATAGCCAAGTCTTTGAGAGAACCTGGATTCCCACCTACTTGAATATTTGGTTGGTGAAAAAGCTGTAAGCCATCTTCTCACAGATCCTAAGTAGAAATTAGAGAATTTGAAAGCATGCTGTCTGGTTGGTGACAGCACATACACATATTAATAAAAATATATAAATAAAATATTTATTTATAAAAAATAAAATGGAATAATTGACCTATTTAAATTTTTTCTCTTTTGCCTGTATTTTCACATAAGACACTTCTATAGACACTTCTCTATTTTTAAGAGCTAAAAATGGGGACTCTTTGCTCATCCTCACACACATGCATGTGTGTGTATGTGTTGTATACATATTTATGCATGGTATGCTGGCACACAAACACATGAATGTACAGGTGTGTGCACCTATTTCTGTAGCTTTGAATCAGACTCTCCTTAGACTATCAATCAAATAGAATCCTGATGCTGGCTCTGCCAGTTGGCTTTGTATGATCCTGGGCAAGATAGTTACTTAACCTATGTAAATTCCAGCTTCCTCATTTGTAAACCTTCTGTTTTTATTATGTTTTTGAGATAAGATCTCACCATGCAACTCTGGCTGGCCTGAAACTCACAGAGATCCACCAGTCTCTGACTTTCCAAGTGCTGGGGTTAAAGGTGTTTCCCGCCATGCTCAGCCATTGTAAGCCGTTTTTTATGAAGATTATATTAGAATGACTGACCCCCCCCCTTGGCTGTCACTAAACAAGGCTATTATTGGTCTTCACGACTTACATACCCTTCTGCTTCCTGCCATCACTTCCTAAGATTAAAGGTGTGAGTCACCAAGCCTGGCTGTTTCTAGTGTAGCTTTGAACTCACAGAGATCTGAATGGATCTCTGCCTCTGGAATGCTAGGATTAAAAGGTATGTGTGCCACCATTTTCTGGCATCTGTCTGTCTAGTGACTGTTCTGTTCTCTGACCCCAGATAAGTTTATGAGGTTGCACAATGTATTGGGGGACACAATATCACCATAGGTTCTATTTGCCCTATAGAAGTGTCTTATGTGAAAATACAGGTAAAAGAGAAAAAAATTAAATAGGTCAATTATTCCATTTTATTTTTTTGTTTCTTCAAGACAGGGTTTCTCTGTGTAGTCCTGGCTACCCGAAACTTACTCTGTAGACTAGGCTGGCCTCAAACTCAGATCTGCCTGCCTCTGGAGTACTGAGATCTGTTAGCACTGACTGACCTGGAACTTAATACATAGACTAGGTTACCCTCAAACTCAAGAGATCCACTTGCCTCTGCCTCCCAAGTACCTCACAATGTCTAGCTATTTTCCCATTATTTTGGAAATAATCTTCCATGATAATTGTTTGGACTGCTTCACAGAGAAACCCTGTCTGGAAACACCCTCCCCCCCTTCAAAAGAAAAAAAAAAAAGAAGCAAAAACTTGCAAGAGCAGGATATCAGTTTTAAAAACATAAATATTGTTTCTTTTCATTTCAGATGGAAATCATATGAAACACTGTTTGAGTGATACCTTCAGGAAAGATCTTAAAAAAATTGCAGGTGATTTAAACATTAGCTCTTTCCTTAATTTTATTATGTTGATGTGCATTTGGTTGGTTCTTTCCTAATAATATGGATTTAGGGATTGAACTCTAGTTGCTTGACTTGGTGTCAGGCATCTTTACCTACTTTCAGCCCAAGGTTATCTCTCTCTCTCTTTTTCTTTTTTCTTTTTTTTAAGAGACAGGGTTTTTCTATGTAACCCTGGTGTCTTGGAGTTCACTATGGAGACCAGGCTGGCCTTGAACTCAGAGATCTACCTACCTCTGCTTCCCAAGTGCTGGGATCAAAGGTGTGTGCAGTCACTGCCCAGCTTTTGCCTCAGCTTTTTAAGGGCAAGTTGCAGACGCATTCAACCATGCAAGACTTTTGCAGAATTTTTTTGTTGTTGTTGTTTTGTTTTTTTGAGACAGGGTTTCTCTTTGTAGTTTTGGTGCCTGTCCTGTATCTCGCTCGCTCTGTAGACTAGGCTGGTCTCCTCGAACTTACAGAGATGATCCACCTGGCTCTGCCTCCCGAGTGCTAGGAATTAAAGGTGTGTGCCAACACCACCTGGGGAGCAGAATTCTTAAAATTGGAAAATTAGTTAAGTTGGTAGACTAGAGGAAGATGTTGAAGGAGTATGAGACTTTTTTTCCTATCTGTGCACCTATCTTTCAGATATATGATAGTTGTTTGTGAAACAGTAGTTTTCTTTCCCTACAAGTCATAGTGAGATAGGACTGTGTCCTTAATTGGGTATTCTTTTTGTAATTCCTCCATTTGTACAGCTAGCTATGAAGATACATTTTTTTCCCTGAAGGACCTGGCAAAAACAAAAAGGACAAATCCATCGGAATTTTGGAGTCATTAAAAAAAAAAAAAGCTGCGTGGTGGCGCACGCCTTCAATACCAGCACTCAGGAGGCAGACAGGTGGATCTCTCTCTGTGAGTTCAAGGCCAGCCTGAGCTACAGAGTGAGTTCCAGGACAGCCAGGGCTGCACAAAGAAACCCTGTCTTGAAACCCCCCCCCCCAAAAAAAAGCCCTTCATTTCTTTATTGTATATGTCTGTGTGTGAGTGCTTCTTGTGTAGAGGTCAGGGAACAACTTGAGTCACTTCTCTCCTGTCATTTGGTACAAGGTTTGAAATAATTTCAGGATTGAAGGCAAGTATCTTTGGAATATGAGTCCTTGCCATAGGAAAGACATTCTTATATATTCATGCCTTTCATGTTTATTTGTCATCATGGGTTCTGTCTCTTAGTGAGGACTTCTCTTTCATAAGCATAGGCCAACTTATCAAATTGATAAGATAAGATTGATAGTGAAGTGTTCTCAGTAAAACCAGAATTGAGTTGGGCAGCTGAGCAGGTGGTGGTGGTGGTGCACTCCTTTAATCCCAACACTCTGGAGGCAGGTGGATCTGAGTAAGAACTGAGATAGGCTATAATAGGAGCAGGGCTAGGGCTGTGTTATTTTGATTCTTGAATAATTTCTCATAGAAAAATAGTAATACTTTTTTTTTTCTCTCTTAGAAGACAAAAACACTAATGCATTTGAGAAAGCGATAAAGTTGGGGGGAGGGGAAAAAGCAACTGGTTTCCTGATCTGCAATTTGGCTGGATGTTAAGATGTCCGTGGACATGAACAGCCAGGGGTCTGACAGCAATGAAGAGGACTATGACCCAAACTGTGAGGAAGAGGAAGAAGAGGAAGAGGACCCTGGGGACATAGAGGACTACTATGTGGGAGTAGCCAGTGATGTGGAGCAGCAGGGGGCTGATGCTTTTGATCCCGAAGAGTACCAGTTCACTTGCTTGACCTATAAGGAGTCTGAGGGTGCCCTTCATGAGCATATGACCAGCTTAGCCTCTGTCTTAAAGGTGAGTAGTGCTGTCAGTTCAGATGTAATCTGCCTGGTTAAATTGAAGGATGATGTGTTAATTAGTGACTCTTGCATACTGTTTGAATGGTTGTATAGCTAGAAACCCAAACTTATGTATGTATTGCATCATTTAGATATTTTGTCATATTAACTTGTTTTGAAATAATGAACTTGGAAACATGTCCAGGGTCTTCAGGTTAAGAATTACAAAGGAGAAAAAAAAAAAAAAAGAATTACAAAGGAGGTGTAGAATAAATTCAAGACAGATCAGAAGTGTATGACAGAATTGCCCAGCTTTTACTTGTTTCAGAAAGTGAGTTCTGTGAATCTTGATGAAATGATATGCTTCTGAACCACTGTCTTATACAACTGTTTGATAAGTGTCTTAAAAGTGACCATATCCCCTGGTTTGCCCTGGGATTAGTGCTTTGGGCTGAAGGACTCATTGATTTCAGGTACTGATGATTATTATCTATTTTGAGAGTTTTCATAATAACTTTAAGAAAAACAGTTCTCAGAGCTTGTATTTGGGGGTATCAATCAGTACAAGAATTAGAAAGACTGACTGTACTCAGTTATTCCAACAGATGTTGTCTTTGCTTGTTTAAATAATTTAACTTTTATGTGCATATGGTGTGAAGGTATCAATCCCCTGGAACTGGAGTTACAGTTGTGAGCTGCCATGTGGGTGCTGGGAATTGAACCCCGATCCTCTGGAAGAGCAGCTAGTGTTCTTAACCACTGAGCCATCTCTCCAGCCCAGATAATGTTTTTTTTTTTTTTTTAAACCAGCATACTTTTAGTATCTTACATCTTAGGCCAGTTATTGCCCTCTTGATACCCAACGTGTTTTTTTTTTTTTAAATGCTTATTTAGACATTTTCCCAGCATGCTTTCTTTGCAAGATGTTGTTCTCCATAATGTGAAAATGAGAACATTTACTTTTTTGCTGACTTTCCTTCAAGAATTATCCCATGGATTTTGCTGGCTCAAATTGAAAGTCATTGGGTCTGGTGAGGTGGCTCAGTAGGTAAAAGCGCTGGTCACATGAGCGAGCCCGACCACCTCGGTTCAATCTCTGGAACCATGTAAAGGTGGCAGAGAGAACCGACTTCTACATATGTGTTGTGTCATTCGTGTCCCTCCTTCCCCAAATAAGCTGAATTGAAGGTCGGAGGGCATGATTGGCTGGGCATGGTAACACATCTGTAATCCCAGCATTGGGGAGGTTACAGTGGAAAGATCATAGTGAGTTCAAAACTGGCTGATGCCAAAAAAAAAAAAGACAACCAAATAACCAAATAAAACAAAACATTCCAACCAAACAAATTTTCTTGTAGTTATTTAGAAGGAAATACCAATGTGTGTCATGTATGAATTTCTAGAAAGGATTATTGTATGTTATGTCTGGTGTCCAGCACAATAATCCTATTGGCCTGGGCATGGTCCTGCAGGCCTTTAATCCCAGCACTTGGGGAGGTAAAGGCAGGGGAATCAGGAGTTCAAGGTCCTCCTAAGCTACACAAGGTGTTTGAAGCCGCATGGCATACATACAGTCCTGACCAACGTTTCCCTGGTTCCCTTCCAAAATCCCTCAGAGATGGGCATTGTGGTGCACACCTTAATCAAAGCTCTTGGGAGGCAGATGCAGCTGGATCTCTGAGTTCTAGGCCAGCCACAGCTACAAAGTGAGACCCTTCCTTAAAAAAAAAAAAAAAATCCTTAAATCCCACATGTCTGTATTGTTTGACTACAAGAGTGGACTCAGCCAGTGCCCTAGGGGCTTTCCGGGACATTCACTCAGTGAAAGCATAAGCGACAATCTAAAAAAACCCTGAGGACAGAGAAAGGTGATAAGGTCTAGGGAAGGCTTTCCAGGAAACTGACCATGAAAAAGAATAATAAAATGGTAATGAGATATATATCCAAAGAAAGGATTGGTATTAGAGCTGTTTATCAGCCTTAAGTGAGACAGAAAAGTTGGAAAACTTAGAAGTCCTTTGCATAAATGAGACCATCCTAATATAACCATGGGCAAATGAACTATCTAGTATAGATCCACAAACTTGACAGTTTCTCTTCTAATTTTTTTTTCTTTTTTCTTTTTCTTTTTTGGCTTTTTAAGACAGGGTGTCTCTGTAGTCGTAGCTGTCCTGGAACTCTGTAGACCAGGCTGGCTTTGAACTCACAGAGATCTACATGTCTCTGCCTTCCCGAATGCTGGACTAAAGGCCTATGCCACCACTGCCCAGCTCCTCTTCTCATTTTTTAAAAGATGATATATTATCATTTTTAAAGTGGTGTGTGTGTGTGTGTGTGTGTGTGTGTGTGTGTGTGTGTGTACACGTGCGCGCGCGCGTGTGTGTGCGCGAGCATGTGTTTTTTTATGGCTGTGGGCACATGACTTCAGGTGCCTGGGAGGTCAGAGGTGTTGGATCATCCTGGAGCTGGAGTTGCAGGTGGTTGTAAGCTGCCTGATATGGGTCCTGGGACCTGAACATGGGTCCTCTTCAAGAGCACTAAAAACTCTTAACCACTGAGCACCTCTCCAGCCCTCACATCTACCCTTCACCCCCCACCCCCTTTTTTTTTTTTTCTAGAGACAGGGTCTCACTAAGTAACCCTGGCTGTCCTGGATCTAACTATGTAAACCAGGCTTCTCTTAAACTAACAGAATTTTGCCTGCCTCTGTCTTCCCACTGCTGACATTAAAGGTGTAGGATACCACAGCTCACTTTTTTTTTTTTTAAGATTTATTTATTATATATACAGTGTTCTGTCTGCATGTATGTCTACAAGCCAGAAGAGGGTACCAGATCTCATTACAGATGGTTGTGAGCCACCATGTGGTTGCTGGGTATTGAACTCAGGACCTTTGGAAGAGCAGTCAGTACTCTTAACCGCTGAGCCATCTCTCCAGCCCCCACAGCTCACTTTTTCAGAGGCTTTTTGCTTAGTTTTTATGATTCTATTTTTTTGTGATAGGGCCTCTCTATGTAGCTCTGATTGTGCTTGAATTTGACACATAGACCCAAGTGATCCTGAACTGGATCAAAGCCATGCCTGGGCTTTGGTTTTTTTTTTTTTTTTTTTTTTTTTTTTTTGTGTGTGTGTGTGTGTGTGTGGGTTGTTTTCGTTTTGTTTGTTTGTTTGTTTGTTTTTGAGACAGTGTTGCTGCTATGTAGTTCAGGTGGGCCGTGGACTCTAAATACTCCTAAGTCAGTCTCCAGAGTTTGGGGACTACAGGTGTTCCTAGTACATCCAGCTCTCTTGTGAGTGTGTGCTTTTGTTTTGTTTGAATGATGTACTGCAGTCTTCTGATGGCTTTATGTTTGATCCTTTTGTGCATTTTGGCATCATCTCTTAAACTAGATTGCCAGGTCCAGGCCATCGTGGCTGTCACGAGTTTGCATTCACGGGGGATACTAGATAATTTCTTGAATACTTGTGGTTTACTTGGTTGTTGAGCTGTGGCTGCTGCTTTTGATGGGAGTTAAGTTTCCTAGTCTTTGCTATGCGTCCTTCTAAATTTCCAGGAAAGAAATCATTCCGCCTTCAAGACTAAGAAAAAAAGGAACAAAAAGAACCAGGAACAGAATTGAAAACTAGGAGATGGAGAGTTGAAACAGGTTAAGAAGGAAATAAGATAAGAGGAAAATAACCTGCAAAAGCATTATTGCTGGTAGACAAACTTTGATTTTTCTCTCCCTGCAATTCACTAAGAGCATGTTAGCATTTTTTTTTCCCTTCCTGGTTTGGGGCAACATAGTTTGAGGTTTAGTTGTCATACATATAGAGGAACTCTGTTTCAGGTGGTTCTACAAGGGTTGGAAAGATTGCTCAGTGGTTTAGAGCACTGGCTGCTCTTTAGAAGACCCAGATTAAATTCCCAGCACCTACATGGCAGCTCACAACTGTCTGTAACTCCAGTTTTTTGACACCCTCACGCATACCTGCAGGTAAAACACTAATGCCCATAAACTAAAAATAAATCATTATAAAAAAGATCAAGTGGTTCTAGAACTTGGTTAAGGTTGAAGACAGGTAACAATAATAGGGAAGGGGAAATGGATATGGTATTGTACACCTGTAATACTAGCATTTGGGGGGGGTGGAGGTGGCTACGTAGTGAGTTTTAGACCTGCCTGGGCTACATGAGACCCTCTTAAAAAGTAAACAAAAATAAAACAGTATTATATAGTAGTGTAAGAGGGAAAAATAGAATATGAAAGAGGTGCTGGGTATGATGACCATTATTATTACTGGTGTCATCAGTTGCTTGCACAATTTTATGACATACTGGGGCATTTAAATATCTTCTATGATTTAGTTGCTGCTTGGTTCATCGAAAATCTTAGATGTGTGATTTAAAATTAGCCTCATGAACAACTTTCTGTGAACAGAAGCTGTCTAAGTCTGAGGAATGACATAGAATTTCACTGCTAAATATCTGTTTTATTAAGCATAAGGTTTTAAAAATGTAAATATTTTGGGATTTAAATCTTTATCTTTTTTAAATTGTGGTTCAGGCATGGTGGTACATACTTTTTATCTAGTACTTAGGAGGCAGTAGCTGACTGATCTTTGTGAGTTCCAGGCCAGCCTGTTCTACATAGTGAGTTCTAGTTCAGCCAGGTCTACACAGTGAGACCTTTCTGGGGAGAAAAAAGTATTTGTTTTCCTGTGTGCATGTTTGCCATGGGGTACCTGTGAAGGTCAAGGGACAACTAGGAGAAGTCAGTTATCTCCTACCACTTGGGTCACAGAGATCACACTTAATCATCAGGCCTAGCGGCAAGTGTCTTTACCCAGTGAGTTATTTCACCAGCCTAGAGTTTGAAGTCTTTGGGATACTGGGATTTTAGTTATAGTAGGGTACTAGCATTAGAATGTGGTGGCACACGCCTTTAATTCTATTACTCTAGAGGCAGAGGCAGACGGATCTTTCTTTGAGGCCAACCTTGTCTACAGAGAGAATTCCAGGACAGCCAGGGATATACAGAGAAACCCTGTCTCAGGAAAAAGAAAAAAGGTGAAGCTGAATGTGTTGGCACAAGCCTGTCATTGGTAAGAGAATCAAAAGTTTAAGGCTAGCCTGGGCTATAGAGTGAGAATTTGTATTTAAAAAACAAAAAGAAAGCCGGGCGGTGGTGGCGCACGCCTTTAATTCCAGCACTTGGGAGGCAGAGCCAGGCGGATCTCTGTGAGTTCGAGGCCAGCCTGGTCTCCAAAGCGAGTTCCAGGAAAGGCGCAAAGCTACACAGAGAAACCCTGTCTCGAAAAAACCAAAAAACAAAAAAAAACAAAAAGAAACAAAAAAACCTACCAAGGATCCAGGCATGTCGGCACACGCTTTTAATCCCAGTACATAGGAGTCAGAGACAGGAAGATCTCTGTGAGTTCGAAGCCAGTCTGATCTACAAAGTGAGTTCCAGGACAGCCAGGGCTACACAGAGAAAAAAAAAAATCCTGTCTCGGATAAACAAAACAAAACAAAAAACAAGGGTTGAAAGACAGTTCAGTTTTAGAACTCTTGTCCACATGTACACTGGTCTGGGTTCTGTTCTTTGTACTGCAAAAAATAAAATGCCATGGAAGTCAAATCAAGAGCTAAGGAAATGTGTGTTAATAAATGAAAACTATAGATATTCAAATATTTGTGGGGAGGAGAATACTGCAGAGAGCTTCATTGTAGAAATGGGGAGAGAGATAATCTTGTAGGTATAACCTTTTTAGTGATCATGTAGTAGTATGTAAAGAAAAATTACTCTGGGTATGGTGGCAGGCAGATCTCTGAGTTTAAGGCCAGCCTGGCCTGTGAGAATTTCAGTATAGTCAGAGCTACACAATGGAGAGACCTTGTCTCAAAAAAAGAAAAATAAAAAAGGAAAATTACCTTTGTTACTATATTTTCTTCTTGTGAGTGTTCCTATACCAGAGGCTTGGGTGTTATTCCTCATGTCCTTTTTTTTTTTTTTTTTTTTTTTGAGACAAGCTGGTCTGGAACTTTTCAAGCAGGCTAGGCTAGCTGGCAATGAGCCCTGGGAACCCTTACGTTGCTGCTTCCTGGGTGTGCCTTCACAGTGCCTAGCTCTGTCTTCCCCCTGGTCTTTTGTGTATGTGGTGGTGTGTGCATTCATGCACACCTGGAAGTACATGTGTTCTTATGCGGTGTGTATGCCTGTGTGTGGAGGCTGTGGCTTGTCAGGGGTCTTCCTCAATCACTCCCCACCTGATTTTGCATTTATTTATCTGGGAGTGGTTTTCATGTACTGTGGAATACATGTGGAGGGCAGAGGACAACCTGTAGGAATTGGTTATCTCCTTTTACCAGTTGGTTCTGTGAACTGAACTTGGGTCATCAGCCTTAGTGGTGAGTACCTTTACACGCTGAACCATCTCACTGGTCCCCAACCTTATTTATTTAAAACTTTTAAAAAGTGTTTATGGATATGGGTGTTTTGCCAGCATTCTTGTTTGTGTACTACCTGTATGGTTGGTGCTCATGGCAGCCAGAAGAGGGTGTTGCATCCCCTAGAACTAGAGTTACAGATAGTTCTTCGTCTCCGTTTGAGTGCTGAGAATCAAGGAAATCAAGAATCAAAGGAAAAATACAACTAATGACACATAGTGGCACATTCATTTGATCCCAGCACTCAGGAGGCAGAGGCAGGCAGATCTCTTGAGTTCTGAGATTGCCAGAGTTACACAGTGAAACCTTGTCTTGAGAAAAACACCAAAAAGTTTTTATTTATGTGTATGTTTATATGATTATATGCCGTGTGTGTGGTTTCCCATGGAAGCCAGAGGAAGGCATTGGATTGCATATAGCTGGAGTAACTGGTGGTTGTAAACTGCCTGAGAGATTATATATATATATGTAACATTTTAATAGATAGATAAATAGATATTTTAAGTACTTGCTACTCTTCCAGAGGACCTGAGTTTGGCTCTCAGCACCCATACCAGGTTATATAATCTATGTTTTAGATAGCTAGGCAGGCAGGCAGGCAGACAGATAATAGAAAGAAAATATGGTGTTTTACCTGAATGTATATCTGCACCAGGTTCATGTCTTATACCCTCTAAGGCCAGAAGATGGCATTGGATAACCTGGAATTGGAGTTACAGTTGTGAGCTGCCATGTAGGTGCTGGAAATTGAACCCAGGTCCTCTGGAAGAGCAGGTAATGCTCTTAATTGCTGAGCTTTGTCTCCAGCCACATGATAAGCTTTTTATTATAAAATATAGATGAGTTAACCAAGAACTTTGTCATTTAGTACTGTTCTATGAAACTCTTTAAAAAGGTTATGTGTGTGTTCATGTCCCTGTGTATGTGTTTGTGTATGTGTACATCTATGTGCAGGTACCCACTAAGGCTAGAGAGAATGTCAGATCACTTGTCAGTGATCTGTCCGACATAGGTGCTGGGATCCGAACTCTGGTCCTCATGATTGATCACTAAGCACTCTTAGCCACTGAGCCATCTTTCCAGTGCCCCCACCTCCCTTTGTTTGAGACAGGATCTCATGTAGCCCAGGCTGCTCTCAGATTTCCTGTGTAGCTCAGAATTCCTAGTCATCTTGTCTATTTCCTCAATGCTGGAATTACAGGTATATAGTAGCAGCACGCCTGGATGTTCTTGAATCATTTGCTAATAGTTTGTTCAGGGAAAGATGCTCAGGCTTTGGCAGAGCCCCAGATAGGGCTCAGTCAGGGATATGATGGATGATGATGGGTGAATTGCAAAAATACCTCTTTCCTTTTGTGTTCTTCTCTTAGCATCGTGTTCAAAGTATGGTCAGAGAAGCAAGTATTCAAGGCCCCATCTACCTGCTGCAAGAGAGAAAAGAAATAGTCTACTTGGACTTCGATCTAGTCCAGGAGCCATAGTGAACTACCTGAATTTAGTACTGAGACAGGAGAGCCTTAAAAGTGAGGTAGAAAGGGATTGGAGAGGTGGCCCAGTGGTTAAGAGCACTGGCTGCTCTTCCAGAGGTCCCGAGTTCGATTCCCAGCAACCACATGGTGGCTCACAACCATCTATAATGACATCTGGTGTCCTCTTCTGGCTGCAGGCATACACTCTGGCATGATACTGTATACATAATAAATAAATCTTTTTTTTTAAAAAGATGGCTCAGTAGGCAAAGGAGCTTGCTAACCAAGCCACCTGGTCTGAGTTTGATTTCCCCAGGACCCACAGGGAAGAAGGAGAAAACTGACTCCTGCAGATTGTCCTCTGCCCCCGCCCCCAAAACTGTACTCACATGAATGCACACACATATATAAACACAAATAAGTATATGTAATAAAAAAAATTCCATTCAAGTAGAAGGCATTCAGACCCCACAGGGCAGTGTTCATGGAAGGTAGAAGATTGCCTTCTTTCTGTATTAGCGTGAGACTATGTAATGTATGGGAAAAAGGAAATAAAATATGGACTATTACTGGGGTAAAGGAAACTTTGAAAACTTCAGGATTTCAGTGTCAGTGAAGTATGGTGCTCACTTGTCAAGCCTTGTGGATAGGAAAATTAAGCCAGTTATTATTACTATTTATGGCTCTTCTTACTTCATAAGTTTTTAACTGCAGTAGAGCCAGGGAAATGTTCCCTAGTTTCTGTAACTCTCCCTAGATTCTCTCACTCTCTTTTTTAAATATTTATTTATTTATTATATATACAATGTTCTGTCTGCATGTCAGAAGAGAGGGAATCAGATCCCATTAGAGATGGTTGTGAGCTACCATGTGGTTGCTGGGAATTGAACTCGGAACCTCTGGAAGAACAGTCAGCGACCTTAGCCACTGAGCCATTGCTCCAGCCCCTCTCTCTTTTGCTTAGATGTATTTTAAAATCTAGTGTTTGCATTTCAGGAGTATGTAGGTAAAGATCGTGTTAAACTCTTCCTCTGGGTCATTTTTTTCCCCATTTGTGGGTAAAGGATGAGTTTTTAGGGCTTCTGACTTTATATACAGAAGTCTTTCTAGTGTTGTGTTGAAGACAATCTGGGTCTGTGCTTTTGTCGCCCAAGTCATTGATAATTTCTTAGGTGACGCCAGATATATGAATAATATCTGAAGACTTAATTACTAAATTGACTTTATTTTATTCTGGAATAGTTGTATTTTAAGACATTATATTTTTATTATCTTCATACTCATTTTTTTTCTTCTGTTTTACTTGTTACTGATTGGGAATGTTTTCAACTTGAGCCTGGTAACACTGAATATTCATAGGAAGCCATATGATTTCTGTTATGACTTGATATCAGGTTTCTTTGAATGCTTGTATTTAAGTATAGTCTAGAATAAATTTTGTGTTTCAGATAGATGGCCAGTATGTTGACTTATTTGTGGTTTTAAGCTGAAAATCTTGTATGTTTTACTGATAAATGTATTTTTAAAAGGAGGTGAGAAATGTTGGCAAATCCCAACATGACGTTGGGATTTGCCGAAATGCAACATGTTAAAAGTTGTCATTTTCTTGCTGCCTCAGAAAGATTATTGTAATTGCTGTGTACCTGGCATCACAGGCCACCATGTTCACTGTCCTTCAGAAAAGAAGCTCTCTATCCCATTGTGGGGTAGCTTCCCGTGTTAGTCTTCTTGTGCTTTTTGTTTGCCTTAGAAACTGGAAACTGTGAACAAGGACAACATCCCGTGTTCCAATCCTGAAATTGTTTATATACAAAATTTTACTTTTAGGGAATTAATAAATCAGTTTTCTTCTTTACTTGTTATCTCTCAGCTCCTGTTCACATATATTACTTTGCTGTAATTCATTTATTCAGCCATTATGTATTTAATACCTGCAGTGTGTGGGGTACTGGAAAAATAGCTCTGAACAAATAGATAAAAATTCCTTGTGGATGTTACATTCTAGAAATCGTATACACACACACATGCATTATATGTAAAGGTGTGCTCTGCTTTCTTAGCACACATATTTCAAATGTTCCCATGCTTTTAACTTTGTCCTTACAGTTACTCTAAATGCCTGTATAGCATACTATCTTGTTCTTGAACCATAATTTGCTTCAGATATCCTCCACCAGACATTTGGGTGAGTACTTGGTCTGATACTGTTTTTAAGAGACTGGTTGTATTGCTGTGAGCATCTTCATGGATGTAGTCTTAAGTGTCTTAGGCTTTGTCCATAGCCTGGATGAGTGGTCATATGATTGTATTCTTTTCTGCCATTTACTATAATGTGACCCCAGTCGAGTCCCTCAAAATTGCTAAGCTTCAGTTTGTAATAGCTCCTCCACACCATTAAATGTGATTGTGGGTGTAAAGTGCTTGCCACATAAGTATTTAATAAACATTGCTTTGTCATCAGTGAGGGTGGGACTGAACTGATGAAAATGTTTGCATGGTGGCTGTGGTTCCATAAAAATGTATTCTCACAGCATTTCTGAGGCAGAGGCAGTAGGATCTCCGTGAGTTCAAGGCCAGCCTGGTCTTAGTGAGCTCCAGGACAGCCAGGTCTACACAGAGAAACCCTGTCTCAAGAAAACAAAAAATTGCTGGGTGGCGGTGACCTGTGCCTTTAATCTCCACACTCAGGAGGCAGAGTCAGGCAGATCACTATGAGTTCGAGGATAGCCTGGTCTACAGAGTGAGATCCAGGACAGGTACTAAAACTACACAGAGAAACCCCGTCTCGAAAAACCAAAAAAAGAAAAAAGAAAGCAAAAAATTAAAACATTGTCAGGATCATACACGTTGGGGTCTTATGGTGGGATTACACTGAGATTTCCTGGCAGCATTTGCAGATTGGTGCATCTGATTGTGCATATGCTATTGGGTTGTCCACTTGTAAAACTAGAACGCCTTGTGCTGCCTTCTGGGGCCCACTAAAACAAAAACAATTGATTTTTTTTTTTGGCAGGGGCCAGGAGAGGACAGAGGACAAGGTACCTGTTCCTCGGGGCTTTGATTGACTGTTGTGCTGTTTGTTTGGTCCCCTGCTTCTGTTGACTCCACCTGACAAAGTGCTGAGTTCATGTGGGGATCCTTGTTACCAAGACAGACTTGATTTTCTTCTGACGTATGTTCCTCATTAGTTGTCTGTATTTTACTTTATCTATTAGTCTAAGAAAAACTTGAGAGATTTGAGTTGTCCGTCCAAAAAGAGGAAGAAATAGGAAAGATTGAACAAAGTACAAATTAAAAAAGCAGACGCTTCTCCTGTTCTTTCTGAACTGCTGTCTTCTGAGCATTGCTACTTAAACTGCACAGACATGAGATCTGTCTCTTTTCTTTGAAGTATTACAAATCTTTATAAACACACATCTTTACAGTGAAAACCCCATGTTCTAACCTTAGTGGAGAAGTACAAATGGGATAAGAACGTGTGTGGAAATAGAACAGAGCTAGCTGTGCGCAAAATGTCTCTATCTGGGAGGGCTGACTGACAATTTCTTTACTCCTTTCTTTCCCTCTTCCTTCTTTTTAAAACAATTCATTATTTATTTAATGTGCATGGGAGTGGGGGGTGCACATGGTGCTCGTGGAAGTCAGTGGACAACTTTCAGGACAGGTCTCATTTTGAACTCACATCATCAGACTTGGCAGCAGGGGCCTTTACCAGTGGAACTATCATATCAGCCACCTCCCCGCCACCCACACTTCTCACTTATTTACTTACTTGTTTGTTTGTTTTGGTTTCTCGAGACAAGGTTTCTCTGTGTAGTTTAGGTGCCTGTCCTGGATCTTGCTCGTAGACCAGGCTGGCCTTGAACTCACAGAGATCCGCCTGCCCCTGCCTGAGTGCTAGGATTAGCTCTGGGTGGCTTAGAACTTACTATGTAGCTCAGGCCAATCTTGAATTCATGAGTCTTCCCACTTTGATCTCCTAAGTGCTAGTATTATATGCATGTGCCACCACGTCTGACTTTGAGTGCATGCAGGAAGGGTAGAGGTTAATACTGGGTTCTTCCCACTGTTTTTTGCTTTTTCTTAAGAGAGCATCTCACTAGGTTTCTGTCCTAGTTAGGGTTTCTGTTGCTGTAATGTAACAGCCAGACCAAAACACAAGTCCGGGAGAAAGAGTTTATTTGGCTTGTAGTCCATCATTGAAGGAAGTCAGGACAGGAACCTGAAGGCAGGGGCTGATGCAGAGGCCATGAAGAGGTGCTGCTTACTGGCTTGCTCCACCTGCTTTCTAGTAGAACCTAGGACCTTCAGCCCAGGGATGGAACCACCCACAATGGGCTGGGCCCTCCCCCATCGATCACTAATTAAGAAAATGACCTATAGCTGCTCTATCTTATGGAGGCATTTTCTTAATTGATGTTCCCTCCTTTTAGATAACTATCCAGCATAGTTTCATTATGTAGCCCTGGCTGACCTAGAATTCACTGTATAGATCATGGCCTAAAACTCAGAGATCTGCCTCCTAAGTACTGGGATTAAAGGCCTGCACCACCACCACCACCACCACCACCACCACCACCACCACCACCGGGCATAAGATTCAGTTTTTCTTTACATGTCAGTGCCTGATAAAAATGCCTTTAATCCCAGGACTCCTGAGGCAGAAGCAGGTGGATTTCTGAGTTCCAGGATAGCCAAAGTTACATAGTGAGACTCTGCCTTAAAAATAAATAAATAAATATATAAATAGCTTGGTTGTATTATAGTCTTTAAGTGTAAGTATTGCTTATTGATGATACCTATGACTAAGGTTGATAAATACACAAACTTAAAAAATTAAGCTTGGTGTGTGGCACATGCCTTTAATCCCAGTACTTGGGAGGCAGAGGCAAGCGGATCTCTGAGTTTGAAGCCAGCGAGGTCTACAAAATGATTTCTGGACCTCAGTGACTATGTAGAGATACCCTATCCCAAAAAAAAAAAAGAAAAAGAAAAGAAAAGAAAAAAGAAAAAAAAGAAAGAACAAGGAAGTGAAAACACCCAGTGCTGGAAGCTATACTTTTGTATGTTCTTATTTGTAAACAGAATGTACTTGTCAAAAGGTTTGTTTTTGCATAAATCCAGGTGATAGGTAGAGATGATATAACAGACCATGGTTTCCAGCTTATGGTACATATCAGAATTAGTTTTGGCAGTAGGAACTTGAAACTAAAGTCATAACTGAATAGAATCTTCAGGAGTGAGGTCCAGGCCTTAATGTTATATTTATGTAAGATTTTTTTTTAAGGTGAAATGATTCAAGTTACTGGAGTGAAGCAGGAGAAGTTGCATGCATTAGCTGCTGAATACGATGTTGTCAGCATTCAGAATGTGCAGATTTTGTAGTCAGTAGGAGTTTGCTGTGGACTGCACCAATTATTCTTATAAGTTGGCTAGACTTCCTTTAATATTTTGTATTACTTTTGTTTGTGTGTGTGCTCATGACACAGGTATTGAGGTCAGAAGACAAAGAATGGCTTCTTTCTAATATGTGGGGCCTGGGTATTAAACTCAATTCATCAGGTTTGGTGGAAAGTGCCCTTCATCCGCTGAACCATCTTGCTGTCTCATTTTGTGATATTTTTGATGTCTAAATGTAACTACTTATTACTTTGTCAAGATACAAGTGAGTTCTTTCTATGTCCTTTTTATAGTAACTGGAAAGATGGCAAATTATATCTGTAGTCAGTAGTTAAGAGCTAGCTAGTACTGTTCTTGTAGAGGGCTCTAGTTCAGGTTCTGGCACCTCCATCGGACAGTTTACAACCACCTGTAACTCAGGTCCACCTGCACACATATGCACATACATACTCATACATACATACACACACATACACACACACACATGCACACACCCATATACACATAATTAAAAATAAGAATCTTTTAAGTGTTTTGAATTTTTTGTTGTTGTTGTTTGAGATAGAGTTTCTCTGTGTAGCCTTGGCTGTCCTGGAACTTACTCTGTAGACCAGAGTGGCCTTGAACTCACAGAGATCCTTCTGCCTCTGCCTCCCAAGTGCTGGGATTAAAGGTATGGACTACCACCATCCGGCTTCTGTTTTGAATTTTAATGATACTATAATGAAACACCCTACATCTTCCTACTCCTCTTCAGATACACAGTCTTGTATGTAGCTTTGGCTCAAATTGAAGGTGAGCCTCTTGTCTCAGCTTTCTAAATGCTGAGATCATAGACAAGTGCCACCTAGCCTCCAAATCTTTCCTATAACTGTTGACATGGGGTGGGGAGGAAGGTATTCTGTGTGAAGTGTTTGCCTTAGCATGCACAAAGCTCTAGGTTCAGTCCCTCACACCACATAAAACCAGGGGTTGTGGCAGCAGCCTGTAATTCCAGCACTTAGTAATGTTGGAAGATCCAGTAGAAACTTTTGTTTTGTTTTGTTTCTTAAGACAGGGTTTCTCAGTGTAGCTTTGCGCCTTTCCTGGATCTTTCTCTGTAGACCAAGCTGGCCTTGAACTCACAGAGATCCACCTGGCTCTGCCTCCCAAGTGCTGGGATTAAAGGCGTGCGCCACCACCGCCTGGCCCAGTAGAAACTTTTAAGAATACTCTTTTAAGAGAGGCAGTGGTGGCCCACACCTTTAATCTCAGCACTTGGGAGGCAGAGGCAGGCAGATACCTGTGAGTTTGAGGCCAGCCTGGTCTACAGGTTAATTTCCTGGACAACCAGAGCTACACACAGAGAAAACCTGTCTTGAAAAACAAAATAAGAAAAATTTTAATTTTATGTGTCTAGGTGTTTGATTTCCACGTTAAGTATGTGCACTATGTATCTGTTGCCCATGGAGACCAGAAGAGAGAGCATTGAGTCTCCTGAGACTGGAGTTAGAGATAGTTGTGAGCCACCCTATGAGTGCTGGAAATCCAAGCTGGGTCTTCTGGAAGAACAGCTAGTGCTCTTACTGCTGATCCATCACTCCAGCTGTCAGTAGAAACTTCTCTAAGAATAGGAGCAAGGTGGCATCCCATTAAATGAAGAACCTGGCAAACAGGGTATGTGAAGTAATCTATGGAACTATTACAACAGGGATGTGAGGACAGTTAGACTTTTCATGTAAAGCAGAAAAAATTACACATGATCCAAAGTTTGCCATGGTGGCACACATCTGTCATTCCAGCACTTGGGAGGCCATGTTGGTTTGAATGAAAATGGCCCCGATAGGCTTATAGGTAGTGGCCTTATTTGAAAGGATTAGGACAGGGTGGCCTTAGTGGAGGAAGTGTGTCACTGGAGGTGGTCTTTGAGGTTTCAGAAACTCAAGCCAGGCCCAGTGGCTTTGTTCTTGCTGCCTGCTGATCCAGAAATAGAGCTCTCCAGTCCTGTGTCTGCCTTTTGTGCTGCCATGCTTCCCATAATAATGACAATGGACTAAACTCTTAACTATAAGCCAGCATAAAATAGTTGCCTTTATAAGAGTTGCTGTAGTCATGGTGTCTCTTCACAGCAATAAAAGCCAAACTAAGACAGAAGTTGGTGGGCTGGAGAGATGGCTCAGTGTTTAACAGCACTGGCTTCTCTTCCAGAGATCCTGGGTTCAATTCCCAGCAACCACGTAGTGGCTCACAACCATCTCTAATGAGATCTGGCGCCCTCTTCTGTATACATAATAAATAAATCTTTTAAAAAAAATGGGATTTGATGCCATCTTCTGGCATGCAGGTGTATATGCAGATAGAGCACCATATACATAAAATAAATCTTTTAAAAAAATTAAATTGAAAAGGCCTGGCAGTGGTGATGCACACCTTTAATCCTAGTAGCACTTAGGAGGCAGAGCCAGGCATATCTCTGTGAGTTTGAGGCCAGCCTGGGCTACAGAGTGAGTTCCAGGACAGCACCAAAACTAAACAAAAACTCTGTCTCAGGGGGAAAAAAAAAGTTGGTACCAGGAGCTGGGGAATTGTTGTGATAGGCCTGACCATGTTTTTGCCTGGGGAATATGGAATAATTTGGGACTTTGGACTAGAAAAGAAATTGGAGACTTTAAGCAGGGTTTAATGGACCATACTATTTGGAGCATGGAAGACAGTGGTACTAAGGGTGATTTTAACTGGGGCTGGGCTCAAGAGGTTTCAGAGGAGAATAATATTAATATGTAGCCTAGAAATCATGCCTGTGATATTTGGGAGTTAAGACATCACAAAGATCAGCCACATGGCAGAGAGTTGGGTGAGGCTTGAGAGACGAGTAAGGAAGCCCAAAGTATCATCCTTAGATTTGGCCACCATTTGAAGAAACACAGAAAAAAAAAAGAAAAAAAGTAACATCTTCTGAGTCAAAAGGGGGCAGACTTGCCGGGCGGCGGCGGCGGCGGTGGTGGTGGTGGTGGTGGTGGCGGTGCACGCCTTTAATCCCAGCACTTGGGAGGCAGAGGCAGGCAGATCTCTTGAGTTCGAGGCTAGCCTGGGCTACCAAGTGAGTTCCAGGAAAAGGTGCAAAGCTACACAGAGAAACCCTGTCTCGAAAAACAAAAAAAAAAAAAAAATTTAAAAAAGGCCAGGGGGCAGACTCAACTGAACCTCAGGTCTGTTGGTAGTGACTGCCTAAAAAAATTTTCAGTAAACACTTCCTGAATGTCTTTTGTAGGTTTTGTTTTAGGCAGAAGGTCTTGTAGCCCAGGCTGGATTCAAACTTAAGCAGCTAAGGTAGTGTTGAATTTCGTATTCTTCTGTATTCGCGAATGCTAGAATTACAGGCATGTGCCCTACTGTACCTGGTATTTATTACACATGCCTGAGAATTGAACCCAGGGTGTCTAGCACACTAAGCAAGCACTCTACCAACTAAGCTATATTCTTAGCCATCTTCTGTTGTTTTAATGTTCAAATAGATGCTGAAAGAGAAGGCAATGGGAATAGTTTGACGACTTCTACCTTAAGATAATTTCACACTTTTAATTTCTTTGCCCACTTTTTTTTTTTTTTTTTTTTTAAGAATAGTGAGAGAAGAGGCTTAAATAGTAGTCTTTCTACTTCTGCTTCATATTTCTGGTTAATTTTTTTCAAACATTGTATTTTTTTTTTTTTTTGGTTTTTCAAGACAGGGTTTCTCTGTGTAGCTTTGCGCCTTTCTTGGGACTCACTTGGTAGTCCAGGCTGGCCTCGAACTCACAGAGACCCACCTGCCTCTGCCTTCCAGTGCTGGGATTAAAGGCGTGCGCCACCACCGCCCGGCCAAACATTGTATCTTGATCATGATCTTTCCCATATTTCTACTTCTGCAATGGTAGATCTACTGCAAATGCTTCTGATTAACTTATTCTGTTGGAAAACTTAAGTGGCTTTTTTGACTCCAGCCTGCATGACTCCTTTCTGTTGTCCTCTCACTGATTTTTGCCTTCTTGAAACTTTCTGGGGTTGTTAGCCCTCCATATGTCTTAGTTACGATTACTATTCCTGTGACAAAAACACTGACCAAAAAGCAAGTTGGGGAGGAAAGGGTTATTTGGCCTACACTCACATATCACTGTTCATCATCCAAGGAAGTCAGTAAAGGAATCTGGAGGCAGAGCTGATGCAGAAGCCATGAAGGGGTGCTACTTACTAGCTTGCTCCCTCTACTTTCTCATAAAAATTAGGACCATCAGCCCAGGAATGGAACCACCCACAATAGGCTGGGCCCTCCCCCATCAATCACTAATTAAGGAAATGCCTGGACTCAAGGTGGCACATGCCTTTAATCCCACTACTTGGGAGGCAGAGCCAGGCAGATCTCTGTGAGTTCGAGGCCAGCCTGGTCTACAGAGCGAGATCCAGGACAGGCACAAAATACTACACAGAGAAGCCCTGTCTCGAAAAACCAAAACAAAAAACCACAAACAGAAGAAAAGAAAATGCCATACACGAGATCTTATGGAGGCATTTTCTTAATTAAAATTACCTCCTTTCAGATAACTCTAGTTTGTGTATCAAGTTAATGTTAGACCATCCAGTGCACCATCCATTCTTACTGTCCTCAGAGGGGCAGTATTTGGTCTCACCAGCTGGATCACTGAGTGCTGGGAAGGACATGGAGACTTCTTGCATTCAATAGGATATAGGTTTATAGTTACTAGAGAGTTAACCACAACAGGTAGGTGGTAATAGCCTGGGAGCAGTTCTGGCCCTTTGTTGTGGGTGCTTAGGTATGGCAGAAAAGGAAACATTTAAAGAGGGTAAGGGATACACTGCTTTAAAAGAGCATCCATTCTGTTTCTTCCTGTTTACAAAGTTTAATGTAACAGTAAAAGGTTCTGTGACTTGAGCCTAGCAAAGGGGATTGATTGCTAAGGCAGTAGTATATGTAAGCTTTTGGGGTATCCTCTCTGGAGAAGAGAGCAAAGAGACGGTGTAGCTAGCTGGTTAGTATTTGGTATGCTCTACCTTAGCTAACTGAAAGAGGCAAAACATTGGAGTCATTTTTGGATAAGATGGATTGTGGTTACAAGAGCAGACTCAAGTTTTTAGTCCTACTATGTTCGGTTCATTTTCTACAGACACCATCTACAGTTCTTTTTACTGTGGTTGCAGGACATGATGACCTTCATGTGCTGAAATGGCAGCTGTCGTATATGCTGTTCCTCAGAAAGCTGTCAGAATTTTAGAAGGAGCTGCAGCCCACCTTGTACTAAGTTGTCAGGAATTTTTCAGTTGAATGAACCCTAAAAAAATAAACTCATGGGCATTTGTTTTGAAGTAATCTGGAGGGTGGGAACAGGGTTATAATGGAGACACAGTGGGCCTAGTCACAAGTTGATGTTAGAGCAGGGTAATGAATAAATAACTTCAGTGTTCACTTTTGTAAATATTAGGAATTGTTCATAATTCTAGAAAACGCCCTCAAGGTGAGGGACGTAGTTCAGTTAGCTCACATGCTCAAATCCCTCAATTTGATCCTCAGCATCACATAAACTAGGACTGGTAACACACACCTATAATCTCAGCACTTGGGCGCTGGAGGCAGGAGCATCAGTAGTTAAAGGTCATCATTGCTATAGAGCAAGAGGCCAGCCTGGGCTACATAAGACCCTGTCTTAAAAAACAAAAACCTCATAGTAAAAGAATAGTAACTTTCCTATTTTCTCATATTTTGCATAAATCCTTTTGAGTGAAATCTTTGGAGGTTTGGTTTGTTTGTTTGTTTTTGTGTTGATTTAAATGAATAGAGACCATAGTTGTTAGGAATGAGTTCGCTTAGACCAGTTAGCAATCTTCAAATTTCAAATTTATCGGATTTTGAAAGCATGTTTACATGCGGATGCCCCAGTTAGTTACAAGTCTTCTCTATGGATCTGTAAGGAAAAGTGAATGGGAGCAGAGTTGTCAGCCTAAGAGCTGACCTTTTACCACCGAGAGTATGCAGGTGTGATGTATGGGGGACTTCAGTAGACTCAGGGCTGAGCCTTGCCTATAGTCAGTGGGACACCACTACCACTGCCACTGCTTGTGCGGACTCGCCTTATGCTAGGCTGCTGTTCATTTCCTTTGTCTCTGCCTTAACCTCGCTTCTTCTCTTACCCCTTTATTACTTTATCTCCCTCCTGTTTTCCCACTCAACTAAGACCCTCGTCCATTCATCTTGATCTTTTAAATTAGTTTTCCCTTTCTACCCCAGGTCCAGAAGCTGGCTCACCTTTTCTTCATCTTGGCTGTTTAGTAACTACTTTTATTTTGTTAACAAATGTGATTGGACCACAAAGTGGTTTAACTGGATGAGGCATGAAGACCTACTGGTGTAGCCTTAAAAGATTTCAGGCAGTTGGCAAGTAAGAATTTTAAATAAAAATTGAAACTACCACCTGTATTTTTTCAGGCCGTTGATGCTCACTGCCATCGGCTGCATCCTCCCTATGGCACTGGTAAGTGTGGGAAGGGCTGTTGACAGTTATGGTGGGCTGCTGGATTGATCTTTTCTTGGGGAAAATTTTTAATTGCAACTTTTGATGCCTACTTGTCTTTGAGGATAGATAGTTTGAACAGCTATAGGTAACTAGGAAAGGAAGAAGCTACTGATGGTGGTCATGGATTTTCTTGAGGTATTGTCAGGAGCAGAAATGATTCAGTGTGTGCCTTGATTCCTCCTTAAAACTAGTATGTTCTATACATTAATACTTTGAATACTAAACATATCCTATCTAAGTGCCCTAGGATGTCAACTCATACTTCTCAACTTCAAGAATTTCCTTTAAAAATTTATTCCAAAGACACTTGGCTCTTAGAGGTCCCGGATGTCCATTGTGCTTTCAGTTTCCTTAAGGAGCAACTTTCTCTTCCTTGGTATTTTCAGTTCATTATAGGCAAGGGATACTGATGTTTACTCAAGGAACTAAAATTTTAATAACAACTTGCTTGCATTTTTGAGGAGGTTGGGACGTGGTGGGAGCTAGGAAAGAAATTTGTGTGTTGTTTACTAACAGACTTGAGGTGGACTTGGAATTTGTGATTGAAAAATAATTTCACTAAAGCATTCTCTCTGTTAAGAACCTAGTGGTAAAAATACAGTGAATAAAATTGAAACCTAGAATAGGGCAGCAAGTCACAGAGTTTCTATGCCCAGAATCAAATTGCTATTGGACTTGCCAGAAGAAAACTAAGCTCTGAACTGAAGCTTTGTTGACAGAAGTGTTACTGTCTTAGTCCCTCTTCTATTGCTGGAAGAGACTCCATGACTATGTCAACTCCTCCAAAAGAAAACATTTAACTGGGGACTGGCTTACAGTTTCAGAGGTTTAATCCAATTGTCATCAAGGTGGGAAGCATGGCGGCATTCAGGCAGACATGATGCTGGCAAACTAGCTGAGAGTTCTCCATCCTGATCCCCAGGCCACAGGAGGAGAGACATTGGGCTTGGAATGGGCTTTTTGAGAGCACAAAGCCCACTCCCAGTAACAAACTTTCTCCATAAAAGGCCACATTTTATGGTTGGGGGGTCACCACAAATGAGGAACTGTATTAAGGCATCATAGCATTAGGAAGGTTGAGAACCACTGCTCTAGAACATTTTACTAGCCAAGTTTGGAACCACTTGCTGGTAATAGCAACTGAAATATTTGTGTAGATGTCATCACATCTCAGTGAAGAAATCTTAACCTTATATACCTAAATACTAAATATTGTGGTCTCTGCTCTTCATTCCTTAGCCTTGTTTGTGAAGCAGGAATAAAATTAAGTGGCATGTTTACCAGTTCTTTAAAATCAGAAAGGAAAACTTGACTCTCCTGTTGCTGGACATAATTGAGCCTGTGTTAAGGAGATATCTTTTCAATTTCCTTTACAGACACAGAGTATAAAGGATAATAGATGTTTGCCTGTTTCCTTGTTGAAGTACAGATGCTCAGAAACAATACTTTTTGACATGTGTAGCTAAATGTTTTCTGAAATAAAGATCTGGAGATGCTGTATTGGATTGAGGCTATAGGTAATGTAGAGTATTGTGTATGGTAGGTAATGTAGAGTATTGTGTATGGTAAATGACAACATAAGTGAGCTCGCTTCCTTCACACTGGCTGGAAAGGTCCCTATCAGCATCTGATCCATCTTGTTTATAGTATTGAGGGTCAGCGAAAAAGGGAGGAAAGGCAGGAAAGATGGACTGTACCTGATTTCTGCTCTAACCCCATCTTTGATCCTATAAAAGGTTCTTCAAGTCACCCATAAAATTGAGGGTATATCCACCCTTTTTACATTTTTTTTTCATTTGTGGTATGTTCATGTATGCATGCATGTTCGAAGTGTGTATGGACAGACATGGGTGTGTGCGCGCGCATTCCTGTGGAGACAAGAGGGCCAGTTATTCTTCCCAATGACTCTACACCTTATATAGGGAGTTAGGGTCTTTGAACTCAGAGTTTGATAGTCAGTGTGCCCTAAGGATACCATCTGTGGGCCTCTTGAGCATGCTGGGAGTATAGGTAGGCTACAAAGCCTGCTCTGTGCTTAAAAGGGCGCCGAGGATCCAAGCTCTGGCCTTCATACTTGTTTGGCAAGCACTTTCTCCACTGAACTCTCTCCCCAGCTGCCTACTATAGTGATATATTGTGTACCCTAATAAACTTGCCTAGGGATTGGAAGACAGAGCCAGCCACTAGATTAGACATAGAGGCCAAACAGTGGTGGCACACATCTTTAATCCTATCACTCGGGAAACAGAGATCCATCTGGACCTCTGTGAGTTCAAGGCCACACCGTGCTAGATGACAGAAACAGCCAGGCAGTGGTGACACATTCCTTTAATCCCAGGAAGTAATATGGCAGGACACAGAAAGGTATGTAAGGCGTGAAGAAGCAGGAACTCATTCTCTTGAGTCTGAGGATTTCATAGAGGTAAGAACTAGTGGCTGAGCCATGCAGTGGTGGCGCATGCCTTTAATCCCAGCACTCGAGAGGCAGAGGCAGGCAGATCTCTGTGAGTTCGAGGCCAGCCTGGACTACACAGAGTGAGTTCCAGGAAAGGTGCCAAAGTTACACAGAGAAACCCTGTCTCGAAAAACAAAACAAAAATAGTTAAAATTCTAGCTAGGTATAGTGGCATACACCTATAATCTAGCACTCACACGGTAGAGCCAGAAGAATCAACTTACATTCAAGGCCAGCCAGTCTACATATCAATTTCTAGTCTTGCCATAAGGCAGAACTGTATAACAAATGTTATGTCACAAACAGAGGCTGGAGAGTTGACTCAGCTGTTAAGAGCCCAGGGTGCCCTTCTAGAGCTCGGATTGAGTTCTCAACAACCCTTTGTGACTCCAGTTACAAAAAACAGGACTGGGGGCTGGAGAGATGGCTCAGAGGTTAAGAGCACTGCTTGCTTTTCCAAAGGTCCTGAGTTCAATTCCCAGCAACCACATGGTGGCTCACAACCATCTGTATGTAATGAGATCTGGCATCCTCTTCTGGCCTGCAGGTATACATGCAGGCAGGACACTGTATACATACTAAATAAATACATCTTTTTAAAAAAAATAAATAACAGGACTGGCAAGATTGCCATTGGGTAAAGATGCTTAGCTATATAAGCCTGACCACAACCAAAGTTGGATTCCTGGAACTGACTTTAAAGTACAAATAACTGGACTTTCTGGTGCAGCACTTGGAAGACAGAGGCTGGTGGATCTCTGTGCTAGGCAGACATGTCTATATAGTGAGTTCCAGGATAGTCAGGGCTACGTTGTGAGACCCTGTTTTAAAAAAAGAAAGAGAGAGAGAGAGAAAAATAAAAGCAGATAACTGACAAATTGTCTTCTGACCTCCACATGTGTGCCAGTTTCCCAAGGGAACTCAAGTTAGAGACAGTTGGGAACCCACCGTGTGGTGCCGTGAATTAAACTTGGGTCCCCTGCTCTTACCCACTAAACCGTGTCTCCAGTCCCGGTGGTGGTGGTGGTGGTCATCGTCGTCTATTGTGCATATCCAGGCCATTGCTCTCCTCCTTGCTATGGCGTCCTGGCTGTCTTGGAACTCTATGTAGACTAGGTTGGTCACAAACTCAGAGGTCTACCTGTCTGCCTGTCCAGTGCAGGGATTGAAGGCATGCACCATCATGCCCAGCCAAACTTTTAGAAAAATAAAAATCAGTGCTTTAAACCAAATTCTGAGGGAGAGTTTGAATTTTGAGGATGCAGTGTCAGGTGCCCGTAATACTTACCAGCATCTAGAAGATTGATGGAGAAGCTCCATGAGTTCAAAGCAGCTTTAGAGTAGACACTAAGACTTTGTCTCCAAATAACCAAAACTAGGCCAAGTGTGGTGGCATATACCTTTAATCCCAGAGGATCTGGATTCAAGGCCAGCCTGGTCTACATAGACCCTGTCTCAGAAAACCAGACAAATATATAAATTGATAAAGTACATAAATGTATTTTTCTTATTAAGGTATAGAAATGCAAGTTCCTTTTTGAATGCCATGGAAAAGTAAAATGTGTTTGTAATGGTAATTCTGCTTAGCTGTTACTGAGTGGGCCAGGACCACATTTATTGATCCTGGGGGTGATATGTGCTATAATTCTTTGGAATACTGGACACTCTAGCAAAAAGTAAAAAGAAGGAAAATAGAAGTGCATGACAAAGGCAAAGGAGACTTGTGTACCGTAGGAACATTTAGATGGAGCCGAATGTAAAAGCAGCCCACTCTGCTTTGATGAGGCTTTCTTTTTCTTTGGTCTACTGTG
This sequence comes from Peromyscus leucopus, assembly GCF_004664715.2. NCBI lineage: Eukaryota > Metazoa > Chordata > Mammalia > Rodentia > Cricetidae > Peromyscus > Peromyscus leucopus. Next base: position 97,519,706 of record NC_051069.1, on the reverse strand, counting down.
TGAATGCTGACATTGTCCTCTTAAACAGCAAACTTGTTTTAGTGGTAGAACGGTTTTACTTAGCCCTGTCTGCATGGGGCTATAACCACTGTCTTTGGAGGAAGTCCTAATCTTTCCTTGTATCTGTCCTTGTCTCTGACAACTTCTCTGTTTCCATATTCTGAAGTGCATATTGCTGTCTTATCACCTGCAGTTCCACATACATCATCACTGTAGCCACCCAAGTATCCAGTAAGGCACAGTAGATTTCTGCTGTCTATTCAGTGTAACTAGCCATGATCCTGTTTATTTTTTATCTATCTATCTATCTATCTATCTATCTATCTATCTATCTATCTATCTATCTATTTTCCCCCAGAGCTGAGGACCGAACCCAGGGCCTTGCACTTGCTAGGCAAGTGCTCTGCCACTGAGCTAAATCCCCAACCCCCTGTTTATTTTTCTTATCTTCCCTCATAGGCTCAGTGCCATACTTTAATAGTAAGTAGTCACGGGCCTAGAGAGATGGCTCAGGGGTTAAGAGCACTGGCTGCTCTTCTAGAAGTCCTGAGTTCAATTCCCAGCAACCACATGGTGGCTCATGACCATCTTATAATAGGATCTGATGCCCTCTTGTGACCTGTAGGTATACATGCAGAGCACGCATACATAAAATATAATTTTTTTTAAAAAAAGTAAGTAGTCACAGCCAAGTATTAAATTATTAAACATTGGTCAATGGAGGTGGCTCACACCCTTAATCCCAGCACTCGGGGAGGCAGAGGCAAACTCAGAGATCTCTGAGTTTGAGGCCAGCTTGGTCTACAGAGTGAGTTCTGGGACAGCCAAGGCTACATAGAGAAACCCTATCTCAAAAAAAAAAAAAAAAAAAAAAAAGCTGCTGGCTATGGTTCTGTGGGCTGTGGTGTGGGGTGTTTAGTGTCATGTTCTGAGGGAGCGGCCTGCTGACCAGTCCTCTTCTCCTGGATAGGGTTAGCGGTCGGAGTAGTTTCTAGTTCCACAGTTGCCATTAGGGTCCGTCTTCAAACTTTATTTTGAAAAATTTGAAACGTGTGGGTATGTCTTATTCTTTCTCTGAACACCTCTCTCTCTGTTTTATTTATTATTGTGTGTGATATATGTATGAGTGCACCTATGAGATTTGAGAATAGCTTGTAAGAATCAGTTCTTTCCACCATGGTTTCCATGGATTGACTTCAGTTCTTTTTTTTTTTTTTTTTTTTTTTTTTGGTTTGGTTTGTTTTTTTGAGACAGGGTTTCTCTCTGTAGCTTTGTGCCTTTCCTGGAACAGGCTGTAGACAGGCTGGCCTTGAACTCACAGAGATCCACCTGGCTCTGCCTCCCAAGTGCTGGGATTAAAGGCGTGTGCCACCACTGCCCAGCTGACTTCAGTTCTTGAAGCTTGGGTAGTGACCAGTCACTTTAAAAAACTTGTCAGGGGCCCAATCAGTTTTTTTTTTGTTTTCATGTTTTTTTCCAGACAGGGTTTCTCCATCACTCCAAATGTTCCTTGTGTCTGCAATCAGTCCCCACATATAGCCCCAAGCAACTACTGTTTTTCTCTGCAATTTTTGCCTCTTATAGAAATTTCATGTAAATCAAATCACACATGTAGTCTTTTGTTTCCTGATTCTATCATTGTGGTGTTTTTAAGGTTCATCTTTTTTATATGCCATTAATGGGTTCCCTTTATTGCTAAATAATGATTTTCATAGTGTAGATAACACATTTTGCTTATGTGTCCATTTACTATTAATTTATAGGCATTTAGGCTGTTTCTGACTTTTGGCTTTTATAAACTGTTGCTATAATCATCCATGTACTAGATTTAATGTGGACCTTGCTTTCATTTCTCTTGATGTAGATATTTAGGGTCAGGATTGCTGGGTCACATGGTAAGTGTATGTTTAACATTTTATGAAATAGCCAAACTCTTGGTGGCACACTCCTTTAACCTCAGCACTTGAGAGGCAGAGGCAGGTGGATCTCTCTGGGTTTTGAGGCCAGCCTGATCTACAGAGTTAGTTCCAGTACAGCCAGGACTACACAGAGAAACCCTGTCTTGAAAAACAAAGTGTGTGTGTGTGTGTGTGTGTGTGTGTGTGTGTGTGTGTGTGTGTGTGTGTTGTATGTCTGTTTTTTTCTCATTTTCTTTCCTTTCATGCTCTCACTATGTAGCCCTGGCTGTTCTAGAACTTGCTATGTAGACTGCCTAGCACTCATAAGAGATCCACCATCATTTGCCTCCAAAGTGCTGGGATGAAAGGTGTGTGCCAGCATACCTGGCAAGAGCTCCTCTTCAGCCAAAAAGAGAGTGGATATGTACTAAAAGATCTTGGGAAGCCAGGCAGTGGTGGCGCACGCCTTTCATCCCAGCACTTGGGAGGCAGAGCCAGGCGGATCTCTGAGTTCGAGGCCAGCCTGGTCTACAAAGTGAGTTTCAGGAAAGGCGCAAAACTACACAGAGAAACCCTGTCTTGAAAAAACCTCAAATAAAAATAATTTTTGGGGCTGGAGAGATGGCTCAGAGGTTAAGAGCACTGGCTGTTCTTCCAAAGGTCCTGAGTTCAATTCCCAGCAACCACATGGTGGCTCACAACCATCTGTAATGAGATCTGGTGCCCTCTTTTGGCCTGTAGGCATAGATGAAGGCAGAACACTGATTACATAACAAATAAATAAATCTTAAAAAAAAAAAAAAAAAAAAAAGATCTTGGGAGTTGTGCAAGTATTGACTTTAGATTTTTTTTTTTATGTGTGTGTGCATGTTCTGCCTATATGTATGTATATGCGCCAAATGTGTCTGGTTCCCCTAAGAGGTCAGAAGAGGGTGTCAAGTCCTCTGGAACTGGTTGTAAACCACCATTTATTTGGGTGACAGGAATGGAACCAAGGTCCTCTACAAGAACAAGTGCTCTTAACAGTTGAGTTGTCTTTCCAGCCCCCAGGGCAATTGACTTTTTGGTTTTTCTCGAAACAGGGTTACTCTGTGTAGTTTTGATGCCTGTCCTGGATCTCACTCTGTAGACCAGGAAGGCTCTGCCTCCCGAGTGCTGGGACTAAAGGTGTGTGCCACCACACCTTTTAAAGGGTTTGAAGTAAATTGCAGCCCTCTTGGAGTATTAAAAAGCAGTGGTATGGATTCGTGAGAAAATTCACCTGTTTGAACTAAGGCTGATTTTCATCATTAATGTGCTGTAAATTCCTCAACAAGGTTTGTTGGCTGGTCAGGAAGTGAAGCTGCCTCAATGAAGGCACCCTTTCCTCTGGGAAAACGGGTGTGTGGAGGGAGGGGTTGAAGGAATGAAATCAGTTCATCTTATGACCTTACTCTGTGTAGAGACTGCCGCTGCCCTCGAGTGCCACCACCCCCTCAAGACTGCCTTTAAAATAGATTCTCCAGAGTACTGCTACTGCTTGTCCTCTTTCATCCCTGTAGTGTTTTCCCTGCAGGGGTCTTTGACTCCTGGCTTCCTGTAGATCAGAGGTTCTGAACCTGTGGGTTGTGACCACTTAGGATTTCAGTCCAACCCTTTCACAGGAAAACACAGATATTTACGTTATGATTCATAACAGTTGCAAAATTATAGTTATGAAATAGCAACGAAATAATGTTATGGTTGGGGATCATTACAACATGAGGAGCTGTAGTAAAGGGTCGCAGCATTAGGAAGGGTGAGAACCACTGATCTAGAGCCTCTAAGGGATTAAAAAAAAATGTGTGGCATACCATGGTGGCACACATCCTAAATGTCAGTAATTGGAAGGCAGAGACAGATGGATCTCTGCTTTCTATACATAGAAGATTTTAGGTCGAGCAAGGCTAAATAATGAGACCTTATCTAAAAATGAAATAAAATTTGTACCTAACAGCTGCATTTATGCAGCTGCTAAAATTTAAAGTAACTAGTATATCACTTCATTTTTTGGTAATAGTCTATTGAGATGAATTATAGCAACAGTTAAAAAACATTAATATCCATGATTTAAGAATCTTGGCCTAAAGTCTCCACGGGCCTCAGTAAGAAAATACTAACAATGTGCATAGGTTTTCTTTTCATGGAAGGGGTAGTGAGAACCCCTACTCCAAGTAAAGTCAGCTATCTTGCATCCTTGGTTTTCTCCAAATGTATTTGGCCTAAGGGACAGGAAGGCACTCACTAATTGAACAGCCTTAATAATGATAGTGTTCTAGGATATGCCTTATTTAGTCTCAGGGATGACGAGCTCCAAAGCTGGGGAATCATATGTTGGTGACTGTCTTACCTACTGAAGTTCTTTGTGAACCAGGTAGGACTATCTTACAGGGCTGCTGCACTCAGCCCCGGATCAGAGTTAGTATCTGCTGGCCTTTGATGTTTTCAGTAACACCCTCATGCTATCCTATGCTTCCTCCGGGAAGTCTGATCTAGGCTTCCAAACACATCCCAACCTTTTGGCTCCCACTGTAGTCTTGACACTTAAAAGATGTTTTGCAACTAGTCTACTTTCTACTTAATAAGGTGTTCTGTCTCCTAACAAGCAAACACTATATTCCTACTTGCCTCTTTAAGCTAATAGTGAAATGTAAACTTCTGGGGCAAGTAGTATATATAGCTCCGTTGGTTGAGTGCTTGCCTATCGTATACAAAGCCATGAGCATAAACTGGACATGGTGTTGCACATCTGTAATCCCAGAACTGAGGAAGTCATCTTAGGATGTGTGAGACACTCTCAAAAAAAGAGTAAAACCTTTTCTGTTTCAATAACTATAGTACTCTTTCCACTACTACATTGTTGTCCATTGCATGGATATGTTATGTACTATTTATCAAGCTCATTTTCCTCGGACATAGAAGTTTTTTGTTGTTGCTTTGTGGTTTTTCGAGACAAGGTTTCTCCGTGTACTTTTGGTGCCTGTCCTGGATCTCGCTCTGTAGACTAGGCTGGCCTTGAACTCACAGAGATCCGCCTGGCTCTGCCTCCTGAGTGCTACAATTAAAGGCATGCGCCACCGCCGCCTGGCTAAGTTATTTTTATATATCTTTTACAAATAACGTAGTAGTGCATGTATCCTCTCTTGTGACTTGGGAGGAAGAATTTACAGTAGAATTGGTAGCTTTTGTCACCTTTTATGTAGAGGCCAAAAAATGTAGAAGCCAGAATGACTGTCTACAAACTTTCAAAATGTTTTGCAACTGGGGCTTGTTGGATTTTGTGAATCTACTTTTAGGGGGCTGGAGAGATGGCTCAGAGGTTACGAGCACTGGCTGCTCTTCCAGAGGTCCTGAGTTTAATTCCCAGCAACCACATGGTGGCTCACAACCATCTGTAATGAGATCTGATGCCTTCTTCTGGCCTGCAGTCATACATGCTGTATACATAATAAATAAATCTTTATAAAAAATAAAAATGACTTTTAAGTCAGGTGTGATTGTTCATGCCTTTAGTCCCAGAATTTTTTTTTTTTTTTTTTTTTTGGTTTTTCAAGACAGGGTTTCTCTGTGTAGCTTTGCGCCTTTCCTGGAACTCGCTTTGGAGACCAGGCTCCTCAAACTCACAGAGATCCGCCTGCCTCTGCCTCCCAAGTGCTGGGATTAAAGGCGTGCGCCACCACCGCCCGGCTAGTCCCAGAATTTAAGAGACAGAGGCAGGTGATCTCAGAGTTTGAGGCCAGCCTGGTCTACAGAGCAAGTTCCAGGGCAGCCAAGTCTAGCTACACAGAGAAGCCCTGTCTTGAAAAACCAAAACAACAACAATAACAAAACTGGTTTTAAAAATGTTATTTATTTGAGACAGGGTCTCCCTGTGTGGCTATCCTGGTACTTTCTGTATACTAGAGATCTGCCTGCCTCTACCTCCCAAGTCCTGAGATTAAGGGCATGTACTACTATGCCCAGCTTTATTTTTGAGACAGGGTCTCACTATGTAGCTGTGGCTGGCCTGAAACTGGCTTTGTAGAGCCAGTTGGTCTTGAACTCACAAAAGATTTGCCCGCTGAGATTAAAATTATGTGCTACCAGTAATCTGACCTTAAATTCTTTATTTTGTTGTTTATGGAGTATAAATCAAGAAGTCAAAGCCTGGAGATGTGTGGTTAGTCCTAACTAGAAACATACTCTCTGTGTGTATGTGGCCCCATAGGATAGCATGTGAAAATATATGTCACATTTGGGAACCCAGTTGGGAAGCTCTCTTGCTTATGTTAGATATCACTTTCTTTTCCCTTGAGATAGGGTTTTAATATGTAGTTTTGACTTTCCTGGAACTCTCTCTGTAGCCCAGGCTAGCCTCAAACTCAGAGATCCGCCTGCCTCTGCCTCCCAAGTGCTGGGATTAAAGGCATGCGTCATTGCACCTAGCTCAGATAACATGGGTTTTTTTTTTGTTGTTGTTGTTGTTTTGTTTTTTTGTTTTGTTTTTGAGACAGGGTTTCTCTGTGTAGCTTTGGAGCCTGTCCTGGATCTCACACTCTGTAGACCAGGCTGACCTTGAACTCACAGAGATCCGCCTGCCTCTGCCTCCTGAATGCTGAGATTAAAGGTATGCTCCACAGCTGCCTGGAAGATACTGCATTTTTTTTTATTATTATAAAGAGATTTTCTATTCATTTTACATACCAACCACAGATTCCCCTCTCCTTCTTCCTCCCATCCCCCAGCCTTCCCTCTGCAACCCACCCCCCATTCCCACCTCTTCCTTAATTAATATATAAAGGATGGTTTTGGTTCAGTATCCAGTGAGAGTTTCTAAATTTTTTTTTTAAGGAAACATTAATGAAAACAAAGACCAAGAACAAGGGATATATAAAATAACTAATATAAGAAATTTAACTTAAAAAAAAGCATGCAACTAAGAGAAAGAATATGGACCTAGCATAGTGGTGGATGTATACAGTCTCAAACTATAGTGCACTATGCGGAAACTACAGTTAAAATTTGTTATTTTTTGTTGTTGTTTCTTACAGGTGTCTCATTCAGTTGCAAAACTTATATTAGTTAATTTCCACTGGCAAGTCTCAGAGATTCTGGACAGGTAAGATGTTCAGGGGAAAGAAGATAAAGTTGCCTGTTGAATCCTTCTTTGTCTGCCCACCTACTATGATTTTGTTGACATTTTAGAGTATGAGTGTATGTATGTATGCGTATGTGTGTGTGTGTGTTATATTTCTAAAACTACTGTATGTTAGTTTCTTTTCTGTTGCTGTGATGAAACACCATAACTGAAAGCAACATGGAGAGAAAAGGGTTTATTTGGCTACATATCCTGCATCACAGTCCGTTGAGGAAAGCCAAGGCAAATATTCATACCTGACAGGAACCTGAAGGCAGGAACTGATGCACAGGCCACGATGAAGGGGTGTTATTTTCTGGCTTGCTCAGCTTGCTTTCTTGTAGCATCTAGAACCACCAGCCCAGGGGTGGCAACATATACAATGAGCTGGGCCCTCACTGTCACTAATTAAGAAAATGCCCTACAGGCTTGCCTACAGCCTGGTCTTTTGTTTTTAGACAACTATTACATAGCTCTGTCTTAGAACTCAGTATGTAGACCGGGCTGGCCTTGAGCCCAAAGAATCCACCTGTCTCTGCCTCTGAATGCTCAGATCAAGTGTGTACTCCATGCCAGGCCTGCAGCCTGATCTTATGGAAGCATTTTCTCAGTTGAGGTTCCCTCCTCTCTGACTCTAGCTTGTGTTAAATTGACATAACAACTAGTCAGCATGTAGCATGGACAAGTAAGATGTTCAGTGGAAAGATGAAATTGCTTCTCTCCAGTGACTCTAGCTTATGTCAAGTTGATAAAAACTAGCTGGCATAGATCCTGGCCAGATAAGATACTGAGTTAGACATTTTGGAGTATATCCTCCCCCCCCCCCCTCTCTCAGATAAGATATTGAGTTAGACATTTTGGAGTATATCCCCTCTCTCTCTCTCTCTCTCTCTCTCTCTCTCTCTCTCTCTCTCTCTCTCAGATAAGATATTGAGTTAGACATTTTGGAGTATATTCTCTCTCTCTCTCTCTCTCTCTCTCTCTCTCTCTCTGTCTCTCTCTCTGTCTCTCTCACACACACACACACACACACACACACACAAATGCATACTATTACTTCTAAAACACTTGATCATATTGAATATTCTTTTCTTGGAACATACATACTCTTCTATTTCAGTTTTAATGCTAGCATATTTTGCTACTACGGGTATTTCATACAGGTTTTTTTTTTTTTTTTTTTTTTTTTGAGATTTAGTTCAAATCATCTGTATCTGTAATGGACCAATTTTTTTCTCCCCAAAAACCTTGAAAAATGGCTGCGTGTGATGGTATATGCCTTTAACTTTTTTTTCTTTTAAGATTTATTTATTTCATGTATATGGTGCTCTCTCTATCTGCTTATGCACTTGCAGGCCATAAGAGGGGGAGTCAGATCCCATTACAGATGGTTGTGAGCCACCATGTGGTTGCTGGGAATTGAACTCAGGACCTCTGGAAGAGCTGCCAATGCTCTTAACCACTGAGCCATCTCTCCAGCTGCCTTTAACTCTTAACATGCTAGGAAAGTGCTTTCCCACTGAGCTGTATTCCCATCCCTGTTTTACTCTTTATTTTGAAATAGGATTTTGCTAAGTCATCTAGGTGCCCTAAGCTACTCTGTAGCCCAGGCTGGCCTTTAACTTGTAATCTGCCTGCCCCTATGTCTGAAGTACCTGGGAATACAGATCACTAGGCCCAGCTGGAGTGGATAATTATTTGGGGATGTGGTGCTACTGCATGAACTATAGGAAGTTTGTCAGCACCTCTGGGCTTTACCTACTATATAAGTCAGGAGCAGTAAAATCCCCAAGTCCTTGACAATCAAAAATATCTCCTAGGGCCAGGAGGAGGGAGGAGAGGGAGATCTGTGGTTGGTATGTAAAATGAATAGAAAATTTCTTAATAATGAAAAAAAATCTTCTAGTTGGACATGGTAGCTCCTCTTGTCTCTAGTACAGAAATTACATATATGTGCCACCAAGGTTAATGTAGTGCAGGGCATCAAAGCCAGTAACTTGTGTATGCTAAGCAAATACTGAGCTCCAACCTTACCCCATATTTTTTATTCTTAAATTATGTTTCTTTTATTTTTATGATTTTACATCTCTATAAACATAAAGTTATGCTGTATGCATTCTTCCGCTTTGTATTTAATATGGTTGCATTTTATACTATCTACTCATCAGAAGACATTTATCTTTTCTCTGTCAAAAAAAAAAACAACCTTTTGAGGGATGGAGAGGTGGTTCAGTGGTTAAAAGCACTTTCAGAGGATCCAGATTTAATTCCTAGCACCACGTGGCAACTTATAGCTGACTCTAGATTCAGGGACTCCAATACCCTCTCTTGGCCTGCATAGCACTAGGCATTCATATGATGTACATACATACGTGTAGGCAAAAATTCATACACATAGCATAAATATTAAGGGCTGGAGGGATGGCTCAGAGGTTAAGAGCACTGACTGCTTCTCCAGAGGTCCTGAGTTCAAATCTCAGCAACCACATGGTGGCTCACAACCATCTGTAATGAGATCTGGTGCCCTCTTCTGGCCTGCAGATATACATGCAGGCAGAACACTGTGTGTGTGTGTGTGTGTGTGTGTGTGTGTGTGTGTGTGTGTGTGTGTGTGTGTGTGTGTGTGTGTGTGTGTGTATAAAGTAAATCTTTAAATAAATAAATAAATCTTTAAATAAATAAATATAAAAAAGCAAGCAAGGGCCAGGCAGTGGTCATGCATGCCTTTAATCCCAGCACTTAGGAGGCAATGCTAGTTAGATCTCTATGAGTTCTAGGCCAGCCTGGTCTACAGCTCTGGCTGTTCTGAAACACAGAGAAACCTTGTCTCAAAAAACAAACAAAACCAACTGGACATAGTGGCACACCCTTCAGTCTCAGCACTTAGAAGGCAGAGACAGACAGATCTCCATGAGTTCAAAGCCAGCCTGGTCTACATAGTGAGCTCTAGAATAGCCAAGGCTACATGATGAAACTCTGTCCCCAACCTTCCTGCCCCTGCCCACCCCTCAAAAAGAAAAGGACATTTATATTGAGATAAAAGGAAACTTGGTTCAATAATGAAACAATTAGCAATAACCTCAAGCTCACTATGTAAATATGTTGGCTTTGAGCTTGCTGAGTGTTAGGATCATAGACCTGGACCGTTGTGCTGACACGGTAAAAGGCGCTTTAATGCAACCACAGCATGTGATGGTTGGTTCTGTTATCGAGAGTTAAAAATGTCTCCAGCTTCTGATTCTCTGTATTTCTGCCTTTTTGTTTTGTAGGTACAGGTCTAATTCTGCTCAGTTGCTTGTTGATTCTCGAGTTCAGCCTAATCCATCAAAACACGTGAGTGTCTCCTGCTTTAGTGAGGCTTCATTGGATGGTCATGGCTCTCTGTGTCTCACAGGGTTAGCACCAGCTTTGTTTTGTACTATATAGTATGCCCAAGATCCTTATTTAGCTCCTAATTGTCCCTTTTTTTTCTCTCTTTCTTTTTTTTAATCTTATTATTTAGTTTTTTACAGGGTGTTGTTATGTAGACCAGGCTGTCCTTAAACTCACAGAGATCTGCCTGCTTTTGTCTCTTGAGTGCTGGGGTTAAAGGCACGTGCCACCATGAGCATACATGCATGCCTGATGGGAATGGAGATCAGCAGAGGGCATCAAATCCTCCAAAACTAGAGCTAGAGATGGGTGTGAGCTGCCACATGGGTGCTGGGAACCTAATCCAGGTCTTCTGCTAAGTATCAGAGAACCCCAGAAGCTAGCTAGTCTTGTAATTTGGGCATATTTATCTGGAAAATCCACTGCCCTTCACAAACTGCAGTGTGACTGAATTATTGGTAAGAGCCTGTCTTTGGCTTATGTGGCTACATCTTGCTCACTCTCTAGGTCCCCACAGCCCATCCCCCTCACCACTGTGCAGTGTGTATGCAGTTTGTGCGGAAGGAAAACCTGCTCTCTCTGGCCTGCCAACATCAGTTTTGCCGAAGCTGCTGGGAGCAGCATTGCTCAGTACTTGTCAAGGACGGTGTTGGTGTAGGTGAGTCTGCACTGAACTTAAATATGGCTCTCAAAATAAATCTTTTTTTAAATTTTAATTATATTTATTCATTATATCATTTGTGTGTAGCTCTGTGTAGCATATGTGTGTTTGGTGCCTCTAGAGGTCAGAAGAGGGCATGGGATCCCCGGAACTGGTTTTACAGTTGGTGTGATCATCATGAGAGTTTTTGGATGGAACCTCGTTCCTCTGCAAGAGCAATATGTACTTTTAACTGCTAAGCCATCTCTCCAGTCTTAAAGTATTTGTCTTTCATTCTGTTTTTGTATACTTAAGCAAACTTTTCTTCTAAGATTGACAGGTTTTTATAGTTACACCTGGTGGTTTCTAAATGCATCAATCTAAATAGCAACACAGTTTTCTGTAGTCTCCAGCAGAATAAAGAAAATGAAAGGTTTTATAAATATTGGTGTGAGTACAAGGTGATCTTCTCACCTTTAAGAGAACTGTCCTTTGAGCTGTCTACCATGTCTGGATTCCTTCCCTCTACTGTTTTTTGAACAACATAACCTATATCAAATTTTATTACCAGCTACTTGTTTTATTACAGCTATTTGTTGTTCTGTGACTTGATAATAGTAAGACTAATTAGAGCCATGTTGGTTGTTACCTGCAGAATCTCAGTATGTTAACCTGGGCATGGTAGTACAAGCCTGTCATCCCAACATTTGGGAGGAAGAAGCAGAAGCATCACGAGTTCAAGGCCAGCCTCAGCCACATAGCAAGTTTGAGGCTAGCTTGGACTACATGAAATAGTCCCCTCTCCACCATACCCCCCAAAAAAAGAAAACATAAAAATGTCAGTAAATTAGTGATAATCACATGTACATGATACAATAAAATCATTAGTCATATTAGTCACTAAGTCTATAATGATTTTTTGTTTTTATTTGTTTATTTTTGAGGCAGGTCTCACTGTGTAGCCCTGGCTGGCCTGGATCTTACTATGTCAATCAGGTTGGCCTCAAACTCTTTGAGATGCCTTTGCCTCTGTCTCTCTAATGTTGGGATTAAAGATGTGAGCCACTACATCCAACTCTATGGTTTTATTTAGTGGTGTTTGTGCTGATATATGGGTATTTGGGCACAATATTTTTGTTATATTACTATGAAAACATGTTAATTTCTCTCTTTGAAAAAGTTCTTGATAAATATTTTGGGCAGAATTCCTATATGAAGTTAGAATGTGTTGATTGAACCTAGTGGGTAAGTAAGTATATTGTGTTATATCTTCTGCAGTATGATTATCCATCACATTTCCTTTGTTCAACAGGAGTCTCATGTATGGCTCAGGATTGTCCACTCCGAACACCAGAGGACTTTGTATTTCCCTTGCTTCCCAATGAAGAATTAAGAGATAAATACAGGCGCTACCTCTTTAGGGACTATGTGGAGGTATGAGCGCCCTGTTCTTTTGTCCTGTCTTTCTGAGCCTACCTTATACATTATAATCACAGCTGCCATTAGATTGTGGGTGGTGAGTCACATAGGTCTTGGGGCTGGAGAAATGGCTCAAGTTTAGAATCTTCTAGAGGACCTGAGTTAGTTCCCAGCACTTATGTCCCATGTGTATCTCCTGCTCCAGGGGATCTGACAACCTCTTCTACCTCTCTAAAGGCACCTGCACTCATGCATATACCCACCCGCTCCCCACTTACCAACACATGATTTAATATAAAAATATATAATAAAGGCTTCGGGGTCAGAAAAACCACTGTGTAAATGCCAGATCTGTTACTTCCTTGTTATGAGGCCACTTGCTTATTAATTTACCTGAATCTTGGTTTTCTTTTTAATTAATTATTTATTTTTATTTTATGTGCATTGGTGTTTTGCCATGGATGTCAGGTTCCCTGGAACTGGAATTACAGACAGTTGTGAGCTGCCGTGTGGATTCTAGGAATTGAACTCAGGACCTCTGGAAGAGCTGTCAGTGCTCTTAACCTCTAAGCCATCTCTCTAGGCCTCAGTCTTGGTTTTCATTTCCATTATATGGGCAGTCATCCCAAAGTATACACAGTTGATGTAACAAGCTGGGCAAGCCGTCTTCTGTGAGGAGTAAGCATAGGTCTGGTATAGCCCAAGAGTTGCTATTCCATTTGGTTCTGTACACTCATCTGCACACTTCAGCCCAGAGAAGGGCTGTTTTGTTTTGTAGCAGTTTGAAAACTTGTTCATGATTCCAGCATTTTAGATTCTTTTCCCTTTTTAGGCTACCTGTCCAGCTTTACAGATTCTGTGCAGCATAATTTTTTATCCTTGTCTTTTATTACTTAGTTTAAAAGCTTATTGGATTGGTTGTTGTCTTGAACACATGCAGGATAAACACAAAGCTTCTGTTTTTCTTTTTTTTGGTTTTGGTTTTTGGAGACAAGGTTTCTCTTTGTAGCCCTGGATTTCTAGACGAGGCTGACCTTGAACTCAAAGAGATCCACCTGCATCTGCCTCCCAAGTACTGGGATTAAAGGCCTGCGCCACCACTGTGGCTTGGGCTTATTTCTTTGCATAATTTGTTGCCTTGGGTAGATTGTTGGGGATCTTTGAGCCTGTGAGCTGTGAGATGCATAGGTTACTGAGCTGTGTTCTCATGCAGTTCACATCAAAACATTTTTTCCTGAGACATGTTTTCCCTATGTTGGCCAGGCTAACTACCTGGGCTCAAACAATCCTTCTGTCTTAGTCTTCCAAGTAGCTAAGTAACTAAAGCTACAGGCACACATGTCTGCTCCCAGCCTACAGGTACCTTCTTGTATAATAACTTTAAATTAAATTTAAGCTAGACAAAGATTCTCTTCAGTAATTAGTTATATCAGTTCTTCACAACATCCATCCTAATTTTATTTAGTGCTTTGGTACAAGTTATTAGCTAGAAGAACAGAGGCACTTGAACAGTCTGTTGAGAGGCAACAATTAGAAGATGTCCTCATCCTTTCCGTGTGTGTGTTCACAGAGTCATTACCAGCTCCAGCTGTGCCCTGGTGCAGACTGCCCCATGGTTATTCGGGTACAGGAGCCTAGAGCTCGCCGAGTGCAGTGCAATCGATGCAACGAGGTCTTCTGGTAAGAGGGAGTGAGTGCTGAGAAGTCCTGGGTTGGTGGCTCCTCTCCTCCAAAGAGCCGCGTTGTTAGATACAAGGACAGGGCTGGGAGAGGTGGAGTATCTGTCTAGAGTACTCTGCTCCAAGTGGCCACATATGTGCCCTGTAGTTTGTGTTCCTTGGGATGTTTTGATAAATGAACAGACTTTGGAGACAAGGAAGTAGTAGGTTCCTGAAGAATATGTTAAGTTTATACTATACTCACAGCCAGAAATTGCCTACCTTTACTGACAATTTACATATGACTTCAACATTTTCACCTTTCTCTGTTTTGAACTTTTCTTAGCTAACTTTTTAAATTTAAATTTATTTTTATTTTTTAGGCAAGGTCTTGTTTAGCTCAGGCTGACCTCAGATTCACAGTATAGCCAAGGATGACCTTGAACATCTGATCATCTTCCTTCAGCTGCCCTCTCCATGCCCAGTTTATGTGGTGCTAGGGATTGAAGTCAGGCCTGTGTGCCTGCTAGGCAAGCACTTTACCAGCGGAGCTAGATTCCCCACACCCCTTAAGCTAACTTTTTTTGTTCATTTGTCTAGTTTTGGTTTGTTTTGAGACAGAGTCTTGCTATATAACTTTGGCTATCTTGGATCTTACTTTGTAGACCAGGCTGGTCTCAGAGTCATATAGATCTGCCCCCCCCCCCAAGAGCTGGTATTGACTTTGTGTGCCACCCCACTGGTACTGGCTGACTTATAAAACCAATCCATGAGTGAATTGTACATCTGAGGTATTTCTCATTCTGTAAATTCCATGGGCATAGCCAAAACTTAACAAATTCTTTCCAAGTGGGGAGCGCTGTCCAGCTGTTTTCCCTACATATCACAACTGTGGGATTGCCTCTGTCACCATCCTAGTGAGGAAATCAAGGTACAAGGTAAATAAACCTACTAGTAAATAGCAGAGCCACAGTTTAAATCCAGGTCTGTCCTGATTGCACTTCCCTGGAAGATGGATGGGTTTCTTCCTTTCAGGACAGTGAGGGACTCTGTCCCCCAGAGTTGAGAACTGAACAGTTGCTCTGCACCCTTTGTCTCCCATGAGTGGCTCTTTCCCGAGGCTCATGTCTGTTCTCCGCCTGTCACCTCACCCTTGACTTAGACAAGGAGGTGGGGTACGAGTCCTAGCTCTGTTTTTGTTTTTATTGTTTTGTTTTGTTTTGTTTTAAGCTTCAATTCTTGTCAGATTTTACAAGTTCTGGCATTTGTGCATCCTTATACACATCTAGCCAGAAGGTGTAGAGAAACTCCCAAAACTTTCAGTTCTATTAAACCAAAATGAAGGTACTCCGCAGAGTACCTTCTGAGTACTTGCCATCCCAAAACCTGAAGGCTAAAGATGTAGCTCAGTTTGTAGAGTTTGTGTTGCACACAAAGCCTTGAATTTGAGCTCCTGCACCACATAAACCAGGCATGTTTGGCTCATGCCTGTAATGCTGGTACTCAGGAAGTAGAAACAGAAAGATCATGAGTTTAAGGTAATCTTTGGAGGCCAGCCTGAGATATGAGGCCCTATTGCCAGAGGGGGAGAAAAAAAAAAAAACCAAAACAACCCACAAACCTGGCCTCAGGGCAGGGAATGTAGCTTCATAGTAAAGTCCAAGGCCTTGAGTTTAGTCTCCAGCACCTAAAAGAAAGGTGAGGAGGAAGCTGGGCTCATTTGACTCCTTTCAGGAAGGGTTAATACAGTCTAAGATGTTTAAGGTGAAACTTCATGTGGACCTACTGAGCATGTCTCAGGCTCAAGTTGAAAAAACATTTATAATGTGTTTCATTATAATTCTGGGTGATTAAAGTCCCTAAGACCTTAAAAAGTGATTTTTGCCTAGAGCTTTAATTTAGGATCTGTTAGCTCAAACAAGAAGAAAATTTAAAACATGAAACCCTGACTTGATGAATATTTGAATGTGTTTCTTTTCTAATTTTAAGTTTCAAGTGTCGACAGATGTATCACGCCCCCACAGACTGCGCCACAATCCGGAAATGGCTCACCAAGTGTGCAGATGACTCTGAAACCGCTAACTACATTAGTGCTCACACTAAAGACGTAAGGACTGTGTGTTACCTGTAATGGAACTTCCCTAAGTGATGCTACCCAGAGCTCTGCCCTCATGATTGGCCATCTGAGAGCAGAGCACAGCCTAGGAGCTTATTAGAGACTTTGGACACTCAACCATCCTTTTTTTTTCTTTTTCAGCCATAGTTTTATCAATTTTTACCCTTGGATTTTTTTTTTTTTTTTTTTTAATTTTTTTAATGCTGGACATAGTTGCCCACACCTTTAATCCTTGCACCGAGACAGAGGCAGATGGATCTCTATAAGATTGAGGCCAGCCTGATCCATATCACAGTTCCAGGACAGCCAGGTCCTGGAACTGAGACCCTGTCTCAAAATAGAAACTAATAATAGTGTTGGGGATTTAGCTCTTAGTGGTAGAGCGCTCAAAGCCCTGGGTTCGGTCCTCAGCTCTGGTTAAAAAAAAAAAAAAAAAAAGAAAAACTAATAAAATTTTTTTTACTTTATGTGTATGAATGTTCTGCTTGAATACTTGTATGTGCACCACATGCATGCTGGTTGGGTGGATGCTCTGGAACCAGAATTATGGATGGTTTTGAGCCACTGTGTGGTATTAGAAATTGAACCCAGGTCCTCTGCAAGAGCAACAAGTGCTGTTAACTGCTGAGTCATCTCCAGTCCCAGATGCATTTATTTTAATAAAATTCCAAAATACTTAGGAAAGTGTGACCCAAAGGAGAACCAATTAGGAAAAAAACCCTAATTTTTATTGAATATGTACCAAGCTTTGATAGCTCTGGGAGTGGAGTGGTTAATTTACCTAGCTCATAAATGGCAAGACTGTACTACAAGCCCAGATATTCTCAATATTCGTTAAGTCTTCCCCTGGGAGAAGGATACATTGTTCCCTGTGCACTCACTCACTGACTTACTGAGAACTATCCATAGACTGCTTCACCCTGATAGGAGGCTCCTTGTCAGACTAGTCCTTGGGTTGCTGGCCTTCCTCAAGTGAGAGGAGTTCTGAGATGGTTGCTACACCCTCTCCTAGAATCCAGGGTCCGAGCAAGCTCACCAGGACTTCGTCTAGGGTGGCCGTTCTCCCAACCAGCAGGCTTTCTGCAGCCTCAGCCTGGGCTTAACCTGAGTGGTGTTAGAGCAAGGACAGATGGTAGAAGACGCAGTGGGGCCCAGCTGGTACTCAGATTATCTCAGAGCCAAACACGCTGACCTCATTTCCTTACATTGCTGTTCCAGCCTCAGTGACCTGCCACATTTAAGGGAGACGCTCCTCCCCAGAAGTGCTTGCTATTGGGCACGGGTGCCTGGAGTTTTGTATAGTTTTTCTTAGAGCTGGGCTGGTGATGTGTGAGCCTAATGGCAGGCACCCTTCTGTCTCCACAGTGTCCCAAGTGCAACATCTGTATTGAGAAGAACGGAGGCTGCAATCACATGGTGAGCAGAAGCACATGGCATTGCATGTGTGACACGGAGCTCTTGGTCAAAGTGTTCTTCCTTAATGTGTTCTCTTCTCTTCTCTCTGACAGCAATGCTCCAAGTGTAAGCACGGTGAGTCCCAGCCTGGTCTCCATTACTTATTAGTGAGTTTAAAACGAAACAGCAAAGCAAGGGAGCCTCCCTCCCTCCCTCCCTCCCTCCCTCCCCCTCCCCCCCCCTCCCTCCCTCCCCTCCCTTCCTCCCTTCCTCCCTCACCCTCACTCTAACGTGCGTAAGAACAACTTTCAGTCTTTTGTAATTCCACTGCCATCTTGCTCGTGTGGAGTTAAAAGTCAAGTTTAGTATGACCCTCATGCTCCTCGGTCATCCACTACTTCTTTTTCCTTATCTTTCTTTTGTGGACAAGGTCTTGCTATGCAGTCCTTGCTGGCCTCACCCTTGCAGCTGGCCTCCGCTGCCTGTCTCCCAGGTGGTTAGATTACAGGCATGCGCCAACACATTCAAGGTTTTAGTGTGTCTTTATTCTTTTTGCCAAAACATACATATCAAGAGAATTATCTGAGATACTCTAAGAGGTATCTTTTAGAAAACGCTGTCCATGGCTTTGCCATGGTGCCCCAAAAACAGTTCTTAGCAGTTTCCAGAAGGACTTTTGGTTAGGTCTCCATCCATCGGGACCAGTTTACCCAGCTACAAATTGCTAATTTCCCTTTCCTTCCTGCCAAATGAAGTTCCTGCAAATAGAAAATATGTTCAGATAGTCTCCCACACAATTTCTTCAATTCTGACCAGGAGACTCTGACCGATTCTTTGGGGAGGGTGTGGGGGTCT
Source organism: Peromyscus leucopus (assembly GCF_004664715.2). Classification (NCBI taxonomy): domain Eukaryota; kingdom Metazoa; phylum Chordata; class Mammalia; order Rodentia; family Cricetidae; genus Peromyscus; species Peromyscus leucopus. Next base: position 97,501,219 of record NC_051069.1, on the reverse strand, counting down.
TTGTTGTTTGGTTATTTTGAGACCAGTCTTACTATGTAGCCTTAGCTGTCCTGGAACTTTAATTATGTGACCAGGCTGGCCTCAAACTCAGCTCTCTCTACCTCCCAAGTGCTGTGATTAAAGGTGAGCACCACCACACACAGTAAATGTCTATTTGTTAGGGCCCATGCTGATGCTGTTCCCACAAGCCTTTTGTAACCCAGGGTGTCTGTGATAAGGTTATAGACAGTTCTAGGACGGTGATTCTGAAGATAAATCAAAGGTTTCTTTGAGGATTTACCACTAGTAGGTTCTGGCACGTTCCTTTTCTCTGTGCACATGTTGTTGGAGGGAGGAGGAGTCTCCCCTACACTGAGAGCAGGGCATTGTGCATGTGTCTTGTTTAAAGAAGAAATGATAGTCAGGCACCCTGCTGTGCTTCCTGCTCTATGCAGGGCACCAAGGAAAATTCTTTTTCTTTCTTTCTTTCTTTTTTTTTTTTTGGTTTTTTGAGACAGGGTTTCTCTGTGTAGCTTTGCGCCTTTCCTGGAACTCACTTGGTAGCCCAGGCTGGCCTCGAACTCACAGAGATCCGCCTGGCTCTGCCTCCCGAGTGCTGGGATTAAAGGCGTACGCATTCACCACCCGGCTGAAATTCTTTTTCTTAACTGTTGTGTGTTGGGTGCCCCTGTAGTCCCAGCTACATGAGAAACTGGGCAGGAGAATTGGTTGAGCACAGATGTTGAGGCCAGTGTGGGTCTCATAGCAGTTACCCTGGTGCATAAAAATGAAAGGAAGAAGGCCTGGATTAGTAAAGCACACCCCTGGGAGGCAGAGACTGTCGGGTCTCTGAGTTCGAGGACAGCCAGAGCTACACGGAGAAACCCTGTCTTGAAAACCAGAAAGAAAAGGAAGAAAAGCACAGAGACTCTATCACACATTTCTAGTGCCTGAGAAGCCTCGTCTCCTTGTCTCTCAAGAGCCAGTTTGCTGTATAATTCTGTCACTTACTAGAGCAACCCTAAGCAACAATCCTAACTGATTAAGGAAGGGACAGTGTAACCCAACTGTGACTGTCTGTGTTTGACTTTTCCTTCTCCAAAATGTCCTATCAACTCCTTTTGGAAAGTCAGTGCCCAGGATAAAGTGTAAATCCTATTTCCCAGGTTCTAACAGAAACAGAACAGAGCGTACACTAGATCTTGGACATCTAACAAAATTGTGGGTAACCTCTCTCCATTAGATGACAGTTGGTATTATTTGAATACATAGCATACTTTATTGCAAGCACAGCATTTAATTAATTATTTTTATGCACATTGGTGTTTTACCTGCATGTATGTCTGTCTGTGTGAGGGTGTCAGATCTTGGAGTTACAGACAGTTGTGAGCTGCCATGTGGGTGCTGAAAATTAAGCCTGGGTCCTGTGGAAGAGCAGTCAGTGCTATTAACTAGAGAGATGCTGAGCCATCTCTCTAGCCCTACATATCCTACTTTAGATGTTTTTCTTCTTGCCTTCCTCACTTTGAGAATAGAATTGTAATTCCACATAGGAACTATTGAGTAGATAGAGATTTTTATACTAACGCACACTTTGAAAAGGGTGGGAGAGATTGCTCAGTAAGTGATGTCCTCCTGCAACACAGATATGATAATCTGACTTCAGGCCTCAGAACCCAAGTTAACCAAGCTGGGTGTGGCGGCACATGCTTGTAATCCCATGTTGGAGAGAGACAGGTAATTCCTGGGACTTGCTGGCCAGCCAAACTAGCCAGCTAGTCTAACCTATTTGGGTGAACTCTAGACCTTGTCTCAAAAAACAAAAAAGGTGAATGAAATAAAATAATAAGTAGCAACTGAGGAAGAACATTCAGAATTGACCTCTGTCCTCTGTGTGTGTACATATACATAGATACAGACATACACCAAAAAGGGAAGAAGCTTTTGTTTCCAGTTTTGTATATAAAGTCTTAGGATAAGTAGGAATTGTAAGTAATTAGGACAGTAATTTATATGGGCAGCGTGTGTTCTCGATGACCAGGGGGAGCTCCTGTGGGTGTTTTTTGCTTTTCACAATGGCGTTGACCAAGCTGACCAGTGACTTTGTACAGTCAGCAGTAAGGCACACAGCATGGGTGCTCCTGGCCATTGGCTGTCCTTACAAGCTATGGGGTCAGTCAGTTGTGACAAGAATGAGAATTGCACCTCCTTCTGCAAAGAGCACCCTTGGGAGTCTCTGCTCCTCTGTCTCCTCCTCAGAGGAGTGTCTTGTGAAGGTGAGTGACTCGCCCTCTGTTCTGTGCAGACTTCTGCTGGATGTGTCTAGGAGATTGGAAGACACATGGCAGCGAGTACTATGAGTGTAGTCGGTACAAGGAGAACCCCGACATTGTCAACCAGAGCCAGCAAGCCCAGGCCAGGGAGGCCCTCAAGAAGTACTTGTTCTACTTTGAGAGGGTAGGTGTCTTACCGCACACCTGCCCCTCCCCCCAGAGTAGGCTTCTTCCACGTCATCGCTGAGGTGAGATTGTGGGGGTGCTGTGTGCATGTGGAAGTCAGTGAATCGAGCTCCTTCCTCACCTGCCTGAGTGTTGCCTCTTGTCGATGTGGCTTGTTGGTTGGGCAGGACAACCGCGGCCGATGGGAAAGGACCTGGTATTACCGTGGTTGAGTGATGGCTTCAGTCAGTCCTTTCCATAAGATAGACTTGTGTGGGCATGGCCTACCAGCCCAGGTGTTTGCTCTGATCTCTGCACCTTCCTGGGACTCCTGTATGTTTTTCCTTCTTCCTCTGCTTTGTAGTGGGAAAATCACAACAAAAGTTTGCAGCTAGAGGCACACACATACCATCAGATTCATGAGAAGATTCAAGAGAGGGTTATGAACAATCTGGGAACGTGGATTGACTGGCAGTACCTGCAGAATGCTGCTAAGCTGTTGGCCAAGGTATCTGCCCTCTTACTCTTCGTCACTAATCCAACCTTGTCTCTGTTTGCTGCAAACATCAGGGTGAGAAGCCCCCTCTGAAAGGAGGGTAATTTGGTTCCCTGCATAGTTCTGCATGTACATCTGTGGGTGCACATTGCCCTGTGATGAAATCCCAGTCCTTTTCTAGGCATCCCAGGCATTTCTGAGCGGTTTTACTGCCCCCTGCCAACAGTGAAAATTAGTCTTTTCTCCTTTGTCCCATCTCTGGATAACTGAAAGGAAAATATATGATTGATAAGTATTAAGATGTGTATATTTTGGGCTGGAGAGATGGCTCTGTGGTTAAGAGCACTGGCTACTATTCTAGAGGACCTGGGTTCAATTCCCAGCACCCACATGGCAGCTCCCAACTGTCTGTATCTCCAGTTCCAGGGGATCTGATACCCTCATACAGACATGCAGCCAAAGCACCAATGTATATAAAATAAAAATAGTTTAGAAATTTTTTTAAGAATCTCAAAAAAAAAAAAAAGAGCACTGGCTGTTCTTCCAAAGGTTCTGAGTTCAATTCCCAGCAACCACATGGTGTCTCACAACCATCTGTAATGAGATCTTGGTGCCCTTTTCTGGCATGTAGGCAGAACATTATATACATAATAAATAAATCATTTAAAAGAAAGATAAGTATATTTTAATGTTCAACTAAAGATGGGAAAATCAAGAGGCAACTGGTGGTAATAAATCAATTTGAACATGGTGGTTCTGTAGCCATTATTGTTTCAGTTTACCCTGTGTCTTCCTGTAGTCAGTCCATCATCTCTGTAGTCTGGTCTATTGCTTTAAGAGCCACATGTCTTGAGTCACCATTTGCATGGTTGACTATGAATTGTAAGAGCCCCCTGGGATGTGGGTCAGGAAGATCCAGGTCCTCTTTTCCTTTTCTGTTACAGTGTCGATACACCCTGCAATACACCTATCCATATGCGTACTACATGGAGTCTGGTCCCAGGAAGAAGCTGGTAAGCTGCCTTTCCTCTCTTTCCTGCAGCTTTAGAGGGGCCTGTTTTTTACCAGTACTTGGCAAGTGGACAGGATCCTGACCTGGTCACCGGGAGAACAGAATCAAACTGTCTTACCGTAAAATCCATTGGTGCTCTGGGCATCTGTAAAATAGACCTCCGATGCAATTGGCTCCAAGCCTGTGACCACTTGGATAGCCAGTGGCCATACCTTGCACATCCTTACATTATACTTGCCGTTTATTCCTTCAGTTCTCCTCCTAGATATGGTTGTTTCTGCTGGTGATGAAGTAATCTTTATATATCACTTAAATGTGGAAAACATAGCATTTATATTATCCATTATCCCACCAGGGAAAAAAAAAAGATCACACTTGGCATTTTTCTAGCCTTTAAAATAATGTTACAGGAGTGTGGCTTTGGAAGAGCACCTGCCCACCTCATGTGACATCCTGGATTCCATCCCAACATCTGAAAAACCCAGTGTCAGACATGATTGCACACACCTATAATTCTAACAATACAGACACAGAAGGATTGTGAGTTTTGGTCTAGCCTAGATTTCATAGCAGTACCTTATTTCAAAAAACAAAATCGGGGCTAGAAAGGTGGCTCAGAAGTTAAGAGCACTGGCTGCTTTTCCAGAGGTCCTGAGTTCAATTCCCAGCGACCACTTACATGGTGACTCACAACCATCTATAATGAGATCTGGTGCTCTCTTCTGGTGTGCAGGCTACATGCAGGCAGAACACTGTATGCATAATAAATCTTTAAAAAAAAAAATGCGGTCAGGTACAGAGGTGGCACATGAGACTCTAATCCCAGCACTCAGGAAGCAGAGGCGGGAAGATCTCTGAGTTCCAGGACAGCAGGACTGCTAATACAGAGAAACCCTGGCTTGAGCAAAGGTACATGCATACAATATTTTTTTTTTAATTTCTAATTTGCTCAGACCAACACATTCACATATTAAAATAAAAGCACATTAATAGAACAGTAATTACAGCAGTTATAAAACAATACTTTATTGTTACAAGTTTATCATTATTATAGCTGTCACCACTTACCAAATTGATTTTTTTAATGGATACATAAATGCTTCATATATATTGCCTTAATGTATCATCATTTGAGATGACAATTGTTTCCGTTTCACCGTCACAAATGAGGCTAAGGAAAATCTTTATGAATAACGTTTTATTAATCAGGTGTGTAGTTACTAAGTCAAAGAATTTGATTTTTTTCTGAGGTAGGGCCTCAAAAATACACACACACACACACACACACACATCCCAACCCAAGCACCATGAACTCTTCCAGTCTCTGCCTCTCAGGTTTTAAAATTAAAGGCATGTATTACCACACAGGCCAAATTGTTTGGTTTTTCAAAGGGTTTCTTTCATTTGGTCAGGCGGTTGGTTATTTTAGGGTTAGAGTTTCATATAGCTCAGGCTAGCCTCAAACTTGCTAGGTAACCAAGGAGGACCTTGAACTTCCGATACTCCTTAGTGTTGGGATTGCAGGCATGAGCCACCATACCCAGTGTATACCGTGCTGGGACTGAACCCAGGGCTTTGTACATCCTGGGTAGATATTTTACCAACTGAGATACATCCCTAGCCCTGATTTTCAGACTTTTGTTTGGCTAGATGGCTAGGTAAAAGTAAGATGTTGAGTGAATACAGTGTCTTGAGAATGTCCCTTAACCTCACTTTTGCAGCATCTGTGTCCCAGTATTTTGGGGACATCTTTTCCTTTGGCTTTAAGTCTCCCACCATCCGTTAGTGGTAGAAGGCAAGTGTTGCTTTGCTGTTTGGTCCTTTCTCCTGGAAGCTCTCTGGATGATGTTTTCTCGCTCTGGGCATAGAGTAGTGGGCACTCTGAGGACAGCACCAGGCTTGTCAGTTGCTAATCGAGCCTGAGGTGCTGCGTGTACCCTCCGTCTGCAGGCCCTGCCCGGCTACAGCCCTCTCCTTTTGACCCTCCTGCTCTGCCCATACAGTTTGAATACCAGCAGGCTCAGCTCGAGGCTGAGATTGAAAACCTTTCCTGGAAAGTTGAGCGTGCAGACAGCTATGACAGAGGGGTAAGTGCCTTCTGCCCTCTTGCAGGTAAGGGAAGGGTATTGCATTAATATGTGGTTGTATGGGGAGGGACTTAAAGCTTCTGCAGTGGAGGGTGGAAGATCCATTTTTTTTAGACTCCTTGGAGCCACAGCCACGATGTGCTCTCTGCTCCTGGCATGGGGACTTGTGAAAACCTGTTTTATGTCCTTTGTCAGGACTTGGAAAACCAAATGCACATAGCAGAGCAACGGAGAAGAACCCTGCTGAAGGATTTTCACGACACCTAAGCAGGGCTGCGGATGTGCCGGGGTGAGGAAGATGTAGCTGGGAGGCCTCCCAGCTACCGTACTGCATGCTGCAGGCTCTGCCTTTCACGACCCCAGGCAACAGCCAGGGCCCCACTCCTGAGAGACACTGGCAACACACCTCTTAGTCAATTTGTTTTCTCCTCATCTTTTTGCTTTTTGTTTCTACCAGGGTAGAGGCCATGGTGAACTGGTCTCTAGTAAGGACTTTTAAATTCTCCCTGGATGGTTGTTGGGAGGGAGGGAACTTTTTTTTTTTTTTTCTGAATGGCTATTAATAGTATTAGATCATTACAACTTATGTAATTTTCAAAGGTTGTACGATTACAGAGAAAAAAAGGCAAACCATAGGATAACACAGAGCCCTTTTGAAAATAAATTGGCATTGGAGTGTTTACCCTCTAGCTATTTTACTTAGAATGTAACTTGATGCTGCCCACCCACCGAGCCTCAGAATGTCTGCACTGCCAGGGTCCCTGGGGTGGACTCTGCTTTCCAGCATCATGTCTGACCATGACTGGAGTCCCAAAGGAAGAGGGTGGGTGGCAGACTGTGGGGAACTGAGTTGACCTCATACCAGGCATGGAGCCCAGGGAGTCTTGTACCTTCTGCCTTAGCTGGGCAACAAGGGCACAGAGCAGAGCAAGGTGTCTCTGTGGGCTTGCTTTTATTCTTGAATGTGAGGCTTGCCTGAATTGGGCCACCACGTCAGAACCCATGTCAGAGCAGAGGTGGGCTTTCACATCTCCCGACTGGGAGACTCGTTCAGCATGGTCTCACAAAGATAAGAGTCCACCTTTGAAAGAAATCATTCCCTAAACAAGTTTCCTTTTCTTTGGTTGTTCCTTTTGATCCAGTATTCAAGTGGTGTACTCTGACTAGGGTCACATGTGGCCATGTCTGACACCGTCTTACTGAGTTCTTGTGAACATCAGGGTCAGAGTTTAGCGTGGCCCTACAAGGGCATGGGCCTTGTGGCTCAAGAGCTAGGTTTGCACAAGTTATTTTTATGTTACCTGGAGTGTGGCCAGAAGCTGCTCTGGGGTGGGGTGTGTTCCCCTTGCCTAGTTGCAGCTGTCAGAGGACCCCATCTCTAGGGTCTGGGAGTCTAAGGCCAGGAGAATCCCTGGCTTGTGGTCCCAGTTCCTTGACTAGAAGGGGCTGGCCAGAGGAAAGGACCAGTTCTTGCACAGTCAAGTGCAAGGGAACAGGCAGCTTGCCTGGTGTCCTTCCTGTCTTGAACCTGGTCCTGTGGGCCTTTGAAAAGTTAGATCTGTGATCTCTGGGGTTTCCATGGCTTTGTTCAGTGCCTCCCCTCGGAAACTGGCAGAGCTGTCTATACTTGACAGGGCCTCCTTGAACTCCTAGGAGAGCCTACAGAGAAATCTGTGACTACTATGAAGCAGATTCCTTGATAGTCATACATTTTCACCTCCAGTCAGCAATTACCTAGGTACCACGTAAAGCTGTAAAATTGAGTTGTTCTTCAAGACGGTAACAGCTGTGACTCTTGGGGTACTTGGCCAGCTGCACATTCTTTCACCTCCTCAGATTTTGTCTCTTCATGTTGTCCTGACAAGTGAGAGACTGTGGGGTGGACTGGGAGAAGTACTTTGGTATATAGTGATTGAACCCAAAATAACAGTGGGGGCTGATTGTAAACAAGGAGTGTAGTACTCCTGCCCAGGCCCGGGGTGGCGTGTGGATTCTGTGCTGATGCAGACCTCTCCATCAGAGGCACCGCCATGACACAGGACCAGAGCTGCCGCTCTGCAGCCTAACCCCTGGGCGCTTTCTCAGCTACACAGCTGTGGGTTCTTACTCACAGGCTGTGACCTTGACCGTTGGCACTACAGGAGCTCTGCAGCCACAGCTGGTGGCACTTCACGGTGGAGACCTTCCTCTGGTGCCCTCAGTGGCCGTCCTTTGCTAAACATTATCAGGGCCATCTTAAGGATCAGGCAGGGGTGTGCTTTAGTTTGCTGTTGGCCCTGCAAAGGGTAGAGAAAAACATGTTTCCAAGAACTGACCAGATCCTTGGTTTTCTTCAAAGAAAAGTTGAGGTGATGTCATCTGCTCAAAGTTGAGTGGTTTATTCAAAATAAACTAAGTTTCTGATTATAAAAATGTGTGGAGTCTTCTTTCAAAGTGTGCAGGTTCTTCCCCCTCCTCCAGGGGCTGTGAGAGCCCAGCCAGACTTAGCACTACTTTTCTTCCTGTGGGGAGAAGGCAGCTCTGAGAGCTCCTGCAGAAGGAAAAGGAGTCACTTCAAAGTCTCCTTTCCTTAGAGACAGGTTGAGCCGTTCCCTACAGACATCTTGGAACTGAGGTGGGAATGCCCTAAGCCCTGCCATTTAAAGACATCTGTGTCCCTGCAAAGCAGGTGCAGACCACATGGCAGAGGACGGTATGGCTCTTGAAAGTTATAGACAAAACTCAGGTCAAAACCGGAAGTGGGTTTGTGTTCTGATCTGTGTTGTCGGGCATGTAAGCAGGCATTAGTGCAAGGAACTGCAGGGTAAGATGGACACTAGCACTGTGGTGGGCCGGCTGCATCCACACTGCTGTCCTGGCCTCACGAGTGCTGCCCTTGTGCTTAGTACTGGGTACACAGTCGGGTGTGAAGGGCCGTGAAGTCTACCCTAGACGTGCCTCTATTTAGTTCACAAGGGACACAAGGAATTGACCACTCAGTGATGTTTTTATGTGCGTATAGGTATTTTGTGTGCGTGTGTACTATGTCTGTGTAATCCGTGCACGCCTGGTGCCTCAGGAGCCATGTGGGTGCTGGGAATCAAACCCAGGTCCTCTGCAAGAGTAACAAGTGTTCTTAACACCTGAGCCAACTCTCCAGCCCCTACTAGTGAATTTGTTTACTGGGCAGCAAGGCCTGGGACCAGTTAAGCACAGGGCCATCCTTGAAAATCAGTGGGCATCAAAGTACCTTGTCATTCACACTATTTTTGGTGATCTGTACCCAGAGTGTCCAGGTAAGATGGTTCAGTGGGTAAAGGCATTTCCCTGACAGCTGAGTGAGATCCTCGGTTCCATGTAGCAGAAGGAGAAAACTGCTGCACGTTGTCTCCGCCCTCCACACACTTGTCACAGCGCAAACATACATATATTTAAAGGTTTAAAAAAAAAAGTTTTAAGGGGCTGGAGAGGTGACTCAGCAGTTTAGAGCACTTGTTACTCTTGCAGAGGACCTGGGTTCAATTCCCAGCAGCCACATAGTGACTTACAACTGTCTGTAACTCCAGTTCCAGGAGACCTAACACCCTTTTCTGGCCAGCAAAGGCATGCATATGCACAAATGCATGCAGGCAGAACAAACAAATTTTTCTAGAAATTTTTAAAAGGCTAGAAGGATCTGGTCTGTAGATTACTGTCTGAAAGTCACAGTATCTTTGATAAAATTCTAGGGGTAGCACACATACCTATAATCCCAGAACCTGGGAGTCTGAGACAGGAAGACAAATTCAAGGCTACCCCGGGCTGTTACCTACTGAGACCTTGTCTCAAAGGGGAGAAGGAAAAAAAAAAAAAAAAGCCATGCTAAATTGGCGATTCTTTTGCTTGGTGCTCATCAACAGTTGAAAACTATAGTTTCTAGAAATTGTTAATTGTTTGTATTACAATAAGAAATGGTAGTGGCGCACGCCTTTAATCCCAGCACTCAGGAGGCAGAGGCAGGCGGATCTCTGTGAGTTCGAGGCCAGCCTGGTCTACAGAGCAGGATCCAGGACAGGCACCAAAACTACACAGAGAAACCCTGTCTTCAAAAGAAACAAAAAAAAAACAAAAGGAAATGGGCTTCTTGGGGGGCTGTAGAGATGCTCAGTGGTTAAGAGCACTGACTGCTTTTCCAGAGGACCCAGGTTCAATTCCCAGCACCCACGTGGCAGCTCACAACTGTCTTCTGTAACTCTAAGATATGCTGGCAAAACACCAATGTACATAAAATAAAAATAAGTTATTTTTTTCAAAAGAGTTTTGGACCTGAGTAATTCAAAGACAACTACAGGGGGGAAACTGGAACTTTCTGTGTAGACCAGGCCTTGAACCTGAAGTTCCATGCTCTGGAGTTCTCGATTCTGAGATTACAGGCATGTTCTACAATGCCCTGCTAAGAAATTTGATTATTCCTAAATTAGCAGTAAAGATTTTTTTGTTTGTTTTTAGACAGGGTTTCTCTGTGAAACAGGCCTAGCTGTCCTGGAACTCGCTTTTTAGCCCAGGCTGGCTTCGAACTCACAGAGATCTGCTGCCTCTGCCTCCCAAGTGCTGGGATTAAAGGCGTGCACTGATACTGCCCGTGGATTTGTCTGTTTAAACCACAAACTTTGAGAGGATCTTGCCATGTAACCTAGGATGGCCGCCTGCTCTCACCTCCTGAGTATTTTACAGATGGGGACCACCTACGCCCAGATTTGAGACTAAAACATTGTAGCAGCAGTTACTCTCCTTTTCCTGAACTAACTGTAGGCAGCTGGGAAGATGGTTCAGTGGGTAAAGTGATCGCCTCACAAGCTTGAGGTCCAGAGTTCAGGCCCGCAGCACCTAAATAAGTGTAGAGAGCAGGCATTGCAGTCTGCCTCTAATCCCAGTACTAAGGAGGTGGGAGACCTCCTGCCACCTAAGGTGGGATCCTCAAAGCAAGGAGCTAGCCAGACCAGCTAATTGGTGAGCTCTGGGTTCAAGTGAGAAAGCCTGTTCAGTGAATATGGTGGAGAGAATGGAGGGAGGTATTACTATCAATCTTAAGCCACTGTGTACATAAACACATGCATACACATTAAAAAATAAATTCTGGGGGAAGAGGCCATGTCCTTATTGCCTCTGTGTAGGGACAACCAGGCAAACCAGGCATGCCACCTGAGATCTGTGCTCCCACTCCATATAAAGATGCAGGAACACTGGTCACAACTGGTACCATAGCATCCCTCTTTTTGTAGTAGAAAAATTAGAAGAGCCATTGCACCTGACATTTACTCTGGCACAGTGGCTGTTTAGGCCTTCAAGTAATCTCTTGTAAATAATCAGTGATTGAGCTGAGCGGTGGTGGCGCACACCTTTAATCCCAGCACTCAGGCAGAGCCAGGCAGATCTCTGAGTTTGAGGCCAGCCTGGTCTACAGAGTGAGACCCAGGACAGGCACCAAAACTACATGGAGAAACCCTGTGGGGGGTTGGGGGAATCAGTGATTGTTACCTGAGATCTGTGGGGTTACTCTTCCTTGGGAATTTCAGAGCCTTAGCATAACAGTCATAAGACATTCCTGGCAAACCTGGAATTCTTTTTTTTTTTTTTTTAAGATTTTATTTATTATATATACAGCATGTATGACTGCAGGCCAGAAGAGGGCACCAGATCTCGTTATAGATGGTTGTGAGCCACCATGTGGTTGCTGGGAATTGAACTCAGGACCTCTGGAAGAGCAGTCAGTGCTCTTAACTTCTGAGCATCTCTCCAGCCCCAAACCTGGAATTCTTACAAATACTGATATGAGGTTTTGTTGTGCTGGAAATGACTTGGTCTATGTAGCTCCTGGAACTTGGTCTGTCGACCAGGCTGGCCTCACAGAGATCTGCCTGTCCCCTGCCTTCTGAGTGCTGGGATTAAAGGTGTGGGCCACCACAGCCATCACCACCCATGTTAAAAGTCCCTTTGTGCAACAGTTAATAAAAGGGCTTCTGCAAGGCTGTGGAGAGTTGGGTCCATCAGAGGCTGATCCCCTTGCTGCCAAAGAAGTCTTCATACATCCTGTAGTGTCTCAACACCAACATCCTTCAGCTAAATCATCTTTCTCATTGCTGTTCCCTTCTGACCCCGAAAAGCCCAGAATCTCCTCTTGTGAGCTAGGAAGATTAACGAAGTAGTCTGAGGTTGACTAGACTAGTTAATAAGCTCCGGCATTTAGGGCACTGATGAAGCCTGCCATTGTAGAATGTTGGAAGAAAGTGACCTATGCTGTTGATTGCTTTTTGGCTCTTTTGGGGAGCCCACCACCCAGCTCCCAAATAAATTACACATGGAGGCTTATTCTTAATTATGAATGCCTGGCCTTAGTTTGTCTTAGTTTCTAGCCAGATTTTCTTAAGCTATCCCATCTGTCTTTTCCCTCTGGGCTTTTCCCCTTACTTCTGTAAATCTTACTCTTACTCTGTGGCTTGCTGTGTAGCTGGGTGGCTGGCCCCTGGAGTCCTCCTCCTTGTCTGGCTCTTAGAGCTCTCCCTTCTACCAGATTTCTCTTTCTGTTAGTTCTCTCTGCCTGCCAACCCTGCCTATCCTTTCTCCTGCCTTGCTATTGGCCATTCATTTCTTTATTAGACCATCAGGTGTTTTAAACAGGCAAAAAGTATCACAGCTTCACAGAGGTAGACAGATGCAACATAAAAGTAACACACCTTAAAATAATATTCTATAACAGACATGTCCTGTCTGGGACCAGAAAGTGCAGCCTTAATACTATAGTTCTTTTTTGCACTGGGAGTGGGAGGTGTCAGCTGGCCTAGCGTGTGTACTGACCTAGAGTGTGTACATCTCCCGAGGGTAACCCAGGAGTGTGAGTGTGCATGGGGCGGGGAGGTGTCAGCTGCCTTAGGGTGTGTATACCTCCCGAGGGTAACCCAGGAGTGTGAGTGTGCATGGGGCGGGGAGGTGTCAGCTGCCCTAGGGTGTGTACATCTCCCGAGGGTAACCCAGGAGTGTGAGTGTGCATGGGGCGGGGAGGTGTCAGCTGCCCTAGGGTGTGTACATCTCCCGAGGGTAACCCACCCTTAGAAAAGCGGGAGTTCAGAAATGCCTTGGCACTCAGCCGCCTCTGCTCTTACAGCCTGAGTTCCATTTCTGCTGAGCCCCAGGTGTCCCGATTAGGGAAAAGCCCGTTCTTCCTCCCTTTCCCACCCAATAGCTTTGAGGCAAGAGTGTTCCCACAAACCCAGCACCTGCTTCATTCTGAGGGCTACTGGGGTGGGGGAGCCCAACCTTCCTGATCCAGGACTCCTCCAGGGAGCTCTGACAGCCCCAGTCTGGATTTCAACAGCCCTGCAGTGCTGCGCATTGGGCAGCTTCCTGTAGCGTGACTTGCAGGACTCCCTTGGTGGTCCAGTCTGACCCCAGAAGGGCCTTCAAGAATATCTACAGGAAGGTCGTGGGAACCGCAAGGAGCTGGTGATGCATGCCTGGTAACTCCAGCAAGTGAGAGGTGGAGGCAAGGGAATCAGGTCATCCTCAATTGCTTGCAAGTTTGATGTGCCAGCCTGAGCTATATGAGACCCTGTCTTGTTTTGGGGAAAAAAAGAAAAAAAAAAGGAAAAAGGAGGGAGGAGGAAGAAAGAAAGAAAGAGAGAGAGAGAGAAGAGAAGAGAGAGAGAGAAGAAGAAGAAGAGAAGAGAAGGAAGAAGAAGAAGAGAAGAAGAAGAAGAAGAAGAAGGAAAGAAGAAAGAAAGAAAGAAGAAAGAAAGAAGAAAGAAAGAAAGAAAGAAAGAAAGGAAAGAAAGAAAGAAAGAAAGAAGAAAGAAAGAAAGAAAGACAAGAAAAAAAACAAAGAAAGAAGAAAGAAAGAAAGACAAGAAAGCAAGCCCTCGGAAAAACCCTTCCATCGACTTATACGCAAAGTCCACCTTCTCCTGCAACCTTCCTCCACTCCACCGATTCCTATCCTTTATTTCTCTCGCCCCTTACAGCCCCTTACCACATCCACATCGCCACCTCTCACTTTCGCCGACTTACATAGCGAGCTCAACGCTCTCTCCAGCCTCCACACCAGCCCCGTAAGGCTCCCAATACTTCTCTCAACTCCTCTTTCTCATCCGCTCAATCCTTTCTTTCCCTCCCTCCCGCCATCGAGCACGACATGGACTGCCCTATATCCCTGACTCCTACTTCACTCTCAGACACTCACTCTATTCCTCGCTGCTCCCCCGCACGACTATCAGATCGACCAATCGCGCACCCGCCTCTCTTACCACCCCTAAATACTCTATTATCACAACTAAATTACAACTACGTTCATGCTTGCAGCTGCCGATCCTCTCACCTCCACCTTCCACCTTTCACAGTGCATCGCGATGAATCCCTCCGCCCGTAAGCTGCGCGGTCATTGCCTCAGCAGCACATTAACTCATAAAGCGCGACCTCCCCTTTCTGTCACTCCCGCTCCCCTCTCCCAGGAGCGAGAAAATGTCCGCTCTACTTTTCTGGAAGGTGGGAAAGGGGCGCCTTCACCTGGGAACCAAAAAACTACTAATAGCAATGGGATCTGTCCTAACGGTGCACTCCTGGTGTGCCTCCACATTTGTGGGTGGCCTTGGCGATGGGGAGTAGCAGCAGCTCGGAAGCGACAACCTCGGTACAGCGAGGTCCCAGCGATCTCTGAGGGACCGAAGAGCGCCGCTGCGTGCAGGCGCAGCATCCCGAAGCTGGGTCTTCCAGTGACCGCGGAGCGCGCTGACTCCGCCGTCCTGGTCCCGGCGACTGCGCAGCGCGAGCACCCCCGCGGCCCCTCCCCTGGGCGCGCGCGCGACCTGGGCGCCATGGCGGCGGCCGGCAACCGTGCAGCGGCCTGAGGCTGAGACGGCCAGGGAGGCCTCAAATCCGCAGTGGCCGCTGACGCCGGAGCATCGCCCTTCCGTGCCAGCGACCCGACCAGGCGATGCTGAAGAGGCACCGGTGCGGCCACTGTGCAAGCCACGGGGCATCTGTTCCCGCGCCTACTTCTTGGTGCTGATGGTGTTCGTGCACCTGTACCTGGGCAACGTCCTGGCGCTGCTGCTCTTCGTGCACTACAGCAACGGGGATGAGAGCACAGACTCCAGAGCCCAGCGCCACGAGCAGAGTCCCCAGTCAGTGCCAGCCTTGGGCCCCCTGGCCCGGCTGGAGGGCATCAAGGTAAGAACATCTTCTCCCCGCGCTGCCCCGCGCTCCAGATGCTGCCTAGCCAAGCCGGACCGACCGCGGCTCAGCTCTGGACCCCCACGCTGCTCCAGGCATCACTGTGTGCGGGTCACGCGCACGCCTCCTTACTTTCCCACTGTCGCGCCCTGACACGGTACTTTTCTTGAGCAGTGCGGCCTGGCACAGCAGCTGCCCTCTGTGTACTTCTCCTTTAGGTGGGGTATGAGCGGAAAGTCCAGCTGGTCGCAGGCAGGGATCACTTCATCCGGACCCTCAGCCTCAAGCCATTGCTCTTTGGTAAGTCCTCAGGACACTTCTGGAAAGGGCCAGGGGCTGCAGTGTCCACCTTGAGGCTTCTTTTGACCACGTGTTTTCTATTTTGATCATTTTGAACATGGCTGCTTTGTACAAGCGCTTTCGCATCCAGAGGATTACTAAAGTAGAGCTCCCTTCTCCATAACAGGACAGAGGTGCCCCTTCCACACTCCCCTCCCAGCACCATGCTCCCCTCAGTAGATTCTTCCCTCATGGCTGGGCAGCATGACCCTGGGACAAGTGTCCAAACAGTTTATTGACATTATCTTTGGATGGTCAGTGCTACTAATCTGTCACATTCCAGAATCGGGGCAGGGTGGGAGACTGATAACCAGGTGCCAGCTGACCTGGGGGCCTCTGGGGGAGGGGGCAGTCATTCCTAAGCTGATCCTGTGGTCTGTTGAGAATCAGGCTGTCTAAGTTCGAGTAGACTGATACCCTCAATCCATCCCCTTCCCCCCAAGTCAGAAGCCCAGCTTCTTGCTTCTGGTATTTGAGAGTCTTAGGATTCTTGTCTTTCACCCTTCATGAGCAGAGCCTTTCAGGGTGACCCTGTTTAGCTATATCACACACAGCTCCTGCTTTCTGAGCTCTTATTAAATGATAGACTTTGAATGTTATTTCATTTAATTCTAATACAAAACTATGGCGCTGTGAAGACCCCAAAGTCCTCCAAAGACGACCACTATAAACAAGACGAGGGCACTATGCTCATGGACCTTACCAAGGCTACATTTGTGCAGCCCTAGCTGGGCAGTGGTGGCACATACCTTTAATGCCAGCACCCAGGAGGGAGAGGCAGGTAATCTCTGAGTTCGAGGCCAGCCTGGTCTACGGAGTGAGTTCCAGGACAGCCAGAGCTACAGAGAAACCCTGTCTCAAAAATACAAAAACAATCACAAAATGTCTCTGGGCTGGGGAGAGGGTGGCTCAGCAGATAAAGGTGCTTGCCACCAAACCTGACAATCCAAATTCCAACCCTGGGACCCACAGGGTGAGAAGGAGGAGCCCACTCCCATCCTCTGACCTCCCCTCACGCACGCGCACACGCACACAAATGTAATCTTATCTTCAAAGAAGAAGAGGCCTGGGCAAAGCCGAGTGCATGCCAGTGTCATAGGGCTGAGAGGGCTCTGCCTGATGTTATGGATAGGAGCTATAAATAACAATGTCATGTGTGTGCCGTTGTGAGAAGGGCTGTACAGGGCTGTGAACTGTTATTATCAGTATTACTGTTGGATAACACTGAAACCTGTGTAAGGTCCCAATGCAGGTATTAGAAACAGCTTTTTCAGGGCGGCGGTAGCACACGCCTTTAGTCTCAGCACTCAGGAGGCAGAGGCAGGTGGAACTCTGTGAGTTTGAGACCAGCCTGGTCTACAGAGCTAGTCCAGGACAGACTCCAAAGCTATAGAGAAACCCTATCTCGAAAAACAAAACAAAACAAAAAAAAAAACAGAAAGAAAAAAGAAAGAAAGAAAGAGAGAAAGAAAGAGAGAAAGAAAGAAAAGAAAAGAAAAGAAACAGCTTTTTCTGAAACTGACATTTGAATGTGGGGGTGGGGGGATAAACAAACCGGATGTGAGGTGGTAACTGTAGCAGAGGCAGAATTTTACCCAGGGCTGAAACTCTTAGCAGAGAAACAAGTGGGCCTCCCCGGAGAAATGGTTGAGCAGGGACATGCAGGACAGATAAGAGCCAGCCTGTCAGCTCTCATGGAAGGGAGCTCAGGCCTGTGAACAGACCCTTTGTGTTGGGTCTCCTGTCAGCCACCCAGCCTGCGTGTATCTATTCAAGTTTATGTTAGCGTAAGTGAGAACCATAGGCTAGAGTCCTCTTAATTTGCAGCTTGTCCTATAAAGAAGAATAATTACAGACCCAGATTTGAAGTCCCTAAGAGCAAACTACAAGCAACAGAAGAAATGTGAGGGCAGTAAACTGCTCTGGTGAGGCCATCAAAGGGTCCCAGTTTCTGTGGAAACTTTCAAAGGATACAGTTAAAAGACTTGGCAACGTGCTATCCTATGTAACTCCTGAACTTGGAAGAGGCAGGAGGACCCTGAGTCCATGCCTTGGCTACATACCAGGAGTAGATATCAACAAGCAAACAATACCAGGACAAAAAAGGAGACACTGGAAGCTGGGTGGGTTCCTTTAACCCCAGCACTAGGGAGACAGGCAGCTGGACCTTTGCGTTTGAGGCCAGCCTGTTCTACAGAGAGTTCCAGAACAGCCAGGACTACAAGAGAAACCCTGTCTCGAAAAACATAAAAATATTATTTATTTAAGAAATCAAGCTCTAAGAAAGCATGGGGGTGGAGGTAGGGATGTGGCCCAGTTGGTAGCACACTTGCCTGTCTGTCTTACAGGAAGCCCTGGGTTCAATTCCAGCACCAAACACAACCAGGGGTGGTGATGCAGGCCTGCCGTCCCAGCACTCCGGAGGCAGAGGAAAGAGGGTCAGGAAGTCAAGGCCATCCTTAGCAAGCTTGAGGCCAGCCTGAGCTACATAAGGCTGTGGTGAGGGGTTGGGAGAAGGAGGCTCAGGCAGATGTAACACAAACTTCCTGTTTGGGTCCTCATTTCCCCCAGACACTTAGTCACTTGCTGGTTGGTTGGTGGCAGATAGCTCATGTTTTACTGCGAAAGCCCTGATGAGTGGAGAGGGGTAAGGAGAAAGAGTTCAGGGATTGTGCAAGAAGTCCACTTACAGCTGGGAGTGCTAATCCTAGCTCTTGGGAGGTGGATGCAAGAAGATCAGTAGTTCAAAGCCAGCCTTGGTGTCTTAGTTACTTTTCTTTTACTGTGAAGAGACACTATGACCAAGGCAACATATAGCAAGAAGAACTTATTGGGACTTAGAGTTTCAGATGGTGAGTCCATGACCATCGCGGTGGGGATTGTGGTAGCAGGCAGGCAGGCATGGCGATAGAGCAGTAACTGGAGATTACAGCGGACCCACAAGCTTAAGGCAGAGAGCTAACTGGGAATTGGCCTGGGCTTTGGAAGCCTCAAAGCCCACCCCCAGTGACGCACCTCCAACGAGGCCATAGCTCCTATTCCTTTCCAAACGGTTCTATGAATTGGGGACCAAGTATTCAGTCATGAACCTATGGGAGTCATTGTAATTCAAAGCATCACACTAGGCTACGTAAGACCCTGTTTCAGTGCCAGGCCATGGTGGCACACGCCTTTAACCCCACACTGGGAGGCAGAAGCAGGTGGATCTCTGAGTTCAATGCCAGCCTAGACTACACAGAGAAACCCTGTCTCAAAAAAAAAAAAAAAAAAAAAAAAAAAAAAAAAAAAAAAGACCCTGTTTCAAAAGAAAAAGAAATCTGGTTTTGAAAAAGGGAAAGTCACAGGGGAGAGTGGTCCAAAGCAGGTCCAGAATGCTCTGGTGTTGAGTGATCCAAAGAATACCTCACCCAGGAAGGGGCAGTGTGTGCCTGTCTTCTGCACTCCCCTGACCACTGTCATCCTTTAGGTGGCAGAGCTGAGGGGAAGGGGCCTGCTGTCAGCTCTCCCTCTCTACTCCTGCTGCCCTTAGCCAGCCTGTGAAGTACCAGATGCCCAACGGATGTGAACTGGGAGGAGGAGCCTCCATCTCCTTGGGAGGAAAACTCAGTAGAGAGAAGAGTCCACACAACCTCCAGTCTCTCTTCTCATCCTGCTTTGATTTTACTTGTTTGTATCTACTCCTGATATGTAGCCCAGGCATGAGCTTAGAACTTGCTATGTAACCCAGATTGACCCCAAACTCAGGATCCCTCCTGCCTCTTCCTCCCAAGTTCAGGAGTAACAGGCCTGTATGTTCATGTCCTGTCTCTCTCTTTAGGGAGCACCTCCTTTTCCTGTCTTTGTTTCTAGAGACACTTGGCAAGTGAGACCGAGATGACAAGAGGCCCAATCTAAGCATTTGACAGATTTCTCTATTACTGGAGTCAGTGTTCCCAAAACATCTGGAACACTGGAGGTCAGCTGCCCTGGGAGTTGAGAAGTCAACCAGACCTTTGATGTTGCTTTGAGACAGGGGAGTCCTGGCTTTCCTGGAGCTTGCTCTGTAGATCAGGCTGGCTTTGAACTCACAGAGATCCACCTGCCTCTACCTCCAGAGTTCTGGGGTTGAAGGTGTGTGCCACCATGTCCTGCTGAGAATGAACTGCTCTGAGTCATTGTCACCTCCTAGGGGATCTTGCTTTCCTACAATGACTCTGCTCTGTCTACCTGCCCCTCCCTCTCTGCTTTTTGAGACAGGGTCTTACTGTGTAGCCCTAGCTGGCCTGCGACTGGTGACCCTCCTGTCTGCATGTCAAGTGCTGGGGAATCACAGATGTGTACAGCATGTTTGACTTTTTGGGGGGAGGAGGGTAGAATTTTTTTTTCATATAGACTCTCACACTGTAGCTCAGGCTGCTCCAGAACTCACTATGAACTCATGATAGTTCTCTTGCTTTTCCCTTCCAAAGGCTGGGCTTTCAGGTATGACCTACCACATCTGGCATGTATATGTGTGTGTATGTGCACATGCACATGTGTATACAGAGGTCAACACTACATGTCAGTTTTTATTTGCTATTATTGTATGTGTGCATGAATGTGAATGCAGGCACACATGCCAGAACACGCATGTGGAGGTCAGAAGGCAACTTTCAAGAGTCGGTTCTCTCCTTCCGCAGTCCCGGGTTCCAGGGACTGAACTTAGATCCCCGGGCGTTTGCGGCAAATGCTCCCACTACCCACTAGGCCATCTCACCAAGCCTGTAACTCGCTCACGGAACCACACTGGCTGGCCAGTGGGCACCCAGGGTCGTCCTTGCCTACCCTTTAACTTGGGAGCTGGAGATCTGAACTCAGGTCCTCTGTGCTGTGCATGGTTTGCACGCCTTTAACTCCAGCCCTTTGGAGGCAGAGGCAGGTGGATCTCTGTGAGTTCCAGGCCAGCCTGAGCTGTTCCAGACAGGGTCTTACTGCCTCCAAGCAAGCAAATAAATAACCAAACAAATGTAACTCAGTTCCTCAAGCTTACATGGCAAGGGTTTCACCAACTGAGCCATCTCCCCAGCTCCAGTTATCTTGCTTGGAGACAGCATCTCACTCTGTAACCCACTCTACCCTCAGATTCATAATCTTTGGAGCTGGCGAGATGGTATAGATGGTTGAGACCACTTGCCACTCTTCCAGAGGACCTGGGTTCGATGCAGCTCACAGCCTCCCTAGTCCAGTGCCAGGGACCTGACACCTTCTTCAGCCTCTGCAGAAACCATTCATGCACATAAAATAATAACATTCTTTTCAAAATCGACAATTTCCTGTCTCACCTCTTGAGTGCTTGCCCCCTACTTTGCAGAATTTCTAGCCCCTATTCTCGGCCCTGGTGATGTTGCTACCCATGGAGAGCCAGCTGCAGAGATTGGTGGCTTCAGCAGAAACTTTAGTTACCAACAGGTGGCCCCCTGCACCTTCCGGCTAACACTTCCTGTATAAGGTCCTGAAAGGAGCTTGCACACTCACGTGGTATCTAAGTGAAGCAGTGTCACATTGTTAGCAACACCTCTGGTGAGGGCCAAGAACCCACATTCAACAATTCTAGTCATGAGTCCAAATCACAGTGTCCTCTGCCAGAGCTTATACGTTGTACCAGTCTGCCCCTTACTGTGGCACCGATCATGGAACTAAGCGACAAGCTAGGTTGGTCTCTAGTGTCCCCCCACTCCTGACCCCTCCACTTCGCTAATTAAGATCTTCCTGTCTGATGCTCTGCCCTTGGAATCAGGCTTCTAGGGACGCCATTCTCCTAACAGAATTTTTGTTTCCTGAGGATCTCATGAAGCCCAGGAACTCCCTACGCAGCCCAGGATGACTTATTGTTTGCTTCTGTTGATGTTCTAGCATGATTGTAAAGAAATTCATTTATTCTTATCCTAATTAGCATAGACTCTGGGTATCCCTCTTACATGTGTCATGGCTCACATACATGTGCACTAGGTGTAAAGGGGGGACTGGAGAGGTGACTCACAAAAATCACAGAACCCACAGAAAAGCTGGGCACAGTAGGACACATCTGTAATTCCAGTATTCCTATTCAAGGTGAGGGGTGGAAACAGGAGAATTCTGGAAGCCTGCAGGACCCCCAGTCTATTGTGTATGCAATCGTGAACAACTGAAAAAGAGGCCTCTCTCCGACAAGACAGAGGCAAGGACAAAGCCTGACTCTGTCCTCTGACCTCCATATTCGTACACATCCACCCTTAAACAAACACACACACACACACACACACACACACACACACACACACGACTTGTTAAGTGTGCCACACACTCAGAACTCTCCAAAGTCACTGATACACACCATGTCCAGGACCCCTTGGATGAGGCCGCAGTCCCAGACCCTGCAGCTGCCATGCTGCAGGACGGGAGGACTCGGGGGAAGGGCACGTGTGAGGACGCAGGTCCTGCTGCCCAACTCCCACCTTTGTGCCCTTTTTTTTTTTTTGCACCAGCGGCCTGCTGGAGGGGTCTCCTCCCCAACCCGAGTCTAGTTTTCCTGATCCCCTCAGGACTGATTTGAAAGGTGTAGTTTGACCACGGCATTGAGTCTAGTGGAGACGGGTGCGAGAACGCACACAGGGTACTCTGGGCGGGAGCCCTTGACCACTTCCGTGACACAGGTTGCAGCCCGCCGTGAAGTCTCTATGGGAGATAATTGGTGGAGAAAAGCCACCGCAGGCTATGAGGGCGTACAGCTGGCTTTGCCAGACCTGTCACCGGCTGCAGCGTGGTAATGGCCCTGTGGTGTGGGAGAAAGAAGCCGGGTAATCAAGTGGGGCCTCTCGTCCTCCTAGCACTGCCTTGTAGCAAGCAATACTCTGTGGTTGCTGGGCAACAACACTCTGGTCACCTAGCAACTGCTCAGCAGCCTAGCACTCTGCTTGGGCCACATCTCCTACTTCAGCCCTGCCCCCCTCATCTCCTGCCTCCTCCCCCTCACCTCGGCTTCTTTCCAACCTTCCAGTGCACCTCCCCCGCCAGCTTCTCAGTCAGCCCCCGTCCAGAGAGGGCTGAGGGAGGAGGGCCCTGCACCCGGCGCTTCACCTCCAACCCAAACGGAGCACGCAGCACTTCTGCCCCTTCTCCCCACCCTTCCGGAAAGCCTTTTGGACGCTGCAGCCTCTGGCCGGGGCAGGAGCTGGCACAGCATCCGGTGGCCTTGCCTTTGAGTTCTGAAAGAATCCATTCTCGCTGCTACTGACAATCCAGAGGCTCCGGCTCCGGGAGGGGCTTTCTCTGCCCAGAGGGAGCTGAGGAAATGCTGTTCAGAGGCAAAGTTAGGCTGGGATAGAACAATCAGCTTTGTGACCTTCTGGCTTCATCTCTTGCCGGCATCCCTTGGGTAGGCAGAGCTTCCAAGTTTCCACTGGAAAGGAGTCCTGGGTCTCCATTTTGACCATGGCCTGCCTCTTGTTCTCTCTTGACATTCAAGATACTTTGATAGTTTGTGGTTACCGACCAAGAACACAAGCCTGAGGCTGGAGAGGTGGCTTGGCGGTTAAGAGCCTGGCTGCTCTTCTAGAGGACCTGGGTTCAATTCCCATCACCCACATGACGGCTCACATCTGTCTGTAACTCCAGTTCCAGGGGATCTGACACCCTCACACATACATACACACAGGCAAAACACAAATGAAAATAAAATAAAAAACCCCACAAATCCCACAGGTTCAGCATCAGTGACCTCTGACCTATGCCATCTCTCCCAGGGTACTTACTTCCCTCTGCTAGGAACACTAACAAAAACCAGCCTTCATTTCCTCCCTTCCCCACATCAGCATCAGCACCTAACACTGATCGGTGACCAAAGGATTAATGAAGAGCCAGCCTTCCAGAGCGGCCCTGACCAAGGGCACCACATTTACCCACTCTCTGCACCTGGCACACTCTGCCCTTCTTGTCAAGACACAAGGGGGCAAAGAGGGAGCAGAGGAAGACTCACAGGGCCTTGGGTGACATCCCTTAGGCAAGCCGGGGCGACTGGGAATCTGCTACTGAATGGCCTTGGCTACTGGGTCACGGGGCCAGCAGGCAGGTCAGATGCATCTCTGGGTGCCCTGTGTGCGTGGAGCAGTCCATGGCTCGGGGGACGGTCAGGCACTGTGTGTCAACAGACACCGGCGCCCCTCTCTCATCAGTCCCCTTTGTCCTGGTCTTAATGAGCTGAGGTTAAGAGCTTTCTGTTGTTGTTTTGATTTTTTGAGACAGGGTTTCTCTGTGTAGCTCTGGCTGTCCTGGAACTCGCTTTGTAGACCAGGCTGGCCTCAAACTCAGAGATTCCTTGCCTCTACCTCCCGAGTGATGAGGTTAAAGGCATACGCCACCACTGCCTGGCTGAGGTTAAGGGCATTTAAGGGCTGTGCCCACCCAGAAAGTTCTGAGGGTATTTGCAAAGCTCCCAGATGCCTGCACCTACCTAATTAGGACCCAAGATACTGACTTAGTTAGCTGTTTGCTTGTTCTGTTTTGTTTTGTCTGAGACAGGGTCTCATGTAGCTCAGGCTGGCCTTGAACTTGCCTATGTGGCAGAAGGTGACCTTGAACTTCAGATCCTCCTCCTCCTCCCCCCAAGGAGTGTAGGTGTGTACCTCTGCACCCTGTTTTATGTGGTGCTGGGGATCCAATCCGTATTTCATTAACAAGGGGGGGAGGGGTGGGCTAGAACTAGTTTCACTGGGCTTGGCTTGCATATTCCTTGTACCTAAGAAATCTGGGCCTGTGCTTTCTACTTCAGGCTCCATTTTCCTTTTTATTTAAGTTCTCTGTCTTTAGCAACCAAGAGGTGATAACTGATAAACAGTGGGATAGTGCCCTATCCCACTGCTCAGCAGTACTGTCTCCCAGTGTCTGCTCACGTCCCTTCTGGGGTCCTGCAGGTTAGAAGGGGGTCTTTGTCCTTTTCTGTCTTCAATGTTACAACATCTGGGATCCCAACACCTACCCTTGAAAGCTGACTCTGATTGCCAATCTGGTTCTGGGTATAATATCTGGGGGGCCCTCGGCAAAGTGCTTTGTTCTTCACGTATTGGAGAGGCCTGGCTTCTGATATGAGTGGAGAGATTCAAGAGCCGTAAGCAATGCTTAGAGCACTGTGGGCAGAGTGTGATCAGCTGTGGTCATTAGTAAAAATGGCTCCCATCCTTGCTGTAGGGCCAGTTTCCTTCTTGGCTATGACTGCTTTGTCATGCTATGATTGGGAGAAATGGCTAGCTGCTCTGCAGGAGGCGGTACAGCTCTTTCCCCTGCTGGCTTCCTGTCTCTCAAGGAATTCTTTCCTTTAAAAAAAAAAGTCATGGCGGCCGCAGGACCGCTTCTGCCCTGGAAGCACCTGTGCTGTGAGATGTGGGCTGTCCACATTTGAGGCTCAGGGTGTAGCTCTTCCAGATCACCTGCCAGCTGTGGCTGGTATGTGGACATGTAACCACAGAGCGAAGTCTCGGCCAACAGTCTTTCCTCGAGGCATAGCGGACTGGAGCATTGGAAGTGAGTCCCACTCACTTCCCAGTACTGGGTAACTCAGCCTCTGGCATACAGACGGCAACTACTTATGCAGGAGAACAAGGGGGAGGCCCTTGGATCTGCCTAAAGCAGTGGTTCTCAACCTGTAGGTCATGGCCCTTAACAACCACTAGAAACATCAGATATTTGTATTACTATTCATAACAGTAGCCAAGTTACAGTTATAAAGAAGAAAGGAAAATAACTTTAGGTTGGGGGATCACCACAACATGAGGAACTGTATTAAAGGGCCACAGCGTTAGGAAGAGAACCACTGCCCTAGAGTACTGGATTTCAGCAATGCTGAAAGGAAAACTGAAAATAAGAACCACCCGCTATCTCTCTGACCTTTAAAATATAAATACAGCCAGGTGTGGTGGCACATACCTTTAGTCCCAGCACTCAGGAGACAGAGGCAGGCAGATCTCTTTGAGTTTGAGGCCAGCCTGGTCTACATACCAAGCCAGCTAGGGCTATGTAGTGTGACCATGTCTCAAAAAACCAACTTCCCCTTGTACACATACACCCAGGAAGAAGCCAGGTTAAGTATGGTGATACACACCTGTAATCCTAGCACTTAGGAGGTCAAGGCAGAGGGATCAGGAGTTCAAGGACATCCTTGGCTCCATAGCAAGTTCGAGGTCATCCTGGACCCAGACCCTGTCTGAAACACTAGCAACCACAACAAACAAGCTGCCTGGGCTCAAGTGCAGACGACAGGGCCGTGGCTAAGTATGCTGAGAACAACGGAACTTTGGGAAACATGGGCTCTGCTATGACGCCACTCCAGACAATACTGACAACACTGAAGTCAGCCGGCACCCAAGAATATTTGCTCCTTCTGTGGCACAACCAAGATAAAGAAATGGATGTGGGCGTCGGGCACTGTGGTTGCTGCATGGAAACAGTGGCTGCAGGGCCTTGACCTACAAACACCGCCACTCTTTTGTGGTCACGTCAGTCACCAGAAGACCAAAGGACTTGAGAGATCAGTAGACATGCTACCATTTGAGACAGCTCTAGCCTGCAGTAAATTTATGTTTAAAAAAAAAACCAAAAAAGAGGTCAACCCTCTGCCATTCAGTTCACCCTGTGGCTTTTGGTTTCATGCTGAGGTAGATCAGTTGTCTCTCTTAGCCCCAGCTCACTCTCATGAGCCCCCCCACCTTGGAAAAATGTGTGTTGTTACCAGTGAGACAGGACAAGAGACCCCCTCATCCCAAACTCTAGTAAAAACCTTGCAGGGCAACTCAGCCTTAAGACATAGTCTTGCTAGGTGCACATACCCTTAATCCCAGCACTCGGGAGGCAGAGGCAGGCAGATCTCTGAGTTTGAGGCCAGCCTGGTCTACAGAGAGAGTTTCAGGTCTGCTAGGGCTACACATTAAGAACCTAACCTGTTCTTAAAAAAAAAAAAAAAAAAAAAAAAGTCCAGGGTAGATGTAAATGGAGATGTAAAGTCCTCCAGCTCTGATGGCTACCAAGGGACAGAAAATACCCAAGAATCTTGGGAGGGGGAGTACTTGGTGCCTAGTACTTCAACGCAGTCATGGGCATCACGTACCCCCTCTTCTGGCAGAAATCCCGGGCTTCCTGAGTGATGAGGAGTGTCGGCTCATCATCCACCTGGCACAGATGAAGGGCTTACAGCGAAGTCAGATCCTGCCCACTGAAGAGTACGAGGAGGCAATGAGCACCATACAGCTCAGCCAGACGGACCTCTTCCAGCTGTTGGATCAGAACCATGATGGTCGCCTGCAGCTCCGAGAGGTTAGGAACCCGGGTCTGATGTGTACAGGAGAGAATACCATGCTGCTGTGTAGGTTAACGCTGGCCTCTGCAGTCAAATGTTACCCCAGGCTTGCTTGGGCATGCCCAGGCCCAGGGTCTATCCTCCTTTCTCCTCTGAGAGTCCCTTACTGCCCTAGAGACGCAGGATGGCAAGAACATCCCTTTGTGGGGAGGCATTTATCACTAGTTATTTTTTAGCTGTGTCTCTTCTGTGGGCTGGTTTTCTCGCTACTGTGTCTGAAGATGATGGTGGGATAGAAGTTCTGAGGTGCCCACCAGCTTGCATCTCTCTCGCCCATACCCTTCACACAGGGACTTCGGAGAGAAGAGCTTGGCAGGGTGTGGGCCACTTCTCACACTGAACCTGCTTTGCCTGAGGGTCGTGGTAGTTAGGTCCCAGCCCGATGTCCTGCTTCCTGTCCTGTCTTCATAACCTCATAACCTTTGCCTCCCCCTGCCCTCGCCTGGGGTACCCGAGGGTGGCATAGGTCTGCTGTCATTCTGCCCCCAACCACTCAACAGCAGGCCCAGGAATTAGCCCTCCGGCATGTGTGCCTCCTCTCTGGCTTCCTTCAGAGATGTGGTAGGATTTCCACTCACCCTCACCTCTGCACAGACCTTGCATTATCCTGTGTCCTCACCCACGCCCCATCATTGAAGCTGTTAGCTCTATAACAAGACTCGTAGAGCCTCGTCTGTTTTGGTGATGTGGGACTAGTCAGGGAAACCCTACCATTGGAAGAAGGGAAACTGAAGGGCCTTCCTGTGCTTTAGGTCCTAGCCCAGACTCGCCTAGGAAATGGACGCTGGATGACTCCAGAGAACATTCAGGAGATGTACTCTGCGATCAAGGCAGACCCTGATGGTGATGGTGAGCTCACACCCTCCACGGTTCTGTGCTTGTGAGCTGTGTCCTCCTCCCAGGAGCAGCCCCTGAAGGCTTGGGCCCTTCTCTTGCCTGCAGGCAGCTTCCCCACCCTGCTTTTAAAGTGGACAGAGGGAGGGAGGGGAGGGTCCAGCTTTGCTGTAACCCCTGGGAAGCAGGTGGACAGCCAGACCCCCTCACTCCCCTGGCGGCAGTCTACATGACAGTCTCCTGGAGATCCTTTTGGTTATATCAGCAGCGTCTAGCAAACCCTGAGACTTTAGCCAGATCGTGTGGCTGGAGGGCTGCTATACTCTTAAATATGATGTCAGGCTCTCCACCTTCACCTTTAGTGGAATCTGGGACAAAGGATGGACAACCCTTGGGTTGTCAGAATAACAGCAAAGGCACCAGCTCTTCCAGAGCCCTGGATGAGGTACCCCTGTTTAGTGGACTGGGCAGGAACAGAGGAGTCTGTTCTCATCTGGGGGGTGGGTCAGGATTTCTTTGCTAGGGTGACTGGCATTGTAGCAGGAAGGACTGGCCCACAGGGTTCCACCCAGGGTGGGACTTGAGGACTTGAGGGAACCTCTGGGGACTAGCCCTGCTTTCATACTACAGTGTGGAAGGCCCTGGAGGATACTCAGCCCAGGCTAGTCTCTCTCCTCACCCTCTATAGGTTGGAGCATCCTCACACTCTGCTGGGCAGGCTGCAGAGCCTGGGGCCAGCCTGGCCATATGGCTCAAGTGTATTATGGAGACCCTATGCGGTTCTCTAGAAGGGGTTGGGCTTCTTCCTTTTCGGGACCAAATCAAGGCTTAAACAGAAAACAAACTTCTCTGGGTCTTCCCTCAGGGCCCGATGTGACAGAAACCAGGTTCATCTGACCCGAGTCCAGGTGGGGACAAGTGCACATGGCCCCCCAGTGCCTGAGGCCAGGGGCTGCTGCTACCTTTGGGGTAGGTAGGGAGGTGCCGCCTGCCGCTGTGCCTGCTCCACAGGGCCGGGCAGGCACTAACGAGCTAACCCTGCGCAGGGGTGCTCAGTCTGCAGGAGTTTTCCAGCATGGACCTTCGGGACTTCCACAAGTACATGAGGAGCCACAAGGCGGAATCCAGCGAGCTGGTGAGGAACAGTCACCACACATGGCTCCACCAGGGTGAGGGTGCTCACCCTGTCATGCGTGCCGTCCGCCAGAGGTGAGCACCGAGGGTCAGTCTTCCTGGGGCAGGGTCTCCACAAGTCCAAAGGAATGGAACTGATGAAGTAAATTAGGATTAAATTCCAACTGTTAGAGCAGGAGTCTGACCCACTGAAAAACAGCCGTCTAACGAAGGTACGTTAGCCCTCCTTTGTGGGCAAACAACTGGCATTAGAAATACATCAGATATTCATTTTCGCCAGGCGGTGGTGGCGCAGGCCTTTAATCCCAGCATTCGGGAGGCAGAGCCAGGCGGATCTCTGTGAGTTCAGGCCAGCCTGGTCTACAGAGGGAGATCCAGGACAGACACCAAAGCTACACAGAGAAACCCTGTCTCGAAAAACCAAAAACAATAATAATAAAATAAATAAATAAATAAATAAATAAAATTACTTTCTGCGAATAGGAAAATGAGTTATTTCTGTTCAGAGAAGCCCCCTCCTTGAACAGTGAGGCTTCATAAGCCGGCTGGTGCCTCACACATGTGGTGCTGCAGTCGGAAGCCAAGGCCTGGCCTTGAAAGTGAAACTGTCTCCAAAATCCCAGAAAGATGAGACTAAGCGCTTGCCAAGAACACAGAAAGTAAAGTTTGGTCCCAGAACTGCATAAAACCAGACATTGCTGTGAATATCTACAATTCCAGAATTTGGGAGGGGGAGGCAGAAGCATCAGGAGTTTAAGACTGTTCTAGGCTACAGAGTTCCAGGCCAACACTGGGCTGCATCAGACCCCATCTAAAAAATAACAAAGAAAACAAAAACATAAAAACAGAGGTTTTGAATGAACAACCTTATTCTAGAGAGAAGAGTTGAGCGTCTGACTTAACAGCCATCTTATTTTCCCTATTAATTGAATATCTCTATGTCTGGAAGCCTGGGATGTTAAGAGCTAATTGCCACCACCACAGACCCTTTGTTCTCTGTCTCTGTCTCTCTGTCTCTCTCTGTGTGTGTGTGTGTGTGTGTGTGTGTCTCATGTATCCCAGACTCACCTCAAACCATCTATCTAGTCAAGGATAACCTTGAACTTCTGATCTTCCTGCTTATACCTCTCGAATGCTGGGGTTACAGGCACACACCACATCCAGTTTGTTTGGTGCTGGGACTGAACCCAAGGCCCTGCACATATTAGGCAATTAAACTACATTCCGAGCTCAGCCTTCTTGTTCTTGTCTAGACTGGCTTATGGGACTTCCAGGGGAGGTGAACAGGGGTAGTTTGCGGCTAGCCCAGGATGCACCTTGGTCAGCTCCTTAAGCTGACCATCTTACTGAATGCCTGCCAGGGTGCTGCGCCTCACTCGCCTCTCCCCGGAGATTGTGGAGCTCAGTGAACCACTGCAGGTCGTACGATACGGTGAGGGAGGTCCACTACCATGCTCACGTGGACAGCGGACCTGTGTACCCAGAGACCATCTGCTCCCATACCAAGCTGGTAGCCAATGAGTCTGTACCCTTCGAGACCTCCTGTCGGCAAGTACCTCCCCCCTGGGGGTTGGTTCCAATTCCCAGACTGGGACCTTGAGGACACAGGAATAGCTTGGTATGGGGCCAAGAATATACTGGGCCATCCTGGTCAGTCATGCCCTTTCTCCTTCACTGTTTATGGAGTAGCAGGAAAGTGGGGACCACTGGCCATTGTGTCTACTCAAATGGGGACAGACACTGAAACTTGACCCCATAAACATTGCTCTTGACTGCATTGTTGGGGATCGCAGCCTCACATCTCCAGGTTACCCCTCTGCCTGCACAAAGTTAGGGTTCCATGTGGCCATTCTGGCTCAGTCCTTCTGGTTGCAAGGAGACTGCACGTTGTCCCTGCTTCTACAAGCTTACCTTCCCCAGCCAGGTCTTTGGTCAAGGTCACACAACGTACCTAAGTACACCTATGATCTTGGCCACACAAGAAGAATGGGTCTGTGAGGTAAAGGGCTAGAGATGTCTTGGCCACCCTAGCCTGCCCCTGTAGCCCCTGGCAACCTGGACAATTTATCCCGCCCACAAGTGGGAATATCCACAGTGGGGGACCCGCTTAGCAGCGCCCCTCTGCCTTACAGCTACATGACAGTGCTGTTTTATTTGAACAATGTCACCGGTGGGGGCGAGACCGTCTTTCCTGTGGCAGACAACAGGACCTATGATGAAATGGTAAGGGCCGATGGGCTGTTCCTTTCGTGGGTTGGTAGGCCCTTGGCAAATGGATACACACCCTTCCAGACCTGGGATGCGGGCACTGTTCTGTCCCCTCTAGCCAGCTCTCGCTGCCCGGTCATAGGATGGCAGGCAGTCCAAAAACGTCATCCCCTTGCTGCCCACAGAGTCTAATTCAGGATGATGTTGATCTCCGCGACACTCGAAGGCACTGTGACAAGGGGAACCTTCGTGTCAAGCCCCAGCAAGGAACTGCAGTCTTTTGGTACAACTACCTGCCTGATGGGCAAGGTGAGGGCTTGTGGCCAGGTCCTGGGCTTCTCTGAGGGAGCTTCTGTCTGCCTCCCGCCACCCTGGAGGCTGTTTCTGTCTGCCCCTCAAATAGGCTTCTGCCCTAACCAGTGGTTTTGACAGGTCCCAGCAGCAGCAGCAGTCAGCCCAGCCCGTCCTCCGCATGCATCAGCCTTTCTGATTTCTGGGGCTGGGGAAAGTTCTCTCAACAACCCAGGCTGGGAAGAGCTACGGACAGGCTCGCAACAGGGACCCTGGTTTCAGAGGACCAGTGTGTTGGCCACGCCTTAGTGGCTGCGATGCCTAGTTCTTCCAGGGGGATTAGGTGTTTGCACAGCTCAGGCTGGCCCGACCTAGGGTTCCCCCCATCTTGCTCCTTTGTTCACGCCATCGCCATCTTCTTCCCCTAGGCTGGGTGGGTGAAGTGGACGACTACTCATTGCACGGCGGCTGCCTGGTCACCCGCGGCACCAAATGGATCGCCAACAACTGGATCAATGTGGACCCGAGCCGGGCACGGCAAGCTTTGTTCCAGCAGGAGATGGCTCGCCTGGCGCGGGAGGGTGGTGCCGACTCGCAGCCCGAGTGGGCCTTGGACAGGGCCTACAGTGATGCCCGCGTGGAGCTCTGACGCCAGGCGAGGCCCCCCAGACGCCAGTCACCCGCTGCCCGACGTCCAAGACCCTGCAGGTCCTCCGTTCTCCTGCAGACTCAAGTTCTGGCCGCCCTCCTGCCCTACCCCTCCCTGTCTGCAGCCGCGATGATGGGCGCAGTCCCCGCATTCACGTTATTTATTGGTGTACGGCCTCCATGCTGCTCCATCAAATAAAAGCGCAGGGCTCCGAGCCGGGGGCAGCCAGCTGAGCGCCCGCCTGGGGGAGGGGAGGCGAGGCCGCCGCTCTCCCGGCCAGCCTCGCGGGGGGGCGGGGCGGCTCCCTGGCTGGGCCAATCGCGAGCGAGCTGGCGTGGGCAGGCGGTCGTCATTGGACGTCTGCGGCCGAGCGCCGGGGCTCTGCTACCTGTAGCTAGGGGCTCAGGAGCTCCGCAACGCGGCTCTCTCTCCAGTCGGCTGCTTCTCGCGAGAACGCAGCTGTCTTCTTGGCTGTGGCAGCTGCGGCAGCTTGAGGCAGGAACGTCATGGACGCTCTCGGGGACTTCGTGTGGCCGCGGGCGACCTCGGAGCTCATACTCCTCCCGGTCACGGGTCTGGAGTGCGTTGGGGACCGGCTGCTGGCGGGTGAGGCTTGGTCGGCGCTAGTCTTGCTGGCGGGCGAAGAACCAGCCGGTCCCCTGGGGCGGCCGCCTCGGGACAAAGGGATGCCCCGGGGAGGAGGATGGGCAGTGGGCTGGGCACTGGATCAGGCCGGTTCCAGGGTGGCGGGAACACAGGGTCAGGCCGGGGAGGGCGGGGCCCGAGAGACAAAAGTCTGTCGCAGCCGTGGCAGCTCTTCCTAAATTGCAGCCAGTGTGGGAAGGGCGGGCGGAGATGCGGCAAGGTGGGGGGGGGGTGCAGTCGTTCCATGTTGGGGGAAGGGCGCGTGCACCCCTAAATGGACTCAGATGACCAGAACCAGTGGGGAGGTAAAGAACGGACAGCCCCAGGGGGCGTGGCAGGAGATGTGCCTCGGGGGAGGGGGAGGCTCCGCCCCCAAAGATGAGGGGCCTGAAGAGGGTATGATCGGCAGAAATTACATCCGAGACTGATGAGAAGAGCGGTGTTGGGAGAGGCCGGGACTGAGGGCCCGCCTGAGATGGTTGGGGTTCAGGGCCAACTGGGTCAGTAATCACATGCCCCGGTGTCTGGTGTAAAGGCCTAATACGAAGCCCTAGCCGCTGGTGATGGTGGTGGTAGGTTTTATAAGGACTTGGTTCAGCCATCACTAGCCCCTACAGGGTTGTGTGTGTGTCCATGTGGCAAGGGTATCATCTAGAGTTGATAGGGGTGTGTGTGTGCAAATACTGGGTTGCTCTAGTGAGCTAACCTCATGAGGTGGGGTCAGCAAACTCTTGTGGAAGTGAACTCTAGGGTCTGAAGAAAGAGAAGGTATGGAACATTGAGGGAGGGGTGGACTCGGGCTGGGGATGGGCAGTGGCTGGGAATATTTACTGGGATGAAGAACTGAAATGATTTGGGGAGTGTGAGACAGTGGGGAACAGCAGGATGACTAAAAGGAAGCCAAGACTCCAGCTCTGGAAATGTCTGTGTTGATGTGGGTCTGTGGGTTCTGCCCACATGTATGGGGTGTAAGAGACTGCCCAGGAAACGTTGAGTTTGTATAGAGGGAGGCACTGGACAAGCTTCTGAGCATAAGTTAGGCACACAGATAACAGAGAAGATGCTGTCTCGGTTTAACTCTGTCAAATCATGGGGTTACAGACAGTTGTGAGCTGCCATGTGGGTCCTGGGAATTGAACCTGGTCCTCTGGAAGAGCAGTCAGTGCTCTAACCACTGAGCCATCTAGGGACTTGCTAACTGTAGCTCATATCTCTACCTTCCAGGGGTTCTTTGTTGTTGCTGTCTGGTGCTGTTGTTTAGGCCTTCTAAGCCTCAGTCTCATACAAGGGTTCCCAGCTGTCCAGTGGCGAGGCCAGAACTCAAGCCTAGCCCCCTGCCTGCAAAATGTGGGCTGCTTCTGCTCCCCCCTCCCACCTCTCACCCCACCATTGCCTCTGAATATGCACAGGGCTGTAGACTAAGGAGGGAGGGTGCCAGTTACAGGCCTAAAGGTTGACACAGCCTTTTCCCTGAGGGAGGGAGAATCAGGAAGGATGTCTGTAGAGACAGACGAAGCTGAGAATTTGGGGACTAGAGCCGAGGAGGGCTTCCCATCTGAAGTGTAAGAATGATATGCACCAGGGGGAATTCCTAGTGAATACACATTAAGGGTGATTGATAGCCAGACACAATGGCACACTGCTGTAATCCCAGCAGTTGGGAGGCTGAGGCAAGGGAATTTTGAATTCAAAGTCAGCCTGGGCTGTATGAGAGAAGCTCACCACGAAAACGAGCGACTGAGAGGCACACACGTTTGCAGTAGCAGTCTGCCTGAAGCTGAGGGAAGAACTTGTAGCTTTAGTGGGATTTTGTGTCCTGATGTATTAAGTTATATGCTAAGAAGTGTTCTGCTCCCATCTCGTCATGCATCATGGCGTTAGGTGAGTGGTTCTGATGTGGCGCTTTACCTCTGTCTAGGTGAGGGGCCGGATTTACTGGTGTACAACTTGGACTTCGGTGGGCATCTCCGGATGCTGAAGCGAGTACAGAGCCTGCTTGGCCACTATCTCATCCATGGGTTCCGAGTGCGACCAGAGCCCAAAGGAGACGTTGACTCTGAGGCCATGATAGCTGTGTTTGGGAGTAAGGGGCTCAGAATTGTGAAAATTAGCTGGGGCCCAAGCCATCTTCGGGAGCTCTGGCGCTCTGGCCTGTGGAACATGTCCGACTGGATCTGGGATGTTCGCTGGCTGGAGGGCAATGTGGCCTTGGCCTTGGGCCACAACTCAGTGGTGCTGTATGACCCTGTGACCGGGTGCATGCTGCAGGATGTCCCCTGCACAGACAGGTGCACCCTCTCCTCGGCCTGCCTGATTGGAGACACCTGGAAGGAACTGACCATAGTGGCAGGTGCGGTTTCCAACCAGCTCCTGGTCTGGTATCCAGCCACTGCTTTAACAGACAACAAACCTGTGGCACCTGACCGGCGGGTTAGTGGACACGTGGGGGTCATCTTCAGCATGTCATACCTCGAAAGCAAGGGCCTGCTGGCAACTGCTTCAGAAGATCGAAGTGTCCGTATCTGGAAGGTGGGCGACCTCCGGGTGCCTGGGGGTCGGGTGCAGAATATTGGTCACTGCTTTGGACATAGTGCCCGTGTGTGGCAGGTGAAGCTCTTAGAGAATTATCTTATTAGTGCAGGAGAGGACTGTGTCTGCTTGGTTTGGAGCCATGAAGGTGAGATCCTTCAAGCCTTTCGGGGCCACCAGGGTCGCGGGATCCGCGCCATAGCTACTCATGAGAGGCAAGCCTGGGTGATCACTGGAGGTGATGACTCAGGCATTCGGCTCTGGCATCTGGTAGGTCTCGGGTACCCAGGCTTGGGCGTCTCAGCTCTGTGCTTCAAGTCCCCTAGCCGGCCAGGTGCCCTCAAGGCTGTGACTCTGGCTGGTTCTTGGAGAGTATTGGCAGTGACTGATGTAGGGGCCCTCTACCTCTACGACCTTGAGGTCAAATGCTGGGAGCAGCTGCTGGAGGACAATCGATTTACGTCTTACTGTCTGCTGGAAGCAGCCCCAGGGCCTGAGGGCTTTGGACTCTGTGCCTTGGCCAATGGGGAGGGTCTTGTCAAGGTTGTCCCTATCAACACTCCCACCGCTGCTGTGGACCAGAACCTGTTCCAGGGGAAGGTCCACAGCCTGAGTTGGGCCCTCCGTGGCTACGAGGAGCTTCTGTTGCTGGCATCAGGCCCTGGTGGGGTGGTAGTTTGCTTGGAGATCTCAGCTGCACCCACTGGCAAGGCCATCTTTGTCAAGGAACGTTGCCGGTACCTGCTTCCCCCAAGCAAGCAGAGATGGCACACTTGTAGTGCCTTCCTGCCCCCAGGTGACTTCCTGGTCTGTGGGGACCGCCGTGGCTCTGTGATGCTGTTCCCTGCCAGACCAAGTCTATTCAAAAATCCTGGGGGTGGAGGCAAGGCTGTCACTGAAGCTGAGGCACCCGGAGCTGGTGGTAGCAGTGGTGGGTCTGAGAAGGTTGCAACAGGGTTACGCCCAGTATCTTCCCTCCATTCTCTGCATGGGAGACAGGGTGTGACCTCAGTTACCTGCCATGGGGGCTATGTATACAGCACAGGGCGTGATGGCTCCTACTACCAGCTCTTCGTACATGGCGGCCAGCTCCAGCCAGTCCTAAGGCAGAAGTCCTGTCGTGGCATGAACTGGATAGCTGGGCTTCGCATGGTGCCTGATGGAAGCATGGTCATCTTGGGTTTCCATGCCAATGAATTTATAGTGTGGAGCCCCCGGTCCCATGAGAAGCTGCATATCGTCAACTGCGGTGGGGGGCACCGCTCCTGGGCCTTTTCTGATACTGAGGCAGCCATGGCCTTTGCCTACCTTAAGGATGGTGATGTCATGCTCTATCGGGCTCTAGGTGGCTGCATTCGTCCAAATGTGATTCTCCGAGAGGGTCTGCATGGCCGTGAAATCACATGTGTAAGGCGCGTAGGCACTGTAACCCTAGGCCCCGAATTTGAGATACCCAGCTTGGAGCATCCTGACTACCTGGAGCCTGGCAGTGAGGGGCCTGGTCTGATTGACATTGTGATCACATGCAGCGAGGACACCACTGTCTGTGTCCTAGCGCTTCCCACAACCACAGGCTCGGCCCATGCACTCACAGCTGTTTGTAACCATATCTCTTCGGTGCGTGCTCTGGCAGTGTGGAGCGTTGGCACTCCAGGTGGCCCACAGGATTCTCGACCAGGTCTCACTGCTCAAGTAGTATCTGCAGGGGGTCGAGCCGAGATGCACTGCTTCAGCATCATGGTCACTCCTGACCCCAGCACCCCAAGCCGCCTTGCCTGCCACGTCATGCACCTTTCATCTCACCGGCTCGATGAGTACTGGGACCGGCATCGCAACCGGCACCGGATGGTCAAGGTGGACCCTGAGACCAGGTAATATGCACTCCCTGTGAGGGACATGAAGTGGGATCATTGTAAGGAAACACAGGCAGCTGTCTCCTGGCTTGCAGGTATCTCCTGGCTTGCAGGTGTCTCCTGGCTTGCAGACTCTGCCTGACAGCTGTGTTTTCCCTGCAGGTACATGTCTCTTGCTATTTGTGAGTTTGACTCGGATAAGCCTGGCTTTGGACCCCTTGTGGCTGCAGCCTGTAGTGATGGAGCAGTAAGGTGAGCCCTTAGGGCCAGTGGATGAAGAGACAAAGGGTATGAGTTCTCCAAGATGGGTTCTGAGATGCCTCTCCGCCCCCAGGCTTTTTCTCTTGCAGGACTCTGGGCGAATTCTGCATCTCCTTGCTGAGACTTTCCACCATAAGCGGTGTGTTCTCAAAGTCCATTCCTTCACTCACGAGGCACCTAACCAGCGGCGGTGAGAGGCAGTCCTGTATGGGTTGGGTAGGGGCTCCTGTGGTCTCCCATCCCTTTCATTGATTTGGATGCCTTCTCCTGCTTCCAGGAGGATGATCCTCTGCAGTGCAGCTACAGACGGCAGCCTGGCCTTCTGGGATCTTACCACCGCCATGGACCGTGGCTCCACTACCCTGGAGTCCCCAGCACACCCTGGGCTTCCCTATCGTGAGTACCGTGACCTCCCTTACCGCCTCCCACACAAGGTGAAGGCAGGACCCTAATAGCCATTCTCTTCCTCCAGAGCTGGGCACTCCCTGCTTGACCGTCCAGGCCCATAGCTGTGGTGTCAACAGCCTGCACACCCTGCCTACCCCTGAGGGCCACCATCTTGTGGCCAGTGGCAGTGAGGATGGGTCCCTCCATGTCTTTACCCTTGCTGTGAAGATGCCAGAGCTGGAAGAGGTTGATGGGGAGGCTGAGCGGGTGCCCCAGCTGTGTGTCCTAGAGGAATATTCTGTCCCCTGTGCACACGCTGCCCACGTGACAGGCCTCAAGATTCTAAGTCCCACCCTCATGGTCTCAGCCTCCATAGACCAACGGCTGACCTTCTGGCGTCTGGGGCATGGTGAGCCCACCTTCATGAACAGCACTGTGTACCACGTACCAGATGTGGCTGACATGGACTGCTGGCTTGTGAGCCCTGAGTTTGGCCATCGCTGTGCTCTTGGGGGTCAGGGACTTGAGGTTTACAACTGGTATGACTGAGTCATCTCAGTTGTCGGAGGACTGAGCATGGGCCTGCCTGTAGACAGTGGAGCAGGGATCTGCTGTCTCTGCTCATGCTCAGTGTGCTCTGAGGTGAGGCAGTACCATGGGTTCTTAACTCGGAGTACTCCAGTAGGGTGCCACCGTAGGTGGGCCAAGAATATGCCTCACTCTCTATATTGGGGTGAACTGTATTTATTTTGGCTTTAAGTGCCCAGCATCTGTGGAGTTTTGTCTTTTTCCCAGTTGATGATTTTGTAAACATTCCCAGCCTTTAGGCCCTAGATGTGGCTTAGTGGAGGGAGGCCCAGCATGGCCAAGCCTGTGTGGAAGACCTCACGTACTGCTCTCAGAAGCTGTAGGCGGGCAAACATCTGACCAAAGAGGTGTGGCCGAGGTTCCTGAAAGAAAAGGAAGCAGGCTCATCCTCTTGTTTCCCTGTCTTTACCGTGTGCACCCCACATTCCCAACAGACGCTCTTTTGCTGTATGCTTACCCCTAGAATGTGTACTCGGTTATAATACGAGCTGAAATCCATGCTGAGCTGCACTAGGAACTTGCACACCTAGAGACAGAGGTTGAATCACTGAGCTGTTGTCTTTGTTCTTGTGTGCCAACCCAGAATAAAGAATAGTGTGTAGTGTCTGTGCCTAGTCTGTCTGTGCCTCACCATCTCCGTGCGGACCGGGACGTGGAGCCCTGGGGTGCTGGCCAGGCTCACAGTCTGGCTCAGCAGGTCCAGGAAGGGAAGAACACTGTTGAAAAGCAGCAGCCACTCACCCTGTGGGAGACAAGGATGCTAGGAATACCAGTCCCAGCCTTCTGCTTGTGGCCGTTTCTCAGGAGGAACACTCACCTCATCATGGAGCAGTGAGAAATCCAGACTGCTCACGGGTGGGAAAGTGGGGTACAGACCTTGTTCCATGCCGTGTTGGTAACCCTCGAAAAGGGTGGCCAGGCGGGCACAGTTGTACATGACAAAAGTGCCACTTTTTGTACCCTTTGTGGAGATGGTGCTGTCGGCCAAGAGGAGCTAGGGAATGGGAATCCAGCTGTAGAGGGCATGGACACTATACCTTCCTCCTCAGTCTTAGTTCTGTGAAGCACCCAGGCTTACTTGGTTCTGTGGAGCTGTGCTTAGCATCTCAAACTTGATGGTGGCCACAGAAAGGACATCAAAGGTCTCGGTCCAGGCTGGATCTGGGGGTGGGAGATACAGATTGGTCAGTGTCTGCAGACAAGGAACAAGAAGTACACGTGTGGATGACCTGCTTGTACTCCAGGGCTCAACCAGGGTCTCCCAGGCATACCTTGTGCCAGGTCCCCACCATGCTTCAGTGCTGAGGCCTTACACACCTGAGCATATCTGAACCTAGAAAAGAAAGCCAGTGAGCAAGGTCCCAGTGAAGCCCTGACCCACATCTCAGCTGCCCTTGGCTTGGGTTGCCAACTCACTCACTTGTAGTACTCAGGGGCAGTCATCAGAGTGCCAGATACACCAGCTACTTTCACTGGGCCACAGACCAGGTGCTTCTGGGAAAGAGAGCGAGGTCTCGGTCCAGCTGGCACTACCTCCAGCCTCCACGGAACCTCCATCTGCTCCTTCTCTATCTTGGTTCTCCCAGTCTGTAACCACCAGTCTTAATACCTCAAGCCTAGGCCCTCAAGACACAGTCCACCATCACAGGACTTCTGCACCTGCTGCACAGGTCCCTAAGGTCATGTCAGTCTGAACCCATGGTCTAACAGGCCCTTTGGGTTTTTAAGGGCCTTCTGAAAACCTTCAAGGTGGTTCACCTTTGATTACCAACCTGCTTGTCAGGAGCCTGGTCATCCAACTTTTGCCAAAGCAGATCCAACTTTTGTTGCTGGAAGGCTTCCTCACAGCTTACCACGTGCACAACCATGCAGCCATTGACACCTGAGCCTGGATCCCCATCCTGAGTAGAGACAGGACAGTTACTACAAAGATGCAGAAGACCACTTCCGGCAGAGGTCAAGACTGGAGCCACTAACCAGGCCTGGGTAGCTGCCCTCTGGCCAGTGGCGCACGGCCTCCTGCAGCTCAGACAGCACAGAGAGCAGATCCTCCGTCACTACAGAAAACAGAGAGGTGATGAAGTGCCCAGCAGCGCCAGACCCCCTTCCCTGTTTAGGCCCCTGCCCTACCCAGACAGCTGTCTATGCTGGGGTCATAGCCAGCTGCGTGTCTCTGTTCTACTAGTTCCTTCAGACACACTCGGCCTAGGACGCCAGGTGGCAGTGTCTCCTCCTCAGAAACAGAATTAAGTTCTGCAAGCACACAGGTCCTCAGGGTTTCAGTCGAGGTGCTCTTCGAGGCAGCGGGCCAGTCCACCCGAAGTTTCTGCAGGAAAGTTGCCATGTGCGGATCCCGCACCGAGGGCACCAAGCACACACATACCCTACAAAGCAAGGGTGGGTGTCTCAGCCTGCGAACCAGGCCCCCCTGGTCTGTCCCCAAAGGTTCAGTCTTTTGTCCCTGCGGACTGGAACAGGCGCTTACCCATGAGCGCGTAGCGTCCGCACTAGGTGATCGGCCACGAGCACTGCACGCAGCTGGCTCAGGCGGAGTGTGTCGGGGTTGCAGCGCAGTGCCGGGCAATGCAGAACAATTTGCGGGCCTGGAGAGGCAGGCTTGGCGGGAATAGCATAGGAGGTCGGGGCACCGAGGACGCGCTCGAAGACCACGGGCCGCTCTAGTTGGAGCGATAAACCCGCGGGTGTTGGCGCGCAGCGCAGTACAGGGGCTACCCCTGGACCCTGCAGGCCGGCGACCGCACGGAACACGCCCTCTGGCACCTGCGGGCAGATGGGTGTGTAAATAGACCGGAGCTGGCCTGAAACGGGCTGGAGATCCCCGTCCAGTCGCACCCACCTGCCCGTCCCGGAAGCGCGCCTGGAGCGCACTTCGCGGCGCCAAGAAGTCTCGGACACGCAGGTGCCGGGCGTGCGTCTCCTTGAACCACACCGGGCTACCCGGCCCCACAGCGGCGTTAAGGGCCTCCAGCGTCTCCCCCACCCCAAGGCGCCCTGTCGTCATGGCGACCGGAAGAGTGAGCGGAACAGGAAGCAAATTATCTGTAGAGCTTCCGGGAGGTCCGTCTGGCTGGGGCGGGGATCCGGCGGTGGACCCTACTGAGTAGACCAGAGCCCTGGATCGTGCCGAGTGAGCTTACTTTCGACCCACCGCTTCCAGTGTTCCCTCCCGACGGCCTTTCCAGCATTTGTGAGCTCTAGACCCAAAATCTCGGGGTCATTTTTGCGCCTAGGTTTTTTTTCATCCTGCATTATTTTTGGTAGTGGGTCTTTGTCATCAGGCCAGACACTTTGTCATCAAAGTTTCACATCTTTGTGCTTATGTGATGTTTCATTTTTTTTTTGCCCCATTCAAACAAGATTAAAATGTCAGACAAATTGTTAATGGAATAAGGCTGTATCATTAAAGACGCTTTATTTATTTGGTTTTTCGAGACAGGGTTTCTCTGTGTAACAGCCTTGGCTGTCCCGG
This sequence comes from Peromyscus leucopus, assembly GCF_004664715.2. Classification (NCBI taxonomy): domain Eukaryota; kingdom Metazoa; phylum Chordata; class Mammalia; order Rodentia; family Cricetidae; genus Peromyscus; species Peromyscus leucopus. The sequence continues at coordinate 97,459,478 of NC_051069.1, read as the reverse complement.
AACTCACTTTGTAGACCAGGCTGGACTGAACTCAGAGATCTGCCTGCCTCTGCCTCCCAAGTGCTGGAATTAAAATCGTGCACCACCACGCCCACCTTTCATTAAAGACACTTTACTGCCTACTTAAAAAGCAAGCAAACAAGCAAGCAAAACAAACAAACAAACGAGTTCTTTCCGATCATTTGCATGACTTTCCTCGTTTGTGGTATGGGACGTCTTTATTCCCAATAAAAGTCCAATCTGATAAAATTGCACCTCTTGATACCTGAGGAATTATGATAATTTCCAGAATTACCAACCTTTACTGTTTTTCCTTTGACCAGGTGTTACCGGCACTGTGATCTTTCTGTAAATAACTGCCCAGTTTGAGACAAATGTGATCATGAGAAGACCCAACTAATCAGAGACCGCAGGTGGAGCACACTGCGGGAAAGCTTTCTTCTGTCCAAAGGCTTTCATTTCACTGTAACTTAAATCTCCTCCTCTTTCCCTAGTAATGAATGAATCCGAACTAGTGAACTTTGCTCCGGAGAAGAGTGAACTCTAGGGATAAGAAAAGTTTGGAAAGGCTCCTCTCTGGGCCAGGGCTCTGAGGCCCTGCTTGGGGGGTGCCGAAAGAGCACTGGGCGGACACGACATTCCCGATGGCTTCTTGGGTGCCCACTCAACGGGAGTGATCGTGTCATTCCAAAGCACTTTCCGTTCTGTAGGTAAGCTGCTAGCCGGGCTGAGACCCCCCGGCGAGTTGGTGATTTCAGCTACTTCTCTCCCTCCATGAAGACGGTTGGGGTGGTTTTTCCCCAGGAAGTGAAAAGCTATCTTTAGCGAGCTGCGGGCTGGGCGGCCCTGTGGGACTCACCGCCATTGCGGCCCTACAGAGAGGACCCAGGACCTCCCTCGTCAGTGTTCTCCGGGGATTCCAGAGAGGGCCATCAGCCTGAGCTCTTTCCGTCGTCTCTGCCTGAGGGTGCACCTGAGAGATGGAGATCAGAATGGCCCAGAGTGTTTCTAAGGGCAGAGACCACCTCATCTGGGCCAGGGCGCTGCTCAGGCAGGAGAGCAGGGAACGAAATCCAAGCGCAGCTGGAATGCTCTGGAGACAACAGCTGCTTTTGGGATTCCGTTGCCCGCTGTCCAGCCGTTGGAGGAGGGCTCCTGCCCCAGGTCACTCGCCCTGGGGCCAAACCGGAACCCGCCCATCCCTTTCCAGTGGGCAGACAAGCAGGCGGTGTAATCCAGTCTAGTGAGAATGAGGCGCTCACCTGGGCCCCAGAACAATAGGAGAAGGTGGGGGCCTCCCCCGGGACCAGGTCCCGATCCGGATTAGATCAGAAGGGCAGGATTAGCCCTGGGAGTCCCAAGCAGCAGGAGCCACTGGTACGGTGACTGGGCGGGCTTCGGAATCCGCCAGGAGGGAAGCGATCCCGTGGGACCCGAGGGGAAGTAAACCCACGCGTCGACTTCTGGGACACCCCAAGGCTCGGGGCTCTTTGTCCGGTGACGCTGCCAGCTCACGAAGTGCCAGGGGCCAAACCGGCCCACATAGCAGCGGCAGGACAGCCTTCCCCAGGACGCATTGCAACCGGCCCTGCAAGAACCCCATAGGCAAGCCCCGACGGTGTCGAGCATCCCACCCGTCTAGTCCAGCGGATGGAAAGCGCGACCAAGTTCCCCTGAGACCAGGACAGAACCGGTGCGCAGAGATGCCCAAGCGCGCGCCGCCAGCGACTCTTGTGCCCGTAGGCCCTAGACTCGGCTCAAGACACGGGGAGGGAGACGCTCGGTCCGCGCACGCAGAGCGCGCGTGCACGGAGTGATGCTCCAGGCGCTGTCTACTTCGCGTCTGCTCCGGTTCGGCCCAGTCGGTCCCACCGAGCAGCTACCCCGGCACGGCCACGGCGTGCCCTTCCGCTGGCTCTAGCTGTCCGAAGACTTGGAGCCATTTTAAGGAGAAACCATCTGGCCACACCCCCTCGCGCTCCCGGGAAGCCAATCCACGCCCGGCCACGCCTCTCCTGGAGCGCCGCGCCGCCGCCAACGGTCGCACGGGTGACGGTTGGGGAGGGCAGCGATTTGGAGACGAGCTAAGGAAACCTTAGCCGTGGGCCCCGCCCACGGAGCCCGGCTCTGCAAAGCCTGGGATTAGGGGCCTGGGGGCTGGCACCGCACCTTGGCCAGGTGTTCACAACAGGACCAGGTGCGCAGCCGCCCCGCCCCGGTCCCCGGGAGCCCTGAATAATGGCTGAGCACCCGAGGAACAGGCCCCAGCCGCGGCCTAAAACAATACCCTGAGGGCACCCGTGCTAGCAGGTGTCCCCCCTCCTTAGGGACAGTCGGTGGAGGCCTGCCTGGGGCGGGTGGGCAACAGGTGCTGACACCAGAACCGCGCCTGGGGACGGAGTCGGCTGAGACAGATGTCCGCGCCCACTGCGCCGGGCAAGTTGCGCGGCGCCCTCCGGGACGCAGGGGGCGCTGTGGCCGCGCGGAGACAGACAGCATTGCGATCCCATCACCCCTCGGACCCCGAGTCCAAGGCGCCGTGCAGCCATGGCCACCGCTCTTGGCTTTCGCTGCCTGTCGCGAGCGCAGCCTGCGCGGCTCTGCCGGCGGCGCGCGGCTCTGCTGTGGTGAGCCCCCCGCCCTGCCCCTGCCCCCCGGGCCCCAGACCTGCCCGTCCCGGCCTAGCCACCGGCCCTGACTCGAGCTCTCCGCAGGACCCCGCGCCGCAGCCACCGGCTCTCTCCCGCGGACGACGAGCTGTACCAGCGGACTCGCATCTCCCTGCTGCAGAACGAGTTCCCGCAGGCCGTGTACATTGACAGCTACAATAGCAGAGGCTTCACCATCAACGGAAACCGCGTGTTAGGCCCGTGCGCGCTGCTCCCACAGACGGTGGTCCAGTGGAATGTGAGCCCTACCCTGTAGTGAAATTGAAGTCGAGATCCAAAAACCATTCCCTCCTAGCAAATCTAGCTTTATTTTGTTGCCTCTTTAGCATGGCTGTGGGAAAAGGCGGTGTAGATTTGACGTGTTGAATGGCCTCTGCTCCCATACAGGTGGGATCTCATCAGGATATCACTGAAGAAAGCTTCTCCCTTTTCTGGATGCTGGAGCCTAGAATAGGTATGGGGCGTGGGTAGATCTGGGTCCTAAGGCTATCTCAAACCCTCAACACTTGGTGCCCTCTTCCTTAGAGATTGTCGTGGTGGGCACTGGAAACAAGACTGAGCGGCTGCACTCCGAGGTACTACAGTCCATGAGGCAACGGGGCATCGCTGTGGAGGTGCAGGACACGGTAGGTCTTCAGACACGGAAATCCTACCTCGTTCAGGCCCACTTAGCCAGGCATGCTAATTCTGATGTTTCCATTGCAGCCCAATGCTTGTGCCACTTTCAACTTCCTGTGCCATGAAGGTCGAGTGACGGGAGCCGCCCTCATTCCCCCTCCTGGAGAGACTAGACTCACTTCCGTGGGTCAAGCTGCCGAGTGAAGCACCAGGAACAGTCAAGGACCCCCATTGTCTTCCCGCCTCCCTTGGTACTTTCAACACTTGCCCAGGATAATGACTTACACTTCCATGTACAAGCATCAGTTGTGTTACTGGGTGTGGTTGCTGACTGGGGGGTTGGAAATCTAGGGTTAATCATCTTCAGACAATGTAGGATTCTCTAGCCCTTGAAAGGCTGGGAGGCAGTGTTCACTACTTGCTCATATGCAGATTCAAGGGGACGCCAATAGACTTTTTAAAAAGGACGTATTATGTATAGTGTTCTGCCTGCATGTATGTCTGCACACCAGAAGAGGGCACCAGATCTTGTTATAGATGGTTGGGAGCCACCATGTGGCTGGTGGGAATTGAACTCAGGACCTCTGGAGGAGCAGCCAGTGCTCGTAACCTCTGAGCCAGCTCTCCAGCTCCCTTTTCCTGACTTCTTTAGAGCTAAAACTAACTCCAGGTCCACACAGTGTGTTTATCTCATGGCCCAGTGCTCTGCCAGAAAGGAAAGGACTATATTTTAGCATGTGTGATGGTAGGTACAAAGTCCCATGTGCCTACTGAACTTAAAGATCAGTTGTCACTTTTTTTTTTTCCAAAACTTTTTATTGAAAAATTCAAGGCATATACTGGATCTCTTCAGAAAAGCCGCTTTTCATACCTGCAGACAGAGACCACCTGTGAGTTCAGGGCAGGAAGGAGGAGGTCAGAGGCTGGCAGAAACTCCCACTCAGGCATAGGGCTACTTACGAATGAAGGCTGTGGACACCACCTTCCACCTGAGCCGAGGATGTTCTCTTCTCAAATTTCAGCTCCCCAGAGTACATCATGGCTCTGAGGAAAGGCAGGTATTAGATGCAGACAGTAGCTGGCCTTTGTACCACTCCCTCTATTCATGTCCCAGCTCCCCAAGCTCACCGGACTTGGGTTAAACTCTTGGCACCAATGTCCTGACAGGAATGCTGGATGCCAGCAATCAAGTAAGGGACGAACTTGTGGATAGACCCTTTGTCCTGCACAGCCCCAGAAACTCCTTGGGCCACTTTGATTTTGTCAGCTTCACTGTTGGAATAGGCAAAGAAATTAGCAAAGTTGCCATAGGGATGGGACTACATGCAGGGCTTGGTGGAGTGACTTGTTTGCCTGTACTACCTGAAATATCGGTTCTGGCTGCTGAGATGCTTGTCCATGGCATCAAGAGAACCCATACCACGGTACTTCTTTAGCCGGATCCCATCTGAGAAAAAGTACTCCCCAGGGGCCTCGGTAGTAGCAGCCAAGAGGGAGCCCATCATGACTGCAGACAGATAAGTAAACTAAGGCAGAATCTGAGCAATACAGAAAAGGGCATACCACCTGGCCCTAAGGTGACTAGGCCTTACCTGTAGAAGCCCCAAGAGCCAAAGCTTTGGCAATATGACCCACATTTTGGATTCCTCCATCAGCAATGACAGGAACACCAAAGCGCCGAGCATACTCAGAAACCTTGTACACGGCTGTTGCTTGGGGGCGCCCACAGGCCAACACTGTTGAGAGATGGAGGAACAGATGGATGTGTGATACTGGGGTGGGATACAAGGGGCCATTCACAGGACCCAGGAGCTCTGAAAGACCTATACCAAGTCAACAGCTGACGAAGAGATGTGTCTGGGATGGCTGCTGCTCATCTGCCTTGAATAATACAAACAGCTGTGCTGGCTTCACCTCTGCGTGTGCACGTGCATGTGTGCAGGGCTCGGGGCCCAGTGCAGCCTCAGGCACATGCAGTTTATAGCAGCCGGGAAGCCCCGCCCAGCTGGTTACAGATGGGGAAAGAATAATCGTGCAGTTAGTATCCAGAGGCACCAAGTCAGGCCTAGCCCTTCCTGCAGTGGGCAGTTCAGGCAAGGTCAGGGCAATGGTAACGTAGAAGAGAGAGCAGGCTCAAGAGTTGGTTGTCGAGCTATGCCTACTGCAGAGGATGTGGGCAGAGCAGGGCCTGCCTCAGGAAGGAGGTCCTGCTCTATGAGCACCCTAGAAAGGAGCTGTAATCTCAAGCAGCCCCCAAACCATGGTCTGTACATCTGTTTGCCCTGCCCACCCAACAGCACCACAAACCCTGGGAGCTACAGCTACAGTCAACCAAGCAGCCGGGCAGTGGGCAGCTGGGCCGGGCCAGTGCGCCGGGCCAGACTTACTATAGCAGCCCGTGACAGTAGAAGGGCATTTGGGGCTGTGGGACTTTATGTCTGGTGGGATCTTGGGAGCCGCTAAATAAAACAAACAGACCAGAGTTTAGAGAGGGCACAGAGCAGGTGCAAGGAGGCCAGGCTAGGCAAGGAGTGGCAGGTGAGGGTGACAAGAACTTGTCTTGCTTCCAGCCATGTCACCCATCCAAGAGGCCTGTTTGGCCCTAGAGTTGCCCATGTTGGAGGACTCAAGTGTAGTTTTCCTGAGAGCTGTTGGCCCCGATCAAAGCCTATTTTTACCTTCCTGGGTAATGCAGATAGAACCACATCCCATGCCGACTCGCAGAGCGTCCACACCTGCATCTATGAGGTTCTTGGCTTGAGCAGCAGTGACTACTACAGTGAAATAGAAGGGCAATGAGGGAGGGTCCAGGTGCTAAGAAGGGTCAAAAATCCTCACCCACCAGTGCGGCTTCTCTTACCATTGCCTCCAATGACTTGGAGATTGGGGTATTTCTCTTTGATGTATTTGATCATATTGATTTGGAAGATGGAGTTTCCCTGGGAAGAATCCTAGGACAGGAAGAAGTTCTATACCATGATATGGCAATCACCCCTTCGGTTCCACCCCAACTCATGTTGTAGCTTACCAAAACCACTACGTCCACACCGGCAAGGGCCAGTAAGTCCAGCCTATACTTGTCATCCTCGTGAGTGCCAATGGCCGCCCCACAGAGCAGCTGCTTTTTAGCATCTTTGGAAGCCAGTGGGTAATCACGATTCTTCTTCAGGTCTGTCCTGGCAATGATGGCTACTAGCTCATCATCTTCATTCACAATGGGCAACTTTCCTGAACACAAGACAGGACATGAATGAGGACCCTGAACATTTCTGTGCCCCTTCCCACCTTCAGGACTCACCCTTTTTACTGCGCTGCAGAATTTCATTTGCCTCCTTCAGAGTGATGCCTGCAGGGGCCACCACCAAATCTTCCCTCTTTGTCATGATCTAGACGAATCATGAGGACAGACGAGTTAGACCACGACCCTCTTTCCTACAGGCTACACTACCAAAGGACCACCATGATCACATCCAGGACCCCAACTGTCCCTCCTGACAGGCACTCAGTAGTCGTTATACCACTGAAATTAGTGATACTTGATCACACAGTACAGGGAGCAGCCTCTCATAGAGAAGGAAAGTCCACACAGGAGCAACGAGAACCAGAAAGGTCCTTAAGGACTAGGCCGCCATTAAGCATGGAAAACACAAAGCGTGAATGCTAGCAGACATTTTGTCACCAGAGTCCCTGCAGGGAGAAGGGATGCAGAAACCCCAGGAAGTAAGGAAACGGCTGGGGGTTTTGTGGTTAGTAATTCACACAGGTAAGAAAGTGCCTTTCTTCAGCCTGGGTTGTTACACCCTGGCTGTCTCCTACTATGGAGACCTACCTCTTCCAAGAAACGGTCATGCTCTTCCTCCTTGAGAAAGTCAATGTCCCTTGAGGAGATGATGCCCACCAATCGACTCCCCATTCGGCCTGTATCTGTGATGGGGATACCACAGAAGCCATGCCTGGCTTTGGCCTCAAAAACATCCCGCACACGATCCTTGGGGCTAAGTACTACAGGATCAGTGATGAATCCCTGTTCGTATTTCTGGAAGAGATGGTGAGAAGGTCATTGCATCTTTGAAATCACTTTCATCAGCCTCCTGGTCTAAAGCATAAGGGCTGGAAGCATGGTGCACTATCTTATGAAATGGGGTCTCCTCAGTAACTCACCCCCACAGTGGGAAGAAAAAACCCGTAGCAGAACAAACCCTCCACTCCCACCCCACTCCACCTCTGTATTCCCAGGAGATCCTGGCCACGATCCTTGCCCTTCTGACCTTCACTTTCCGAACTTCATTGGCCTGGAATTCAGGTGTACAGTTGTGGTGGATGAAACCAATACCTCCTGTAAGCTACAAGATGAACACACGCCAGTAAGTGACGACTTAGAAGGCACCCTGCCTTGTCCTCCCGTAACCCTCCAGGCTCACCGCCATTGCGATGGCCATTCCAGCCTCTGTGACAGTGTCCATAGGTGAGGAAACCAATGGGGTCTTCAGTGTGATCTTCTTAGTTAGAGCGGAGGTCAAATCCTGAGGAGATAAAGGACCACTAAAGGAAAACACAGCTTATTCCTCAGGATCCATAGAATGGCCCTGGGTGACCTGCATGCTCACCAGCAAGACCATTCCATTGACTCTACCCAACTCCCTAAACCCCATTTCTGGCGTAGCTCACATTAACAAACAGCAGCACCAGCTGGGTGTAATGGTGCACACCTTTAATCCCAGCACTCAGGAGGCAGAGGTAGGTAGATCTGAGTTTGAGCCCAGCCTGATCTACACTGAGAAACACTGTTTCGAAAAACCAAAACCAACCAACCAGCCAGCAGCCCCTTCCTCCCTCCTAGAGGAGACGTTCACAACTCAATTCCTAGAATGGGCATAGTGGCACGTGCCTATTGTAATCTCAGCACTCACTCAGAAGCCAGAAGCAAGAGGGCTGGTACTAGTTTGGGGTCAGCTTGGTCAACAACTAGTTCCAGATCCGCTACAAAGTTATACAGGGGCACAATTTCAAAAACAAAATAGAAAAACCTAGTCCCTTATTATACTCACCACTTGGTCCGCAGTGAAGTCGATATACCCAGGAAGAATGAGAAAATCGCTGTAGGAGGGAATTAGGCAGGACTCTCAGGCTTATAAAGAGACTCCAACTCCATATATCATCCCATAAAGCTCTGAGCAGGGAGCTGTACTCAGCCCGTGTGCCACAGGCAAGATGGCACTGGGTGGATTAGAGACGGGAGTCTTCTGCCAAGGAACTAGCTGTCATTAGTGCTCCTGCACAGACAATTCCATGCGTCCAGAGAACAGTCTCCAGGTTCAAGGACTACGTACTCTTGAAACGACCCTTTCTACCCCAGCCCTGGCTCCACATCTGTCAAAGTTATTCTCCGGAGATAAGTAATTCCCGGAACCTGTTCCCCATGTCCGCTCCCAGGAGAGCTTCAATGAAGCCCTCACCCGGCTCCCTTGCCTCCCCCAGATGGTTGCCCTAGACCCGCACTTGTAGGTGAGGCCATCCCCGCAGTTGAAGAGCTGCTGTGCGGTGAGTCCGTCGTCGGGCACGTAAGACGTGCCTCCGCTAATCAGGTAGTCCGCCATGACCAACGAGGAGCACGGACGCGCGCCTCCGAGGACCGCGCCGCAGAGGCCTCTGCCGTCTGGACCGCGCCAATATAAACCAGGCGATTTCGTCACTACGCCGCGTGCGTCGCTGACGCCAGAGCGTAGGGCGTGGGTATTTGTGCAACGCCCCATAAAGAGGCGTAGTTAGCTGGAACGAACGAACGCATGCTCATTGCATTCATAGGCCCTCCTGCCGGAGGGCTGTTTCCTGGCCCATCCCTCCCAGCGTCCCGCCCCTTCACAACGCCCCGCCCCCGAAGGCTCTTGGCCCATTCAATTAACAGTTTTGTTTCCACTTTCGCGAAAAGCTCCTCCCCCAAATAAAGACACATTATCCACTGAAGTGTTGAAAAGACGTGCTTGTCATTCTTAATAAACAACTAGAATAAGAATACATAAGAGAAAGAGTGGTATCTTTATATGATACACAAGTGTATGTTACAAGAATTCCATCAGGCACAGGAGCCTCAGGTTTAAGGCCTCAATGTTAGGCCAAAAAAGGGGGGGAAAAAAAAAAGGGCATGGTAAAGTTTTTAACATCTATGTCACTTGTCATAAAGGAGGGTGTAATAGAAATTGTCTTTAATAAAATCATAATTGAAGTTCCCCGCATTTTTCTTTCATTAAGATGCTAAGTTTATGTCTGAGCACGAAGAAAAAATTGTAGCTCCATGTAGTCAGTCAAGCCTGCCAGGCCAAAGTGAAGGTCACGTAGAGATTCCCAGGAGGGTAGATCCATCAGCAGCTCCATCTTCCTTGAGGAAGGGAAGGGCCCATATTTGTCCCACAACAGTCCAAGCCCCTTTCCCCATGCCCCAGACAAAAGAAAAAAAGAGAAAGAAAAAGCCAGCCACTTCCTAGGACATCCGGCTGTCAGAAAACCCAGAGCATCATGAACCAAGGGTTCTGCCCAGGTCCATGAAGATGGAAAGGGGCAGCGTTGTCTTTTACATTTAACAGAAGTAGCCTGAAAAGCACTGTAACTACAATTAGAAAAGGAAAAAAAAAAAAAAAAAAAAAAAAAAAGGAAGAACAAAGAAAAAAGGGGAAAAAAAAATGGAGGCCTCTTCTTTAGTGTAAAAGTCATTGTCTGGTTTTTCCTGGATTTTTTTTTCCTACTGTGGCTGAGGCACCTCAGTGCATGGTGGTCGCGCTGGCCACGGCAATGGCTTCTTGAATTTCTCGTATAACCAGGATCCGGGTCAGCATCTGTCCCATCTGTTCTCTGCTGATAGGCTGGACTGAGTACCAAATTGGGCTGTTGGGAGCCACCACCGGCTCAGGTGTCAGGTAAAAGGTGTCATTTCGGCCTTTCACACTCTGGGGGCTGAAGAATATTCCAGTAAAAGATGGATACTAGCATAATTTTAACACTTCCAGCTTGAGCCTCCAAAATATACATTATATGAAAAGCTCTTGAGGCAGCAGATCTGAAGTGTGACGCAGCTACAGAGTTCCACGGAGCTACACACCATGCCAGGAACTCAGCTGGGACCACTGTAGATGCCAGTGACAGTTGCCTCTCTCGTCCTCTATATAACACGCTGTGATCAATCACTCACTGTCCCTGCCTAGTGTTCCTCAGAATGTGCCCCTCAAGAAACTAACATTTCAATCTACGTAACAGTCACAGCAGACTTCCCCATCTACAAGATCTAGCTCCAGCTGTTTAATCATACTATTCTCTACTCCACCACTACATGTGTTACTAAGCTCACTTCCTCTGTAGTCTATACACAGTGCTGCATACTCAGTACTTAGCATACTCCATCATCTCCCAAGCATTCATTCAGCAATCCCAAAGGTAATGAAGGGCTGTGTGTGCCAGGTCTATATTAGGTACAGATGTTAAGGAAGTGAGCAGGAACAGTTAGTAGACAGCTCCTAACAAAGTCACACAAATACGAAAGAACTGGTGGCAGTTGAGTGCTACAGAGGAACTAGTCGGGAATGCTTCCTTGGAGGCATCCAGTCAGGAAGAGAAAGCTTAATGCCCTTGGATGCACAGTATGGTTATGGCCCAAAAGCAGCAGGCATGAACAAGCAATGGGAGTGCACTAGAGGTTTTGTTCATCATATAAGGATTATTTGTAGAGTAGTGAGAAACAAGTGAGGGTTTTAATCTAATAGAAATAGAAAGACCCCTAACCACAAAAGCTCCTTTTGACATTAATATGAAGAGAATATACCAAACTGCTGGGACAAAGAAAAAAAAAAACCTGAAAGGAACATCCCCCACCTATGTTGATGGCAGCAGTAACAAATCTGAGGCAGAATGGTACAGGACCATCTTCATTAAGTGATTAAAAAAAACCAGGCTTTGTATTTTTACACCTCCTCTACGAACAGTCAATGTCAGAGCCTGTCCTGGTGGTGCACACATCTAATCCCAGCAATCTTAGGTCAAAGGCAAACAGATTTCTTGTAAGTGAGACCAGACTGGCTCACTGAATTCCAGGCTACATAGAGAGACCCTGTCTCCAAAAGAGTAGCTGTCAAGAGTTCAGTGATCTCCTTTATATCAGAGTACTGTGTATATTACACATTTTGGCAGAGCAAACAAGTTATTTCTTTGGCCGGGTATGGTGGTACACACCATTACTCCCAGCACTCAAGAGGCCAAGGCAGGCAGATTCTGTTGAGGTCAAGTTTAAGGCCAATCTAGTCTAAGCGAGTTCCAGGACAGCCTGGTTTACAAAGAGACCCTGTTTTTTTAAAAAAAAAAAAAAAATCCAAACAAACAAAAAGTTATTTCTTTAGTAGTACGGGGGGTTCGGGTTCAATTCAGGGCACACCGGACAAGCAATCTAACCCGGGCAACCCTTGTCCCACTTTCTTTCAGCATCTGTGTGCATGCTTATTTTGTATGTGCATCTTGTCATAGGGAGGCATTTTGCAGTTTCAATCTGAGAGCAAATCATTTCCAAAAGCCAAATATAAAAGTCAGATTTAGTGGTGCACACCTGTAATTCCAGTGCTTGGAAGGTAGGTGAGTGAATCCTATCATCAACACACAAACACACACATTCACTTGTATGGTTAGTATAGAAGGCCTCCTCACCATTTGAAGAGGTAGAAATCGTATAGCTTGATGGGACACCTCAATGGATTCTCTGGATTCTCTGTCTGTTCTGCATACATGTCATCTGTAACTATTAAATAAACATGAGTTCAATCTCCAGGACTCAACAGGGAGAAAGAGAAAACCGATTCCTTCCACGTTGTGCTTTGTCCACTTGGAAGGTGGCACGTATGCAAAGACATGCATGTGTGTGGGTGTAAACACACACAAATAACTAAAAACAAACGCATACAGGACAGACCTGGCACTCGTGTATGTAATCCTAGATCAGTAACTTTAAGCATTCAACCACCTCAATGAGGAAATCCTGGGTAAAAAGGAAAGGGAGGAGGCATGGACAGTGACTAGGAGGAAACAAGTCATGTTCTCTAGGGCATCCCTGATTCTATGAGAAATGTTTGGAGTTTCTGGTCAAGGAGAAGGAAGCAGACAATCTATCCAGACAACTTCAACTGTAGATACATCCCCAGAAGGACAAAGGCAGGCAAGATAAGCAGCACTGGTTGCTGTCATTCCTGTTTCCTTTCACTACCTTTCTGGCCAGTCTGATGGATCCCAAGGGCCTTCAGATAACGAATACTCGTGCTTTTATCCTTAGGATTTGAGGGGTTCTTCTTTGTCTGTCGAAGGACCTTGGAGAAAGCCAGCTTCATGTGCTGATCTACTGTCTTCAACAGGAAGTACCTGGACCACAAGCGCAAGCAAGGCAAAAAGAGGGATGCCAGGAGGATACAATGACTTACCTTTAGCCCATCAGTGACTCAGATAAACCACTCCCCACTCCCAGGATCTGGGCAGGGCCATGTCTAAGCACATTGTCCTGAGTAAGAGCCATGTTAAAATGGATTGAAAGGGTCTGGCAAGGCTTTTGCACCTTACCATTTACTTATACAAAAAAGAAGCCAAATGGACCCCAACTAGCTCGCAATTTCTGAAATGTGTCAGAGGAACACAGAACTTCCTTCTGGTGTTTCTACTCTCTGCACTAGTTAGATGCCAGTAGTAGCTAAGCGCGTAGCTTCCAGAACACTTACTTGGTGTTAAAGAACATGAGGGTGGTGAGCAGTGTGGAAGGGGAATGTGCCCCAAGCTGCTTGCATTCCCACAGCATCTCTTCAGTCACGTGGCTGGGCAGAACATAGCCTAGGTAGAACAGAGCACCACTGCAACAACTGGATGACAGAGGTCCACAAACACTAGGACCAGAAGTGACAACGACTACACAGGAACAGTCTTGTTTTCCCAGACAGGGTTTCTCTGTGTAGCTTTCGGAGCCTGTCCTGGAACTCACTTTGTAGACCAAGCTGGCCTTGAACTCAGCCTCTGTGTTGGGATTAAAGGTGAGTGCCACCACCGTCCGGATAGACCTTGTTTCTACAAGTCTTAACGGGAAATATCCCTAGGATGTGGTTAAAAAATCTAGAGCTAGTTAAAGCAAAGACCCTTGGGTCACAATCAAATTTGTAGGGTAGAAACTGATAATGACTATTTGTTTGTCATTAAGTTTCAAGGTGCTGCTGCTCTGAAGAACCACAGGCATCTGTGGAGAAAAACATGTTTCTACGACTGTGGATACTTAATCCCTCTACACCCATCAAAGATTATTAGGGCAAAAGGAATGTGCTTAAGGAAAGTAAACTACATAAAGCTATAACCCAAACTCTGCTTATATACTTTAAGAAGCTTAGGTCATATTTTCTTTTCTTTAGATTTATTTTATGTAAATGAGTGTTTTGCTTGTATGTATGTGCATTGTGTGAACCGCCTGGTGCCTGTGAAGATCAGAAAAAGATATCTGACTCCCCAGATATGGAGTTACAGATGGTTGTGAAGCACTATGTGGGTGCTGGGAACTGAACCCAAGTCCTCTGCAAGAGCCCGAATCATCTCTCTAGCCCTTAGATCATATTTTCAGGGTGTTTAGGCATAGAGACTTGGAAAATATATATCCACCATTCCTGGAAAGCAAGGTAATTTCATGAACAAAAGGGAAGGCTACATGTTTCCTCCAATATACTAGGTATTACTCTCATACCTGAGTAAACATATAGCTACAGCGCTCAAAAGACCAACAGTCTGAACCTGGATAAACAGTAACATGCTATTTGATTTGACCACTATGGCACCTTCATGTGTTCAAGTCTTTTAAAGATGTGCAAGTATCTGTATACTGGGGACATGTCTAGCAGATGCGCTGACACAGCCTACTTCTCCAAGACTTTTAAGATGCCATAGTCAGAAAGTAAAGGTGGCAATTCCTAACAGGAAGAAAAAAATTCTGCTCGATACAGTCCTCTTCACTTTTTCTCCCCTCCCCCCCAAAACAAGGTTTCTCTGTTTAATAGCTCTAGATGTCCTGAAACTCACTTTACAAAGCAGGCTGGCCTTGAACTCATAGAGATCTGCCTGCCTCTGCCTCTGAGTACTGGGATTAAAGGTATGCGCCATGCTGCCTGACCCAACAGTCCTCATTTCTATGATTACTTAAAGCACTTCCATTTCTTGAAGGCATTTCTGGCTCTTTTGTTGTTTCTTTGATTCACTGATCAAGTCTCTCCCTGATGCTTAGGCTACCCTGCAATTCAGTATGTACCCTAGGCAGGCCTGGAACTTACACCCTTACCATCTCTGACACAGGAGTGCAGGAATTGCAGTGTTCAACCACGTCTGCAGCCTCTGGCCTCGCTCTGGTCTATTTACTCTGTCCATTGCAGCAAAGCAGCAATGCCAAGCACTCTCTTCTTTCCATGCATGAAGCCCTACAATATAGGATGACCAGCAGAGCAGAGCCCTCTCCTCAAGGAAACCATGGCATATTCTGTTCTTGGCGGAGGACGTTGCCACCTGCCTCCTCAACAGTTTATATTTTTTTTCTTTCCTAACTTTATTCTCATTTATGTAATTAAAAGGGATTTTAATAGGTTGGGTAGTGGTGGTGCATCCCTTCAATCCCAGAAGCACTCAAAAGGTAGAGGCAGGAGGATCTCTGTGACATCTGTGACAGCCTGGTCTACAGAGTGAGTTCCAGGACAGCCAGGGCTACACAGAAAAGCCTTGTGTGGAAAACCAAAAGAGTTTCTTAATACCTAAGAACCAGGACTTCTCAGCATTTCTTTTGAGTTCCAGGATAGCCTGGTCTACATAGTGAGCTCCAGGGCATCCAGGGGTACATAGAGAGACTCTATCTCAAAACAAAGAACAAACAAACAAACAAACCAAGTCCTAAACAAAAAAAAAAAAAGTTAAATGCTACAGAATAAATGAGAGCAGCATGAGCTACATAAGACCTTGTCTTTTTTTTTTTTTTTTATTATGTGCATTGATGTTTTCCCTGCATGTATGTCTGTATAAGGATGTCAGATCCCCTGGAATTTGAGTGACAGACAGTTATTCAACTTATAACAGTAAGCTGCCATATGGATGCTGGGAATTGGACCCAGGTCCTCTGGAAGAACAGCCAGTGATCTTAACTGCTGAGCCATCTCTCCAGGCCATAAGACCTTGTCTTAAAGAGACAGCATCTTTAAGACATTCAGCAGTTAAAAGAACTGGCTGCTTTTCCAGAGGACCCGTATTCTATTTCGAGAAGTCACATGGTGGCTCAACCAGCTATAACTCCAGTTCTTCTTGCCTCTGTGGTCATCACACATATACACATAGTACACAAGACGTAACACCAAAATATTTAATTAAAAAAATCCAAGAGGGTGGTTGGTCGAGTGATTGTCTAGTATGCACAAAGGGTACAACTGCCAGCACCATCTACACTAGGGATGGTAACACATACCTGTAACTGCAGAGCTTGGGTGATGGAGGAAGGAGGATCAGAAACTCAGTCACCCTGTGCTATATAGTTTGAGGCCAGCCTGGGATTTGTTAGACTCTGCCTCAAACAAACAACACAAAGACACAAAGGAGTTTTAAATGCACATTGCTAATTGAAAAATGAATCACAAGAAGGATAAATAAGTCATCCCAATTGAGCCATGATGACATTTTGGAGGCAAAAATAGGCAGATATGTGTTCTATGGCGATATATGCCCTTAATCCTAGCACTTTGGAGGCAAAGGTTGGTAAATCTCTCAAGTTCCAAGCTACCCAGGACTCACTACACAGTGAGACACTGCCAATCAATCAATCAATCAATCAATCAATCAACCAAAGAATCAGTGGAAGCAGCTATGACATTCTAGGAAAAGCAAAATTATGGAGATATTAGAAAACTATCAATGGTTGACAAAGGCTTTGGGGAAAGTGATAAATGAATGGGAAACAAATTTTTAGAATAAATATTTTGTAGTGATGAAGAGAGCACAGTGGTTAGAATGCAATCTGTACTTTTAGAAGACTTAAGTTTGTTTCCTAGCAACCAACACCAGCTCTAGGGAGAAATGATGCCCTCTTCTGGTCTCTGCAGAAACCTGCACAGATGTGGTATATACACACAAACATTCTGTACTGATACCATAATGATGGATACATGTATCCATACCTTTACCAAAACCCATTAAAGGTCTAAGAATGAGCCCTACTGTAAAACTATGAACCTTAGACAATGGGAACTTCTATTTTGGACACAGGGTTTCAAACATATACTGCAAACTGAACTTAAAAATCCAGATCATCCTTGACTCTACCTCCCAAGTGCTGAGATTACAGGCATGTACCAGCACACCCAGCTTTATACAGGAATAGTTTGTAATTCCTCCTCAGTTTTGCTGGACCTCTAAAACTATCCAGGGGAAAAATATACATTAAAAAAAAAAATTAACTAAGATATTCTACTGAAAACTTGTATTATCATTTATTTGTTTGTTTGTTTTTGTTTCTTTATGAAACAGGAAACAATCCTGGCTGTCCTGGAACTCACTCTGTAGACCAGGTTGACCATAAATTCAGATTCGCCTGCCTCTGCCTCCTGGAATTAGAGACGTGTGCCACCAATGTCCGGCAAAAACTTGTATTCTTTTGACATAAATATTATCCAGGATGCTGGCTTTGGATAAATCCATAGTTATATTCTACAGATACAATGGTTCATAATTTTTTCTTTTGAATCAAGGTCTTGACACATAGCTTAATCTGGCTTTGAATTCAAGATCATCCTATCTCAGCTTCTGAATGTTGAGGAAAAAAAAAATCAGTAGGACAGTTAAAAAAAAATTTTATTTTTTATTTTTTTTGGAACTCACTCTGTAGACCAGGCTGGCATGGAATTCACAGAAATCGGGCTACCTCTGCCTCTGGAGAGCTAGCATTAAAGATGTGTGCCCACCATCACCTGGCTTGCTTTTTTTTTTTTTTTTTAATTAAAACCAATCAGGGAAGGATTGAATAGGTCAACAGGATCTAATGTTCCAGACAGGGAAGATAGTTTGTTGTTGGAACTCACAGAAATCAGCCTGCCTCTGCCTCCCAATTGCTAGGATTAAAAAAATGGACTATCATGCCTATCTGAAAACCAAAACTTAGGGGGTGGAAGAGATGGTTTGATGGTTTAGAGCAGAAGATCTGGACTCAATGTTCAGCACTCAAACGGTTGATAACCATTTGTATGTAATTTCAGTTGCTAGGCCAGCAGAAGGCACTGGATTCCCTGGAACTTGAGTTACAGATGGTTGTAAGCTACCATGTGGGTGCCAGGACTTAGAACCTCAGTCCTTTGCAAGAAACAAGTAATGATGATTCCAAGTTTGTTTTATTCACTTAGTTTTTTCTCAGATAATGGTGTCACAATTCTGCCCACACTGGCCTTAAACTTTTTGCTGTTTCATACAAGCAATCTTCCTGTTTTAGCCTTCCTACTAGTTGGGATGTCAAGTACATTCTATTACTCCTGGTTATAATTCTTTTTTTGTTTCTCAAGATAGGGTCTCTCTGTGCAACTGCTGTGGCTGTCCTAGAACTCCCTTTGCAGACCAGGCTGGCCTCGATCTCATGGATCTGCCTGCCTGCCTCTGCCTCCCAAGAGCTGGAATTAAAGGCTTGCTCCACCACCATCCAGTTATGATTCTTTCCTTAAGATTTATTTGTTATGTATAAAGTGTTCCGCCTGCATGCCAGAAGAGGGCACTAGAGTTGAGCCACCATGTGTTGCTGGGAATTGAACTCAGGACCTTCAGAAGAACAGCCAGTGCTCTTAACCACTGAGCCATTTCTCCAGCCACCCCCCCCCCTTATGATTATTTTGATTAATAAATTTGGACAAGAAGAAAAGTTGTTAGTAATCACACCAGTTCTGGACGCCCCCAGTGTTACACACTGGGATCAACAGGACAATCTGTTGAACAGTGTTCCTTTCTTATCAGGGAAACCATCAGAGACTCAAAACTGTCCCTTTCCCCCACATTATAACTGCAGCCAGCCAAAGATGCTACCTATGTTTTTGTTTTGATTGAGTTTTCTTGTACTTGCTTTTGTTTTTGAAATGCTACCTATGTTTTTGTTTTGATTGGGTTTTCTTGTAGTTGCTTTGGTTTTTGAGATAAGATCTTTCTATGTAGCCCTGGCTGGCCTGGAACTCAGACAGATCCACCTGTCTCTGCTTCATGAGTGCTGGTGTTCACCACACCAACTTAGTTACCCATCTTCTTAAAGTGCAAGTGGAGGGTGGGAGACAGGGCTCAGTGGTTAAGAGCATGGGCTGCTCTTCTGGAGGACCCAAGTTCAATTCCCAGAACCCACACGACTGCTCACAACACTCTCACACAACAGATACACATGCAGGCAAAACACCAACGTACATTGAAAAGAAAGAAAGACAGAGAGAGAGAAAAAAAGAAGGGGGGAGGAGGAGGAGGAGAAAAAAAAGAAACTCAAGTGGAAAAGAAGGAAATTCAAAGACAAGGGAAACTCTTACCAAGTGGAGTAACCCGGGGCTGGACATCCTTCAGAACTTCATGCAACCACTCCGTGAAACGAACATAGTAAAGATCAGAAAATATGTCATCTACTCTTCCATTTTCAAAAAGATACTAAAAGAAAAGTAATTGACAAATGTTACCAATAGTCTCTTAAGTAAAATCTTTGGAAAAACACTTTTTCACTACCACCAACCACTTCCTTACCCTACTCATTCTCTCCAATAAAAAGAACTATCCAGCTGGTGTTATTTCCACAGCATACCTCGAATCACATGAATATACCTTTATGTTTCTGAGAGCTGAATTAATGAGGGATCTTTTGTGAATACTATCCATATAAGCAAGGCATTGTCGCAAAAAATCTTGGAGGTGGAAGCTGGAGACATGGTTTATCAATTAAAAGCACTTACTGGCCGGGCGGTGGTGGCGCACGCCTTTAATCCCAGCACTCGGGAGGCAGAGCCAGGCGGATCTCTGTGAGTTCGAGGCCAGCCTGGGCTACCAAGTGAGTTCCAGGAAAGGCGCAAAGCTACACAGAGAAACCCTGTCTCAAAAAACCAAAAAAAGAAAAAAAAAAAGCACTTACTGCTCTTACAGAGGACCCAGGTTCAGTTCCCAACATCCACACAGCCCCTACTGCTTACACACAGTGCCCATACATACACAGAGGTACTCACACATACACACGAAATAAAATGACTCTTAAAAATCACAAATAGAATCGGGAACTGGAGATGGCTCAGCTGTTAAGAGGACTGAATGTTCTTCAGGAAACCTGGATTGAATTCCCAGCATCCTCATGGCCACTAATGATTGTCTGTAACTCTAAGATCTAACACCATCACACAAACATACATGTAGGCAAAACACCAATGCACGTAAAATAAATCATAAAAAAAAATCACGATAGATGCTGGACATGGTAGTGCATTTCTTTAGTTGCAGCACTCAGGAGGCAGAGGCAGGCGGATCTCTGTCAGTTTAAGCCTAGCCTGGTCCACAAAGTGAGTTCCAGAACAGACAGGGCTGTTACAGAGAAACCACATCCCCCAAAACAAACAAACAAACAAACAAACAAATAATAAAAAAATAAAAAGGACAGAGGTGGATAGAGGGTGGGCATGATATCTTCTTATTAAGAGTATAGTGGTAACACATGCAAATCTTTTTCTTTCTTTCTTTAATTTGTTTTAGTTTTTTTTTTTTTTTTTGGTTTTTCGAGACAGGGTTTCTCTGTGTAGTTTTGCGCCTTTCCTGGGACTCACTTGGTAGCCCAGGCTGGCCTCGAACTCACAGAGATCCGCCTGGCTCTGCCTCCCGAGTGCTGGGATTAAAGGCGTGCGCCACCACCGCCCGGCTTGTTTTAGTTTTTTGAGAGACTCATTCTGTCACCTTGGCTGGCCTACAATTTACAAAGTAGAACATACTGGCTTTGAACTCAGAGATCTATCAACCTCTGCCCCCACAACCCTGCTGGGAATTAAAAGCAGATGCTACCATGCCCATGTTTAATTTTATTTAGATTTATGTGTATGAGTGCTTAATCTATACATATTTATGTGTACCACATGGTATGCCTGGTGCCCTCAGGGGTCAGAAGGAAGAACTGAAGGTAGGGATGGCTGTGAATCACCATGTAGGTGTTGGGAACTGAACACAGGTCCTCTATAAGAGCAGTAAGTACTCTTAGTTGCTGAACCATCTCTCCAACACATGTAAGTCTTTTAAATGGAGATTACTAGACTAGACTCCCTTCTATGAATAGAAACAGCATATGCGGTAACTCAGGCAGCCATGGCTTAGGACAGAAGGAAAGGAGTAACTGGAAGGTACCCGCTCTCACAGCCAGCCCACAGTGCGCTCCAACAGAAAAACAAGCCCTCTACCACCACACTGGGGCCCTACTCTGGAGCCTTGAATGGAAAAATCCACCTCTGCTCCCCAAACTGCCAATCTACAAGTCTCTGTTATTCTGAAAAACCAGAGATTTGTATACAATTTTAACCATACTCCTTCAAACAATTGTTTTGTATTAATGTAAGGTACAATAAAAGCTATACTCGAGCACCAGATTGAGTAACTTTATGAAAACTACGCACTTACTTTAAGAAAATATAATAAATAAATGATTTTAATTTAAGAAAAAAAAGCTAATCACTAAATACTTTCCACCATCAATTCTGGGGATGAAATTCAGGTCACTAGGCCTGGACAGCAAGTACTTTCAAGGGCTGAGCCCCTTCACTAGCCCTCATGGTTTTCTAGGTGGTAAAATTATACATACTTATTTGCATATATTCTTTTTTCTAAAGTGAACACACAGGCATTAAAAAAGAAAAAAAAGGCAGGATCTATGTAGCCTTGGCCAGCAGAAACTCAAAGACCCTGACTGCTGGGGTTACAGGTGTGCTGCATAGTCCTTCTATCCCTTCTTGTCATTTCCCTAAATTAGAGTAATGTGAAACATCCACCGGGAACACAGTTCTGTCAAGATGGCTTCCTACCTTTTGTATGCACAGGAAGATGTAGTAGAGCACGTCTGGGTCATAGGGTTCCCCTTCTCCATTTCGAGCTTCCCGTGTCATTAAACAGAGGCCGTAATTCAATTCGGCCACAGCAGAGGAGATCAGATCTTCTTGGAATCGGAGCAACTGGCGCCCTGTGACACAAGTCCTAAGGGTGAATGGGAGTCCTGGCAATAGTGATGTCTTAACTGGTTGTTCACACTGCTAAATGGAGAGACCATACTGCCCAACAGGGTCTAGGCTAGGAGTGGCCGTTTGCATCTGTAATCAGAACTGTTCTATTAACTCAGTAACATAGGCTGTTACACTATTACACCAATAGGTTTCCTTTCGCTAAGGGCCAAGAAATGAAAACAGAAAACCCAGAAACCACACTCTAACATGAGCAAGTACATCAAGACAGGCTCTGAGCACAACGCACTGGCACTTGCCAGTTCTCCCCAAATCCCTTCTTCCTTGGTCTTTTGTGGACTCTAGAAACTCACATACCTAAAAATTTAGTCTTGGGCAAATCCCACAAATCCTGCTCATTTCACAGGGTGAAGACTACATCCTGTTCATCATGACACAAAATATACTTCCAAGCACATTCTCTAGTCCTCAGAGCCAGAGGCTTCATGCCTGCCGTTCTGTTTCTCTTCCACTTGAGACCCACCCCAGCCCCCGGCTCCCCAGTACTCACTCCCAATGGGGGCCAGTCTGTTTTGAGCATCTTTCTCTAACTCAGCATTCTTGGTCTGAGCCCAGTTTTTCCACACTTCAAGCCCTTCTTCTGGCTTCAAAGAATTTGGAAGCAAAAGTTCCGGTGAAGGCTGTGGCTGTGACTGTGGCTCAACTTCAGCAACCTGCACAGTCTGTGCCTAGGGACAGAAACCATCAGAGCAGGTCAACACTGTTGTTCATTAGGTCCTTTGATACAATGACAGAAAGATGAATTTTTTCTTTCTTTCTTATTTTTTTTGGGGGGGGTTTTTCGAGATAGCGTTTCTCCGTGTAGTTTTAGTGCCTATCCTGGATCTCACTCTGTAGACCAGGCTGTCCTCGAACTCAGAGATCGCCTGGCTCTGCCTCTCGAGTGCTGGGATTAAAGGCCTGCACCACTGACGCCTGGCCAGAAAATGAATCTTAACTGCTCGTTCAACTAGGAAAAACAAAAGCCAACTCCTTTTGCTGTCCTAGTTTCACTTTGGAGAGTTTATCCTACCGCACAAACAGCAATGGCAGCAACATAACTGGGCCAACACAATGTTTCTCAGCTCTGACTACACCAGTTCTCATTTAATATTTTTGTTACATTTTTAAATTGTATGCACCTGTAAGTGCATGTGTGCCCTCGGTGTGCCTGTGAAGGGCAGAAAACAACTGTGGAGTCAGTTCTCTCTCTCCCATGCGGTTCTAAGGACTGAATTCAGGATGACAGACGTGATGAAAGCGCTGTTGCCCACTAAGCCATTTTGCTAGCGCTTGATTCTCATTTAAACACACTAATATAAACAGAGCATGGCAATACAGGATATAATACTGCCAGTACTTTGGAGGCAGAGGCAGGGTTGCAGGGTCACCTCAAGTTTGAAACCAGCCCAGGCTTATTGCAAATGCAAGGCCAGCTAAGGCTACAAGGAGGACTTGGTCTCCAAAACCAAACCAAAAAAAGAAAACTGGGTAGTGATGGTGTACACCTTTAATTCCAACACTTGAGACAAAGGCAGGCAGATCTGATTTCAAGGCCAGCTTGGTCTACAAAGCAAGTTCCAGGACATCCAAGGAGAAACCTAGAGAAATACACACAGAGAAACTTCCCCCAAAAAAGACAAGAAAAAGAAACATACATGTAAAAGAAAACAACAACAACAAAACCCTACAAGGTCAACACCTCAAATTGCCCTAGAATCTCTCCAAAGGGTAGAGTCCAAGTTTCAGTCTTTTAAAACTCCCTAAGGGGCTGGAGAAATGGCTCAGAGGTTAAGAGCACTGGCTGCTCATTTATCTAGAGGTCCTGAGTTCAATTCCCAGCAACCACATGGTGGCTCACAAATATCAGTAATGAGACCTGGTGCTCTCTTCTGGCATGCAGGCATAACACCATATACAAAATAATATATAAATAAATCTTTTAAAACTCCCCAAGTAAAAAGATTTTCAAACACTGCTTCGAAAATTCACTGTGCAATAAAACACTTAGGCATTTTATTAAAATGTCTATAAAGTGACTGAAAACATCTGGGTTGGGACCTAAGAAGGCCATATATCTAAGGAACTCCCAAGTAGAAACAAAGTTGCTAAACTGTAGATTACATATCCAATTCCAAATGTGCAGAGTAGGGATTCTGAGAATTTAGTTGCAAACCTGGTGGTATAAATCTGTAATTCCAGCAGTTGGAAGAAGGAAAAGAAAGGGGAGAGGGGGGAGATAAAGAGGTCAAGGCAATACATAGCTACATAGTGGCTTTAAGGCTAAATGGGTTAATTAAGACTCTGTTATCAAACAAAAACAAAACAAAAAAACCTCAGTTCTACCTTAAAAATCACCTAAACTGGTAGAAAAACACCCATATCTGGGGCCTATTTCCAGACTATAATTTGAGTGGTCTTCTATGATGAAGGACTGGAATCAGCACTGGTGCTTGGCTTACCACTTATGAAGCCCTAGAGTCAGTCTTCAGCATTTCAGGAGACAGGGTATATACAAGTATAATCCCGCCTGTAATCCTACAAGTGTAAAGGTACAAGTTCCAGGAAGCCCCTCCCTGATGAGATGGGCATGATCCATGCATACAATTCCCAGCATTCAAGGTTTCAGGCTGACTTCAAACTCTTGATCTTCCTGCTTTAGCTTCCTAAGTATGCTGGAACTACAGGCACGTGACACCATGCCAGCTTAAAGTTCTACTTTGCATAATTTTTCTCAAATTACATTTTCTCCCCTAAGAATATAATCCACAGCTGGGCAGTGGTGGACGCACACCTTTAATCCTAGCACTTTGGAGGCAGAGGTAGGTGGATCTCTGTGAGTTTGAGGCCAGCCTTGTCTACAGAGCGAGATCCAGGAAAGGCACAAAGCTACACAGAGAAACCCTGTCTCGAAAAACCAAAAAAAAAAAAGAATATATTCCATTTTCTTTCTTTCTTTTTCTTCTTCTTCTTCCTCCTCCTCCTTCTTTTTTTCTGTGAGACAGGGTTTCTCTATGTAGCTCTGGCTGTCCTGGAAACTTGCTATGTAGACCAGGCTGGCCTCAAACTCAGATCTGCCTGCCTCTCCTCCCCAACCCGTCAGTGCTGGGACTAAAGGCATTTGCCACCACTAAAGATAGGAGGCACTATTCTAAAATAATGGGCACATCACATCATCAATGATTTCGCAGCTAAGTTGTATAAGACAAGTGACATCTGTGAGTGTTGAGTTACAATTCCCAAAAGGTTAAACAACAGATCCCTAATACAGGTTCTTAGCTGTTACAACATATCTAAGTCTGAACAATGCTTCCTAAGCAACCCTACCAGCAACCCTTATCCCCAAATACCCCTAAAATCTGAAGAATATCAAGTAATTTCTTTTGTTAAATGATTTATTTTTATTTTATGTTTTGCCTGCATCCATGTCTGTGTGAGAATGCCAGGTCTCCTGGAACTGTAGTTACAAACAGTTATGAGTGCTGGAAATTGAAACCCAAGTCCCGAGGAAGAGCAGCCAGTGCTCTTTACTGCTGAAACTATCTATCCAGCCCCAAATATCAAGTAATTTCAATTGAAGGCAAAATTCTTCCTACGTGTTTGAAAATTTGCTCTCACACACAACTTCAACAATATACTTTTTCCTGTGACATGGTTTCTCTATGTATCCCTGGCTGTCCTAGAACTTACTCTGTAGACCAGAGGCTAGCCTTGAACTCACAGAGATCTGCCTGTCTCTGCCTCTTGAGCGCTGGGATTAAAGGCGTGCGCCACCGCCAGACAATAAAATACTTGTAACAGAGAGATAAAACCATAAGTGTTCATGGCATAGTGTTGAGACTCAAAAAAATGTTCCATGTTTGGGTAGGATTCTACCCTAAAGGAAATCTGCATAAATGCCATGATAGAGTACTTGTCTCACATTCACAAACCCTTGGCACCAGTCTCTAGTACTACTACTCATCCAAACCAACAAACAAAAAAGTTAAGAGCTGTTTAGTATCATGGGAAAACTTAAAATGAGGGGGGAATTGGTTAGGTTAGAAAATTAGACTACACTCATCCAAGTGGACTACACAGGAAATACATATTTACTAAAACTAGAACATTTGATGAGGAGGTATATAGTTACATATGAAATAAAGTTATGAATATAAATATATATGGATAAATATAAAAAATATATATGGAATAGACACAAAAAGGGTTAAGTGTACAAGACAGTCATGGAAATAAACTTGTTTTCTCTCTATTCAAACTATAATAGAGCTAGGTATGTAGCACTGTGGTATGCACATGCTTGACACAAAAAAATGAAAAAAAAGTAAGTAGTGATCAATGTTGACTAACTGATAAAATAGTATGTTCTGTATTTTCTTTCTGAATATTTTTCAAAGGATCTCTCTCTCTCTCTCTCTCTCTCTCTCTCTCTCTCTCTCTCTCTCTCTCTCCCTCTCCCTCTCCCTCTCCCTCTCCCTCTCCCTCTGGTCTGCCTCCTGAGTGAGTACCAGGACTAAATTTGTGCATGACCATGCCTGGCTCAAAAGATTTCTTGCATGCTTACATGAGTACATACACCTGACACCTATGTGCATATCTCAGCAGGGCAGGGAAGACAGAGGGTACATACACCCGTGTGCATAACTCAGCAGGGAAGACAGAGGGTACCTGCACCTGTGTGCACACCTCAGCAGGGCAAGGAAGACAGAGGGTACATGCACCAGTATGCACACCTCAGCAGGGCAGGGAAGACAAGAGGGTATATGCACCCGTGTGCACACCTGAGCAGGGAAGAGAGAGGGTATATGCACCTGTGTGCATACCTCAGCAGGGCAGGGAAGACAGAGGGTACATGCACCAGTATGCACACCTCAGTAGGGCAGGGCAGACAGAGGATTCTGCTCTATTATCAATCCTAAGTTTCCTCCCTTGAGACAGGTTGTCTCACTGGACTTCAAGTTCATCAGTTTGGACTAGGCTGGTGAGCCAATGAGTTCCTAGAATTCACTTGTCTCCCAGTATTGAAGTTATAGACATTTTTTGAGATGCCTGGAATTTTATGTGGGTGCTGAGCAATCTCCCCAACCCATCTTTTCTTTTTAATTTAAATTCTGCTTTACCCATATGGGTGCTTTGTCTACATGCATGTCTGTGCACACACCATATGTGTGCCTAGTACCCTTAAGAGGCCCGAGGGAGGCCAGATATGGTGGTGCACACCTTTAATTCTGGCACTCAGAAGGCAGTGGCAGGAAGACCTACCTCTGTGAGTGGATGTCAGCCTGGTTCCGAGTTCCAGAACAGCCAGACTATCTAGAGACCCTGTCTCAAAAACAAACAAACGGGGCTGGAGAGATGGCTCAGGGGTTAAGAGCACTGGCTGCTCTTCCAGAGGTCCTGAGTTCAATTCCCAGCAACCACATGGTGGCTCACAACCATCTAATGAGATCTGGTGCCCTCTTCTGGCCTGCAGGGACATATGCAGGCAGAACACTGTATACATAATAAATAAATAAATCTTAAAAAAACAAAAAACAAACAAACAAAAAACAAAAACAAGGCTGGGTGGTGGTAGCGCATACCTTGAATCCCAGCACTCAGGAGGCAGAAGCAGGCAGGTCTCTGTTGAGTTCAAGGACAGCCTGGTCTACAGAGTTCTAGGAAAGACACAAAGCTACACAGAGAAACCATGTCTCGAAAAAAGAAAATAAGGGTGGGGAATAGGGGGCAGAAGGAGGCAACAGATGCCATGGAAGTCAAATTATAGATAGTTGTGAACTACCATGTGGGCACTGAGAATCAAACGCAGGTCCTTTAGAAGGGCAGCAGAGCTCTTAACTACTGAGCCATTTCTCTATACCTTTTTTAATTAAAAAAATATTATGAGGCTGGAGAGATGGCTCAGCAGTTAAGAGCACTGGCTACTCTTCCAGAGGTCCTGAGTTCAATTCCCAACCATATGTTGGCTCACAATCTTTCGTAATGAGATCTGGTGCCCTCTTCTGGCCTGCAGGCAGACATACAGTTAGAACACTATACACATAATAAATAAATCTTAAGGAAAAAATTATTTATGTGTATATGCCTGTATATTTATATGTGCATATGTGTGTAGGTGCCCTTGGAGGCCATAAAGAGGGAATCAGTTTCACTGGACCTGGAGTTACAGTTGTGGGCCACACAATGTGGGTGCTGGGAATTGAACCTGGGTCCTCTGGAAGAGCGGCCAGTGCTCATAACTGCTAAGGCATCTCTCTAGCCCAATTTTCAACACTGACCTTAAATTTAGATTTCTGCCTCTGCTCTACAACACCCAACATCCTTTCTGTGTTTTCTTTATTCTTTTTTTAAGTAAGGTCGGCCAGGCATGGTCACCAACACCTTTTTCTTTTTAATATATATATATATATATATACATATTATTATTTTTTTTTTTTTTTTTTTTTTTTTTTTTGGTTTTTGGAGACAGGGTTTCTCTGTGTAGCTTTGCGCCTTTCCTGGAGCTCACTTGGTAGCCCAGGCTGGCCTCGAACTCACAGAGATCCGCCTGGCTCTGCCTCCCGAGTGCTGGGATTAAAGGCGTGCGCCACCAACGCCCGGCTTATTTATTTTTTTAATGTGCATTTGTGTTTTTGCCTTGGGTGTCGGGGTTCCCTCAAACTGGAGTTAGACAGGTGTGAGCTGCCAATGGGGGTACTGGGAATTGAACTCAGGTCCTCTAGAAGAGCAGTCAGTGCTCTTAACCCCTGAGCCATCTCTCCAGGCCCGCTTTCTATGTTTTCTAACATTTCTGTAATTGAAGAATAGTTCACAAATATTCCTTTTATCCCCAATTAAAAACTGTGGAGTCACAAAAAAGAAACCTGGAGTCAGGCAGTGGTGGCACATGCCTTAATCCCAGCACCCAGGTGGATCTCTGTGAGTTCAAGGCCAGCCTGGTCTACAAAGTGAGTTCCAGGACAGCCAGAGTTGCACAGAGAAACCTTGTCTCAAAAAACAAGAATAAGGAAAAAAAAAAAAAAAAAAAACCAAAAAACTGTGGAAGGGGGCTTGAAAGATGACTCAGCATTTAAAAATTAACAACCATCTGTAACTGCAGTTTCAGGAGATCATACACCCTCTTCTGACTTCCACAGGTAATATACATACATGGTACAGAAACATACATACTGGCAAAATACCCATATACATAAAATAAAATAATCATCTGTGCCAAAGTGGACCACACCTTTAATCCCAGCACTTAGGAGGCAGAGGCAGGCAGATCGAGTTCGAGGACAGCCTGGTCTAAGAGCAAGTTCTAGGACAGCCAGGGCTAAATAGAGAAACTGTGCCTCAAAAAGACAAAAAAAAAAAAAAAAAAAAAAAGTAAAAATTTAGACATGACTTAAGAACAACAAAAACTCACAACTGAAGCCAGATGCAGTGGTATACACATCAGGTTTCAACTACTTGAGAGGCTGAGGCAAGAGAACCAGTTAAACCCAGATCAAACCAGCCTATGCAACAAATAATATTCCTACTCCAAAAGAAAACTGGATAAAGCTAGTTTCTACAGATAATGTCTGGAAAGTACTAAGAGTAAAATAGATGTAGAAACAGGTGGAGGTGAAAATGAGGTCAAAGGAGGAAGGTTTCACTATTAAAACAGGAAATATGAAGGCTTTCAGAAAAGGCATGGTTCTCCCCAATCCATTATAAGTGTGGAGCTCACACTTTCTCACCAGCTCTTCTTTAGGTTCAAATTACAGCACAATTGTCTTCCCCATGACCTAAACATGGGATAAACATGGAAGAAATGGTCTTGTTTTGTTTTAGATGGTCTTGCTATGTGGCCTAGGCTGGCCCTGAACTTGTGATCATCCTGCCTCAGTTTCTGGAGTTCTGGTATTAAACAGGTATGTACAACAGGCCAATTGCGAATTTTTTTATTTTTGCTATTTTCCCCCCTTTATTTTCTGAGACAAGTTATCATTATGTAGTCCTGAATGGCCTAAAACTTGCTATATAGAACAAGCTGCCCTTGAACTCAGAGATCCACCTGTCTCTGCCTCCTAAGTGTCAGCATTACAGATGTGTACCCCTACATCCAGAACCTTTCAAGAGATCTACTAAGAGGTACTGTGTTTTAGGTCTTTTAACTTATTTATACTATATTCAAAGATAAATAAAGGAAAATTCTATCTCACAAGCTGTCCACCATGAATTTACTACCTGTGTGCTAAATTAACAGTTCAATGACAGGTGTTAATATAAGTAACCCAGGACATATATAACACTTTGGGGTCTTCCATTCATCATAGCATTACCTTTACTCATCATAAAAAGATAATTACAAAGAAATACTATAGGCATCCCATCCCAAATACTCTCTAAAAACTACAAAAGAATTACTGGTCATTTTGTTGAATTCCAAGAATGATAAACTTCTTGTCTGTTTATACAGCCTCTTCTACTGCTTCTCTTCCTTCCTTCCCCCATATACTATCACTGTCAAGACAAACAAGATGGAATTAAATAATCCACACACTATAGGTGAGTTCTATGTTACACTGGAAACCAGGGAAACAAAATGCCCTACAGATTAAGTCTCACTTACTGAACAAGTAACCTGGAGCTGCTGCTGCTGTTGGGGTGGTGGTGGTGTCTGTTCTTGTGCAGTTTGCTGTTGTGGCTGCTGCTGTGGGTCCCATATATGTACAGTCTGAGCTGTGTTCTGGTACGTGCCTGCAACGGCCTGCACAGCCACTGGAATATGGATGTTGCCATTCATGAACTGTGCTGGAAAGAGAGAGTTTGCAAGGGTCTGCACTACCTCTTCATGGGAGTTTTTCACTACAGATGTGGCGCCCACCATCTTCTCCTTGTCATCCTCCAGCTTTACAGCTGCTAGGGCTGTGGGTGAGCCACTGACGTGAACTGCATTGTAGGCTTCCTGGGGAATGGCAATGTGGGTAATGCTCTGCTGCTGAGGATCCCCCCGGGGCTGGGCAGAATAAACAGGGATGGTCCAAGTTTCTCCTGTAGGGCTAGTTATGGTCCCAGTGGCACTGTACAGGTGGGCACTGTCTACTGTCAGTAAGTCTGGCCTCAAAGACACGTAACTCTGTTGTTGGCCCTGTGGAATGGCCAGCACGGTGGCCACTGGCTGCCCTGAGATGGCGTAGGACACGGTGATGGGCATGTCCACTTTGCGTTTCTTCACTGGCTGAAGGACACTGGCTGAGCCAACCCGCCGTTCCCCTTCCCGGGGTGAGCCCTGCTGGGATGGTGGTGGGGAAAGGGCACCCACGGTCTGGATTTGAATCTGCTGACCCCCAGCAAGAGACTGGCCAGCCACCAGTTGAGCCTGGATTTGTTGATGTGGGATATGCTCCTCTGGGATTTCTGCAGCCTGGATCTGCTGGGCCGCCTGCACGTGCTGCACCTGGATCTGGGCTGCTTGCAGCTGCGAGGGGCTGGGGCTCTGTAGAGATGGGGTCTGGATGGAGGGGGCTGCTGACTGCGGTGGTTGGCCCTGGATCTGCACCTGGACCTGGATGGGTTGCTCAGTAGGCTGGTGAACGGTGAACTGAGGGGAGAGTTGCTGAGCCGAGACCTGCTGTGGAGACTGCTGTACCTGCACCTGTACCTGCAGAAACAAGATTCACCAGTGAGTAAAGCAAGCAACATCCAGCTCCCAGGACCCTGTGTAATGTGGCAAGGGGGACTGCATCAGTCATGGTTTCTGCAGTCACAATGCCCCAAACACAGTATGAAAATTTCTTCAGCATCACATTGAATTTACAGTGAGATATATCCATCCCAGGAAATAAGACAAAAATGATCAACAGGGATCTAAGAACAAAACATTAGAATTTTGTTCACTTTTAATTTTTTCTTTGAAACTGTGCCCCCCCTTTGGTTTTTTGCACATTAGTAGAGTGGTATAAGTATATACTTAAGTATATGTTTAAAATTTTTATTGGAGTTAAGAGTGTTGGCTCAGTGGTTAAAAGTACTGACTGCTCTTTCAAGAACTGAGTTCGAGGGGCTGGAGAGATGGCTCAGAGGTTAAGAGCACTGACTGCTCTTCCAGAGGTCCTGAGTTCAATTCCCAGCAACCACATGGTGGCTCACAACCATCAGT
This sequence comes from Peromyscus leucopus, assembly GCF_004664715.2. Taxonomy (NCBI): domain Eukaryota; kingdom Metazoa; phylum Chordata; class Mammalia; order Rodentia; family Cricetidae; genus Peromyscus; species Peromyscus leucopus. The sequence goes on along the minus strand of NC_051069.1, from coordinate 97,427,799 downwards.
AACAAGATCTGATGCCCTCTTCTGGCCTGCAGTCATACATGCTGTATACATAATAAATAAATAAATCTAAAAAAGAACTGAATTAGAATCCTAGTACCCAGATGGTGGCTCACAACCCTTGATAACTTTAATTCCAAGAGATCTGACGCCCTCTTCTATACTCCAAGAGCACCACACACACGGTGCACAGACATACATGTAGGCAAAACACCTATTCACATAAAATTAAAGTGTCAAATCATATTGATTAAAATTTTTTGTAAGGCATGAGAAAAAAAAAAAAAAGAACATCTAGCAGCATCCAATTATCTGGATCAAATCTAACTCCAGATCTCAGTGAGTTAGGAGGCCAGCCTGAACTACACATGTGCACACATACACACAAAATAATTAATCATGAAAACAGATTCTGCTAAGTGTCATGGTGCACATTTGTAATCTCAGCACTTGGAAAGCTGATATAAGAGGACAGTGAGTTTGAGACCTAACCCCAACCAACAATAACAATAACATACTACAACTGAGTTAAACATTATGTTATTTTATAACTATAAAACTGCTTTATAAACCAAATTTTATTTTGGGGATGTAGCCCAGTTGGTAGACTGCTTGCCTACCATGCACTAAACCCTAGGTTCAATCCCTATAGCAAGATATAAACTGGGTAGTGCACACCAGCACTCCCAGCACTTTGTGGAGTAAGAAGGATCAGGAGTCATGACTATATACTGAGTATTAGGCTAACTTGGGAAACATGAGACCCTGTCGCAAAAACAAAACAATAACAACCACCACAAAGGCTAGAGATATTGCTCAGCTTGCCAGTTGGTAGAGTTCTTGCTTAAACTTTGAGATGAACTGGGTAGAGAGGTCTGTGATCCTAGCACTCGGGAGCAGAAGTTCAAGTTTATCCTTGGCTACACACAGAGATTGAAATCTACCTGAGGTACATGAAACCCTGTCTCAAAAAAGTGCGATAGTTCACACCTAAAATCTTTGCACTTTGCAGACAGAGAGGCAGAGGATATATAGTGAAATCTTATCTCAGTAAACAGAACCACCAAAAAGTAGAATCTAGCATGTATATAACTACTGTTACACTATTAGCCAAAGTTTGAGTCTGATGTCATTCATAAATATAACTAAATGAAATTATGTTTTCAAGTATTTATATATACAACTTTATTTTTATTTTTTGGGTTTTTTTTTTTTTTTTTTTTTTTTTTTTTTTTTTTTTGAGACAGGGTTTCTCTGTGTAGCTTTGGAGCCTTTCCTGGAACACTCTGTAGCCCAGGTTGGCCTTGAACTCACAGAGATGTGCCTGGCTCCACTTATAGAGTGCTGGGATAAAAGGCTTGCACCATCACCCCTGGATACAATCTTATTTTAATTTTTAAAAAATTTGTTATCCAGCAGTTGAGAGTCAGAGGCAGGCAAATCTTTGTGAGTTCAAAGCCAGCCTGGTCTACAAAGAGTTCCAGAACAGTCAGTACTGTTTCACAGAGAAATCCGGTGTCAAAAAAACAAAAATAAAATTATCATCATGAGTATATGATGTGGGGGAGGGGAGGTACATAAATGCCACGGCACACATACATCTGAAAGGAGTAGGCCACCAGTCCCTAAAGTTGTATTTTGTCACAAATCTGTAATCCTAGCCACTCAGGAACCTGAAGTAAGCAGATCCATCCAGCTTGGCCTACAGAAGGAGTTCAAGGCCTGCTCAAGCAATTGAGTGACAGTTCCTCTCAAATTAAAAAGTAAAAAAGAGGGGCTAGAGAGATGGTTCAGTGGTTAAGAGCACTGACTGTTCTTCCAGAGGACCCAAGTTCAATTCTCAGCAATCACATGGGGGCTCACAACTATTTCTGACTATAGTTTCAGGGGATCTGACACCCTCACACAGACAAATATGCATCCAAAGTAAAATAAAATTCAACCACAATACAATGCCAAAAAAAAAAAAAAAAAAAAAAAAAAAACCCAAAACAAAACCCCTCACAAAACTACCTGAAAGAGACTCTGTTTCATCTAAAGACCCCCCAAAAGGAAGTCTATGCCTCCTCAAGCATGCATTCACTCCTCCATTTTGAAAAAGCTTAATGTCAGCATTCTCTGAGGCTAATAGGTAGAAAATGCCAACCTAGAAATCTACAGGTGATCAAGATTTGAGATGTACAAATTAAATGAAGATCACCATACCTCAGCTTTTAATTTTAAAGCAAGTTCCAAATGCTATACTTTCCACGAGTCAAAACTAGCGTTTCTGTGCTTTCTATTCATTCTGTCACAGAAAGAAGTCTCAGTCACATGAAGCTATCACATTCAAATTCAGTGTTAGCCTCTACTTTCTGTACTGTTCAAGCTCTTTAAAGCAAACAAAATTTTTATAGTTTACAGCAGCTAGAGACAGTGGCAATCCACATTAAATATGAAAGATTCCCCACCTTGGTAAAATAACTTCCAACATTTCTATCATCTGTATAGGTATGTTGTAACTAACCAATCTATGAGAGAAAATAAAACTTTAGTTAACAGGTTCTACCTAAATATTTCCTCACCTGAACCTGCTGGGGCTGCTGAACCTGGATCTGCTGTTCTTGCTGAGTTTGTGGTTGAACACTGGTTGTGACTGGACAAGCAAGTTCAAGCAAAGACCCAGCCACTTCAGTACTGTCTGTGTAAATGCAGTTTCCACCCTGTTGGTACACCATGGTGGTAGTGGCGGTCTGCTGGAACTCCTGAAGAGCTTCTGGTCCCTTAGAAGCCAGTGAGTCTAGAAATTCCTTCATCCTGTGTTGTGGGACAGACCTCGCCTTCACTCGGATGTACTCTTCAAATGAGATGGTGTTCTCCAGAGAATTATTCATATTGCAGAATCCTTAGGGTTCCTAAAATTAAAATAGACAATCAACATTTTGCTATTGTTAGCGTATTGTTTTATTTTTTCATTAATTAATTTATTGAGAGAGGAGCATGCACATGCCAAGGCATGCGTGTGGAGGTCAGAAGACCACCCACTTAAATTGGTTCTCTTTTTCTACCATGTGGGTCTCAGGGATCAAACTCAGGTCATCAGGCTTGGCAATAGGTAGCTTTATATGTTGAGCCATCTTACCAAGCCTATTATAAGAGAATGAGAATGGAATATGTGTGTGTATACATACATACAAATACAAATACACAAACACACACACATATTCCAAAGCAAAATTATATTATACCATCTTCCCCACCCTCAAACTTATGATTTTTTTAAAGATAGGATCTCACTATGAACCCTTGGCTGGCCTGTAACTTGCTAAGTTAACCTGGCTGGCTTTAAAACTACACAGATATTCACCTGCATCTTCAGAGTGCTAAGCCTAGCCTCTGTGAGGTATTTTTGTTTTTAATGTTTAGATTTCTCAGTCTTATTATTAGTAGTCTGTGTACAAGATAGTGTATGGGCACACGTGCCATGAAAGCATATATAGTCAGAAGACAAATAACTATAGTTTGTTCTGTCTTTCCACCTTTACATGGGTTCAGGGGATGAAACTCATAGGCTTACGCAGTAAGTGCCTCTCACCTGCTCTGACACCTTGTCCTACAATTCTATGTAGCTCACAGTGGCTTTGAACTTAAGGTAATCCCTCTTTCTCCAGGCTCCTGAGTGCTAGGATTTCAAGCATGAACCAATATAATTTGCCTACCTTCCTTCAACACTTTTTTTTTGGTTTTTCGAGACAGGGTTTCTCTGTATAGTTTTGGTGCCTGTCCTGGATCTCACTCTGTAGACCAGGCTGGCTTCGAACTCAGAGATCCGCCTGGCTTTGCCTCCCGAGTGCTGGGATTAAAGGCGTGAGCCACCACTGCCTGGACGTTCAACATTTCTTAAACCAAACTATCACACTAAAACAAAAACCAAACATATTCTTTAATTACTGGATAGAATAGGCTGAAATGACCTTCTCTATCCAGCACCAGGTTAATCACATCCTTTCTATGAAGTCAAGCTTTAGACAGTAATGTTGCATGCAAAAATCACTCCCATGCCTGGTGGCACTTACCTTTCTTTATTCTCAGCATTTGGGAGCCATATGCAGGCCAGATACTTAAAAGTTTGAGACCAACCTGCTCTATATAGCAAATTACAGGCCAATCAGGTCTACAGAATGAGACCCTGACTCAAAATAAACTGTTCTCTTACCACCTCAAAAGACTACCAAACAAGGGGAGGGAGCAAGGAGCAGATTCCTACCTACTGACATGTTTTTTGAGACAGGGTCTCACTATGTAACTTTGGCTGGTCACTTGGCCCCTACTGACATGTTTTATTTCCACTACTAGGTATAATCTATAGTACAGAGTTATTTATGTATGCCATCTAGCAAGACCTAAGAGACAGTGGCATATTCTTTATCTCCATTAGAAACATCAAAAAACACTGGGCAGAAGGGGCACACGCCTTTAATCCCAGCACCCAGGAAGCAGAGGCAGGATATCTGAGTTTGAAGCCAGCCTGGTCTATAGAGCGCCTTCCAGGATAACCAGGACTGTTACACAGGGGATCTGACAACCTCTTCTGGCCTCTGTGGTAGCAGGCATACATGTGGTACATGTAAACAAAACTCCCATATCCACATCAAATAAAAATAAATAATCTAGTCACTACTAAAATTCAGAAATCCATTTTGCACACTTTTTCATCAAGTATCTAAGACAAAAACATGATCTGGGCCCAGGCAGAGCCACAATCCTGTAATTCCAGATTCAGGAAGTCAAATCAGGATGGGCTACATCATTCGACCTTGCCTCAAAAAACAAAAATAAGGGATGGGGATGTAGTTCAGTTGGTAAAGTGCTTGCTTGCCTAGCATGCACAAAGCCCTGGGTTTAGTCCCCAATACTACAGAAAAATGGCAAGAAGTTGCAGGTCTGTAACTTCAGCACTCAGGAGGGAGTCCAGAGAAACAGAAGTTCAAGGTCATCTACAAGACAGCAAAAGCAACTGATAAGACTTCAAAACAAAAGGGCCAACAATGGCTTAAGGGTAAAAAACGCCTTCATTCAAGACCTGTGTCCGGAGTTCAATCCACACAACATATATGATGAAGAAAGGAACTAACTCCCACAAACTGTCCTCTGACCTACACACACACACACACACACACACACACACACACACACACACAATGAATGAATGAGTGAATGAAAGTTTAAAAACATGCAAACAAGAACAAAAAGCACAATTGTGGTGGTATTGTGTTCCCCAAAATATTGTGTACCTTAATAAACTTATCTGGGGTCAGAGAACAGAAAAGCCACTAGTTAGGCAGTGATAGCACACACCTTTAATTCTAGCATTCCAGAGATAGAAATCCTTCTGGATCTCTGTGAGTTCAAGGCCACATTGGAAAAAGCCAAACATGGTGACTCACACCTTTAATCCCAGAAAGCCAGCCTTTAATCCCAGAGAGTGGTGGTAGAAAGCAGAAAGATATATAAGGCGTGAGGACCAGAAACTAGAGGCATTTAAGCATTCGGCTGGTTAAGCTTTTAGGCTTTCAAGCAGCACAGTTCAGCTGAGATTCATTCTGGATGAGGACTCAGAGGCTTCCAGTCTGAGGAAACAGGACCAGCTGAGGAACTGGTAAGGTGAGATAGCCGTGGCTTGTTCTGTCTCTCTGACCTTCCAGTATTCACCCCAATAACTGGCCTCGGGTTTGATTTTATTAATAAGAACTTTTAAGAATCCTGCTACACACAATGACCTATGGACACTAAGTCAACACCACCTCTGCAGTATCCTCTTTTAGGTAGCCCCATCTTAAGAACAAAAGCAACCACAGATGAAAGAGTAACAAGTAACACAGACCAAGTGAAGTTTCTTGCCAAAAAGGGCTCTCAGTTGATCTCAAATGTCTGGAAAAGTGATTTGTTCCCCTGAGCCATCAGGCAAGAAACACTAGTCTCTTTTACTACAGAGATGTTTTACCTTATGCCACAGATTTCAGGTTTGTGGGTAATCATCTACTTTCTTCCATCTGACTCTAAAACACCTGGCAGACAAAACTTAAATAGTTCACATATGGCACGTGCTTATACACTTTTTACATTTATAATTCAAAGTGTAACAGAAGAGTTAACAGTCTTTCTTCCGGGGCTGGAGAGATGGCCGAGTGATTAACAGAACTTGTTGTTCTTTCAGAGGATGTATATTCAAATCTCAGCACTCATATCAGGAAGCTTACAACTGCCTGTAACTCCAGCTTCAGGGGATTCAATACCGTCCTTTGACATCGCCCCCCCACGCCCACCCCCCTCCCGACACTGGCAGACACATATACACATGAATAAAATTAAAGTTAAAAAGATTCTTTCAGCCGGGTGGTGGTGGCAGCGGCACACGCCTTTAATCCCAGCACTGGGGAGGCAGAGGCTGGCAGATCTCTGTGAGTTTGAGGCCAGCCTGGGCTACAGAGTGAGTTCCAGGACAGCTAGAGCAACACAGAGAATCCCTGTCCTGAAAAAAAAAAAAACAAAACCAAACCCAAAACAAACCAAAAAATGTGTAAGAAGGGCAAAACAATAAATTTCAGGCTAGGTGTGGTATCACATGCCTTTAATCTCAAGGCGCAGAGGCAGGTGGAAATTGAATTCAGGTCCTCTGTTAACTGCTGTGTCATCTCTCCAATCCCATGTTGTTGTGTATTTGCATTATTATAAAGAATTGTCATTTGATCATTTTGTTTGAAAGTATAATTTATATATTACACTTATAGCACCCCACAGAGATGTTAATGTCAGTAAATTAATAGCCATAAGACCGTCTTTTTCTCTTTGGTTTCACTGTTGACACTGTATATGTTGAGTTTTTATTCCTCCCAAAATGTATACTAACAATTTGAGAAAAGTAGTACACTTCTTAGTGTATTCAACTAGATTGTTCAATTTGTGGTTGTGAGTTAAAGATGTAATAGGAAGAAAGAATCTTTTTTTTTTTTTCCACCTGTGTTGTGTCTGCCTCACAAGTGCTATAACCATAATTTTTTAAGACCATCTTACCTCATAGCCCTGTTGGCTTGGAACTTGCTATATGACCGGGCTGGCCTTGAACTCAGAGATCCTCAAGCATCTTCCTCCCAAGTGTTGGTATTTAAAAGTATACCCCCACATCCAGCTTCATTAGATTCAAAGCAGGTTCAGTGTGGATGACCCAAAATTACTGACTTACTATAGACACACAGAATGTATCAATCCTGGAATTTTCTTTCTTTCTTTTCTTTTTTCTTTTTTTTTTTTTTTTTTTTTTTTTTTTTTTTGGTTTTTCGAGACAGGGTTTCTCTGTGTAGCTTTGTGCCTTTCCTGGATCTCGCTCTGTAGACCAGGCTGGCCCGGAACTCACAAAGATCCGCCTGGCTCTGCCTCCCGAGTGCTGGGATTAAAGGCATTCGCCACCACCGGCCAGCCCTCCTGGAATTTTCTTAAGATGTCCCTCATAATAAAGACCAAATAGTAGGGCTAGGCATGTTGACAAAATGCTACAGGTTTCAATCCCAAAAACTTTATAAACTGGACATAGTGGTACATTAGGGAGGTTAAGACAGAAGGGGCAAAAGCACAAGGTCATCCTCAGCTACAAAGAATCTTGGGATACAGGAAACCTTGTCTCAAAAACACTAGGTATCTCACAGCAGTGGCACACACCTTTGGTCCTAGCACTCAGAAGGCAGATGCAGGCGGATCTCTGAGAGTCCCAGGACAGCCAGGGCTACACCTGTCATGTAGAGAAACTCTGTCTTGAAAAACCAACCAACTGGACTGGAGAGATGGCTCAGAGGCTAAGAGCACTGGCAGCTCTTCCAGAGGTCCTGAGTTCAATTCCCAGCAACCACATGGTGGCTCACAACCGTTTATGTGTTCCGGTGCCCTCTTCTCGCCTGCAATATAGACATACATGCAGGCAGAACACTGTATACAGAATAAATAAATCTTACAAAACAAACAAAAGCCCTCAATATTATAAAGTTCACAATATGTAGGACTCTTGATTTAACAACAAACACCCTTCTGCTCTAAAGGGAACTAAAGTGAGATTACATGAGAACCTATTAACATATCTTCTACAATGCTGGTACATAATTCAGTTTTTCATCTCCATTACAAAGGAGATATAGTTTAAAATAGGATACTTGGTTCCCCAATAATGCAGGGCCAGTAGGATGGCTTAGTAGATAAAGACACTTGCCACCAAGCCTCAACAGTCTGAGTATAAGTCTTCAATCCTTAGGACCTACAAGGTAGGAGAAAAGACCCAACTCCTACAAGTGACCTCAACATGCAAGCTATGGCGCACGAATTCCTCTCCCTCTCCTCCCCCCCCCCCCTCTCTCTCTCTCTCTCTCTCTCTCTCTCACACACACACACACACACACACACACACACACACACACACACACACACACGAAGCTGAAGTAGCTAAAAGGGAGCTGTCTGTAAATGTCAGCACTGAGCACCTAGTGACAGCATGAGGATGGCTTAGTTTGAGGTCAGCCTAGTCTGTAGAGTGAGTTCCAGCCCACCTTGGGCTATGTAACCTAGCAAGACCCTGTCTCAAAACACAATAGGTACTAGGGAGTGGTTCAATCAGTAAATACAAATATGAGTACCTGAGTTCAATCCCTAGTCAAGCACTGTAGCATCAGACTTGTAATCCAAGCACTAGGGAGGCAGACACAGGTAGATCCCTGGGGCTTGCAAGACAAACCAAGTGGTTCTCAATCTTCCTAATACTGTGACCTTTAATACAGTTCCTGTTGTGATGACCTCCAACCATAAAATTATTTTCATTGCTACTTTTTAACTGTAATTTTGCTACCATTATGAATCACAATACCATCATATTTATTTATGTGTTTTAGGTAACCCCTGAGAAGGGGTCATTTGAAACACACAAGCTAGGGGTCAAGTTAAATAGGTGATTTCCAGGATCAACATGAGAACCTGTCTCAAAAAATAAGGACTGTTACTAAAAGGTACTTGATGTTAAAATTCTGGCCTCCCACAACTTCATGTACTGGGACACACATACAGGACTATGTACATATACACCAAAACCAAAAAAGAACCTGCTCACAGTAGCCTAGCCAAATCCATGAGTTCCAGGTTCAATGAGAGCTCTTATCTCAAAAAATAAGGTGGAACACTGGGCAGTGGTGGCACATGCCTTTAATCCCAGCACTCGGGAGGCAGAGGCAGGTGAATCTCTATCTACAGAGTGAAATCCAGGACAGGTACCAAAACTACACAGAGAAACGGGGGGGGGGGGAGGGGGGGAGTAAGGAAGACTGTTGTTGATATATTGTGCACCCCAATAAACTTATCTGGGGGTCAGAGAACAGGACAGCCATAATACTAAAATATTAAACATAGAGGTTAGGCAGTGGCAGCACATACCTTTAATCCTAGCATTCCAGAGGCAGAGATCCATTTGGATCTCTGTGAGTTCAAAGCACACTGGAAACAGCTGGGCATGGTAACTTTAATTCCAGGAAGTGATGACAGGAAACAGAAAGGTATTTAAGGCATGAGGACGAGGAACTAGGCTGGTTAAGCTTTTAGCCTTTTGAGCAGTACAGTTCAGCTGAGATCCATTTGGGTAAGGACTTAGAGGCTTCCAGTCTAAGGAAACAGGATCAGCTGAGGAATTGGCAACGTGAGGTGGGTGTGGCTTGTTCTGTTTCTCTGATCATTCAGCATTCACCCCAATACCTGGCTCCAGGTTTGTTTTTATTAATAAGAATTTTTAAGATTTGTGCTACAGAAGACCACATTACACCAACCTCTAGTCTATACACACACACACACACACACACACACACACAGAGAGAGAGAGAGGAATATACACAAAAGGAATATATACAAAAAAAAAAAAAAAAAAAAAAAAAAAAAAGCCGGGCGTTGGTGGTGCACGCCTTTAATCCCAGCACTCGGGAGGCAGAGGCAGGCGGATCTCTGTGAGTTCGAGGCCAGCCTGAGCTACCAAGTGAGCTCCAGGAAAGGCGCAAAGCTATGCAGAGAAACCCTGTCTCAAAAAAAAAAAAAAAAAAAAAAAAAAAGGAAGCCAGGCATTAATAGTAGTACACATCCACAATCCAACACATGAGTAGTATCTGCTATGAGTTTGAAGCCAGCCAGGCTACACAGCAAAGGAACCAAAAACAGTAAAAGGAGTCCCTATAACGTAAACTTTGTGTCTGAAATATGGATTACAGCTGTTTGCTACAACTCCCTGGTTGTTCTCTGATTCTTTGCAAATTTTAAACATTTACCACCTAAGAGCTGAGTCATTTGAGTATTTCCTCATCCTTTCATCAATTATACCAATCACATCTTTAAATTCTGCAATGATCATTTTCATAGCTATAAGCCTCTATATAGAGTCATTAACAGCTCTGGGATTTTTGTTTGTTTGAGGATAGAGAAATGCCTGGTGTCCCTAAAGAACAGAAAAAAGCACCAGATCCCTTGGAACTGGAGACAGCTGTGAGCCACAATGTGGGTGCTGGGAACTGAACCTGGTCTTCTAAAGAAAACAACCAATGATTTTCACTGCTGAACCACACATAAAAAAATAAGTATTTTCTAAAGCTAATATTTTAGACTCCACAGTAAAACTCTGTAGAAGTCTAAAATTACAATCAGCTAACCCCATGTGGTGTTTCAAGGAAGAGCCAATGAACATTTGAGAATTAACTCCCAATGTGCTAGACTAACTCCCTACGGGTCTATAAAATCAGAGAACCTAGCAGGACATGGTGGTGCACACGTTTAATCCCAGCACTCATGAGGCAGAGGCAGGCGGATCTATGAGTTCAAGGCCAGTCTGGTGAGTTTCAGGATAGTCGGGGCTGCTACACAGAGAAATCCTGTCTCCCCCCAACACCAAAAAAAAGCTGGGCTGTGGTGGCACACACCTTTAATCCCAGCACTTGGGAGGCAGAGCCAGGCAGATCTCTGTGAGTTCGGGGCCAGTCTGGGCTACAGAGTGAGTTCCAGGAAAGGTGCAAAGCTACACAGAGAAACCCTGTCTCAAAAAAACAAAACAAAACAAAAAACCAAAAAGAGTGTTAGGTTTTCAGTGAGACGCCACTGACCCATCTATATAACCACAATATTGTTCTTTGGTTTGAGACAAGGTTTCTCTGTGTAATAGTCCTGGCTGTTCTGGAACTCATTCTATAATAGACCAGGCTGGCCTCGAACTTACAGAGATTTTTGTGCCTCTGCCTCCCGAGTGCTGGGATTAAAGGTATATACCACTACCGCTTTTGGAAAATACGTTAACCTAGACTACATAGCAAGTTTGAAGCAAGCCTGGGATACACTAGCCTGGCTCAAAAGTTTTTTGTTTTTTTTTAATTAAACTAAGAATAAGGTATGTCAAAAATGAGGGAGGTGTTTCTTGTCCCAATGCCACATGCAATTTTGAAAATATTTCATGACATAGAAACATACATTAGATATGTAAATAAAAAAACAAAAAGATAGCTAATACAATTTTACTTGCATGTTCCAATATTGTTCAGTTATATATTAGGAGAAAAAAGTCTAAAATATCAGAACACTAACAATTAGCTGATAAATCTAAGTTTATTTCTGTATAATGCTCTACTTTGTAAGTTGCATTAATAAGAAAGATACTTAAACAAGTCATCCCCCCACTCCACCCACCCATCCCCACCCCCGTGGTTACATGCAACAGTAAGACAAACACAATTCTTTTTTTTTTTTTTTTTTTTTGGTTTTTCGAGACAGGGTTTCTCTTGTGTAGCTTTGCACCTTTCCTGGAACTCACTTGGTAGCCCAGGCTGGCCTCGAACTCACAGAGATCCACCTGCCTCTGCCTCCCAAGTGCTGGGATTAAAGGCGTGCACCACCACCGCCCGGCTACAATTCTTTTTGAGTAGTATGTTTTTCCCAAAAAGTTTACTCTTAATAACAAAATCACCAAACATCAAAAATTTACATAGTGAGGGGTGTTAAAATCTCAAGATGCGGGGCTGAAGAGATGGCTCAGAGGTTGAGAGCACTGGCTGCTCTTCCAAAGGTCCTGAGTTCAATTCCCTGCAAACACACGGTGGCTCACAACCACCTGTAATAAGATCTGGCCCTCTTCTGGCCTGCAGTTATATATGCTATATACATGATAAATAAATGAATCTTTAAAAAAAAAATCTCAAGATGCTACTCACAAGACACAAAAGCCAAGCCTCCATAATAGATAAACTACACACTAAATACTCAGAGACAAGACTCCTAATTAGTGCCAAGCCAAAGAAGAGGTGAAAAGCAGGAAAGAAATTAATTATAAGACTTCTAAAAAAACAACAAGCTGTGGGAATATGTTGAGTACCCCCAGTACCTGCAAATCAAGTGAGATTAACAATGGAAAAAGAGAAAACACAGTAAAGCTCCTAGTAGGTAGAGTCTGTAAACAGCTCCCACCAACGGATCCGACACTTCCTTTCTCTAGGCTAGTTTTCCGTCCACTCCCCACTCTACCTGGTTTAGTAGAATTGTTATTAACACAATGCCTGACAGAAGTTTAACATACAAACCACTATTTTATTACTAGAATACAATGGTACTCATGGAAAAGACTTCTCAAAAAACATTTCCAAGAGTGCTTTCACTAATTCATTTCTTTTTTTCTATTTAGGTATTAGATGATTCTAGCCAGGTGGTGGTGGTGGCCGCGGTGAGGGTGGCGGCGGGGTGGCGGCACATTCCTGCATCTTTAACCCCAGCACTCGGAAGGCAGAGGCAGGCAGATCTCTGTGATGCCAGCCTGTTCTACAGAGTGAGATTCAGGACAACCAGGGCTGTTTCACAGAGAAACCCTGTCTTGAAAAAACAAACAACAACAACAAAAAAAACGAGAAGAGAGAGAGAGAGAGAGAGAGAGATATGATTCTAGTACTCGCCACACTCACCCCTTCTTGAGTCCTTTATTTCTGCCTATTAGGGCTGGTTTGTTTGACTGGTCAAGTACACAGTAAGAAGGAAGTGTACATAACAAGGAGTCCAATCTGTGACTGACTGCAACCATCAAATAACGCGATACCTTTAGATTAGCCAAGTTTTTTGAGGTTTTGAATGTCCAAGAGAAGATAGCCCGAGCTGACCAAGTTTCCAAGTTGCCTCTTTGTTGAGACCCAAACCTCTTCCAAAGTACCTACTCTAATAATGGTTCCTCACAGCTTAGTCTGATTTAAAAATTGCATTTTCACATGCTAAAAAAAGACTAATTTTAAGAAGTTAGTCATATTTGCTCTAAATAAGGTAATCGATTACTATCAAAGCAGAGTAGAAAACCTACTTACAGGTACTAACCCACTACAGTTTGTCAAAAACTATTGCCTGGGGCCACTCATTCATCCAATACCTTTACTGAGAAACCCCAGATTTAAGAGCATTTTCATCATGGTTACATTTTTAAACACACTGGTACAACCACTTACATTGACTAGTAAAGTTAAAAATATACCTTCCAGCTGGGCGTGGTGGCGCACGCCTTTAATCCCAGCACTCAGAAGGCAGAGCCAGGCAGATCTCTGTGAGTTCAAGGCCAACCTGGTCTACAGAGCAAGCTCCAGGACAGGCACCAAGACTACACAGAGAAACTGCCCCCCCCCAAATATTCCTTCCTTAAAACCAAGCAACCTTAACCTTAAATGTATATGACAACCAAATACATCCAAATGTTCACAGGAGCACTGATATCTATAAACTAGAAACAATTTAATGTTTGCCAGCATGGGATATAAAATTATGGAACATCAACAAAACAGTACAGAAATGGACAAAAACTACCAAAGCTGCACACATAAAAAGCAATGATAAAAGCAGAAGACACAAAGTAAGCTCGGGAGGCAGAGACAGGTTTATCTTCCTGAGTTTGAAGCCAGCATGATCTACATGGTGAATTCCAGAACAGCCAGAGGTACACAGTGAGACCCCCATCTCGAAAACAGTAATAATAATCATAAAGCAACAGTGAGTGTACATATACACAAGATTTAAAAAAAACAAAACTATGTTTAGGGATACAAAGGTGGTAAATATGAAGACAAAAGACAAGATTATCAAACTCAAGAGATGGTTTCAAAGGAGCTGAAGCATATTGGCTGCTCTTCCAGAGGCCCTGTGTTTGATTCCTGAACCCAAATAACAACTGACAATTGCCTCGAACTCCAGTCCCAGGGGATCCAACACACTACCCTATTCTGGTTCTGAGGGCACAGACATATATGCAGACAAAACACACGTACACAATAAAAAAAAAAAAAAATGAGATTGAGTTTAGCTGTTTCTAAGAACTGAGATGCTATGAGGAAGAACAGATACAGAGATGATGGCATTCTATTTCTTAGATGTAGTTACACTAATCTGATCTGTAAACAGTACATAAATATTTCACAATCTTAAGGGAGGGTGTTGTAGTGTGCTTGTTTAGCCTGTACAAAGCCCAGGGTTTGATCTCCAACCCACACAGGATGGGTTTGGTGGCAGCATACTTATAATCCCAGCACCTGGGAGGCAGAGGCATGAGGATCAGAAGTTCAAGATCATGCTCCACAGCAACAGCCAGCCCAAAATTCCTAAAACCCTATCTCAAAGAGAAAAAGATCAGCTTTCGAAGTGGGTCCAAAGAACCATTCCTTTTCCCCTTTGAAGAAAGCAAAAATTTACACCTTTTTCTTCATGCAGCCAAGTCAGTTTAATAAGACAAACCACAACCCAGAGCCAGAGAAGTTAGTTTAGTGGTAAAGTGCATGCTTAGCATGTGCAAGACTCTAGGTTCAAAATAATGAAAATAAAACAAAAACAGAAATCACAATCAATTATAGGGGAAAATATTGAAGCTCCGAGGACTTACGCCTGGAACTAAATGCAGGCGGGCAAAGAAAAGCTGTTGAGTAACACCTTCTTCTGAGGCCAACTCAGACAGTCAGATAAAGCATGGCCATTGAAAAAGCAGAGAAGTCAGAAGCACGGCACATCAAGTACAAACCTCTACTGACTACAAGCATGCAAGCTCACAGGAAGACATCCTTGATTTTGAAGCTGCTATAAAGGAGGACAGCCACACCCAAGTCCCTAACTGGGCTTTGATTTGTGTTGTTTTTACTTTTTCAAGTAACTCAAATTCACAGCAAAATTCAGCCACTTTTTGAGCTTTTGTTTGGAGACGCAACATCAACATAAGCTTTTCCAAGGAGATATGAAACTGTGTAAGTTCTTGGAGAAGTAGAAAAATATCCCAAAGGACTGAAAGTTATCTACCAGGTAAATATTAGTTGATGGAAACATTGTTAAAGAAAAAAAAAAAAAAAAAAAGACAATCCAGAACAAGCAAGCTTAAAAGGTATAAAAAGTTTATAAATAAACTCAATAAACCTGACAGTTTTTGTTTTTAAACCATTTAGGTTCTTAGCTGATGTTTTGCAATGTTAATCCTGCATGTTGGGGTGACTTAGATTTTAAGGGACCACTGTCCAAGCAACAGTTTCCCACCTGCAGTTTTCTAGTAGCTAGCGTTTCTAGCAGACAACACCAAGAATGAATGACAGGATTTGTAAAGTTTCAATATTACTGAGGGGAAAGGGGATAACGGACCGCACACATACTTCCAGCATATGAATGATTTTAACTCACCAGTCACCATGTTGCATGTATGTCTGCTGCTTGTCCTGAGTTCTTAAGACTTCTAACATTCTGAAGAAGATAGAACAAAGAAGTTCCTTCCATCCTCAGCCTCTTTTTAAGTTTTAACTTTGTTCTTAAAAAAATACAGTGTATTAAAAAAAACATTACTATCAAATTTGATTTCCACTATTACTCCTTTTAGCTTGCTTTTACTCAACCTTGATGGACCGAAACTGTATAATAAACTAGCAGATGTTTTGTGTTAGAAAAAAAAAGGGGTGCATATTTCTCCTTCACAAACCTAGAGTTTCCTTGACACCAGATGACAGCGCTGGGACAAAAAAAAAGCTGAGAAGGACTTAGGTCACTTGGTTCTTATAGTGACACGGGCAGATTTAGAAATTTCTACTGAATACTTTAGAAATTACAAAGAAAAAAGCAAATCAAGTTTATCAACGTTAAGAACTGGCCCTTATTCGGAACAGAAAAGCAAGTCCCTCCCACCCATGCAGGGGGGGGGCGCCTACATTTAAGGATTTAAAGCGGAATTTTAAAGCTCGGAGAGTTTGGTACTATACACATTTGAAGATCTCTTTCCGGAGCGCAGAGGTGACGTGTATCAACTGCGCTTAGGGACGAATTGGTTTCTGATGGAAGAAAAGCAGGTACTAACCAAGGGCCTTGTAACGCTAACCTCTCCTCGGCACAAAGCACCAGTACAAGGTGAAAAAACCCAGGGGAACCCAATGCCCTCTCTGGCCAACAGAACTCGGTTTCCGAAGCAAGGTAGCACCCTCCCCAAGCACCCACCCAGTACATGGGCCTCGCTTAAATAACTGCATTCTTCAGTTAGTACGAGCAATTCTGTCTGCCTCCCAGAGGAGCGGAGCCGCGAGCCAGACAGCAAAGCCGCTAGGTTTCTCTGCAGACCTAGGCCACCGCTGCCCCGGACGTCACCAGAGCAGGAAGGGCCCAACAACCCTCCACGCTCCCCTCGAAGCAAGTCGGTCGTCCGCCAGGCTGCCGGCCCTCCGCTCCGAAGGGGCGTCGGCGCGCACTCGGGACGGCGCGACCCACCAACAGCAGGGCGCGCGCCGCAAAACCGGGGGGTCGCGGGCGGGCGGGCGCGCGCCCCGGAAGCCGCTCTAGCCCACGGGCCACAGCTGAGAGCCAACGGGGACGCGCACGTCGCGCGGCGACGCGCAATGGGAGGACCGCACAGCGCGCGCGTCACCGCGGGGTTAAAGAAAAAAAAACACACACACACACGCACGCACACAGGCGCCCGTGCGCGCGCCCGCCGCCGCCGCGCGCGCCCGTGCGCCGCGCCCACCCCGATCCCAGGCTCGCCCCTCCCCGCCCGCGGGGCGGAGGCACGCGAGCCGAGGGACGGTCCCCGCTCCGCAGCCGCCCCGAGGTCGCCTGGGCCCGGCGGCGGCGGCCCGCCCGCCCCGCCCGCCTGCCCGCCCGCCGTTGTGTGCAGTGGGCCCTGCTGCCCCAGGCCCACAGCCTTGCTGCATCCCCGCGCCCACCAGAGCCCTCACCCGGCGACGCCACCGCCGCCGCTGCCTCCGCTCTGCCCGCCGGCCCCGCTTCACCGCCCGGGGCCTCGGTTCTGCCGCCGCTGCTCCAAGACCGACAGGATTTTCTCCTCACAGCTCCCTGGGCGCCATCTTACATTCAACCCTCACAACCAATGGGAGCTGAGTGCCCCTCTCGCGAGACTCGAAGCGTCGGATCCCGCGAGAGCTGCCGGTCAGGCTTAAAGGGAACGCTTCGGACTGCACGGGAGGCTGCTGGAACCGGAGAGTGGATCCCTGGGTGTTGAAAGGAGCGCCACGCCCAGGGACGCCCCTCCGTGGCGGGGAGGAGCCTAGGCCTGGGTTCAATACCCCGGGGTTATTTTGCTGCTGCCCGAGGTCTGGAGGCGTGCTTCTTAAACCCACCTACGGCGTCCCGCTGGCGCCTCCCCTAGCTGCTCGGCTCTTGGCGAGGCGTGGCCCGGCCTACCTCGGCCTCGTGGTTAAGGTGGCCCCCCCAAACCCCTAAGCCGCGCCCAGACTTAACATTTGTACCACATCTGGGAAGTGCTCGGAGTTGCTGAGCCTGGAGAAAACCGCTTCTGGAAGGCTCACCATCAGCTACCATCAGAGATCAGCTACCACAGTCAGGTCCACCTTAAAGCGGGCCCTGGGTAGTGGAGTGTTTGTATACAGGGAAAATGTGGAAGGCTTTAAAGCTGCAGGCACTCACCTACAGCCTCCGCAGCAGCTCGCGTCAACCCAGAGAGCCATCAGCCTGCGGTGGAGCTTTCTGCCTTCTGCACGTGTTCTTGTCCTGGCAAACTCTCCAGTCTCCAGACTCCGCAGAAGTCATTTCCTGAGATGGGGTCAGCCTGAAGTGCAGCTCGGTCAGGAACCTCAGCACTGTAGGCATCTAGGGAGACTGCTTGGGTTTCTAAGCTTAAAGCCACAACAGCATTTGTCTCACTTTGCTTGAGCAGTAGACAGGTTTTTTTTTTTGTTGTTGTTGTTGTTTTCTGAATGATCATACTGGGGATCATGCCTCTCTTGATCCACCTGGCCCCACAGACACAAACCTAAACCTCTCCATAGGGCTGGTAACTGTGGGGCAGCATCTCCAGGGCCCTCAGATCTAATCCCAGCCACGTGCCTGCCTTTGAGAAGCAAGAAGTACACTGGTGGTTTTGTCCCTAGCCCTGTTCTGGGGAAGCCCATTCTTCCAGACTATGAGTGTCACACAGCATGTCTGTCTTCAGGGTGCTCAAATGCTAGAAAAGCAAACAACACACAGACTCCATGGAGATTTAGTTATTCTTTATTGAAATGGAGTATGGGGTGGTGAGGGTACCCCCAGCCTCCAGGATGAGGTAGGTCCACATGTTTTCAGTTCACACTTTTCCTGGATCTTCCTTCAGTGTGACAGTTCGGTTGAAGATAAGCTGAAAGGCAAGAAAAATGACCAACAGCCCAGAACCAGGTCCCTTCCTCTCCCTCCCACCGAGGAGGTCATCTATCAAGGGGCAGAACATCATGGTTCTCCTAACTCTGTAGTACTGAGTCATCTATCAAGGCAGAACATCATGGTTCTCCTAACTCTGTAGTACTGGGAGGTCATCTATCAAGGGGCAGAACATCATGGTTCTCCTAACTCTGTAGTACTGGGAGGTCATCTATCAAGGGGCAGAACATCATGGTTCTCCTAACTCTGTAGTACTGGAGGTATCATCAAGGCAGAACATCATGGTTCTCCTAACTCTGTAGTACTGGGAGGTCATCTATCAAGGGGCAGAACATCATGGTTCTCCTAACTCTAGTACTGGATATAGGACTAGATGACTGTGCTGTGTCTTAGTGTCATGAGGATTGTGACAACCTCTAAGCATACATGCTACTTTGAAGAGTAAAAAAATTAGGATCTCTATAAAAGTGTGTGCTTGGACCTAACCCTAACCCTCTGAACCAGTTTCCCCAAAAGTAATCCATGAATACCCATCCCTTAACTGGTGAAAGCTAAGGGAATGTAGGGAGTGTTTATGACAGTGAACAGCTGCCAACATCACTATTGCAGAAAGGTGTAGCTGGGTCAAGTTAAGCACCTGTCCTTGTTGGCTATCTGGATCGACAGAGAAGTATCCAAGGCGCTCAAACTGAAACTTGTCAAAGGGCTTTGCCAGAGCCACAGAACGGTCCACTAATGCTCCTTCCACCACTTGCAGCGATGCCTGCAGACAGAGAATTCAAGTAGCTATACAGCTCAGAGGCCCACCACCCTCGACTCACACTCCATGAGCCTACCGGGTTCAGGTCACTTAGGAATCCACCAGGCACTTCAACAGGGTCTTCAGGGTTCTTGTGCTGGAATCTGTGACCAGAGTGACAATCAGGCCCCAGCTGGAGAGCCACGGCATGCAATTTCCATCCTGTGACTGCCCCAATGCCAGTTATGTTCACTCACAGTCGCTCATAGAGGCGAATCTCACACACCAGAGGTTGGGACACCCAGTGAATAAAGGCCTTGGGCTTCTCTCCAGAATCAGCTCTTCTACAAGTCACCTCCAAGCATTCCACGCAGCCACTTGAGCCCTAGAAGGGAGGAAGATGCAACCAGCCCAGGGAGCCAACACTAAGACTGTTAGCTACACCCAGTACACCCAGGGCTTGGCCCGAGCAGGCACTGTCCGGAAAGACTGCAGCTGCCTCTTACCTTGACAACGCGCTGCAGTTCGATGACGTAGCCAGTATGTCTCAGGCCCACGGGCTGGCCCAATGCCAGGCGCTTATAGCCTGGTTCTGACTCCTAGAGAAAAAGAACATGGAAGTTACAGAAGCTGCAAATATCATGCAATGCAGGGCTTCTCCCAGCCCCATGTCTGTCAGGGATTGGTTCGTGGTAAAGCAGGAAGGACATGGACGTACAGAAAGGATGAGGATACTAAAAGACACCTCAAAACAGACATAGTAGTAAACCCCTATTTACCTCCTTAAAGTCAGTTCTCTCAATGAAGATAGTGGAAGCAAAAGGAACCTGGTGGAAGCCCTTGGTCTCATCAGCTGGGAAATTTGGCACTTGGATGTCCAAGGGCTGTAGCAGGAGATAGGTATCTGAGTCATCCCAGATACTAGGACCCCATGCCCAGGCATGTATGTACCCATGCACTCACACACACACTGAGGCAGGCCCACCTTAGGAGCAGGAAAGTTAGTGATGGCAACTTGCAGTGGCTCTAGCACAGCCATGGCTCGTGGAGCCGTGTCATTCAGTACGTCACGCACGCAGGCTTCCAGAAGATGTGGTTCCATTGTGGTCTGTGCCACTGTCACCCCCACCTGTCAGGAAAACTCATCAGTCACAGCCATAACCACAAAGCCACACTTGGCCTGTTTCTACCACTCAGTCTACTGGATTATACCCGAGCACAGAAGTTATTGATGGCCTCAGGTGGAAAACCTCGGCGTCGTAGGGCTGTAAGTGTGAAGAGCCGTGGATCGTCCCAGTCCCTATGAATAAGAGGATGGTCAAAAGACCTTAAACAGCACAAGCCACTAGTACTACAACCTTAGTGAACCCAGGGTCCATACCGGACAGCACCAGCTGCGACAAGCTGGAGAATCTTCCGCTTTGAGACAACAGCATAGTGCAAGTTGAGACGGCCATATTCCCACTGAACAGGGCAGTAGACATCCAGCGCATTACATAACCAAAAGTAGGAAGACCGCCTAGGATGGAAGAGCAGGGTTAGAACTGGCCACCTGTGCGGCCAGGGAGAGACCACAGAAAAGGCACTAGAGGCAATCGAGAGGGAGCAGCGGGCAAAGACACTTAATGCCAAATCTGAAGAACCGAGTTGTATCCCTGGAACCTACTTGGTGAAAGGAGCGCACACTCACTCACATGCGTAGACACACTCTAAACAAAAAGGAATCCCCCTGACCCACCCCATAACCTCAGCCTCCTCACCGAGCCTGGAACTCCTTGGTACACAGTGAGTGGGTGATGTGCTCAATGGAGTCACAAAGACAGTGTGTGTAGTCGTAGGTGGGATAGATGCACCTGTGAACATAGGCAGTAGACCCCAGCCAGTCCCTCTGCCCTAGCCCATTGGCTATTGCTCTCATCCACAGCCCTGCTACCTCACCGCCCCTCCCCATGCCAATATCTACCATTTGTCCCCTGTGCGATGGTGTGGTGTATACTTGACTCGATAAGCCACAGGGTCCATCTTGCCATCCTCCATCACCAACTTCATTCGAAGTGTGGCCTCACCTTCTGCAAATTTGCCCTTGCGCATTGCCTGAGGAGAACAAGAGCTCAGGCTAGCTCTAAACACAAGAGGGTCGCATCCTTAGCACGCTGGCCTACCCAAACCAAGCTGCCCTTCGGAGATGTCACCTCAAAGAGCAGCAGTGATTCCTCAATAGGCCGCTCCCTCCATGGTGAAGGTAAAGAGTTGTGGCCTTTGAGCTCCTCTACTCTCTGGTGACACACATAAGCTTGACCCCTGTGAAAAAGGGATATGAATGTGCAGGTGGCCTATGACCTAGTAGTCAGCTTACCTGGCTCAACATTATGGGTGGGCCTGGCCTCACCTGTGGATGAGTTCCACAGCCCAGGCGTACAGCTGGTCAAAATAGTCAGAAGCATACGTCACTTTGTAAGGTGTGTAACCTGGGGCAGCAGAGACATAGTGTGAGCAGCCAGCAAGAAACACGAACTGGCAAAGCCATGGCCCTCAGAGAGGCCCACTCACCGCCAGCCCTGCCCAGGCCTCACCCAATCCATACCCAGCCAAGTCACCATGTCATGAATAGCAGTGAAGAATTTTGCTTCTTCCTTCTCAGGGTTGGTGTCATCAAAGCGCAGAAAACAGATACCATTGTTGGCCTGGAAGAGTGGGAGCACCTGTGAGCTCCCACATATCCCTCAACCCCATAGTCCACACCATCAAACTCAGACTCCTCAGAGCTCAAGCTTATTGAAACATAAAGTACAGCCAGGGAAATAGTTGAGCAGATAAAAGCAGTTGCTACACAAGCCTTAGGACCTGAGTGTGATCTGAAAAATCATGACGCAAAGAACCAACTCTCAGTTTTTTCTTTAATGTCCACCGATGTGCAACAGCATGAGTGTGCATGAGTGCATGCACAAGTGCAGGTGTGTGTACACACATCTGCAATTGCCCTGCTGTCCTGGAAGCATGCACAAGTGCAGGTGAGTGTACACACATCCACAATTGCCCTGCTGTCCTGGAAGGATGCACAAGCGCAGGTGAGTATACACACATCCGCATTGCCCTGCTGTCCTGGAAGCATGCACAAGTCAGTAAGTGTACACATCCCTTGCCCTGCTGTCCTGGAAGCAATGCACAAGCACAGGTGTGTGTACACACATCTGCAATTGCCCTGCTGTCCTGGAAGCATGCACAGCATGTCCTGAAGCATCACAAGCACAGGTGTGTGTACACACATCCGCAATTGTCCTGCTGTCCTGGAAGGATGCACAAGCGCAGGTGAGTGTACACACATCTGCAATTGCCCTGCTGTCCTGGAAGCATGCACAAGTGCAGGTGTGTGTACACACTATCCGCAATTGTCCTGCTGTCCTGGAAGCATGCACAAGCGCAGGTGAGATCTCTGTAGACCAGGCTGGCCTCAAACTCAGAGATCTGCCTGCCTCTACCTCCTGAGTGCTGGGGTGAAAGGTGTGTGTCACCACCTCCCAGCCCTAAGAATATTGTTTTAATTAATGTCTTCTTTTGATGGCCAACACTAAATAATTTAAAAGTTAAATAAAAGGTATTCAAAAAAAATTCATCATTCACAGGACATAGTGGTACATACCTTTAATCCTAGCACTTGAGAGGCAGAGGCAGGCAATCTCTATGATTTCAAAGCCAGCCAGAATATATAGTAAATCCCTATCTAAAGAACCATTTTAGTTCACCATTTCCTGAGGATAACTGTTACATATGGTTTCCCTCTATGGCCTCTGTCATCAGCTACAAAAGGCAAGACAGAACTATATCTTTCTGGAATCCAGTCATGGGAGCAGTCAATGACCATATTACTTGCCAAGCACAGAGACACATACTTACTTTGGCATAACCAAAATTGAAATTGATGGCTTTGGCATGTCCAATATGCAGGATTCCATTGGGCTCTGGGGGGAACCGCGTTCGTACCTGAGTGAAGGGAATGGACAGAGGAAATGAGATCAGAGCTCAGACCACCCTGCAGAAACAGATGCCCTTTCCTAAGGAGGTCATGGTGATAGGTGAGATGAGGCAGGAGAGAGGCAGCTTAGGCACATAAGCCAGTGTTTGCTTGGCCCCATCCCTACACACCTGTCCTCCAGTGATCTCTAGGTGTTGCTTCAGCAGATCCATAGTATGCGGAGTGGTCACATAGCCTGGAGTCTTGTAGTTTTCACCTGCCAGGATCAGAACAAATCTGATGACCAGGCTGGCAGCCAAGGATCCTGACTACAAATCTGGCTATAATGCTAACCACCAGCCCACCCCAGAGTTTCAAGGTACCCCCTTACCTGGTTTATGAAACTTAAGGGCCTCCCCCCGGAGCTGCTCCATTAGAGACAGGGTCTGGCCAGCAACCTCACCTACAGGGAAGAAATCAAGAACCCTGCCTACAAGATACAACTACCATACCCAACTTAGAAAAATATCCACGGCTGCTATCAACACCCTGAAACCAGATCTGAACAGGCCCCTCTTCTCCAGTTCCTTGAGACAAGAGCTATAGAGCCAAACTCCTCAGGTCTCTAAGGTCAGTCTCTGGGCAAAGGGAACAAAGGAAACTCCAGGAACCCCAGTCTTAAGAAAAAAGAGGTAGATAAATAAGATGAGGGCCTGAGAAACCTGTGCTGTAAGGTCTTTCAGACAGAATGTCCGGAAGTCAGAAGCTGAATATACCAGGAGCCTCGCTCAGGTTTCTCACCATTCTCCACAACTTTTGCTGTCTTCCGGTCTGTTTCTTCCAGCCGGGCCTTTGCCGCCTAAGAGAAGCATAGAAATCGCATCAGACTCTCTTTGGGCAAGACCTGCTGATAAATAGGTTCAGGCACCCCCTTCTCCAGCCATAGGTCTCACAATATCTCTACTTCACCCACAGGGACCCTGAGCAGTGCCCAGCATCCTCTCTCTGCTTTACCCTCAGGGACCCTAAGCAGCGCCCAGCATCTTCTCTCTGCTTCACCTGCACAGACCCTGAGCAGCGCCCAGCATCCTCTCTCTGCTTCACCTGCACAGACCCTGAGCAGCGCCCAGCATCCTCTCTCTTTCTCTCTCTCTCTCTTCTCTCTCTCTCTCTCTCTCTCTCTGCTTCACCCGCAGGGACCCTGAGCAGCACCCAGCCTCACCTTGGGCTTCTTCTCCAGATCGGCTTCCATCTTGGGACCCAGAAGGTGGAGGACCTGAGCAGATACCAGAGTCAAGAGTAGACAGTGTCCTCTCTCAAGAACCTCCTGATGGAGCCCTTCCTGCCTCTCTGCCAGCACCACAAGAGCCTATCTAAGCCCATCTCACCTTATCTCCCCATGTGTTTCTTTTCTTGTTACTTGAGACAGGGTCTCACTATGTAGCTTTAGCTGGCCTGGAACTCACTATGTAGTCCAGGTTATCCTTGAACTCATAAAGACCTGCCTGCCTCTGCCCACCAGGCTTTCTCATACGTTTCTACTGGTCTTGAATGCTTTTCCTTTCTGAGGGCTTATCCTGGGCCCAGGTAACAAATGTTGCCATTTACAGAGAAATAATGTGGCCCAGCATCAAGAAAAACAGTCTACCTCAGTCGTCATCATCTTGTGATTCTTTGCCAGCATATCAAGATGAAGGCCACATCACCCATTTGTGGGAAGAGGAAATCGAGCTTCACAGAAAGTGATTCATCCTAACTGTGAGGCCACGTCAGGTACTGCCCCCCACTCCACACTGGGTTCTACTATCTCTGTCATATTAGGAACAGGGTTGCCTTCCTCTTTAGCCCTCAGTGGGTTCTAGCTTCAGCTTAGGGAGGTACCCACCTGCATATCCACTTCGTGCTTGATCATTTTGCCATCTGCCCATCTGAGTGCTGCCCGAGCCTCTCCTAAGAGTATGGGCACAAGAAGCTGCAGGGAGGCAAAAGGGGGTGCTTCTTCCCCTCCTCCTCAAGGAAGTCTTAGCTGACACAGGAATCAGAGCCTTGGCCCAGTCAGAACACGTAAGGTGTTCCTTGCTCACCCGCCCACCTCCCTCTCACAAACGCACAGATTAGAAGGCACAACCAGAACGGTCGACCTCTAAGTAACTCCCTGCCCAGATTCCACTCACCCATCAACAGCCCCATGTTGAAACGGTATCGTTCCACCAGGAGCTGGGAACGATGCCGGTTTATGGTGGCCTCCACCTGCAGAAAGCCAAACCATATGGTTCAGGAATGCCTCCTCCGACACATTCTGGATACCCGCGCTCTTGCTCTAGGTCAGGGTAGAGAAGCTCCAGCGCTTTTCCAGGGCCACAGCTAGGAGACATCTGACGCCTGGGGGAGAGGACTTACAGCTTCCTCAATCTGTTCTGGTGTTACCACCACACCCACACCACATTCCTGCTCGAAGTCCTCAGTATCAATGGGATCCAGGGGATGACTCCGCACATATTCAAGAGCAGCTGAAAACGGAAAGGCAATTGGACATCTCAGCTCCAAGTGGATACATACACAGGGCCTTAATGCCACGTAACTTCAACTATTTTGGCTACATGGATGCCTAAGAGGTTAAGTCCTGGCACCATTGGAAAGAACCCTGAAGCTACAGGAAAGAGAGGCATGTGTTCTGAAGCAGGCCTCTCGTAGGATAACTCTCCTAGCCACACCATGGATCTCCCCCTCCATGCCCCAGTGCCTGTCCAGAACCTGATGTCCAGAAAGCAACTGGGGAACTTGACAGAAAAAAACAAACAGGAGTCTTGGCTGAAGGGAGGGATGGGAGGTGGAACTGGTAATACAGGCAGGGGTCTCACCGCTCAGCTGGAGCTCAGTGTGGATCTTCTTATTGGCTATATAGCTCACAAGGAAAGAAAGACGCCGGGTATCCCTGAGTCGGGAGGCCAAGCCATACAGCAGAGTCCCGGTAGCCTTGTCAATGGCTGAGCCCAGAGTCCGCTGCGCCTGGAGTCGGAGGGATCAGGAAAAAAGCCCCATGCCCAAGCGAGTTAGGATGAATCACTTTACTGTGAAGCTTAGTTTCCTCTTCCCACATGCAACAGCGGGAAACCTGGAGCAAATCAAGATCTGGACCCAGTCCCACGTTGCTTTGGAGCCCAAGAGGCAGCTGAGGTCATGGGGAAAGGGACTCGCACCTGGGTCGCCGCCTCCCGCAGCTGAGTGCTCAGAGCCGCGTTCTTGAGCGTCTCGCGCGCCTTGTTTTCGCTCAGGCCGAGGCCGGTGAACAACGTCAGGGAATCCGGAGTAGCCATAGCAGAGACACCGGAAACCAAAAGAAACTTTAGGCCGCATCTGCACAGCGACCTTCGCTCACTAACCAATCAGAATAAGAAGCCTGGAAGAGACCCAATAGTGGCCGTTCTCAGGGAGAGGGGCGGGGCCCGCCTGCTCGTCAACGCCATTTGAGAGCCGGAGAGCGGCCGGACCGGCTTTTCCGGGCATTGGTTCCCGCCCCTCTGGCTGAAGGCAGCTGGCTGGGTGGAGTCCACGCGACTTTAGAAATGTGCCTCGGGCGTGTAGAGTGAAAGTGTTTAGAAACAAAGCAGAGTGAGCCTTAGCTACTTCTCCCTCAGCCCTAGGAATCCAACCCCATCCTGTTCTCGGAGAGCAAAAATGAGTTCCGGTCGCGTTTTTCAACGTCACAGCTTTTGAGTTGTCATGGAAACAGATGACAAAATGAATTCCAGATTTTCCCGGTCCAGATCACTGCAGAAAATGTGTAAAATGGCCTATTTGGGGCCACACAACCTGGCATTTTTTAGGTGCCTACTGGGACACAGCAAGGAGAGGGAAAGGAAAGAGAGACCAGGCGCGACTTCACAGAAACTTCTGTGATTGCTTTACAATCTCATGCCAACCAAACATGCCACAGGCAGCACTGATTGAATCAAGTGGGTTACCAAGACAACAAACGTGTTGAGGTTCCTAAGGATAATAAGAGGAGGGAGTGGGATACATTGTTGCTGGGAGAGGCCGTACACACCCACACACCTTTACCCTGAAGCAGGGGCAGGTGGATTCCATGTGAGTTCAAGGCCAACCAGGGCTACATAGTTGAAACTGTCTCGAAAAAAAAAAAAAAAAAAGAGAGAAAACAAAAAGACGACACATTGTTTATATATATGAAATTGTCAAGGAATAAATTAAAGATATTCTGGGAGCTAGATACTCTTAACTGTCTCAGCAGTTAAGAAGAGCACTGGCTGGTCTTCCAAAAAAACCTGGGTTCATTTCCCAGCACCCACATAACTATTCAACCATCTGTGTCTCCAGTTGCAGGGGAACTAATGCCCTCTTCTGACCTCCACAGGCACCAGCACAAAAGTGGTGGGCAGACACACATACAGGCAAAATATCCATATACATAAAATAAAATTTTAAATGAAAAACATAATATTAAAAATAAAACTCTATTTTGAAAGAAAGAAAGAAGAAGGAAGGAAGGAAGGAAGGAAGGAAGGAAGGAAGGAAAGAAAGAAAGAAAGAAAGAAAGAAAGAAAGAAAGAAAGAAAGAAAGAAAGAAAGAAAGGAAGAAAGAAAGAAAGAAATCTTGTGCCAGGTCCAGTGCAGTGGCCTACACCTGTAATCTAAGCTTCCCCTGAAAACTAAGGCAAGGATGGTAACTTAAAGGCCAGCCTGGGCAACACAGGGTTGTTTTTTAAACTAAAATTTTAAAACTAAACCGAACTTTAAAGTCTAGTGCCACACTTACCATTTCAGAGCAGGCAAATATCACACAAAGGTAAATAAACCACAATGCACAAACTTTTTTTTTTTTTTTTTTTTTTTTTTTTTTTCTTCGAAACAGGGTTTCTTTGAGTAGCCCTGGCTGTCCTGGAACTCACTCTGTAGACCAGATTGGCCTTGAACTCATTGAGATCTGCCTGCCTCTGCCTCCAGAGTGCTGGGATTAAAGGCGTGTGCCACCACCGCCGGCTTCCTTAGGACTTTTAGGGTAGGGACAGTGTGAGACAGAGATGGGCCAATCCTGGTTCTGGCTATAGTGCTTGCAATTCTCCAGTCTTCTAACTCCAAGATTTTGCTGACTAAGATAAAACACACAAGTAGCTCTTCATGTGCAAAGTGAAAAAACCAGCTGCTGTTAGTAGAATGGTAAAGAAATTCCCAAATTCAGAACTGGTGTTCAGGCTACTGGAAGCCTTGATGTTCTTCTGGACTAGGCAGGAGTCTAACAAGGCTGTAACCGTATACTGTGACCTGCTTTGTGCTGACATCCCACCAATGACCAAGTTTCATGTCTGAGTTTATATATGAGTCTTGCTAGGTTCTCTCCAGAGCCATGTGTTAAACCACCATCCAGATTCAATCCTGTATCTTGAGGCTTCTACCTCACCCTAGAGTGCATTCATGTGGAAGGCCAGGTTTGAGAGTTGGATAAATGATGCATAGGCAGGCTCCAGCACTGTGACTAGTCTGCAGCTGCAGAATCCCAGCCAACACAACACAAAGGTGCCCACAGTGAGCAGAGCCACACCTTGCCAAGTGTGGTGGTATATGCCAGTTATCCTAGCATTTAAGAGGCTGAGGCAGAATTGCCATGAGTTTGAGGTCAGCCTCAACTGCACAGCAAGACCCTGTCTCAAAAAAAAATTAAACAAACAAACAAACAAGGGGTTGGGAATTTAGCTCAGTGGTAGAGCGCTTGCCTAGCAAGCGCAAGGCCCTGGGTTCGGTCCTCAGCTCTGAAAAAATAAATAAAACAACCTGGCACTGCTAATGTTTCTTCAGTATCTGATGCCACCCCGAGGTTTATCATTACAACTCGGTTGTTCCCATCCCTAAGCCCTGCAGGTCTGGCAATGGCCTCCTGAATAGGGTCAAGACCTGCACTCCTTTCCCTGGACTCCTCATGACACCCTGTGGGTTCAACAGTTCAGTGTAACAGCATGAGCTATTAGCTCTGCCAGTGCCATGTCACGAGTGACAGGTGACAACAGGATGTTTTTTTAATCTTATTTATTTATTATGTATACAACATTCTGCCACCATGTAACTTTGCACACCAGAAGAGGGCACCGGATCTCATTATAGATGGTTGTGAACCACCATGTGGGTGCTGGGAATTGAACTCAGGACCATCTGGAAGAGCAGCCAGTGCTCTTAACCTCTGAGCCATCTCTCCAACCCGACAACAGGATGTTTAATCAGGAACTCAGGAACCATGACTTAGAACAAACATGCCCTAGACTATATGGTGCCCTTCCTGCAGGAGTACCTCATCCAAGAAAAATAACCAAGTAGAAAAGCTAGGTAGGGGCTGGAGAGATGTCTCAGTAGTTAGGATCACTGCTGCTCTTCCAGAGGACCTGGCTTCAGTTCCCAGCACCCACATGGCAGCTCACAACTGTCTGTAGCTCCTGTTCCAGGGGATCCTTTGACACCCTCATATAGATACATGAAGGCAAAACACCAATGTACATAAAATAAAAATAAATAAATAATTAAAAGGAAAGAAAAGCTAGGTAGCAGCCAGCAAAACCCATCAGAGCAAGGGGGCAGCCAGGTCCATAAACAAGTCTAAATGGCATAGACTAAGAGCATACAGGTATTAGAGGCCACAGAATGGCAGTGTCATGGGCTCCACAGTAACAGTGCTGCACACACTTAAGACCTAACACAATCCTGTTATTCAGTCCATACCTACCAGGTCCTCCAGCAGTCACGGCTTAGCATTTCCATTTCTACTAGGGCCCTTACCCAGCCAACAAAGCCACCACCACTACATGGCCATTTCATAGTGTGTACCCACTGGAAAAAGCCAATAGTGAGCATATGGTTAGGGTTCTCCAGTAGCTCACTGCGATCGCTAACTCCCGACTCTGAAGGGGAGGACTGTGAGATCTGCATGCTCAGTTTCACGTAATTGGCTCTGTGGGCCTGAAGATGCTGCCGGCTCCATCCACCGCTGGCCTCTTGTCCTCTTTCTACTTCTGGCTTCTCTAGGTGTCACTGCATGCAGGGTTGGGGTGGAAAGTGGGAATGCAGGTGACCACGCAGGACAGAGAGGGTCAGAGTCTCTGAAGCTGCAGTTTTAGGTCGCTGTGAGTTGTCTAACACGTGGTGTTGGGATCCAACTCGATCCTCTGACAGCCTGGCAAGCACATAACCACTGAGCCACCTCCCCAGCCTTGCTCCCTCCACTCCCTAAAGAGGCCTGTTCTTCTCTCAAGTCATCGGAGGTTACAGAGGGGCAGTGCGATCCAGACAGAAGCAAGGTTCCTTGTGTTTGTACAGGAGTTGGGACTTAGCTCAGGGTAGAGCACTTGACTACACAAACCCCTGGTACCGGAAGAAACTGTGTGTGTGGGGGGGGGAAGAGACCCTGAAGCTAGGTGTACCTGCAGACCTATGGGTGAGCAGCTTTGGGCAACTGCCAAAAGCTATGGCCTGAGAGCCCAGAACCCCTCCAGAGTGGAATTAAGATTGTCCCAGGTCCTCTTTTCAGAGCAGGATCTTTTCCCTCAAGGGATTGGGGTGTTTTTAAACTGCAGAGGCTTGTGAAGAAAAAAGGGAGAGCTCCCCAGGGGCCCTCCTTCCCTGCAGGTAGTCTCTAGCCTGCTGCTTGGTTATCCCCAGGCTGCTCTGGGGTTTGCACTTTTTGTTGTTTTTGAGACAGGGTTTCCCTGTGTAGCCCTGGCTGTTCTGGAATTCACTCTGTTAGACCAGGCTGGCCTTGAACTCACAGAGATCCACCTGCCTCAGTCTCCTGAGTGCTGGATTAAAGGTGATTGCCTCCACTGCCTGACTGGGTTTTCACCTTTTAACCCATGTTATCAGCTCTAGAGTTTCATGTGTACTACTCTCTCCTTGGATGCCCTACAATCTTAACTAATGCCAATCACAGCCACTTCAACATGGGAGACAGAACCAATGGATTGTCAGGTAGCAGGCCGACTCCAGGAGATGATGGGGCGGGGGACCTTCATGATTGTGATGGTTAACACTATCAACTGGACACACCTAGAATCTAGAATCACCTAGGAGACTCACCATTCCTGCCCGAGACTAGGGTCTGAATAAAAAGGAAGAGTGTGCTGAGCTGCCAGCGTCCACTGCTCCCTGCCTCCTCACTTCAGAGGCAGCGAAACCAATGGCATCATGCCGTTTCTGCCATGACATCTGTGCCCTCCAACTACGAACCTGAACAAACCCTGTCTTTCTTAAGCTGCTTTGGCAGGCAGTCATAGCAACCATTAAAGATCTATAGTGACCCAGAGAAAATGAGCTGTGACCTTATCTCCCCTCAGAGCGGAGAACTTCAGGATCTTTAACAAACACACACATAAACCAGATCATGGGGGCGGGGGGAAGCCACAACATGTTGTGGATCAGTCACTAAGTCTGCTTATTTATTATTTATTTTTAAAATATATTTAAACAGCAGCAATCACTTCCAAAATGCAAAAAAATTACAATTTTTAGAATAAAATTATAATGTTTATAATGCAGGTCAGAAAGGTTCAAAGGTACAACTGAGAAACACGCAGCACTGAAGGCAGCTGAAAAAGCCAAGGCCCACTGATCTGGGGACCAAGGTGACAGGAGGTCACAATTTGTGAGGTTCCCACCCCCAAATTATGCCCCCCAACTTCCCATTGGTGGAACCAGTGTCCTCTGAGTGACAGAAGGAAAAGTGGCAAAGAGATGGCCTTCTGAAGGGGATCCCCCAAACCCAGTCCCTCCATCAGCCAGGGACCTGCTAATCGACCTCCTCCATGTTGCTGTACGTGGGGGCTGGGCGGTCCACAGGGGGGGCGAAGCGTTCAGGGGCTGTCCGCGTGGGGGCCACCTCGGGGGCCTGGCCAGGGCCTAGTCCCTGCAACAGAATACGAGGACAGGGGTTGGGGGTTGCCAGCTACTGCCTGGCATCCCGGGGGTGCTGGCTCAGAGCCCCGGCACCCAAGGGAGGGCCCCTAGGCAGGCGCAGACAGCAGCGGCGTTTAGACAGAGAGACGAGATCGGGCCTGAATACTCACTTTATTAACACTTTAAATACAGGAAATAGTGCCAGCAGGGCTAAGCCCTAGGACAAGGGTCAGAGAAACAGGAGGAACAGACAACCGGATGGACACATACCCTAGGACACTCTGCCCCTGCAGAGGCTGCAGTCCCACACGTCTCCCACCCGATACACGGACTGAGGCCCGGAGCCCAGAGTTGTTCCCCACCACAAAGGCAGGCACGGCCTGGGGAGCAGGCAGGCAGGCCAGCCCACAGGAGGAGCCTGCAGGTGAGCTCATCTCCAGCGGCTCTGAGACACCAGAGGATAGAACACGTTGAGCACAAGGGCCACCAGAGCCGCCACGGTGCCCAGGACAAAGTACCGCAGGCAGCCCTCGTCTGATGTGGTGGGGCCACGCGCCGGGGGCCCCACCCAGTCCTGGGGCCCCCAAGGACCCAGAGGCCCAGGCCCCTCGGGCACCATCTCCTCCTCGGCCTCGAGCTCCTGCCAAATCCGGGAAGCCTATGGTATGTGGAAAGGGCCATCAGCACCCGGGGATGGGGAGGCCCCAGTTTCCCTGAGACCCCTAGGCAAGACGGTCACATCAAGGTGACTGGGCCTGAGCCCCGCATTCCAGATCAAGCAGCGGGGAAGTAGGCAGGCAGCTAGTACCGAGGCTTCTAAATTGAGAGCTTAGGGTAGGAGACTCCTGAGAGCCTTGGACTTCGGCCAGACAGCTCTTAATCCACATTCAGCTTCTCCCAGGCAAGGAAGTGGAGTTACCTGGTCAGAGTTTAGTCCAGACCCTCCTCCACAGAAGGGGTCAGCTCACAGAGAAGCAGGCAACCCCATGGCAATCTCCTCAAGATTACCCATGTCCAGATCCTGACCACTGTGCTGTGTCTCTGAGCCTGACAGAGATGTCTCAAGGGAGCATAGGTAACAGCAAGGAGATTGATTGGTCTCGAGAGCAAAGTCACTGTGCTCGTGGACCTATGGAACACTGTCAGCACAGGAGACAGAAGAGCCTGAAGGTTCATAGGGATAGTTGCTCACCACAGAAAGTGTGACAGCCACTGGAGGGGACAGCCATCTCTGACAGGGATATCTTGAGTACACACCAGAACACGAGGGTGATCACAAATGAGGGTCTCTAGGCTGGCATATGGAGAATGTGGGGGAGAACTGGGAGAAGTCAGGTTTAGTCTGTGTAGAGTACCATGCCTGCTGAGGGTCAGGACAGTTCTCTGACCTGTACTTTTGTGCACATTGGTGGTAGCATGTTTACATATGTACACCTGTGACTGTGTTCCTAGGGTACCTTGCGGGATGCCCTGGGTGAGGCCCGAATCAAGGAACCCCATCTCTAAATTCTGCAGGCTCGAAGGGCTTATGACTAGAAAGAAAGCTGCATTCCCCAGCCGTGTCCCCCACCTAGCCTGGAAGGCCTCCCCCATGCCTCACCTGGCTGGCGGCAGCTTCGGCTGCAGGGCCTAGGTCTGGGTGGTGTTCGGAGTGGCCCGCCCTGGGGGGTCTCTCCACGGGGGAGTTCCGCCGGCGGTAGAAGAGCACATAGGCGTACCGCGTCACCACCTGGCTCTCGTCCACTGTTGTCACTGTGCTGTCGTCAAACAGGCGCCAGCCTACAGCGGGGCGGGAAGAGGGTGAGCGCGGCCTGGACCACCCCCCACCACCTAGCCTGCTGCTTGTGTGTGCCCTCACCCACGTCACTGCGCTGGCTACTGCGGTCGTTGGGCAGGCGGGCACAGGCGGTATAGTGGCCTCCGATCATGCCTCCGTAATGGTTGATGACGGCATACAGGTCATAACTAGGCAACTGCTCCTCTTTCTGGCCGATACAGAACTTGCTCAAGTCCAGGTTCCTGTAGTCCCAGTCAGAGAAGGGTGAGGCAGTTAGAATGCCCCCCCCATCCCTGCGCCCTGTCCAGTCACCAGGGCTCACTCATTGCTCACCGAACAGGAAACTCCACCAAGTCATTGATCTTGTCACGCCAAATGAAACTACGGAAGGAGAAGCGCTTGAGCTGCACAATGAGCACATTCGGCAGGCGCCAGAGCAGCAGCTGTTTGGAGGCCTCGCGATGCTGTCCGCACTGTGGGCAGTACCTGGTAGAGGACAGAGAGTCAGAAGCACAAGTCCCCTCCATCCTGCCCCGCTCCCTGACTGCTGCCCCACGCTCACCAGGCCTCCTCGGGTGCCAGCACTTCAGGCCGAGTAAAGAGGTTGAGGCACTGGTCCAGGGTAAAGTGGCCAGCGCGGGCAGCCTCACCCGCAGAGCCTGGATCTTCAGCGCACTCCAGCTCCTTGGAGGCCACTAACACAAACTCCTGTAGGCGCTCATTGTTCCGCCACACCAGAGCCAGGCTACAGTCATCCCCTAGCTCCAATGGTGTCTCCCCTGGAGGTGAGCAGAGACGATTGTCACGCCGCTGTGCAGAGCAGCCAGCCCAAGCTACCCCACAACTTCCACCCACGACATCAGACACCTTTGTCCTCAAGCCGCTGCTCTCGGTTTGATGCATCAATTTTATAGATGAAAAACTGGGGTGTGTGGGTGTTCACGGCTTCACTGGAGTGCTGGTACCCAGGCACTGCAGCTAAGACAAAGCATGAGAATCAGTGCTTACCTATCCACTGTGGTCTAAACAACCTTCCCCAACTTTTTACTGCAGCATCCAAAGCATTTCAGCAGATCTTACCTTCGGGCCGGGACACCCTCTCACTAGCAAGCAACGAACAACCTTCAATAGGCCCACTGGCCAACATCTCAGAAGAAATGCCACTGGTGCTAGGTACAGGACCCCGATCAGGGGGTGCCCACACACGGGGAGCCCCTGTATCCCCCTCAGCCACAGGCGTCACCAACTGGAGCTCAGAAGGCTGAATGGGTTCTCTCTCACTATCCCCAGCCTCCAGGGAGCTCGTTGAAAGCAATGTGGTACAGCCAGGGCTCTGGGATTCCAAGGCCATCCGGCCAGGCTGGAAGGGTGGTTGGAACACACTCACGGAGTATCTGGCAGCAGACAACAAGGCAAATAAGAATTCTGACCTCTGGGCTGACACCAGATACCTCTGCTCCCCACCCATACTGGTCCTCTGAGCTCTTACCGGGCATAACCTTCTAGTAGCTGAGCAAGACGGGCGTAAGTGAGGCGTGAGGCAGGCACGCTGACCAGGAAGGGGTAGCCAATGTTCTCAGGGCGGCAGAGGCCTTTGTGGTCAGGCCAATGGGTTTTCTGGCAGAACCTGGAGGGAAGGAGAAGGTAAAACTAGAGCCGTAGCCCTAAGTGCTATAATTATAAATCGGGGCTTGCTCGAAGCCCTGGGGACCAGGTATGCCAGCCCCGCCTCCCCCAAGGCCTGATCACATGAACAAGTGGGTGGAGGCTTAAAGTATGTGCCTCTGTGTGGAGAGGCAGGCGGGATGGCAAGCGGCAGGTGGAGAAAATGGGAGGGGAGGCCATGGGGTTCCTCACTGGTTGCAGTAGCCAACGCGGTAGCAACGGGTACAACGCTTCAGCTTTTCATCCTCTGACTGCTGCTTCCGCTGGCAGGCTGCACACTTGGAGATAGGGATGCTGGGTACCTGGGGGCGCTAGGGTGGGTCATCTGGCTCAGCAAAGCCAGGTAGGAATGGCCAGCCCCACCAGGGCCCCACCAGGGCCCCACCAGGACCCCACCAGGGCCCCATGGCGTCAGGTTGGCCCCACTCACCTGCTGCACCTCTAGCACCACTACCCGCTCCTTAGCCAGCTCTGGGGACAACAGCTCAAAGCAGAGCAGCATGTCAGTTGGGGACACAGCATCCAGCGAGTGGGAAGGCAAGAAAACACGATGGAAACGATTCTTAATTACCTAGAGATAAAGAGCATACAGAGCCATGTGGTAAGCCCTTGCTCTAGGCCTGATCACAACAACAAGATGGCTTAGTCCTGCATTGGAGTCTTCTGGGATGGGGAAGAACGGGAAGATCTGTGGCCTAAAAGGGAAGTATGCTTGCCCAGTGGCGGAAGGTACATTGGAGCACCTGAGAGACAAAGCCTGGGACCCGCCATACTAAGGGCCTCTACCCCTGTGATAAATAGCAAGTCGCTGCTAAGACTACAAGGTGTTATCAGGGTAGGTCCACATTCAAAGAGCCTCTTCCACACTCACACTCAAGAAGAAAGGGGAACTGTTGAATTAAAAGGCTAAGAACTTTCAAGGAAGGCTAGCATGCAGATCTGGGATAAAATGAGAGAAAAGAGGACAGAGAAAGAATAGAAAAAATAAGCAGAGCAGTGGTGGCACACTCCTCCAATCCCAGCACTCAGAAGGCAGAGGCAGGCGGATCTCTGTGAGTTCGAGGCCAGCCTGGTCTACAAAGCGAGTTCCAGGACAGCCAAGGCTACACAAAAAAGGAAACCCTGCCTCACAGGCAAGCTCCTGGCAAACTCAAGCTCTGTCAAAGCTCCTTACCCACAGGTAAAGGCGGTTACAATTCACCTTCAAAGGGGGAGTAGACTAAGTGGTGGCTGAGAACTCAGGGAATTTATGTTACATAGTCCAATGCCTAGTTTCAATAATGTCTCAAACAAAAATATACAATCTAAGTTTCTGCAGAAGCATTTATATTCATGTGTATGTGTTTAGATGCTATTAATGGTACGTGTCTGTCTGTGCTTCAATACATACGTGGGGCTGGAGAAATGGCTCAGCAGTTAAGAGCACTTCAAAAAGATGGGGGGGGTTCACCCCCAGTATATACATGGCAGCTCACGACCATCCATAATTCCAGTTCTAAGGGGTCCAATACCCTGTCTCCTGGCCTCTATGGGCACCAGGCACACAACATGGTACACATACATACACACACACAAACAGGCAAAACACTCATAAAATAAAACATTAAAAAAGAAAAAAACCTTCTGTGTACACATGCAGAAACTTGGTAGAGATATACCTCAGTCAGGCGCAGGTTTTCAGGCTTCACATGGACACTCTGAGAGAGGGAATCCAAAACTTCACTTGCGCTGGAGTTCTCCTTGCTAACACTCACCAGAAACTTTGGCAACAAAGGTAAAGTCAGTGTGGGGGAAGGAGACACAGTCATATTTTTCTAGGATAGCCCAGAGGGGAGGAACTCGTCACTCACCTTGATGGGTTTGCTGTGAGGCTCCCGAGCAAAATAAAAGATGGGGAGAACCTTTTGCTTTTGTGGCAAGGGCACAGGCAGGTAAAGGAACGGGTCAAAGGTGATGGAGACCTGTGGATGCAAGGGCGACACTAGAGTTACACCAAGGATCCAGATGCTCTCAGGAGAGCTACTGCAGGCTCTGACGGCTGGCAGGGCTCTCAGTGCTAGAGCATTAGACAGACCGAGGGAACCCACCAGGACCCCCCAATGCCCATTCTTGGCACAATTCTTTTCTGGCAGCTTAGCCTCTTTTTCAAGTTTCCCTTCCTCTGCATCCTGTGTGCCTTTCCAACCCAACACACAACTCTGGCACACCTTACTTATCTTTGCGACACCGTACCTCTCCGTCCAAATACCCCCGACTTCGGCCAGGAAGCCTCCCATGCCCAATTTCTCCAGACCACACAGAACCTCAGGCCTCTCTGCCACTTTCCTTCCCCAAATTTTGCCCAGCACTCCCTGAAAATGCACATGCTTCAACGTAATCTGACCAAGCCAGCCTACAGCAACTAGGGGCTCCTCTCTAGGAGAGTCACCGCACCTTGGCACACACAGGGCACACCAGCTTTGACTTGTACTGGCCCTGAAACAGGTCCACAATGAAGGAGTCATTCCTCATCTTGTGCCGCTGCCAGGCTTCCTCAGCCACCACCTGGGGAAAAATGGGGAGAACTGAGGAGACCTGAGAGCTGGGACACACAAAACCCGACTCGACAACCCCACCCTGACTGACCTCGTCAGGACGTCCGTCTGAGTCCACGGTCTCTGTGTAGGGCTTGTTTTGGATCCGATTCAGGTCCTCATGCAGCCCATCCAACAAGAAAGCCATGAACTCTTGGGCGTCATGCTGCGCATAGCCTGTGAACTGGCTGGCTTTGCTTGCCACAATGGCCTGCATGGGGAGGTCAAAGTGTCAATGAGAAATCTTAGCACCCATTCACTGGGCCCCTCACTAGCTAGTCCTCCCAAGCCTCTCTAAGCAAGGGTGGGGGTAATCCCAGCTCACCTTTAGCTTGGAGGGCTGAAAGGCTTGATGAGTGCCCTTCCATAGAGCCCGGAGCAGCACAGCAAAGCCAATGGCCAGTCGCCCACCAGTCCCCAGTGGGTTGTTGTAGTTAATCTCAGCTTCAAAGGATCGGTCTAGAATGGTCAAGAAAAGGTGTGAGAGACAAAGGTACCCCTTCTGCCTGTGCCCCAGGCTCCTGGCCATGACCTCACCATGGAAGAAGTCACGAAGTTCCCGAGTGTTGGACAGAGACTGAATGACACTATTCATGAAGCAGGTGTTCCCTAAATTGACAAGGCCAGTAAAGCCTGGCAGACACACCTTCTTCTCTTCCTCTTCCTCCTCCTCCACACTATCTCCACTCACCGGACTATGAGGCATTGGAGGCACCATACACGTGGGTTTGGGCTGTGGGAACAAAGGGAACGTGACAGGGCAGCCCGAAGGCTCTCTAGCCTCATTATTTTTATTATTACGACTACGAGTATTATTACTATTATCATTATTATTTTGGTTTTTCGAGACAGGATTTCTCTGTGTAACAGCCTTGGCTGTTCTGGAACTTGCTTTGTGGACCAGGCTGGCCTCGAACTCACAGAGATCACCTGCCTCTGTCTCCTGAGTGCTAGGATTAAAGGCGGGCACCACCACCACTTCCAGCCTCGTTTCTAGCCCTTCCCAACCTAGGATTCTCACCGAGGCCATGTGTGGTTCTGGCTTTGGAGCTACATGCTCCAAAGGGGTGCGGGCCACCACACCATCCAGCCCTGTGTCCTCAGATCGAGCCTTGGGTTTTTCCTTCTCCACAGCCCTGGCTTCCTCCTGGCCTGTCAGGGGGTGGGGGGCACCCCCTGGAGGGGTTGAGTCCAAAGGGGTTGGACCTGTCGGCACGGCAACCTTCGCACCACCCACTGCACCTTAAAAAGGGGGAGGAGAGGGCTGGTGGTTAGCAGCATGTGTGACGGGGGTCCTGGGTGGCAGGACTGGGGTGACGGAGGGAGCTCGTGTGCAGACCTCGTGTAGCTGGGGCCTCCAGTCCACCCCAGCGCTGACTCTGCCGCTTCCGGAGGCAGATATCTATGCGGGAGGCCGTGAAACAGAATGTACACTGCTCTGGCTCAATCAAGTTCCTGTGGGGGAAAAGCTGAGTTCAGAGATTTCAGATGAAGCAGGTGTCAAGCCAAACAAGCCAGAGAAATGGAAACCCTAGAGAGAGAAGCAGTAATGGTGCTGGGCACCACCAACCTGAGCTTCACCTGCCAGCGGAAGACGGTGTGGGGCCCACAGCCCGGATGCAGCCTCAGGAAATTTCCATCCCTGCAGAGGCAGAGCAGGGAAGGGAAAGGACACAAGAAAAAGCTTGAAACACATCCCCATGTGTGGCACACTGTCTGTCCCAGCCCCAGCCACATACCTGGTCTGGAAGATAAGCGTGAAGTCCTGCTCTCGGAAAAGGACTCGAGAGGTGTCCCTGCAGATCTCCTTCACGTACACGTGCACCACCACTGAATCCGGCCCCTTCTCATAGGAGTCATTCTTCACAAATGCCAGGTTCACCATGGACTCTGGTTCTATGTGGAGACCACGGCTCAGTGCCACCAACCCAGGACAAATTCTAGCCTGATTTTATTCTCCTCCCTACCCATCCATCAATCCTGCAACCCAACCTGGGGGTCTGCCTGGCCAATCCCCATTTTACCATCCACCAAAGCTGCAGAGTCTGCTCCTACGGCCATCTTCTCTTTGACGTGGTCCTCTTTTTCAGGGTCTCTGTCCCGGACCATGACTGGGGGGACTGAGTCACTCCTGGGAGACACTGTCTTCTCTCCTGTCAAAAGGGCTAAATTCTTCTCTGAGCCCAAGAGACTCGTTTGAGGGTTCAGTGGTGGTACATGGAGCTGCTCCTCAACCTCAACCTAATCACACACAAAAGGGAAAAAAAAAAAAGGCAAGATTTAGCCCTGGGTCCGACAGGTGGCACCCACTCTATTCCACATTCCCTGCCCAGCCTCCAAATACCCAAACAGGCGTCTAACTCTCACCTGGGTGGCTGAGTCAGAAGACAGAAAGGGTGGAGCATCACCCTGGGGGCCAGGGCCATCCCTAGACCCTTCTCCTTCTGGCCCTCTGCGGAGATGCACGGCCCTCTTGGCGCTGGGCCCTGCCTGTGCCCCAGGGCCAGCCCCTGAGCCTACCTCACCACGGCCCTGGGCCCGCTTCTGGTTTCGGGCTTCCTGCTTAGCTCTGCGGGGCTCAGAGCCTTGCTCCAGGGCAATGGGAGACAGATCTTGCCCATTCTCCTGGCACCGCAACCCTGACACCAGCTCTTGGGTCCCTAGAGGTTTCTTCTGCCAAAGATACAACAGTTAGGTCCTGTTGGAAAGACTGGGCATCCCCACCTCCCATGCACTCAATTGGAACCTACCAGGAGAGAGGGCCAGGTGAGCAGAGGCACCTTCTTGGGTAGGGCCAACTGCAGAAGACCACCCTTATGAGCCTGCACTTTGGTACAAGAACTTTGTATTTCAGCAAAGAAGACACCGCCCCATTGCCGGCCATCTGGAGAAAGAGCGGTAACAGTGATCTGAAGTGGGGGACATCAGACAACTCAAAGGGAGCACTACACACGGGGCGGATGAACACACCTGGAAACCTCACCACACAGTCTGTGTCTGTGAAAGCAGCGTCTACTTCCTCCAGACGCAGGGGACCTGCTCCTACCCGCAGCTTGACGATCACCTCATCTGCACTCTGTCTCCAATCATACAACAATTCTATATGGAGGACGGCAGAGAACAGAAGAGTCACTGCTAACGGTGACAGACAGGTAACGGAGCTAAATTCACCTCTCCCTCAAGCAGCACTCAAAAGCCCCATTCATTACTCACCCTCTTTGGTCTGCTCCTTTCGAGGAGTGGACGCTGGCAACAAAAGGAAAAACAGACAATAATGAGTAGCCAGATTCCCTGACCCCACCATCTGGATCTTAGCCAAGGGTCTTCTTCTCAGCATCAAATCATGATAAAGGAGGGGAGACCGACTCCTAAACTGCATGTCCAGAGACAACAGAAGCAGCAGCCCTGAGAACTCAGGAAATGCTGCTCCTACCTCTCCTAGGGTCTCCATCTCTGCTTTCCTGGTTTGCGCGGTCCTTCTGTTTCTTCTTACTGGCAGCCTCCTCCATTCCTGGGGACCCTCTCCTTGGGCCTGTAGCACTGGTCCCACCAGACATCTTGAGCCGCTTGCTAGCCAGCCAGAGTGCCCCAGGGTCGGCAACAGCGTCTGGGTCAGGGCTGCGGCGCTTTCTTCCTGGCCCAGCTATCTTGGCAACTCTTTGTAGCCAAATTCTTCAGCAAGGAACCAACAGCCTAATGAAAATAGACCACGATTCACTGCCAAAGCCAAACAATTTGCTCCCTGCCTACAACCAGGGCTCAGCAACTCAGGACACTCTTGACCCTAAAGGGCAGTATCTCGCCACCATCTGAGGCAGCCATCCATTCTCTGAGGCTACTCTATGAGGAAATAAATAATTCAAGTAGCAGCAACCGCTTCAGGCCACACCTCCTGGGTAACTACCAAAGACCCACAATGCTGGAAGCTGCAGGAACGAAGTGCTAGGTCAAGGCAGTCATGGCCTAGGATCAGGCTCACCCTCTGGACAGCAGCCATGGCTCCAACCCACAGGACTGGCACCCTGAGCGCTCCCATCCTTCACTCTCACTGGCTGCTTAGTCACCACCAGACAAGCAAAAGGTGCCTGGGGAAGGCAGGCGAGGCGGAGCCCATCAAGCGGCTGTAGAAAGACCAGACTCTACAGCTGATAATGGACCCTCCCCAGGTGCCGCCACTGCCCAGAAACGGTCCTGGTACTTAGGTGTCTAATCGGCTTCCTGCCGGCTCCCATTCTTATCATAAGCCTGCTCCTGAAACTACTTGGTCTTTTTGTCTCCATCTAAAGAGGACATTTCTCTCCCCAGCTCCAAAGAAGAGGGAACTCGAGTGTGGAGACATGGTGGTGGTGGACATCCAGCTTGACACTGAAACAGGCATCACCCTATTTCCAGGTTCCGTCATTCATCAGCTTTGATTCACGGAGGCCTAATCGGTTTCCCACCTGTGTGTGGACTCTGGCTCTCTCCATCCAAAATGAAGTTCTTAAAACCAGTGAAGTGAGAGTGGAGATGGAATGTAGACCTGAGACCCTAGCAGCCTCAAGCCCGGCTTGCACAGCCAGAAGAGATACGACTAGTCTATGTCCCCCTGGGGGAGATGGGGTGATAAAAATACCCTTGTATGGTCAGAGAGATGAGCTGAATCTTTGGTGACAGCCTGTCCCGGCCTGAGGGCAGAACACCCGCTGTTTCCTCCTTACACCTAGGCCCTAGTCACACGTTGAGTCCCTCCCCCGGGGCTCCGAGGACGGCGCGGCGGGAGAGAGACGATCCAGAGATCGCAGCTGGTCGGAAAGGCTGCGCAGAGTTACTGACCACAGACCAACGCCCCAGCTAGGCTGCTACCCGACTCCAACCTCCGAATCCCGGGCCTGCCACCACCTCCGCCAGGAAGCCACCCTCGCTCGCCGCTCGTCCTCTTAAAAACAGAGGGGCCGGCCACAGGTGTAGCATAACGGCTCAGTCGGCATCGATGGGCCCCGCACACCGTGGGGCTCGAGATGTCGGGGCTCGCACGGCCCGTGACCTTGAACAGGCCGCCGCAGGCCAACGCCGCGGCCAAACCGGCGACTTGCGGCCCGCAGCACTCACCGAGCGAGACCGCCGCCACCAGCCCTCTTCGGGCCCTGGCAACCCGCTCTCGATTCCGGTTCCGGCGTCGGGTCGGTTCCGGTTCCGGCGCGCCCCTCCCCCGTCCCGGCTCCGCCACCGCCGCTTCAGCCGCTTGTTTTGTTTCGACTTCTAGATACGGCTAAGGGAGGCGGAGCGGGGAGCTGATGACGCACTTCCGGCAAGAGTGGGGGTGTGTGTGATGAAGGGCAGCACTGGGAGGGGGGGGCCGGAAAGAAAGAAGAGGGGTTCCGGTGCTTTGGCCTTTGCTAAACCCCTACTGGTGACAGTGTGTAGCAGCCTTTTGCCCCTCCCGTTAGAGTCCAGACAACGCAGCGGAGCCTCACACTGGTTTATTGAAAACACCCGCTAGCCAAAAGCTTTTGCATGTGTGGACAAACACGCATGTGCAACAGTGCTTAGGGACAAAGCTGGGCCCTGGGGAGTGGTCACTGGCAGGTGTTGTAGATCTGGACCTGCAGATTGATGGCCTGAAGCACACTGCGCATCCTGGCTTCCAGCCCGTCCAGCTGGGCCGCCTTGCCCTCCAGCTCACGCTCGTTCTCTTCATAGGTGCCCTCCAGTTCTAGAAGGATCAAGCAATAGTTTCGTTCCTTCTCTCCCAGTCCCTCCTCCCCAGCTGCC
Source organism: Peromyscus leucopus (assembly GCF_004664715.2). Lineage (NCBI taxonomy): Eukaryota > Metazoa > Chordata > Mammalia > Rodentia > Cricetidae > Peromyscus > Peromyscus leucopus. Next base: position 97,383,769 of record NC_051069.1, on the reverse strand, counting down.
GCCCGCCGCGGTCCTCACCCTGCAGCCGCTGCAGCTTGTCCTGGGCAGCTTGCAACAGGCCCCGAGCCTCGTCCCGCAGCTGTTCTGCCCTGGCCTGTGCAGCCAGCACACCCTCAGCCTTCCTTTCTGCCAGCGCCTTCACAGTTTGGTACCGGTCACCTACTTGTTCCCGAAGCTGCTGCAGGTTTAAAGGATAGGGTCAGTATGCTAGTACAGTAGCGTCCTAACTGCACTGCCCCTGCTCCCTCGGGATGGCTTTGCCTCAGCTTACCTTCTCAGCCTCCCTGGCACGGCTCTGAGCACTGCCGGCTGTTTCCTCCGCTGTAGATGCTGCCAGGCTGTTGCCCGCCCGTTTCAGTTTCAGGGCCTCCAGGAGGGCGTCCAGCTGCCGAGCCCTCTCACTTGCAGAGTTCAGAGACTTCTCTGCACCCGCCATCCTTTCCTGAACCTGCCACGGAGGGGCCCAGGTTTAAACAGATCTACCTTTGGTCCCAGCAGTCGAGAGGGAGCGACAGGTTGATCTCGGTGAGTTCTGGGTCAGCCAGGACCACTTGGTGAGACCCTGTCCCAAACAAAACAGAGCCACAGTACATGCCCATGTCCCACTGGAGTTCCGGGGAGACCACACCTGGTGCAGGGTCTGTTCTGTGTTCTGTGTGTCGGCCACTGCTCCCCGGATGGCACCCTGAGCAGCGCCTTGTGCCCGCTGGGCCTCCTCCAATGCTGCCTGTACTGTCTCTGCCTTCTGTTTCTCACCCTCAGCCCGGTTCCTGAGGAAAAGGGGAGGTCAGGGCCTGCAGGTATCAGGACCAGGGGTCAGGAATGGGGGCCAGGGTTGGGGTCGGACCGTGCCCGCTGTGCGTCTTGTAGTAGCTGCTCAGCCGACGCACGTCGCCCATAGTGTGTGCCAGGATTGTGTCCACATCTGCCAGGCTCCGGACACGTTCTGCAATCTCACTCGCTAGGTGCTGGATCTGCTCAGGTGAGGCTGGGATGGAGAGCTCCAGCACCCGTGTGGCCACCATTTCAATACTGTCGGGGTCAGCTCCCTCCTCTATGGAGACACAGGCAAAGGCTTAAGAGCGGTCTCCTGCATCAGCTTGGGAACATAATCTTGATATGTGGGTTCTCAGACTGCACATGCCGGAGGAGTTTGCTCAAAGGCACAAGGATGTAAACAAAGAATAGGGACTGTATGAGGGGCGGAGACTTAGGGACCCTGACTGAACAAGGACTCGGGGGCCAGACATCGGGTCATAGACACATGTCCACTGCAGACCCTGAGACTCAAACACACAGACACGAGGGAAATGACCACACGGCCTGGGCCACGTGGGAGGCTCACGGCTGAGGAAGTCCTTCACACTCTGGATGAGTTCTCGAAGCTCGTGGTTGGCCTGCTCCACCTGGCCCCTAGAAGCATTAGCCTTATCCAGGGCTGCCTGTGCCTGCTGCTGTGCCTCCTCTGCCTGCCGACGCGTCTCCGACATGCGGCTGAGGATGCCTCCACCTGCTCCCAGTGCCCGCTGCAGCTCTGCCTGTGTGTGCCGAGCCCGGCCCAGTGCCAGATCTGCTGTGGCCGCTGCCCCACTGCAACCGAGGCCACCACAGCGGGGCTGCCCGTCCTCATCCCGACATCCGGCACCCCCACAAGGGCTGGTAGCACAGGGTGCGTCCCCGGGTGCCCCACACACCTGCCAGGCACAAAACAAATCAAGGTTCCGTGGGAAGACTCCGCACCCACCCATCCCACTCAATACGTGCACCTCACCAGTTCATTTATGCCTGTCAGGCTCAGGGTTTGGGTCTGTGCAGACAGCTGTCCCAGTGCCTCCTGGTTGGCTAAGTGTTTGCGGTTGAAGCTCTCTTGTTGGGCAGCCATGAGCACTTCTGTCCGACGCCGGGTATCTGCTGAGTTGCTCACTGGGCTGGGTACCGCAAGGGTGGAGGTGTTGGCCCGGCGTTCTGCTTCTGTAGACTGGCTGTGGGCATGTCGGATGCTGTCATAGGCACCTGCGTTGGGTCGGAGGGGTCAGTCAGCTGAACACTGGCCCTGGCCCACCTGCCCAGTTAACCAACAACTCACCTAAGAAATTGGAATGTTTGAGGAGATCCAGATGCTGGTCAAGCTGCCGCAGTGTCAGGTTAAGCGCAAGCCCGTCTCTCTCCAGGCCGCTGAGTGCGTGGTTGGCATTGAAGTTCTCATCCTGAACATCTGTTAGCTCTGCTTCTAACTGAGTCAGGCGCTCAGTGGTCTTCCCAATTTCATGGCTATATCAATAGGGGACGTGTTTAGAGAGGCTTCATCCCAGATCTTTTGGGCCTTTGCTCCATCCCACCATATTTGTTTTATCTTATTTTTTATTTTTTGGTTTTCCGAGACAGGGTTTCTCTGTGTAACAGCTCTGGCTGTCCTGGAACTCACTCTGTAGACCAGGCTGGCCTTGAACTCACAGAGAGAGAGATCCACCTGCCTCTGCCTCCTGAGTGCTGGGATTAAAGGCATGTGCCACCACCACCCGGCCCTACCATATTTATTTAGTCCCATCCATACCGCAGTCCCTCTGTGGCCTCCACGAGCTTTGCAGTAGAGGCAGCTGAGGCATTTCGGGCACCCACGATGGCCTGCACCATGCCCAGCTTCCCTTGCATGTTCAAAAAGCTGCTCTCAAAGGCGCCCAGCACGCCCGTCTGCTGCAACTCCTGCACCCACTGCTCCAGGCGGCGCGTACGAGCAGCCAAGTCCTGCACTACACGATCCCAATCTCCAAAGCACGCGTGGCAGGGGTGACAAGCAGGAAAGACGCCCGAGAAGCCGCGAGCGCACTGGTCACAGCGCACGCCGGACACGCCTGGACGGCAGCTACAGTGGCCTGTGGCACGGTGACACTGAGGCTTGTCTATTCCTCTAGGGTCACAGTCACAGGCTGCAGAAAAAGACAAGCACAGCATTAGGGCCCCGGTGATGCGTCCTGAGACAATCCTTCTCCGCCGTCTCCCCAGATGTCTCACCACGGCACTGTAAGCCAGGGTCTCCCCAATGGAGCTCTTGACACTCGGAACAAGTCCTCCCACCAAAGCCGGCATGACAGTGGCACTGCCCTGTGAACTAGGGTACAAACAGAGCAAACGTTGAGCCTGTGAGGCGGATCGCGGGCCCCCTCTGCCCAGATAGCTTACCCAGGATTCCGTACCTCGTTGCAGGTGGGGCCTCTGGCCCTGGTCGGGTGGCAAGCACAAGGCTGGCAGCCACGGCCACTGGTGAAGTTCCAAAAGTTGGGGGCACAATGGTCACAACTAAGGCCTTGGACATGAGGGAGACATGGGCACTGCCCACTGCTTGGATCACAGTAGCATTGGTCAGTAGATGGGCACTGCTGGGGATTTGTGCCCAGAGGATTACAGGTACAGCCTGGGCAAGCCAAGACAGACACAGCAATCAAGGGGGTCCATCTCCAGCGGGACCCACCCCAACCATCTCCTCCCATATCCATACTCACGGCGACAACTCTGTCGGGCTGCTTGCCCATGGTAACCAGGCTTGCAGTGGCCACAGCGGGGCCCCTCTGTGTGGTGTAAACAGCGCAAGCATTGCCCCGTGTGGGGATCACAGGCATCAGGGTCCGTGGGGTCGATGTTCCCACTGCACTCACACAGTTGGCACCTGCCGCCTGGCTTTGATGGGTCTCCAAAGTGCCCAGGGGCGCAAGCGTCACACCGAAGCCCTGTCCACAGTCAAGAGGAAACTATGAGTGCTGGGACTGGCTACCTCACACTGATCCCATCCATCCCTGTGCCCCACCCACTCGCCTGTGTAACCAGGTCGGCAGTGGCACACAATTTGCTGCGAGTATCCATCCCGGTGGCAAGAAGTAGCGAAGTGCCTCTGGCTTCCAGGGCCTTCGGGGCAGGGGCAAGGTCGGCACTGGCCTCCGTATGTCAGCCGTGGGTCCCCATGAAAACCAGCAACGCACCTGCAGGGAAATGAAGCAGTGGCATCCACAGGCAGCCTGCCCAGCCACCAACCGCTCACCGCTCCTCGAGGCTCACCTCTCACAGTGCTCGCCCCCTGTGTAATCCCGGCAGCCCAGGCAAGCGCCTGTGTGGGCATCGCATTCATCTGCACGCCCATTGCAGACACACGGCCGGCAGTTGGGGAAGCCCCACTGGCCACGCTGACAGTGGTCGCAGCGGAGGCCAAAGGCGCCGGTGCCGGCAGGGACATTGCCCGCTAGTCCCTTCGCACAGGGCGCTGAGGGCCCCATCAGGGCTACACTGGCAGGCTGGGGATAAGACAGAGACAGTCAGGGTGGGGAGGTGGAGGAACGATAGAAACCTAGGAGTGTCTGCAGGATCCACGGCGGGGTCGGAGAAGGAAGAAGCAAAGCCAGGGAGAAGAGGGGAGACCAAGAGACAGACCTTGACAACCTGCAGGGCCAAAGCCGTAATAGCCAGTGGCGCAGGCATCACAGCGGCGTCCAACCACCCCAGGTTTGCACCGGCACTGGCCACCGTGAGGGCTGCACTCGGAGCTCAGCGAGCCTTGAGGGTCACACTGGCATGCTGTGAGGAGAGGAGGAAGAGCAGATTAGACTCGGTCCCCACCTCGGCCTACCCATTCGTCTCAGGAGTACTTACGCAAGGCACCATTGTAGATCAAGGAGGACAGGCTGATGAGGAGGGGGGCGCAGGCCTCGGAGAGCGGCGTCTTGCTGGGCATCAGGCCTTCCTCGTGGCAACGGTAGCGCTCAAAGGTGGCACGGCGCTCCAGGGCGGCAGCGTCACCTCCACTAAACATCTCTAGCGCCGAGACATGGGGCTGCAGCACCAGCTGAAGAGATGTGCAAGAGTGCAGCGCACGTGGGACCACATCAGTGCTGCCAGAGGACCTCCCTGGCGCGGCCACTGGCCAGCCTGCTCTCTCGCAGGCCCCTCCTAGTCATCACCACCCGCACGATCCCCGCCCCGCAGGCCCTGCCCTCTTGGTTGATATGAGCAAGAGGGGCTTATTCACCGAGTCAACCAGTAGTCCAGTTTCAGGATGGGCACGTCCTCCTGTCCGAATCAGTTTCAGATTCAGTTTGTAGGAGACCCCAGGCTCAAGGCAGACGGGTCTGGGAAACACCAAAAACCTGGGGGTGGGGAGGAGAGAGACGGCACAGGATGACGCTCAGGGTCAGTGAACCCATCATCCTGGGCCTTTTACTTATTTTTGTTGTTGTTTTTGATTTTTTGTTTTTTCAGGTCAGGTGTCTCTGTGTAACAGCCCTGGGTATCCTGGAAATCGTTCTGTAGACTAGGCTGGCCGCAAACTCACAGATCCTATCCTGGGCCTTTTCCACAGCTGCTCATAGCAATCAAACCTATTACCAAGGCAGGGACAGCAGCCAAGCCAGACTCGGCCCACATCCACCTGCTGAGGCCCTGACAGGGGATCTCAACAGAAGAGTCCCATAAATGTGGCTTTCTAGAATCATACACCCATACAGACCAAGATCACTGAAAACACAGAGCCTAGCAACCACGTGTCTCCTGACATTACAATTTGTCAGGTGTTCTTTACATTAGTGACTAAGTATTTATTTATTCTGTAGTCTCAGGAATTGACTCTACAGCTTTGTAGCGGCTAGTTAAGAAGGTGTCACCAAGCCGGACGGCGGTGTGTGCCTTTAATCCCAGCACCCAGGAGGCAGAGGCAGGAGGATCTCTGTGAGTTCGAGGCCAGCCTGTTCTACAGAGTGAGTTCCAGGATAGGCTCCAAAGCTACAACGAGACCCTGTCTCAGGAAAAAAAAAAAAAGGCATCACTGAACTACATCCCCAGACCTTGGTTTCTTCTCTCTTGAGACAATAATCCTATCTCTCTGTCCCCTAGGTGATTTGTCGAGTAAACCCAGACATGAGTTCTTTCATTCCACTCCCAACCTCCTTCAATCCCTGAGTCTTCCCCTAGCTGCTACTTCAGTTTTGCTTCCCCGCCCAATAAATCCACAGAGACCCCTGCAGTCACTACCAGCTAGCCTTCTGCTGCAGTGGGACTCTGGCCCACTTGGTGTCAAGGTCACCAATGACCTCCATGTAGCTAAACGCAGCGGCCACTTTTCTGTTCTCATCTGGCTTAAGCATTCAGCAGCATGCCGTGAGTTCCTGTGCCTCCCTCTTCGCTCTTTTCGCTTAGCCTCTGGGCCCCTGTCCTCATCCCTAGTTTTTTCCTCTGCCCACTCATTTCTCCCTTTTTGAGGCAAGCTCTTAATTTGTTCCAGGCAGACACTGAATTTGCTGTGTAGCCAAGAATACCTTGAACTTCTGATCCTCCTGCCTCTGTCTCCCAAATGCTAGGATTAAAGGCACGAGGTACTACAACCAGCTCATGGGAACCGGATGTTTACTCCAACATTGCTCCCCCGAGTAATCCCAGACACAGAAACCTAGCCACTTACTGGCCTTATCCCTCAAGCCAAAGAATCTCAGACTGTTCCTTACAGGCATGGTGCTATGTCCCTTTAACGACAGCACTTGAGATGCTACAGCAAGAAAATCACAAGTTTCAGGCTAGCCAGGGACATATTATAATAAGATCCTGAATCTAAGCCAGGTGGTGGTGGTGGTGGTGCACACCTTTAATCCCAGTCAGGGACTGCAGCCAAGCCAGACTCAGCCCACATACACCTGCTGAGGCCCTGACCTTTCCTAGACCATTTAACTTGGGTGGCAGAGGCAGGCAGCTCTGTGAGTTCAAGGCCAGCCTGGTCTATAGATCGAGTTCCAGGACAGCCAAGGCTACACAGAGAAACTCTGTCTCGAAAATCCAGGAAAAAAAAAAAAAAAAGGGAAGGAGGCCAGGGTGGCCAACAGAGTAATGAAAAAGATACAGGAAACAGGGCTGGAGAGATGGCTCAGAGGTTAAGAGCACAGGCTACCCTTCCAGAGGTCCTGAGTTTGGTTCCCAGCACCCACATGGTGGCTCACAACCATCTGTAATGAAATCTGGTGCCCTCTTCTGGCCTGCAGGCATACATACAGGCAGAACACTGTATACATAAGAAATAAATAAATCTTAAAAAAAAAAAAATACAGAAAACAAATACTTGTAAAATGTAACAAACTTTAACCGGTCACATCCCTACTCTGATGCCACTGCCTTACAACCGTCACCATCACAGGGACTTTGTGGAGTGACAGAGGATGACTTCCCGTCAATTAATGCCTTGGCCTCTGCAACTCACTCCCTTGAGAAGCAGGCTCTGTTTTATCTATGACTTCCCTCTGAGCACAGCCATGGAGCTGGTAAGCAGCCCCCAGGAGGACGTACCTGAAAGAAGGAACAGATGAAAAAGTAATGTGGTCTTTCAGGTAATCTGCGTGGAATAAAGGCTGGCCCTCCAAGCCCTAGCACTGTGCCCTCACCTGGTGTTTGGTTGAAGCATCCCCTGAATTCGGTCATCCTTGGGCAGCACGTGCCCACAGGGACTGTGGGCAGACACTGGCCCTGGGCGATGCACAGTCAGTTCCAGCTCTGCCCATTGCTCAGGAACCTGGGGGAAGAGGACAGTGGAGAGGATCCTTCCACATCCAGAATGTCAGCACAGGTCAGCTGTCACAGGGTCTAACCTGGGGCTCCAAGCGCAGCAGCAGGTCATAGTCCATGGCCCTTGGCAAAGAGGTCACCAGGAACTCCACTTCCTGACCTTCCCGCAGCCGCACAAAGCCTGGGCCAGTCCAGGATGGAGTTTCCCGGTTGGTCGCCAGACGCTCTACCACCTCAAGCACCTGAGAGTCAACACGGTCAACGCAGGGATGAGAACACAGGTGAAGTACTCTCTCTGCTCCCACAGCCAGCCCCAGACACCATTTCTCCTGCCAGGACCTCCCCTGAGACTGGATGGTACCCCAGTTCCTCCGAGACACCACCCACAGCCCCTCCTCTCCAGCCATCCCACCCACATCTTGTGAGTGCTCCCACCTGTCCTCGGGCATCCTCAGCCTCCCAAGTTAAATGGTCTAGGAAAGGCCGGAAGTAGCCAGGCTGTACTTGTTCACAGCGCCGCCCAATCATGTGTGGGCGGCAGCGGCACTGACCGGTGGCCTCATCACACCTGAGGAATGCTGTGGTTACTGAAGGGCCACCCCCTTTGCCTTACCAACCACCTCCCAAGTCCCTGTTACACCACTCACTGAGGATCTAAGGCACCACCAATGTCGCAGTCACAGGGGCGGCAACCAAGCAGGTCATGGCTCAGGCCCCAGTGGCCAGGCTAGGAAAAAGAGAATGCTGGGAAGCCAGAAACCGACTTCCTTGCCACCCATCAGTGAGTCCAATCGCACTTGAAGCCTCCTACCACTGATTGGTGAACACAAAGTCCCCGGACCACTGGCCTATACCCTTGGCCTCCCAAGGACTGGACCCTAAGTCCTCAGGACCCACCCACTGGACTTTGCCCCCAGCCATGTGCTTGGAGGACAAGTCCAGGACCCTGGAACCCCAGATTCCTCAGTCGCACCAGGCAGCGGTCACAGCCACGTCCAGTCACCAGACGCTTGCAGAAGCAGGTCCCACTGTTGGAGTCGCAGGGAGTGCCCCCAGGCACTGTGCCCCGAGAATTACACTGGCAGCCTGCAGAGAAAGACGCCCATTAGCCCTGTAGGAAGTAGAAGCGGTGCTCAGGTTCGTCTGCTCCAGGAGTAAGAGGCCAGGGGTTAAAGGTCAGCATAGGAGTTAGGGCATGAAGCACATACGCTGGCATCCTCGAGGGTCACTGGCACTGAGTCCAAAGAAGCCATCACGGCATTGCTGGCAGCGAGTGCCAGCCACATGCTCTTTGCAGCGACACTGGCCCGAGACCAGTCCTAGCACAGGGTCATCGTGGGAATCACAGCGACCACCATCTTGAGACCCCATAGGGTCACAGTCACAGGCTGAGAACAAAGAGAGTATCAAGTCACCCCATCCCAATGGCAGAGCACCCGTCCTAAGCCTTCCCCTAGTCCTGTTCTGGTACCACACCAATTCTGGCTTCCTAGTTCCTGACTCAGGCTCAGCTTTCTCTCCCCCATCCCCAGTCCCAGCCTTACGACGGCACACGGCCGGATCCCGAATGTCCTTGGTTGGGTCCCGGTAGAAGAAGGGCCGGCAAAGCTCACAGTGGCGTCCAGCTGTGTTGTGCTGACATCCGTCACACACGCCTCCGCTCACATTTCCAGATGCCAGGTACACAGCCATGTCAAAGTGGCAGCTGTGAGTATGACCGTTGCACTCACACTCTGGGGGAAGACAGAGGCCCAAGGAGAAACAGGATGAGGGTCACAGGGAGGGGGCCAGCGTCGTCACTCCATGTCGGTACCATAGGCCAGAATTTACAGGGGCAGCTTAAGGACTTCAAGGCTTCAGAATCCTATGGGACTGGTAGCCCGAGCAGATTACAGAGGAGGGTTGAGGGTCATCAGGGATATCAAGGCCTGAATACCCTTTAGACACAGCCTAGGTATTTGGGGCTTGACCAACTAGCATTTGGTTCGAACCAGGGCAGCGCCAGGCTACAGAGATCTGTGTCTTACTCACTCCGACAGGCGTGAGTATTGCCGTCCTCAGCAGGATGCCAGGGAAGGTCATGGTAGAAATCCTGACACTGCTCACAGTTGAGACCACGAGTATTGTGTTTGCAGATGCAAGCCCCATGTACCTGTGAAGATATACAGGAAGGTTGGCAGGCAGTCTATCTAGCCATGCCCACCCCTCTCCATCACCCTATTCCAGTCGTCTGAAGGCCCTTACCATGCCCTCAGCATGGGCTGGTGCCCTGGTGCAGGGGCACACTGCGAGGCATGTCCATAACAGAAGCAGTTGCCACGGACGACAAGCTCATAGAGGGCATAATAGTATTTTTCCCGGATCTCCCGCCGTGGGTCAAGCAAGTTGTCTCCCAGCGTGTGAAGCCGAGTCAAGTTCACTCGTAGGTTGGTGATCTTCAACAGGTCTAGGAAGGGGAAGAAGGTTTCGTCCAACTAGATGGGCAAGCTCTGGTTGCCTCAGACCCACCCGGGGGTTGCAGCTGCCAAGGTCACCTTGGGAGGCATCTTTTCTATTGCTACCAGAGCTAAACTGGGCTTGGCATCTGCCCTAGGAAGCACCCAAAATAGTTACCGAGGCCCCAAATAGTCCCCATCCGGACATTGGGACTGTGCCAGTCTCAACGGGTAGAGTACTCACTCTGAATCCGTGAGCTGTAGGGGTCTGGAATGGGGATAGCAGGATCCAACACACGATAGATGACCTGGCATGGCAGGAGGCCCACAGAGACATCAGACCTTGCTTCAGGTGCATCACAAAACCCATAGATCCCTTCCTATCCACCCAGATCCTACCCTTACCTCGCCTTCAGTGGATGGCTCGATTTCTGAGTAGCGAGACTCACAAACCACATCATCCCAGTGTCGTGGCGGGGCCAGTGGAATGCCTGGGAAGTCGGCCCCGCAGTCATAGGAAAAATATCGGTACACATGCCAGGTGCGGCCAAAGTCTGCAGAGCGCTCCACCAGCATGGCCGCAGGACGAAATGTCTGGTTGGGGAGGGGGACATGTCTGATTAGCAAGAACCAGGACCTCAGCCCAACCTGAGCTGCTTAGTCACGATCACTGCCAATCACTCACGGACAAGTGGGAGTGACTATGAAAACCAGTCATGATCAGACCAGGGATGACAGCCACCTCTCACGGTAGGTTAAAAGATCAGAAGGCCCGGGGAGACCATATCTGATCTAGTCTAGGAATGCGGCACAGGAGGGCATGTGCAAAGGCCTAGAGAGCGTTCCAGCAATGGAAGCTATGCAAGAAATGACCACGGTTCCTATGGAGTCAGAACACAACCCACGAGCACAGGGAAGCTGAGTTGTGGAGCTCTGTCCAGGGGCCTGGGGGACCAAAGCAGGGCAATTCGGGCAGGTTCACTGACATGCAGGCACCTTGAAAGTCATGATGAGGTGGGTGAAATGGAATTCAGCTTCCAGGTCCAGCTGGATGGTGACCCTTGAAATACCTGCAGCAGGAAGCAGAGCAGGACTCTGAGGTTACTGGGGTAGAAGCCCTGGTCACGCGAATGACCTACTCATGGGCTCACCATTCTCTGATTGCCACCAGGCTGTCCGGCGTTGTGGTGCGAAGCTGGTGACCACGTTCTGGATTCGATGGCTGTTGGGGTTGTCTCGAGCAGAGAAGGGGCGCCGGGAGTCACACAGGAAACACTTCTTCTCATCCTGGGTTGGGTGGAGGTTAGTAGCAGCAGCACCTTAGCCAGTGCCGCCCCCACCCTGACCCAGCCTCTCCTCCAGTCCCCAGAGGCACCTGCAGGTGACTGACAATGCAGTAGGGCTGAGGGCTATGCAAGCCACATGTGGAGGAAGCAGTCAGTCTGTCCGCACGGCCCACCAACAGGTCACCAGTGGCTGGGTAGCAGCTTCCTCGAGAACAACCAGGCACATCCAAGGAAGGGACCTGGGCCAGTGTGGCCGCCAGCACTGGGGGCAGTGAGTTAACCAGTTCAGCAGTGATTCTGTTAGGGAGCCCCATCCCTTGGGCCCCTGGGACAGCCAGCCACCCCTGGACCTACCATCACATCCCATAACCTTAGGCCTCACCAGGCCCCCTCACCACTTAGAAGTAGACCCAAGCGAAGTTCCCAAGGCAGAGGCAGTCCCTGCCGGCCCCTCCCTGGTTCTCCTGAGGCCCACTCCATCCTGAAGAGAAGTAAAACAGAGATAAGGGGGGGATGAAGACTCCAAAGACGCAGCCCACCACCTCCCTTGGGGTTGATGCTGACCCTGACCGTGTAGGTACTGGGCTGGTTTCCCTCCAGGCCCTCAGTCTGTCCCAGGGTCTGTCCAGCAGTCACTCCTCCACAATCTGAGAGTCTGACGACTTTGGGTAAAGTTGGAAAGCAGGGAAGGAAGGAAAACATGGAGCGGATCTACGACGGGATTATAACTTAGGATAGAGCCCCTGGCTCTACCATGTCCCTGTCCTCCGCAAACAACCCTCATCCCAAGAACCAGACACAGGCCACTTCACCCACAATTTTTTTTAAGGTGAGGTTTATTTAGAAGAGTAGCAGAGGTGTATTTAGCAAAGAAGCAGGTTAGTTAGAAGCACTAATAAGCGAGGACTCCAAGGGGAAATCGGAGTAGGCTGCTCAAAAACAGAGAACAGCCTTGTCCGCTTATCTTCAATGTATCCCTAAAGTCGGGATTTGTACAGAGACGGGGTGAAGATGGAGAGTGGATACAGGAAGGGGACTTTATAGAACTGGGGGAATGGAAGAGGTCAATAGGAGGAAGCTTGTGATCTTTGAGATCTGGAAGGCAGATCTAAGGAGCTTATGGTCTTCGTCCTTGGTGTCACCATGGAAACCACTGTCAAATCATCCTCTGGCTCCCAGGGTTACAGCATCTGCAGGAAGATGAAATAGGTGCAAACTAGAATTCTATTGGACCTGTGGGAAGGTTTATGATGACCCAAAGGACAGAACAGGATTGAGCTCTGGGAGCCACTGGGTAGACCATCCAATGCCTGAAACACAACTCTGAGGAACTCCACCGTCCATAGTCACTATAGCAAATGGGTTGCAAGAAGCATTGCCTGTTCCCTGATTAAAATGGGCTGTGGCTACTCAGCTACCCGGATATGGGATCTGGGTGACAGACCCTGGACCCTGGCAGCAGCGAGTGAATCCGAATCTTGTGGCTATTTATCCATTCCGGACTTTCCAGTCCTCTGGCAGCCCGGGAGCGTAGAGTTGGAATGCGCGCACCCACTAGGCGCGTGCCCCACCCAGACCCCTGGGACTTCAGGCGGGAAGAGGGTGGGTCCAGGGTCTGTAAGGCTTGCTTTGAGCGCCACAGCTACGAACAGACTGCTGGAGATCAAGCAAAGATTACTGGAAGCTGCAGGTGCCCGTAGGAAAGCTGAGAGTTCTTCAGAGGAAACTTTCCGCTGCACAAAGGAGAATGGGGGCGGGACAGTCAGTCGTTGGATTTTCTCTGTCACTCGAGTAGAGTCTGCCATCACCTAGAGGGTCCTGTGGGTAACCTAGGGAAGCTCTGGGATACTAGAGGTCATCAATCAGAATTTTAGCTCAAGCTGTCCCCGGTGCTTTGAGTGGCTCTTGGGAACCTGTTCCTCGTGCTGGATGGCCTTGCCCAGTCCGAATACAGGGGGAGGGGCTTAGTCGTATGGCAGCTTGGTATGCCATGCTTTGCAGAAGCCCATGGAAGGCTTGCCCTTTTCTGAGCGATTACGGAGGAGGGGTGGATTAAGCGGGGGAGGAAAAGAGGGGGCAGGGAGTGGGAGGAGATGTGAGCTGCTGTAAAGTTCAGAACCGGGTCAAGTGTTGATTCGGGTTAAGGCTGGGGTCACGGTTGTGATGGAGATTTGGGCCACGGTCAGAAGTTACATCCCTGACTCCGATGACCCGATCTCCAGAGTTGGTGTACTGACCGGCACAGAATGACCAGGTCCTGGGCAAGAAGGCAGCCAATCTGCAGAGGAGGGAAGGGAGCCTGTGGTCGGGATGTAAAATACATAAATAAATAATTTACAAAAGATTATGTTGTAGGAAAAAAAAAGAAAGAATTTAGATAACTCAGAGGTAAAGGCGGGGGTGGGGTGGGGTTGAGGCATTAGAGGCGTCAAGGGGGTTACGTGATAGCTTTATTCACAAGGTTAGAGGGCCAATGAGGGACAGCAGAGTCACATTTAGGACAGAGGGTACTCAGTGAGATCTCTGGTGTCTCAAGATCAAGATGAGATTTCTTGGTCACTATCGTGTAACCCAGGTGGTTTCAGGGTCGTGTCCCCCCCCCCAATTTTTTTTTTTTTTTTTTTTTTTTTTTTTTAAAAACAGGGTTTCTCTGTGTAGCCTTGCCTGTCTTGAAACTCACTCCGTAGACCAGGCTGGCCTCGAACTCAAAGAGATCTGCTTACCTCTGCGTCCCCAGTGCTGGGATTAAAGGTGTGTACCACCACACCTCTATTCAGGGTCCTTTCTTTATTTTTATTTTATTTTATTTTTTATTTTTTTTATTTTTTTGGTTTTTCGAGACAGGGTTTCTCTGCGTAGCTTTGCGCCTTTCCTGGAACTCACTTGGTAGCCCAGGCTGGCCTCGAACTCACAGAGATCCGCCTGGCTCTGCCTCCCGAGTGCTGGGATTAAAGGCGTGCGCCACCACCGCCCGGCTCTTTATTTTTATTTTAAGTGCATAAATGCTTTGTCTGCTTGCATACCTGTGAACCACGTCCATGTCTGGTGCCCAAAGAGGCCAGAAAAGGGCGTTGGATCCCTTGGAACTGGAGTTATCAGGTGGCTGTCAGCTGCCGTGTGGGTGCTGGGTGCTAGAGATGGAGCCCAAGTCCTCTGGAGTTCAGTGCACTTGATCACTTAATTCTCCGGTGTGACAGGTTCCCTTTTAGCTGGCATCCAAAGATGGTTTACAGCTGCTGGCATGGCTGTGGCAAATACGCTCTTCAAGTGTTGCTGCTTTGGGGCCTGCAGATTGGCTGCCTTCTTGCCCAGGACCTGGTCATTCTGTGCCGGTCAGTACACCAACTCTGGAGATCGGGTCATCGGAGTCAGGGATGTAACTTCTGACCGTGACCCAAATCTCCATCACAAGTGTGTCCCCAGCCTTAACCCGAATCAACACTTGACCCGGCTCTGAACTTTACTCCAGCTCACATCTCCACAGAAGTTTGAATCTGATAACGACCTAAGTCCTGAACCATACATCTTTGTTCTAGCTTCCACCTTCCTTTCTGATTTAATCCCACCATGAGCCGGTCCCACTTAAGCCCAGCCACATCTCTAGGTGGCTCCAGATGCTCTACCTTTCACCACAGTTCTTGGCCCTCAGCTTCTGCCTGTGCCAGCTCTTCTGCAACATGGCTACCAGGCTGCATTTGCCCTTCTCCAGCTCTACAGAACTCGTTTGGCCATCTGCAACTTCTAGAGCAATGTTGAGCATCATATCCTGCCCAGACTCTAGGAACCTGAGTAAATCACTGCTCAAGACTGCTGGGAGGCAGGAAGTTTAGAACTGGGCCACTGTGCTTTAGCCCCATATAGCTCAGCCCCAGCCTGAACCCTACTTCCTACTGTTCTAGAAGGGTCCTTGAGACCCTAATATCCCGTTTCAACTAGCCTAGATTTCTAGATATGCCCATGGCTCAAGTTGCCTGCTCTACCACCTGGGCCTGCTGCTAACCTGCAAAAAAAGTCTTGAGATCCTCAGCTCCATTGGACATATGCTCCATGACAGGGCCGTATCAGCTAGTAGCCGAATACTCCTGTCACCTGGGGCAAAAGACTTGGGGTTGTAGAGAAATCACAGCAAGGAAGCAACTAGGTTCAGTATTCATCTCATATGGGTAATTAGTACATGGTGGAGGATCCCAGGAGAGGATGGCGATCACAGTAGGGTTTTTGTTTGTTTGTTTGTTTGTTTGGTGTTTTCTCTGTGTAGCCAGCTCTGACTGTCCTGGAACTTGCTCTGTAGACCATGCTGGCCTTGAACTCAGAGATCCACTGGCCTCTACCTCCTGAGTGCTGGGATTAAAGTTGTGCTCCACCACCGCCTAGCAAGTAGGGTTTTGTAAAGGTGTGTGTGTGTGTGTGTAATGTATCCTGCAGGTGCCTGTGTTGTTCAGGTGATACAGTGCTGCATCCTTTGGAACTGGATTTACAGGCAGTTTTGAGCTGCCAAATGTGGGTGCTGGCAACTGAACTCCGGTTCTCTGCAAGGGCAGTATGTACCTATGAGCCTTCTCTCCAGCCCCACAGTAGCCTTTGACTAGATAAAAGGGCACTGAGGTGGAGAAGCAGGGTACGTGCCCCGTCATAAGGAAGAGGCAAAGCCTACCCTACAACACTAGCTCCACACTGTAACATCTTTGAGAAGGGTGCTGAGATCACAGACCCAAATAAGAGCCTTATTGATAACCTAATCTACCTTCGTTCTAACCTTTCATGGACCCTTCACCTGCCTCTAACAATTGCTCAGTGGTATGAGGTTTACAAGAACTAACTGTTAGAGCCAGGCCTTGTAATCCCAAAACTCAGGGGCAAGGAGGATCACCATGAGTCCAAGGCCAGCCTGGACTACATAGTAAGACCAATAGAAGTAAGTCTAAATGAAAAAGCAATTAGGAACATGCAGAAACCTTGCAAACTCATTGTTAAGATAGTCTGTATCCTGAAAGCAACCACAGTAGGCTACAACATGAAAATGGCCACAGGCTCCATCCAAATCAGTGCCCGCCCCCCATTTTTATTATTATTATTATTTTTTTTCTGAGATAGGGTTTTTCTATGTAGCTTTGGAACCTGTCTTGGATCTCGCTCTGTAGACCAGGCTGACCTTGAACTCACAGAGATCCACCTGCCTCTGCCTCCTGAGTGCTGGGATGCTGTGGGATGGTCTTTCTGTACTGTGAATATGCGTTGCTACTATTGGTTAGTAAAGAAGCTGTTTTGGCCTATGGTAAGGCAGGATAAGAGCCAGGCAGGAAATCTAAGAGAGATACAGGGAGAAGAGAAGAGGAAAAAGTCAGGGCAGATGTCAGCCCTCTGCTTAAGGAGCAACGTGCCAGCAGACTGGTAATGCCACGCCACGTGGCAAAACATAGATGAATAGAAATGGGTTAATTTAAGATGAAAGAGTGCCGGGTGGTGGTGGCGCACACCTTTAATCCCAGCACTCGGGAGGCAGAGGCAGGCGGATCTCTGTGAGTTCGAGGCCAGCCTGGTCTCCAAAGCGAGTTCCAGGAAAGGCGCAAAGCTACACAGAGAAACCCTGTCTTGAAAAACAAAACAAAACAAAACAAAACAAAACAAAACAAAAAAAAAAGATGAAAGAGCTAGGTAGCAAGAAACCTGAGTCATAGGCCAAACAGTTTGTAATTAATATTAAGCCACTGACTGGATACTTGGGTACTGGCGGGCAGGAAAGATTTATCTGGCTACACTGGGATTAAAGGCATGTGCCACCACTGCCCAGCTCCAAATCAATCCCCTTAACTACCAGACAATTTCCTTTTGTTTTTGATTTTTGAGACAGAAGCTCCTGTTTCTGGGGCTACCCTTGAACTCACTCTCCTGGTTCTTCTTGAGTAATGGGCATGTGCCACTACATCTGAATAATGTACCCATTCCTGACACTCCTCCAAATTTATGCCTGCTATGTCCAGGCTATAGGACATAACCTGGGGGAGGCAATCAGAGGCCCCTGTGCAGTACACGGGGTTCAAGGGCAAGGAAGTGTCTTAGATTTCTGTTGCTGTGAGGAAACACCATGTCCAAAATGCAAGTTGGGGAGAAAAGGGTTTATTTGGCTCACACTTACTTCCACCTTACTGTTCATCACTGAAGGAAGTCAGGACAGGAACTCAAACAGGGTAGCACCCTGGAGGCAGGAGCTGATGCAGAGGCCATGGAGGGTGCTGATTACTGGCTTGCTTCCCATGGCTTGCTCAGCCTGCTTTCTTACAGAACCCAGGGCCACCAGTCCAGGGAAGACACTGCCCACCACAAGCTGGGCCTCCTGCACTGATCACTAATTGAGAAGATGTCTTACAGTGGTATCTCATGGAGGCATCTCCTCAGCTGAGGCTCCTTCCTCTCTGATGACTCCAGCTCGTATCCAGTTGACACACAAAACCAGCCAATACAGGAGGGAATCCCATGGAGAACGGAAACATGGGCTACCAAGTCCCTGGTCCTGTATTACTGCAAACAAGATGGGCGACATGCTGACGAATGTATGTCTCAGATATGCGGTCCTACCCCAGCCTACCCCAGGAGAGAGCACTCCCAAGGTAGCATCCCTCACAGTCATCCACATTTCCATCCACTCTCCAGTTCTAACTAGGGGCCCCAGAGGACGTGAGTCCAGCATCAGGTACATAAGTGGATACATCTATTGACCAATTCCTTTTCAGTTCCCACGGAGCTGACCCTGTGGGCTGACCAGTTCCCCAAAGCAGGTGCTCTGTCCATCAACAGGCCTTTCAGGCTTGCACCAGGATGCTATTTAGTCTTCTGAGTGTTCTATGTCCTGGACTCTGAGCATGGCCTCCCTCAAATCCTGAGCCTGGATCTCAATATCTGTAGGGGATGGGATGGGTGGATAGAGGAGTACTCAGGGCTCCTTGTCCTGCGGTAAGTTCAATTTACCTGGACTCTCAAGATGCATGGTACATAGCCATATATCCTCCTCCTGTCATTTCCTAGCCCTCCCTTCACCTGTTGTCCACGCATGCACCTACCTGGCCTCACCTTGCACTATTCTGGCCCTCTTAAGTCAAGCCAAACTGTTGATCCGGTCTAGTTCCCAGTATAATACTTTGAGGTACCCTGTTCATGGCACATAGTGTCCAGGACAACATAGTCAGTTCCTGCCTGCAGGGAGAGTCAGCATTAGCCTGGCTAGAGATAACCTCTGCTCCATGATGACTAGCTTTCAAACTCAGGTAGGCCATCTTGTAACCCTATGTATCTGGACTCTGGGAAGCTGACTAGAAATTCCATTTCTCCTGATTCCAGATTCCTTGCCTGAATCACTGTCTACTTTATAGGTTGCTGCATTGTCCCCACAGAGACAGGAGACTGTCTGTTAGTAACCGCACCTGATGCAATATCTTTTGTAGGACATGCAAATATCAAAGTCATAGAGCTCTCCAGGCGGTGGTGGCACATGCCTTTAATCCCAGCACTCAAGAAGTAGAGGCAGGCAGATCTCTGTGAGTTCAAGGCCAGCCAGGTCTACAGAGCTAGTTCCAGGATAGCCAAGGCTACACAGAGAAAACCCTGTCTTAAATAAAAAAAAAAAAAAATGTCACAGACCTCCTTGTACAGGTAGCCATGTCCTGGGCTGCAGCTGCAGAGAATCAGGCATTGTCCCAGGCAGTAAAGCAGCAGGGCAGGAATGCAGTGTGGAAGCTGCAGCGTGGGGCACATATCTGGCACCCACACTGGAGGTGTCCTTTTTGTGTGGTCGGTACCTGTTTGATAGTCACAGCTCGTAAAGATGGAGCCTTGGGACTGGAGAGAGGGCTTAGTGGTTAAGAGCACTGACTGATTTTCCTGAGGACCTGGGTTCAATTCCCAGCACTATCACGGTGGCTAACAATGGTCTATAACTCAGGCTCCAACAGGTTTCCATACTCTGGGTACACAGACATTCATGCAGGCAAAATATCCAGACACACATATGAAATAAATAAGTATGGAGCCTTGTGGGTCACAGGTATAGGCCGCCTTGTGGGTCACAGGTATAGGCCGTCAGAGAGAAACTGGGTCAGGACAGCACACAGTACTAGCCCTAGCTTCAGGAATGGTGCTGCGTGTGCCAGGTATGGTGGTACCTGCCTATAATCCCAGGATTTGGGATGTGGAGTTAGGAAGATTAGCTCAAGGGCCGTTCCAGCTACATAGCAACTTCAAGACCAGCTGAGCTAAAAACATCTCTCTCAAAATACAACAACAACAAAATAACTTTAAAAAACCAGGTTTGATATACGCCTATAGTCTTAGTATTCCAGAGGCCTCTGGGGGAGGGTCACTGTGAGTTCAAAGCCAGCCTGGGCTATATAACAATTACTAAAGCCAGTCAAGGCTATATATAACAAAATCCAATATCAAAAAACAAAGAAACAATTGAAAAGCAAAACAACATACACATATGTGGTCCTGTCTAAGTGTAAGTGTGCACGCCAGCCTTACCTGCTTAGAACCAACATGGGCACTGGCATCTACCCTCACAGACGGGCCATATCACACAGCAGCCTTGGGTAGGAATGCACAAGTCTCAGAGGTTCTAGTAATCTGTCAGATTCAACCAGGGTCAAAGGCTTACAGACAAGGCTAAGAAAAAGCTACCCAAGGTCTCCTCTCTGCAAGGAACCACTGCTTAGATTTGTTAACTATTTCCCTCCATCTCTTCACAAGTATTTCTTTAAGTCTTGTGTTTGTTTTGTTTGATTGTGGGTGAAGCAATAACAGTACTGTGCCCTCCTTCAAGAAGCCATCACCTGCTCACTTGTCCCATATGTGGTGACCACATGGGGGACCATGTAAGCGCCCGTTCGCTTCTTCATTCCTACTCTGGATAGTCCTTCTATCCTGTCCCAAACTCTGGCCAGCAGGGGCACATGTTTATGTTAGAGTCAGCAGTGGCAAACTCTGTCCCTCTGCCATTTACATCACCAGCCCTTGCTTCCCCTAGCTCCGCTGAGTTCTCTCTTCCTGACTTTCTGCTTCCTCATGTCCTACCGAGTCCTCAGGCCTCCCTTACCCCTTGACTCGTTTTGTTTTGTTTCTTTTTTAATTTTATTTTATGTGTATTGGTGTGAAGGTGTCAGATCCCTTCAGTTGTGAGCTGCTGTGTGGGTGCTGGGAATTGAACCTGGCTCCTCTGGAAAAGCAGCCAGTGCTCTTAACTACTCTCCAGCCCCTGTTTTTTGTTTTTAAAGATAGTGTTTGTATAGACCTGGCTCTCCTGGAACTCACTCTGTAGACCAGGCTGGCCTCGAACTCACAGAGCTCCTCCTGCCTCTGCCTCCAGAGTACTGGGATTAAAGATGTGTGCCACCACCGCCCAACTCACCCCTTGACTCTGACTTCAACTCCTACGTCACCAAGGAGACAAAACATGCTTAAGCCTTCATGCCATTCAGTCACTGATCATGTATGATTTCTAGAAACAACTGCTTCCTGGGGATCTGCCTATACCAGCTCTCCCTCCTAAACCCCGACCTGTGCCTCTTCAGGCCATTCTCAGCCTCACCCACCCAGCCCATCATACTCACTGCTTGCCATGACCCACTCATAACAGTCTGTTCACACAATAATGCATAGCTGTACATATGACTGGGCTCATGCACCCTCAGACAAAAAGACTCTTACATTGTTTGTAACCACATACACTAGTACTAGTGATCAGATGGCCACTAGTACCAGCTATGAGTCACATACCATCATAGGCAGGCATGTGTTCCGTCAAAACTGGTTAATGTCGCATGCTCTCTATGACAGAGGCTAACATACTGCATGACACGTTGGTTGCAAAGTGTCTTGGGCATTGCAGCTGCCAAATTTGCAGCCCTGGGGTCCTCCAAGGTTCCAGACAAGAGAGGAAAAATAACTAACGCCTCAGGGCGTGAGTGTAGCTCGAGGACTGTTTGCTGGTTTGGTTGCAGAACAGGTTTTAGTTTCCGATCGATACCACATCAGGACAGGGCCCAGGGGTCACAGCTACAGGGTAAAGAGAAGAAAGATTTGCAGCATCTGTGGAGGGAGACCACATCCCACTGTGTGCGGTGTCCTCATTCCCTCCGTGTGCGTGTTCACACTGCCAGCATCCAGGGCACAGGTACTGCCATGCAGCCAGGTCTGCAGGAGGCAGAGCGAGGGCCATGGCTAGTGTGCAAACAATGCTGGCCGTACCCACTCAGTGGGGTCACAGCCCACAGGGGCTTGAGAATCAATATCGCTATTGCACTGGCGGGGTCAGCATGGACTCTTCGTGGGGTCTTCTCATAACTAACAGTACCCACGGTAGCAAGAGGAGCAGAGGTCTGGACAGGGTTGACCTATATGTGCGTTGTCCTAGGTATCTTGTATCTTTAGGGCCTGTGGAGTCTACTTACACAGTCAGCAAGTGGAAGTCTGGCTGGGAGGGAGAAGACAGCAGTTACAATCCCCATCTTCCTGGCTTTTCCGGCTGTGCATATTCCCTCCTCTATTTAGTCCTCCTTTCCCACAGCAGGGACGCTATAAAGATAGATGTCTAGGGCAACCCAATGACTCAGTGAGCAAAGGCATTTGCTGGGCAAGCCTAGCAATCTGAGGTCAATTCTTGGAACTCATACAAAGACAGGAAAGAACCAAGTCACTGACCCCATACACACAATAAATAAGAACTTTACTGGAAAAACAAACAAACAAACAAAAAAAAACACCTCTAAAATAAAAAATAAAAAGAGCAGCCAGGCATGGCAGCACATGTCTTTAAGCCCAGCCCACTCTGTAGACAAAGACAGAGAGATCTCTGTGAATTCGAGACCAGTCTAATCTACATAGTAATTTCCAGGACAGCCAAAGCTGTGTAGAGAGACAGTCTCAAAACAAACAAACAAAATAATAAAGAGAGCTGGAGAGATAGCTCAGCAGTGAAGAGCACTTTTTCCTCTTGCAGAAGACCCAGGTTCGATTCCAGTACCCATATAGTAGCTCACAAACGTCTTAAACTCCAGTATACCATCTTCTGACCTCAGTGGACACCAGACCTAGACATATAAAATGCAGCAAACATCAAACCCTCGCACAATCAGCATCGGAAGCAGACACGATCTCTGTGATTGAGCAGCTGGCACAATACTCAAAACAAATAGCAGAAATCGAAAACAAAAAAAAAAAAAAACACTCCAACACAAAATAATCAAATGACTTTTTGGAATTTCTTTTTTTCTTTTCTTTTCTCTTTCTTTCTTTTTCTTTTTCTTTTTTTCTTTCTTTCTTTTTTTTTTTTTTTTTTTGAGACAGGGTTTCTCTGTGTACCCACAGCTGTCCTAGAACTCACTCTGTAGACCAGGCTAGCCTCTGAACTCACAGAGATCCACTTGCTTTCTGCTTCCTACGTGCTGGGATTAAAAGTGTGTGCTATCATCACCAGGCAAAATATATATATTTTGGTGTTTTGAGACAGGGTTTCTCTGTGTAGTTTGGTGCCTGTCCTGGAGCTCGCTCTGTAGACCAGGCTGGCTTCGAAATTCGCAGAGATCCACCTGGCTCTGCCTCCCGAGTGCTGGGATTAAAGGCATGCGCTACCACTGCCCAGCCAGGCAAAATAATTTTTAAATTAAAAAAATGTGTCCAAGACAGGAGGTGGTAGCACACGCCTTTAACCTCAGCACTCAGGAGGCAGAGGCAGGTGGATCTTTGTGAGTCTGAGGCCAGTCTGGTCTACAGAGTGAGTTCCAGGACAGCCAGGGCTATACAGAGAAACCCTGTCTCTAAAAACTAAAAACCAAAACATGTCCAGGATACAGGTAGGATGGGCAAAAGTTTGTCACGTAGCCTTGATGGAATTGGGATTGTCAACAAAATGACTATGTCTGTGGGTTTGCCTTTGCAAAGCATGCCTCACCTTTATATCCAGGCGCCAGAAGCACAAGATGTACCCATTCATGCTACCCACATGACAAGAACTCCTACAGCAGGGGCCAGAGTCGAGGTGCTCAAGTCGGAGGAAAGGCTGCCACTGCTGGTCCAAGCCCAGGATGGGGTCTCCATAGTAACTCACAAGCATCTAAAGGCAGGGGCATACTAAATTGTCTGGAAGTGTTCACCTTTCACAGTGCTAACCCATAGTGCCCTCCTCCTTCCCGCTATGACTGGCAGACACTGGTAAGTAGGAGGCACAGTAGAGGAGGCTCCACTGGCTAGGGAAGCAACAGTCACAGTCTCGCCTACACATGCACTGCCCCCTCACAGAGCTATCAATAGCACAGGTGGGTAGCACCCTTGGTATGACAGTGTTGGAGAGTTTCTTGCTGAAAGACTACACTTCCCAGTGTTCCTTACAGATTACAGAAGTCATTTCCATGAGGGGCCACATCCCATCTTCCTTAGTAGGCATTTTGTCCATGTGTACATGTGGGTGACAAAATGCTCCCTTGCCATGAAAATACTGTTCCGTTGAAGGTCAGACCAAGCCTGTCTTATTCCCATTGGCTGAGAAGAAGACCACTATCACATTTTTTTTTTTTTAGCCAAATGTGAAGCAAACTTTATTAAATACTGACCAGGACAATGGACAATGGTCAGGTCCATACCTGGGATTCCTAGAAAATGGCCATGAATTATGTTAGTCACGTGTTTGCTGTGGGATAGCTTTCTATATACCGTGAATATATGTTGCTCTGACTGGTTGATAAATAAAGGCGTTTGGCCTATGGCAAGTCAGGTTATAGCTAGGCGGTAAATTGGAGAAAGAGACAGGAAGAAGAAAGAACCAGAGATGCCATCCTGTCGTCCAGGGAGAGCATGCATGGCACACAGGTAAAGCCATGGAACACATGGTGACATATAGATTAGTAGAAATGGGCTGAGTTTAGTTATGAGAGCTAGCTAGCAAGAAACTTGAGCCATAGGCCACGGCCATACAATTGGTAATGAATATTAAGCTTCTGAATGATTGTTTTATAAGCAGCTGTGGGACCATGGGACTGAGCTCAGAAAAACCTCTGACTACAGGTGCTTATAAAAGCAAACCCACAAGGCTACATATTTCTGCCTTTGTCCAATCAGAGGCAAGCACACATCTTGACGTACTTCCTGCCTATGTACCTCCCACTACATGTGATCCAGCACGTCCTGTGCAGTTGGGGCAACCAATCTTGTTTATAGAACTGAAAACATGTGACTTGTTATCTTCCATCAACAGCCCCATGGCATTGTAGGAAGTTGCCTTTAAGTAATCTATCAGTGTTCTGTGTGACACTATTCCTGGGGATTGAGAAGTTTCTGCACCCTGATAAGTTCCTCTGCTGACGCAGCAATCAAAATCAGACCAAATCAGACAGTATTAGAAAAAGCCCCAGTTTGCCGGGCGGTGGTGGCGCACACCTTTAATCCCAGCACTCGGGAGGCGGAGGCAGGCGGATCTCTGTGAGTTCGAGGCCAGCCTGGGCTACCAAGTGAGTCCCAGGAAAGGCACCAAAACTACACAGAGAAACCCTGTCTCGAAAAACCAAAAAAAAAAAAAAAAAAAAAAAGAAAGAAAGAAAAAGCCCCAGTTTAATGGATAAAGCACTCCTGGATGATTCCCCAACCCCGAGGAAATGGGAAAGAGAGACTGAAAAACCACATGTCTGTTTTCTGGGGTGCAGTTTAAATACCCTGTGGGAGTGGTCTTGAGCAACTCTGGGGCAGGAACAATGGTGGGCAGGGTTTGGGAAGAGATTGAGGTGGAACTTCCACCAGAACATTCCAGACTCTTTGGGTATATGGGTGTCAGGGGCTGAGTAGAGCTTCCACCAGAACAGGGATATGTTAGCAAAAGTCTACTCACTCTAGGCAAGGAACCAAGGACAGAACAAAGTACGGATACCACCAAAGTCCAACTTGGAGAACCAATGAGTTTTATTGGGGTTACTTACAGGAGCAGAAATGACCCAAAGACAACTGTATCACCAGCATCGGTGACAGACCATGAAAGCTGGAAACCTGGAGCACTATGCACAGCCTGCAGGCTGCACAGCAGGTTAGAGAATCGGCCCATCTAACCTCTTCAGGCAGCTTTCTTTTTTTTTTTTTTTTTTTTTTTTTTTGTGATATATATTTTTTATTTTACAATACCATTCAATTCTACATATCAGCCATGGTTCCCTATCTCCCCCTCCCACGCCCTCCCTTACCCCAGCCACCCCCATCCCACCTCCTCCAGGACAAGTCTCCCCCGAGACTGTGATCAACTTGTAGACTCAGTCCAGGAGGTCCAGTCCTTCCGCCAGACTAAGCAAGTGTCCCTGCATAAGTCCTGGTTCAAACAGCCAATTCATGCATTGAGCACAGGACTTGTCCCACTGCCTAGTTGCCTCCCAAACTGATCAAGCCAGTCAACTGTCTCACCTATTCAGAGGCCTGATCCAGCTGGGGCCCTCAGCTTTGGTTCATAGTTCATGTGTTTCTATTCATTTGGCTATTTTTTTCAATAATTGAGTAAAACTGAATTTATTATAAGCACAGTCGTCTAGGACTCCATGCTATATATATATATATAGCTTTATGTTCTATGGTTGTGGTCTGATTGTTCATTTTATATCTAGAATCACCAATGAGTGAGTACATACCATAACTGTCTTTCTGGTTTGGTTACTCACTCAGATGATTTTTTCTAGTTCCATCCATTTCAGGCAGCTTTCTTATCTCTGCTACTTCTAGGTGGTGTGGCAGATCTATTTCTTCCAGACAGCCTAGCTAGTGTGAGCCGAGCTGGTCAGCTTAACTTGTCCGGGAGTGTCTCTAAGTAAGCTTCTTTACTACTTATATAGGAAGGGAGAGGCCTAGTGAAGCTTACCAGTTTCGAGGACATCCTGAATTCCTGAGCTTAATGAGCTTCCCTGCAGAATGGAATGTTTCACTTTCCCTTAGAATACCTTGTATCTTTTTTTTGTGTTTTCGAGACAAGGTTTCTGGGTGTAACAGCTCTGGCTGTCCTAGAACTCACTCTGTAGACCAGGCTGGCCTCAAACTCAGAGATCACTTGCCTCCGCTGGGATTAACAGAATGTGCCACCACCACCCGGCAGAATACCTTGTATTTTGTGGAGCCTCCCTGAAGGATGGAATGTTTCACTTTCCCTTAGAACATCCTGTGTCTTAAGCAGCCTCCCTGAAGAATGGAATGTTTCTGCCTCCCTTTAGATTCTAAAGTTTAGAACATCCAGTGTCTTAGGGAGCTTCCCTCCAAAATGGATGTTTTTATCTCAGTAAAAATTGCTACACAATACAGTGTGTCACCCTGGGCAGAGTGATAGGAAAATTAAGTCATTCAGATAAAGGAGATGGTTGGCCCTCAACTTCAAACCTACTGGCCCTAGAAACTTATCACTGCAGATACTATTTCAAAAAGCATCCATTCCAGGCATGGTGGTCGTGGGTATTGATCAATGTTTTGGGGACAGTGGGGGCACGGTCCACTCAAGACACACTTAGTGGTCACTGAACCATATGGGTGGCCCCCAAGACTGAGTCTCAGCCACAGTGTTGGGGTAAGCCTTTCTTCATTGTTTCCAGGAAGTCTGCTGGGAACTCCTGCAAATGTGTTGTGTGGCCCCAGCATCTAAGACTTCAGCTCAGGTGGCACCTTTATCAGCGACAGGAGCATCATTTAGCAGGAGGGCAGACAGCGCTGGTGGGATCAGTAAGCCCACCCCTCCTCATCTGGGCCCTCACAGCTCACTCGTGCCCCATTCTGTTCCTAATACCTTCTGAATCTCTACCTGCTCCCTCCCCAAAGGTCCAAGTTTATTCCAGACAATGCCAACTCTCACTCAGAACCACTTAAGCAGTCTCCATTAGGCTTTCCTTCCAAACAACCCACTTTCCTGCTCAAATCTTTTCCATGGTTCATGTCTTCTGGTCCTGTAAACTCCAGTCCTACCCTAGTCTCACTTTTCACCTTTTCCATATACTATTCTTCCTATTCTCCACTGCTAGGTGTCAATCCTCTTGGTACAGTTCTAGATCTGTGCTCTCCTGAATAACTGACAGCTTCACTGCATAAATCCTGTCCTACCATAATTTGTTTCCACCAGAGGTAGGGTAGAGCACCAAGAACTTCACAGAATCCAGAAAGATGGGGGTCTGCATAAGCCACTGTACTCCCTTTATTCTCTAAACCATCAATGTCTTGAGTGGCTTGTTCCTGGCTCAAAGCAGAAGGATCTGGGTAGAACCATCACTCCACTTGGTGCGTGGAAAGGCAGGTAAGGGCATCATGATCACTTGGTCCCAAGGATGCCTTCCCTTCCCCCACCCCCAACCCTTTTACGGTTTCTCTTTTCTGAGATAAGAGTCTTGTGTAGCCCAGGTTGGTTTCAAACTTGAGATTCTCTTGCTTCAGCCTCCCTAGTTCTGGGATTACATGCATGCATGCATCAATACATGTGACTTGGGATGCCTTCTTTCTCCCTCCTCCCTTCTTTCTGGCTTGGTCGTGTGTGTGTGTGTGTGTGTGTGTGTGTGTGTGTGTGTGTGTGTGTTTCAAGACAGGGTTTCTCTGTGTAGCTTTGGAGCCTGTCCTAGAAGATTTATATATTTTTATTTTGCCTGCATGTGTGGCTGTATACCATGCCCATGCAGTGCCCTTGGAGGCCAGAAGAGGACAAAAATTCACTCAAACTGGAGTCATAGGTGGTTGTGAGCTACCCTATGGATGCTGGGAACCTAACTCTGGTCCTTAACAACCAGTGCTCTTAACAACTGAGCCATCTCTCTAGTTCCCAATCTTATGTTTATTATTTTATGCTGGGCAGTGGTGCATGCCTTTAATCCTAGCACTCAGGAGACAGATCTCTGAGTTCAAGGCCAGCTTGGTCTACAGAGTGAGTTCCAGGACGGACATGGCTACACAGAGAAACACTGTCTCAAAAAACAAACAAAAAAATTATTTTGGGCATGGTGGTACACGCCTTTAATCCCAGCACTCAGGAGGCTGAGGCAGGTGATCTCTAGGAGTTCAAGACTAGACTGGTCTACTTAGTAAGTGCCAGGTCCCTCAAAGCTATAGTAAGACCCTGTCTTCAAGACAGAGACTTCTTTCAACAGTCCCTCTACATAGCCCTACTATCCTGGAACTGGCTAAGTAGACCAGGTTGGCCCTGGAGCTGTGTGTGAGAACAGTACACGCTCTTAACCTCTGAGCCGCCTCTTTAGCCTCCACCTTTTTTCCCCCCAAGACAGGGTTTCTCTGTGTAGTTCTGGTGCCTTTCCAGGATCTCACTCTGTAGACCAGGCTGGCCTCAAACTCACAGAGATCTGCCTGCCTCTGTCTCCCAAGTGCTAGGATTAAAGGCATGTGCCACCACCGCCCGGCCTCCATCTTATTTTTTGAGATCTGGTCTTTCATTGACTCTAGATTTTGTCATTTTGGCCACACTGGCTGGCTCTGCCCCGACTCACTGTTGGTGTTCAGGCACACAACTGGCTTTTACTGGAGTTCTAGGGCTCTGGACTCATGTCCTCAGAAAGCACTTCACCTACTACGCCATCTCCCGGCCCTGGCTTGATCTATTATCAACATCGTTCTTGTTGTAAAGACAATACATTTATTTTCTTGCTTATTTCTATGTGTATAAGTGTTTCACCTGCGTGCATGTCTGCACTATGTGTCTGCCTAGTGCCCAGTGAAACCAGAGGAGGGCGTCAGGTCCCCTGGAACTGGAATTAAGACAGCTGTGAGCTGCCAGGTAGGCCCTGGGAACTGAACCTGGATTTTATGAAAGAGCAACCAGTGCTCTTAACCTCTGAGGCATCTCTCCAGCCCAGCCAGTGAGTTTTTATTTAAAGGGGTTTCACACCATTCCTTTGCTTATCAACATCACTAAAGTTCAAGATTCCCAAGATAGCCTTTTCCCAAAGAACGGACACTTTATCCAGTTGTGCCATTAAAAAATAAATAAAAAGTTGTGTCTTTCTGCCTGTGACTGTGAAAGCAAGAAAAGTGTGGGATCCCTGGAAGCTGGACACAAGTGTTTGTGAGCTGCCTTGTGGGAACCAAACTTGGGTCCTCTGGCAGAGCAATTAAATCCTCTTAACCAGTAAGCCATCTCTCCTCTAGTCCCCTGGCTTGGTCTGGTGGCACACACCTTTATTCCCAGCAGGTGGACCTCTGAGTTTGAGGCCAGCATGATAATGATCTACAAAAGGAGTTAGTTCTAGGACAGCCAGGGCTATACAGAGAAACCCTATCTCAAAAAACAAAAACAAAAACAAAGAGAGAGAGAGAAGAGAGAGAGAGGGTGGGTGGCGGTGGCGTTTCCTCAGTATGTAGTTGATGCTGACCTCAAACTCACACTCAAATTCCCAAGTGCAGGGGCTGCAGGTCCCCTACCTCCTAGCCACCCACACCTTCCAGCCTGAGTGGCTCCCGGTGAACTACAGATGGGCACAGCAGCTGCTTCCACTCAGGACCCAGCTCTTCTCCAAAGCAGAAGGTACCAACAATGTCCAAAGCACACAGGTCATGTGAGGAGACACAGTGAGGCTGGACCCCTGAGTCAGATGGAGCGTGTGGAGCCCAGTCAGAAAGCACTGCTGAGTACTGGTAGAAGTCTCCCTAGACCCACCACTAGTTACCAGAGAGAACATTCTTTGGACAGTAAGGGCTGGTTTTGTCGTCCAGATCCAAAGCCCAGCCTCTCGGGGAAATCGAGGCTGGTCACTTTCAGCAGAGAGGCAGCATTTCAAGCCTCTCAAGCCTGTTCCCTCCCACTAGACAAGCCCAGGCAAAGCCTTAAAGCTTGGCCCCTAGAGAGCAGTACCACAAAGGCTTCTTTCCCTGGCCTAAAAACCTGTGAGCTGCAGGATTTCCCAGAGTGACTCACAATCTTGAATGGGGCCCCTCTGGTTCAGAACTGGGACACTCGAGGTGAGGTGTCCTACTTTACAGCGGCTCTGCCCACCCCTCAGGATCTCTCTCACACATCTACAGAAGCCAGAATTTCCCCGCATCTCTTCAGAAGCCTGGGAGCTTTGCCCTTCCATAACATCACCCTATCATTCACATTGATGGCCTGCTTCAAGCTACCAGCGCTACTTCTAGCAGGCTCCTGCCAGCAGCCCCCCACACCAAAATCATTCAATAAATAAGACCATGGAGGGTGAGCAGGGAGACCGCAAGGTGGAAAGGTATAAAACATGATAGATGGAACATCAGACATACAACTTAAAGAACAAGTCACAGTGCATTGAGCCATGAGAACACCCCTCCCGCTCCCCACCCCATCCCAAATCCTCAGTTTCTGAAAGGAGGTTGGTGACCCAGAGTCCTGAGGTACCTGGAGGTACCCAGAGTCTGGAAAGCTGCAGAGCGAGCCCACGAGCACGGCACACTGCTGCTGGCCACACGGAGAGCTCAGCTCTTTGCCCAAGCCGTGATGCAAGGATGACTTGGGATGCTGAGTATGGAGTCAAGACGGTAGCAGGGGCTGGAGCCACACTACCGGAGAGAGGTTGACACGGAGGATCTGCTGGGCCCACTGTCGGACCTCGTCATCTGAGGATTTCCTGTCCACCTTTATAGTCTGGGACTTGCACGGCTTTGTTCCAGGCCCCAGCCTTGCCTTAGGGGATCGGAGCACAAGCCGAGCTCTCTTCTTAGGAGGAAGGCCGTTTGCCTCCTCAGCCTTCTTCCTCTTCTTCCCCACAGCCTCAGAGCGGTTCTTCAGGCTTGTCCTTCCAGTTCTGGTCTTAACAGATTCCTTTGGCCTTCCCTTGTGCTTGGTCCGAGACGCCTTGGCCTTGGCCTTGACTGCCTTGGCTTTAGTCTTGTCCCTCACTACAGTGGCCTTGGCTTTGGCTCCGGCTGCCCTGGGCTTGGCCTTTGTTGCCTTGGCCCTCACCCTCACTGTCTTGTTCTGGGTTTGAGCTTGACTGGCATGGGCATGAGCAGCTTTGGTCTGTGTTCGAGATGCCTTGGTCTGGACTGTTTTGGTGCCCAAGGAAGAAGACCCTTTCATGCGTATGCCACTGCTCTGGGTCCCAGCACCTCGTCGGTCAGCCCCGGGACCTTTCCTACTCAGGCATTTGAGGCCCTTGCTTGTGATTTTTCTGGATGCTTTGGACTGTGGGCTCCCGGAACCTTTCCTCAGTTTCAGGGAAGAGTTTGCAAGGGACAGCTGCAGTGACTGCGGCCCGTGCTTAGCACCAAGCAAGGAGTCTTGAGTGGGACCAGTGCTTCCAGGACCACAGAGAGCTGCATGGCAGGGTAGACCCCCGGGTAGAGGTGGGCAGGGAAGCCTACTGTTGTGCCACTGCTGTGGCTGGCATTCGACTCCTTCAGGGAGCTCAGCAGCAGGTTAGTGGTCGCATGCTTGGCAAGGGCTGGTGTGGACCCCTTGGCCAGCCTGCCAGACAGTGGAACAGGGAGCAGTGTGTCCTTTCTCGCAGGCAAGGACACGGCAGTTTGGGGAGCCCTGGCCGGAAGTGATGCGGCGGATGGGTTGGTGGTGCGAGCTTGTTGCTTCGTCTGGCTGGGGGGGCTGGCTGTGCACGAGCTATAGCCATAGACATCACCACTTCGCAGAATGGTCGGCTGGAAGCCATCCTCTCGCAGGCCCTGGAGGAAGGCCACAAGCTGGGCCTCTGTGGCACTGAGATCCTGGCTCATGGGGTTAAACACCAGCAGCGCCTCTTCCAGGGCTTTCTTCCCTGCGGTGGAGATGCGTGACCAGGAGTGCACGGCTTTCTCCTCCACATGCTGCACTACCATGCTCATGGCATCAGGCACTGCGGATCTGCCTGCGGACCCGCAAACCAGTACTTGGCACCTCCAAAGCAAAAAGAAAAGAATCGATAAGAATGGCACCAAGGAGCCAGGCAGTGGTGGCACACGCCTTTAATCCCAGCACTCGGGAGGCAGAGCCAGGCCAGTCTGGGCTACAGAGTGAGTTCTAGGAAAGGCGCAAAGCTATACAGAGAAACCCTGTCTCGAAAAACAAAAACAGAAGAATGGTACCAAGGTATGGAGCTAGAACAGGTTGGCAAGTGAAGCAAGGCTCCCACTCTATGACAGAAGGGCCTGACCAGGATAAATCCTTCTCTAGGGTCACTTGACCCTCTGTGTTGGTGTGTTTCTTCAGGATACATGCTCAGAAGCACCTAAGAGCCAGCGACCCTACTGCTGGGCTTCTGGGAAGATTTCAATCTGGCTCATTTTAATTCAATGCTATTTTTCTTTTCTTGCTTTAAGACAAGGTCTCACATAGGCTAGCCTGCCCTTGAACCCTGATCCCTCTGCCACTAGCTTTCAAGTGCTGGGATTACAGGCAAGCACTACCATACTCTGTTGTTGGGGACATAAGGTCTCACTATGTAGCTCTGGCTGTTCTGGAGCTTGCCATATAGTCCAAACTGGCCTCAAACTGGTAGTTCTGTGGCAGCCTCCCAAGCGCTAGGATTACAAGTGTGTGTCAAGAGCTTGGCTAAATTCTGCATTTTTTCTAGTCTCTGAAATGGACCTCGCTATGTTGCCAGGCTGGTCTTGAACTGGTTGGTGGAAGTGATCCTCCCACTCAGGTTCCTGAGCAGCGAGGACCACATGCTTGCACTACTCTGCTGCTGCCGTCTGCACCCCCCACCCTCACCCCGCCTCCCCCCCAATGCCAAATATCTAGACCAGTCCCAGGATACAGGAAAATCTCTCTACCCTCAAGAGCCCAGTCCTGAAGTCAAGACATTAAGTTTCCTGGGAGTACACGGTGTTAGCGGTCATACTTACTAATAAGTATGGCTAGGGAAGGACTCCGGGAGCAGTAACTCTAGGTGAATGACAAAAACAAGAACAGCAGGCACAAATGGAGCAAAAAAGGTAACAGCTTATCAAGTGGCTGTGAAGAAAGGGTAAGGAAGACATGTGGGATGGCGGGGGGTCTACCTGAAAAAAAAAAAAAAAAAACAAATCGAGGGCTTTGAACATAGGCCCAAAGGCCCAGACTTACACTCGATGTCCACCCCGGCATGTTCATCCAGCTGCCAGTGCTCCAGTGCAGGGGGTGGTTGATCGCCCTGCCTACTAGAGACTCTACTTTCAGGGTCTGTGGACAGGCTACTCCAAACCCAATTTCTCACTCTAGTCTTGGAGTTCAACTCCAGTGAAAGAGCCAGATTCTCAAAAAAAAAAAAAAAAAAAAAAAGGTGTTGAATAACAAGCAACATCTCTAAGGCAAAGCAGGGGGCCAGACAGACAGCTAGACCAAGGAGTCCAAGGTTTGGAGACGCTGGAAGATAAAGTTCCATCTAAGAAGGTATGTCAAGCGGCCAT
The DNA here is from genome assembly GCF_004664715.2 of Peromyscus leucopus. Taxonomy (NCBI): domain Eukaryota; kingdom Metazoa; phylum Chordata; class Mammalia; order Rodentia; family Cricetidae; genus Peromyscus; species Peromyscus leucopus. The sequence goes on along the minus strand of NC_051069.1, from coordinate 97,350,183 downwards.
TAAAGGTCTGAGCTGTCCTAACTGGACTTAAGGTAGCAGATCTCAGTATAGCACAGATGCAGGTGTCTGGGAGCCCTCAAATTGCCCCACATTCCCTTAAAGAAATGATGCCCGTCAATCATGAGTTACATCTAGCATCCCTCGAAGCATTTGAGGGCTTCTAGAGGGAAACTCCCCAGTGCACTGGAGCATTAAAAGATCAGCTGGGATGAGACAGATCCCTGGGGCCTCGAGGTCCGTCTGTGCTGCCGCTCTGCTCAGCTCTAATGGAGCAGATATACAGTCTTGAGATTTCCCCAGAGAAAGTGCCCTGGGGCTCTTTGTTTGGAAACATTCTTGGATCCTCAGGTGTCTGAGGCACTTCCCCTCCCCCAGAGGATGCTCTCCAAGCACAATCCTTGCGCATGACTTTAGTACTTTTATTTGTTGTTTGAAGGGGTAGAGGCTGTGAACTGTGTAACAGAGAGGGACCTACTTCCCACCCCAAACCTCAAGCGCTGATCCTGGGGGGCGGGGGCCTAGGTCAGTCTGAACCCTTGGGAGGGTGCTTCTTGGCTTTCAAGCAGCTTCGTAAAGGGGCGCTGCAGCCAGGCACGCCTGCCTGCACACGCTCCTTCGGGGCCAGCCAGCAGAGGAAGTCGGCCGAAGGCTGGGGGTGGGAGAAGTGCTCATCAGGCAGCCTGGGGTCGGGGGCAGATCGGGGCCCTCAGGCTGGGAGACCGCGTCCCCGGGGCCCGAACGGCGACAGGGAGTCGGGGTCACGGCGACGGCCAAGTGTTGGAAGGCGGACAGCGGTCGCCCGACGGCATCCGCACAGCCCCAGGGTGGGGTCCTGGGTGGGGGTGGGGTGTCTCGGCCAAGCCCGGGGAGAATGAGGATCCGGGAGGGTCGACCACCCCGTCCCTTCGCCCTGCCGCCCCGCGGCCTCACGGGCCGCCACTTCGCAGCACCGTTAGACCCGCGGCTACAACCTACCGGCGCCGCCGCGGGGACCCAGGACGCACCTCTGCGCCGCCTCCGCCGCTCCAACATGGCCGCCCGCTGCGTGCCGGAAGTGCACCGCGCTTCCGCTTCCGGGACCTGCCCCGCCCGGTGACCCTTGACCTCTAGCACTCCCCCCCCAAGTCTGGGGGCGGAGCAGGTTGAGTACCAGGGAGGGCTGCCTGGAGGTGGTGGCCACAAAGACAAGTCCAAACCCATCTGACCCAGTATGGGAGACTAAGAGTCACAGGTGCCCAGTTAGGATTGGACTAGGGGCTGTTTAACATTTCTCTAAAATGACCTGGGTTATAGGACAGGACATCAGGGGGACTCCTGGCAAGGGCTAGGCCATTCAGCACCCCAGGGCCTGCTTCTTTCTCTGGCAACTGATCAGAAGGTCCAAAAGGAGTACGCCTGATAGGGAGTGTCTCAGGATAGTCCTCGTTTCCCCACAAACGTATCTCCTGTAAGGACAGTAGGCCCTCTTCTCTTCGTGAGAGTGGAGCCTACCCTGGCACACTGCATGAAAGGCTGGTATATACATGTGGGTACAAGTGATACACAGAAGCCTAGGTGGCCGGTCTGTAAGTCATAGTACATCAATGTGGGCCTGAATATACTTGCCCAGGTATGTGTGCACAAATAGAGTACCAAGATCTGGCTCAGGCAATGCAATTCAGTGGCACAAAGTCCCACTTTCAGACTTAACATTGCCCAGAATCCCCATCCTGTGGCCGGGGAGACTGCAAACTCGGTCTTTCTACCTACGTTCCCTAGGCAACAGAGGATGGTTAGTGCCTACTGCAGCAGCAGGACACAGGTCAAAATTAACCCTAGGAATCTGAGATCTCAGATGAACAGTCATTTGGTTTCCTAAACTTTTTTTTTAAAGGTATCTCTCTGCATAGCCCTGGAGGCTGGGATCAAAGGCATGCACCACCATGCCTGGCTCCACTGGAAGCTGCTTCCTGGTCCACATTGGGAGTCACCAGGAAAGCTTGGGTTTCATGGGTGGCATAGCAGAGGCATTTGGCCCTTTCACAGAGCCTGAGCCAGAGATAGAAATATTGCTACAGCTCTGTTCCCAGGCCCACACAATGGTGCTACCTTTGGAGTTTGGGATAGATAGAAGAGAGTGGCTGGAATGCTTCGTGTAGGGGCTGGATGTTAGACGTCTTCCTTTTTCATACGATTCCAAGATCCTTTAGCTGTTTTCTATTTCCCAGCCTGTATAGAGGGATCCAGGTATCCCTAAAGGGAATTATCCATTCAATTCAGCAATGCCCAAGTGTAGCATGAATCTCAAATGGTCTTATTCATAAAAACAAACCTGGAGCCAGGTATTGGGTTAAAGCTGGAAGATCAGAGAAGCAGAACAAGCCACAGCTACCTCACCTCGTCAATTCCTCAGCTGATCCTGTTTCCTCAGACTAGAAGCCTCTGTGTCCTCATATCCGAATTGATCTCAGCTGAACTGCTCCTTGAAAGCCTAAAGCTTAACCAGCTCTAGTTCCTCGTCCTCATGCCTTAAATACCTTTCTGCTTCTGCCATCACTTCCTGGGGTTAAAGGCATTAGTCACCATGCTTGGCTGTTTCCAGTGTGGCCTTGAACTCACAGAGATCCAGATGGATCTCTGCCTCCCAAGTGATAGGATTAAAGGCGTGTATGCCACCATATCTAGTGGCTGTTCTGTTCTCTGACCCCAGATAAGTTTATTAGGGTATACAATATTTTGGGGAACACAATATCACCACACCCAAGGTCTCACTTCTCAGGGCCTTAACACTGATGGGAGAATCCTGAGTGTCCTCAAGGGCAGCCAAGGCATCTAACTGGAACCCCAAAATCTCCTGATAGTCTGAGATCAGTGCTTCTAAACGTTTGTCTTGGTACACAAAAAGACAGGGCCTTATGGGCCTACATGAGGAAGTTCCAACATCTCCATTTCTCAACTATGGGTGAGCTCCACCTCTGTCCTTGTCCATTGTTGGGGGTCAGGGTTGTCTGTTCACTCCTGGGACCAATCTAACTTCACTTTCAAGCACAATTGTCTTCCAAAGCAGATGAGCCATGACTATGCAAACAGAAGCCACTTTCATGAAGAGGCAGAGCTTGGTGTCTCCAGGGATGACAGTGGCCCAGGTGTGTCCTAGAAGGAGATTTCTCTCTGGCATTGTCCGGTCCAGAGGTCAGAGCAAAATGGAGGACAAGAAGGCTAGGTCCATTCTCTCTCTGTCCCTTCTCTCTATGGTTACTGAAGGAATGGTGAAGACTAGGGGTACCCAGCTATCAAAGGGGTGTCCTGGTACTAAGCCTGAGGTGCAACTCTCAGGAAACAGTCATCAGAGAACAGTTATCACTTGACCTTTGATCTTTGACCTTGGTCTTTGATAGCAGCTGACTACATAGGCATAGCCCGGGTGAGATGAGGATGAGGTGGGGAGAGACTCAGGTATTTCAATGACCCGTCCCTTAGTCTCCATTTGACATCTTACATAGTTTTACACATCCACCTGAGCAGAGAACTGGTAATCTGGTGGAGACGGTTGCATCTTGGGAAAGGTTTTCCCAAGAGGTTCTAAGTTTGCTACTTTGGAAAGCCAGAGCCAAATTTGTTTGGGGGCATGGGGTCTGGTGAGTGAACCTAGGTCCCATGCATGCTAGTCAAGTAAATACTGCCCTTAGTCCTCTTTCCGTGTGTGTGTGTGTGTGTGTGTGTGTGTGTGTGTGTGTGTGTATATGTGTGTGTGTGTGCACATGTGTTTGTGTGGGCCAGGAGACAAATTTAGGTGTCAGGGTTACTCAGGAGCCATTGTCTTTGTTGTTGTTTTTTGTTTTTTGAGACAGGGTTTCTCTGTGTAGCTTTGCACCTTTCCTGGATCTCACTCTTGTAGTCCAGACTGGCCTTGAAGTCACAGAAATCCGCCTGCCTCTGCCTCCCGAGTACTGTGATTAAAGGTGTTCGCCACCACTGCCCAGCTTGTTGTTTTGAGGCAAGAGTCTCAATATGTAGTCTTGACTGGTCTGGAACTCACTGCATAGGCCATGGTGGCCTTGAGCTCATAGAGATCAGTTCTGGATTCCAGAGTTCCAGGACGGCTGGGGCTACACAGAGAAACTGCCTGAAGTGCAATCCTAATGAGTCTTAACAATAAAACGCCACAGTCAGATATCGAGGGTGGAAGCTGAAAGATCAAAGAAGCAGAGCAGCAGCCACTAGAGACTTCTCACCTCTATGAATCCTCAGACCAAATGGGGGTGGAGCATGGAAAGAACCTGTTTTATATTCCTGTCTACACCTCCCAATGAGTGAGCCTCCTGTGTGCTGGGATCAAAGGTGTGCATCAACACCAGCTGGCTCTTTTTTTCATTTTTTTTTTCCGAGACAGGTTTCTCTGTGTAGTTTTGCACCTGTCCTGGATCTCACTCTGTAGACCAGGCTGGCCTTGAACTCATAGAGATCCACCTGGCTCTGCCTCCCAAGTGCTGGGATTAAAGGCGTGCACCACTGCCCGGCTCTTTAGGATTCTAATGTGGACTGAAAACTAGTGGTTTCTCCAGAATGTTTCCAGGCCTTCAGTGCTGGATTGGGACTGCCGAGGTGCCCAGCCTCCAGGACTAAGTCGCCACTGGGTCCTTAGCCTGCCCAGTACCAGGATAGCCACTGTTGCACTGCCCAGACGTACGATTTAAGCCAGTCTAGTAAATCCCTGGTTTTTTTCTTAAATTTTTTTAAAAGAAATAAGTGTATGAATGTTTTGCCTGTATGTATACATGTGTATCATGTGCATGCCTGGTGCCTGCAGACATCAGTAGGGGGTGTCAGATCATCACAGATGGTTGTGAGCTACCATGTGGGTGCTGGGAACCAAACTCAGGCCCACTGTAAGAGCAGCCAGTGCTCTTAACCTCTGAACCATCTATCTGTTGTCTAAATCTCATTTTTGTTTGTTTGTTATTGAGACAGGGTTTCTCTGTGTAGCCCCAACTGTCCTGGAACTAGCCTGTAGACCAGGCTGGCCTCAAACTCACAGAGATCCCTGCCTCCCGAGTGCTGGGATTAAAGGTGTGCACCACCACCTAAGTCCCCTGTAGTATGTATTCATTCTATTGGTTTTGTTTCCCTAGAGAATTTTGACTAATACACATGGTGACTTCTCAAAAGCAATTTTGGAGGCGGGAAATCCAGCTCAGTTGGTAGAGTGCTGGTCAGCATGCAGAAAGCCTTGGGTTCACTCCTCATCACTGCACAAACTGGGCAAGGTGGTCTGCCTGTAATCCCAGCATTTGGGAGGAGATGAGAGAATCAGAAATTCAAAGTCATCCTTGGCTATATAGCAAGTTCATGACCAGTCTGAGATACAGGAGACATTATCTCAAAGCAGCAAAAAAATTTTTTTATTTTTATTTTATGTGCATTGGTGTTTTGCCTGTATGTGTGTCTATGTGAGTGTGTCAGGTCCCCTGGAACTGGAGTTTCTGACAATTGTGAGCTGCCTAATGGGTGCTGGAAATTGAACCCAGGTCCTCTGGAAGAGCAGCCAGTGCTCTTAATGACTTTTCCGTTTCTCCAGCCCCCCAAAACCAACGGTTTCAAAAGCCCTTTGAGGGGAGAAGTGGCAGCAGACTGAGGTGGCAGACAACAAGAGGGTGGAGTCTGCGGGGACCCATGGCTTCAAAATTTGGAGGGAGCAGGAAGAGATGAGCTTGACTTAGAGCTGGGAGGCATTTAAAAGCAGCTAGCCTGTAAATGCTAAGAGCTGGAAAGAAAAGGGAAGGAGCTTAGGAAGAAAGGGGACAGTGGTGACTAGGAGGGTGTATGTGTGTGTGGGGGGGGGGTAGACACCAGTGTCCCGAGAGAGGAGCAACCTGGGGAGTGGGAGAGGTGCCCCGAGAGCAGAGGGCTTTCAGAGTCTGCGGTGTGCAGGCAGTCTTGGCAGTCTTTGCGCGGGCACTTCTGTGCATGGCCTCCACCTCAAACCGCCAACTTCGGAAAGAGTAAGACGCTATAGGAGTCATGAGGAAGGGTTCACCCACATTCTGCACAGGCAGAAAGTCCAGCAGGCGAAGACATTAATGCCCTCAAACAGCTCTCAACACGTGATTGATGGGTGTGAAGATGAATTCCTTAGTTCCCTTTGCACTTGGGAGCAGTAACAATGTGAGACCTGTAGCGTGAATTCTAAATGGTCTTAATAATAAAAACCCAGAGTCAGATATCGGGGTAAATGCTGACAGATCAGAGAAGTAAAGGAGCAGCCACAGTCACCTCTTACCTCCACAAGTCCTCAGATGGAAAAGGGGAGAGATCCTGTCTCCCTCCGCCTGCTTATATTCCTCTCTCTGCCCAGCCATATCACTTCCTGTCTCTTGTCTATACAGACCTCCAGACCTGGCTATCTCTGCCCTCTGATCTCCAGACCAGCTTTATTTGTCAGAACACGAACAAAATATCATACGACAGAGACCCATGCTCCCAATCAGCTCCCAGAATCCCCGGAAGGATTTGGTCCCAGTCACCCACGGTGGTGACTTGTTTGAGGGCCTCCTTTGTAGGCTGCTTTCTTTGGTCTTCTTGCTAGTCCTCTGCTGGTGCCTCCTGGGTCTGCCTCCCACACTCAAGTCTACATGCACTGTGTCACTGTCTCTAGATCTGCTTCGGGAAATTGAGATAAACACTGTCCATGAAAGGGGAACGAAGCAGGGATGCCGAGAACTGCAAAGAGCTCTTCACCCAGGGTTCCAATGCTCCTAAGATGGGCGGGGCCAAGGTTTGAATCGAAGGTAGGTGGGTCTTTGTCACATCAGTTTGCTACCAACATGACCACAGAGTTAGCTAGAGGCAAGCCCTGTACTCTGAAGATGGATAGTCACCCAGGCCTTGGAGTAGTCCCAGTCTCAAGATTTATAGGATTAGGTAGAGAGACCCCTGGCCTCTGGCTGATTTAGCTCATCTGCTCAGATCTAACCAAGAATAACCTAGCTCTCTGTAAAGAAGGACCGGATAGGTCCTAAGTCTAGTACAGTCGGGTCCTCCACCCCACCCGCTAGTAGTCTCAGTGTACACTGTAGGATCTATTCTGCGGCTGGCTTTGTGTCTTGGTTGTGTCCTGGTTAGGACAAGGCAGCTGGGCTCCCCAACCAGAGGCCCAGGCTACAGCCCTAGTGGCCTCCAGGGGGCGCCGCAGCAAAGCTGGTGGTTGGGCACCTCCAGGCTCAGTTGTGATGGGCGGGCTCCGACCCCTTAAGGCCTCAGGTTCCACTGGCTAGCTCCTGCAGAATGCACCCAGTGTGAATCCGACTCAGAACGACACCCGCCTCCGATCTCACCATACCGGTGTTTGTGTTGCTCACTGCTGCCTTTTTCTATCATCGCCCCAGGTAGAACCCAGATGCTAGCCGGCCGGATGTCCATATGCCTGTCTGTTCATTTTGGGTGATCGTGGGTCGGTGCGCCCTACTCCTGCTGTGGCATGTGCAGAGTTAAGGCGGGAGGAGGTTTCCCCGAATCTGGGGAGGGGGGAGCGAGGGGCGGACCTGGACCAGCCCCGCCCCACGCCGGAGCGGTGCGGGAGCCCCACCAGAGCCCAGCTTCAGCCCTAGCCAGAGCCAGCGTCAGCGGAGGCGGAACAGCGGACCCCGTGCCCTGGCGACATCAGAGATCCAGCGGGTGAGTCCCGCGGGAGGCTCGCTCAGGGGAAGTTTGGGGCATGAAGCTTAGAGCCTTAATTAAGCCCACTAGCCAGACCCGCCCCCCACTCTCCTTTGAGTTGGAAGTTTGGGGCCAGGAGGCCGTCCTGCCAAATCCTGGGACTGAGAATGGAGACCCCCAACACACGAGAAACACACACACACACACACACACACACACACACACACACACACAGAGCAAAAGAGGGGTAAGGAATGTGATCTTAGGGGCTCAGGAATCCAGCTGTTTATTCCTACGTGAAAAGTCCTGGACTCAGGGACCTTCAAATCCTGTACTCCTGAGATTCCCCACACCAGCCCCCTCATCCCTCCTCAGCTGGGAATCTGCAGGCATTGCCACACCCCTGAGGGTGGACTTCAAAGGGATCGTGGAATCCCGAGGTCTGTCCCTTTGAATCCCTCACACCTAAGATTGGCTGTTTGCAGATAGAAATGGTTGTACTTTGTAGAATGGGACGCTCCTTGTTGTAAGGACTGCAGGTGAGGGACCCTAATGGTTTGTTCAAGGGACACTAGATGCCAGTGTGCAGAGGGTCCAGGACTCCTCTCTTGGAAAACCAGGCTAAGTCTTATTGGGAAGGAAGGGCACTAAGATGGAACCTTGGGGTCTCATCTCTTGACTCCCCTTCCACTCTAAGTGATGAAGCGTCTAGTTGCTAGTTTTTGGGGTTGGGGATGGGGAGAGTCCTTCATGCCCTTATGGGAGGTGAGAAAGCGGTCTGGGTATCTGGAGTCTGTTCTCCTTCCCACCACAGAAGCCTCTTCAGTAGAAGTGCTGGTCAGAGGGGGCGGGTCCTTCCCACCAGAGACTGGGGCCTGGCCTGCCTGTAGCTACAGGTTATTCATCTGGTTCTTGACAGCGGCCCTGATCCTTTGTTCTCCATCTCTCCTCCAGGTGAAGGCAAGGTCCCTTGGACTGGTCGGACACACCCTTACAGCCCTGGCAGAATCAAGATGAGGCCCTCTTGTGTCCCCCCAGTGAGGCCCACAGCCTGAGCAAAGAGCATGGCCTGCCACTGGCAGTGAGCATCATGGCTGCAGGAGGTGGCCGGGCCTTTGCTTGGCAGGTGTTCCCCCCCATGCCCACTTGCCGGGTATATGGCACAGTGGCACACCAGGACGGGCACCTGCTGGTCTTGGGGGGCTGTGGCCGGGCTGGGTTACCCCTGGACACTGCCGAGACACTGGACATGGCCTCACACACATGGCGAGCGTTAGCACCCCTGCCCACCGCCCGGGCCGGTGCAGCTGCTGTGGTTCTGGGTAAGCAGGTGCTCGTGGTGGGTGGCGTGGATGAAGCCCAGAGCCCAGTAGCTGCTGTGGAGGCCTTCTTGGCTGATGAAGGCCGTTGGGAGCGTCGGGCTACCCTCCCTCAAGCAGCCATGGGGGTTGCGACTGTGGAGAGAGGTGAGTGGTTCAGGGAAGGTCCCTCAGGTGCCCCAACAGTCTTCATTCTCTCTTCTCCTGACCCGGTCTGTTTCCTCAGAGACTGGAGAGGCATTGCCTTGGACATGGTTTTGTCTCCTGTCTCCTCCCTTACCTAGGCTTTCTGCAATTTGCTGTTCGTTGCCTTTTCTGGGCTATGAGGTTGGGGGGGGGTCAGAGTCCAGGAGACCCCCAGAAAGATAGGAGACCCCAGCCACTACCCTGTCCTAGTCTTTGTTACTAAGAGACAGTGGGGGGTGTGGCCTAATGACTCCCATGGTTATAAATAGTCTGGAGTGGGGGAGGGGAGCAAGGCCTTGGCTCTGAGCCCAGCAAGTGCTTAAGCGCTTAGACCTCCCCCCACCACACACACACCAGGGATCCTGATGTGGACAAAGGCCAAGCCGACCTGGAGATGGTTGCCATGGAAGCCCCCAGCTGCCTGACACATCACCCAAAGGCCTGTCGAGGTGCCCCTAGCTGACTCTGAGCACCTAACAGAAGGCAAGAACCTACTCCAGTGAAACAGCATGGTGTGGTGGTGCTGACCAGATGCAGGTGCTCAAGGCTCTGTCCTACAGGCCCAGGCTCATCTCCCGGCCCTAGGCCTCCCCCCAGTTGATCCCCTTAGTTCCCTTCCCAGACTGAGCTTCACGTGGAGCAAATCTCTTCATCCCTCTGCCACTGTCTTGATCTACCCCTCCTCCCCCGTTAGGGGGGCCCCCTTCCACACACACAAACACACACACCTTGTGGCCTCCAGGTCTGACCACCACTCCAGGCTAGCCTGTTTAGATGCCAGATTTGGTTGCCATAGCGTCTCCAAGGAGACTGTGCTGGATTATAATTAGATCGGCTGCCTCCTGCTCTTCACTTGGAGGGGCCTAGGCCAAAGCTGGAATCCCAGCTCTCCTAGCTCCCACTTCAGATGGGCAACAAAGTTTTTGACAAACACATGGGTCTCCATCCACCCCTGGGCCTGACCAAGGGAGCTGTCAGGGCCGGAATCGCCAGCCAGACATGGTTGTGAGCTCTGAACCACTCTTTTCTGTGCAGATGGTATGGTGTATGCTCTGGGGGGAATGGGTCCCGACACGGCCCCCCAGGCCCAGGTACGGGTGTATGAGCCCCGCCGGGACTGCTGGCTTTCTCTACCTTCTATGCCCACACCCTGCTACGGGGCCTCCACCTTCCTGCACGGGAACAAGATCTATGTCCTGGGTAAGGGCTGAAGCATGTGGGAAAAGGGGGAAGGGGGGAGTCCAGATGTCTCCTTCCCCGTAGGCTGTCGGATTAGGAATCAATCTTAGTCTGAGATGTTAGGATTTGAGAGTTTTGTTGGGGGTAATCCAGACCCATTCTAAGGCCTCCTTGGTGGGGCCCAACAGGGGTTGGGAAATCAAATTCAATGCCTGAGGGCTTATGTGGTCTCAGGTGTGTACACAGCTGGGTGCAGGAGTCGGGGATGGACAGTTCAGCCACCCGGTCAGGATGCCACCAAGTCCTCTGGGCTCTGTCCCAGGAACTTCAATTCCTTTGACAGGAGGCCGCCAGGGCAAGCTCCCAGTGACTGCTTTTGAAGCCTTCGATCTGGAGACCCGTACCTGGACCCGACACCCAAGCCTGCCCAGCCGCCGAGCCTTTGCCGGCTGTGCTATGGCTGAGGGCACTGTCTTTAGCCTGGGTGGACTCCAGCAGCCTGGGCCACACAACTTCTACTCCCGCCCACACTTTGTCAACACCGTGGAGATGTTTGACCTGGAGCATGGTGAGCGACGCCTCCTCTAGGCTGTCCTGCTCCCCATGGGAGGAGGCAAGGGCATCTGTGTGTGTGTCTGTGTCTGTGTCTGTGTACCTGTCCCCTCACGTCTGTGTATGTCGTCTGTGCGCGTACATCTTAGTCTTCTCTCCTTCAGGGTCCTGGACTAAGCTGCCTCGTAGCCTGCGAATGAGGGATAAGAGGGCCGACTTTGTGGTTGGCTCCCTCGGGGGCAACATTGTGGCTATTGGGGGACTTGGTAAGTCTCTGTGGAGCTGAGGAAGAGGCATGAAGCAGGAAAGAGTATCTCCTAGCAGGGCTACCTTCTCTAGACTCTGGGGTCAGAGCTTTGGGAGCACTTTGCCCATCTGTAAACCAGGGAGCTTGCGATTGTCCCAGCTCTCAGGGTGTCCCCCAGTGCCTGACTGGGGGCCCTAATAGAAGCAGAACAGATGATTGAAAGGGACCCAATGGATGGTCAAAGCGTGAATGGACAAAGATGAACTGGGCAAGGAAGAGCAAAGTTCTGATAGCTTGTTCTGGAGTGGTACTTACGGGGCCATTGTTTGGGAAAGGGGCAAAAGGGTCTTCAGCCCCTCATCACCACCTCTCCTTCCTCCAGGGAACCAGCCATGCCCTCTGGCCTCCGTGGAGAGCTTCAGTCTTGCTCGGCGACGCTGGGAGGCACTACCTGCCATGCCTACAGCCCGATGCTCCTGTTCCAGCCTGCAGGCGGGGCCCCGGCTGTTCGTGATTGGGGGTGTGGCCCAGGGCCCTAGTCAAGCTGTGGAGGCACTGTGTCTGCGAGATGGGGTCTGAAGGCCTGGGGAGACCTGTCTACCAGAGCAGCTCAGTAGAGAAGCAGATTGGGCTCCTTTTCACTGCTGAGGGGGCTCCCCATGGCTCTGTAGGATGAGGGAGGCACAGGAAAGGGAACCTGAGTTACCGCCTTAGGGACTGGGGTTGGAGGATCCTTTGTCTTTAGCACAGGACACACATGTGTACACCTATTTTTACCAACATCTACTCACAAACCATAGCTAGCTCTACCCATGCCCTAGCACTTACTAGGCCCTTGGTCAACTCTGAAGTGTGACGAGGAGAGTGTTGGCCTCGCAGGATAGGCCCCAAGAGTTGACTAGGCCTTCTCCAGTGGCCGTTCTGGAAAAGGCTGAGCTTCCAGCCTTCCCTGAGGGTCCCTGTGGACCCCAGGAGTATTCTGAGGCTGGAGATCACAGAAGAAACAGAGGAGAGGATATAGGGAATGCTGGAGGGCCAGAGGACTTCTGGCTTGAGCCCTTCCTACTGATGGCTGTGTGACCTGGGGCAAGATGTCTCACCTCTCTGTGCCTGGGCATCCTCATTTGTAAATGGGGATCTCTGAAACTTTCCTGCCCCACCTACCTCACAGGGCTGTTGTGAGGACCCAGGGAGTTTTGATGTAGAAATAAAAACACTGATAAAATCTGGTGTGCGGCTTCTGACGCAGACTCTCATGCTTTTCTTTCTGCCCTCCTCTCCTTTGAAGGCCTCAACTCTCCCGGGGATGAGAGTCCACAGGAAGCCTCTTAAGCCTCCTAACCATACCTAAAGTGACCTGGTGTCTCAACTCCACCTAGGCATCAGCTTTGTATTAGGTAACATAAAGCGTCTCGGGTATCAGGGGACTTGGTAGGATGACCAGAGAACTCCCCAAAACAATAAAATTTCACAAGGTTAGGATGACCTTCAGATCCAGGTCACATGGGGTCTCCTCAAAGGTTCGCACAACCGCAAGGGGAGCAGCAGCGTGGTGGTGTGGTGGCTGGGGCAGTCTCCCTGGCGGGAGGCATCTCTGGGGCAGGACTGTGTGGCTGAGTGGCCAAACCGTTCATGGCTCCTGGAGGGAGCTGCCAGCCCTTGCTTCTCCCTCAGCCTTGGCTGCTCACCAGTAGGATCCTCAGGTTCTGTGTTCCCTGTAGCTACACTGAGCACAAGAGGTTACTCAAGTTATTGGACTCTTGAGTCTGTTGCGGGCCCTATCCTTTCTCACTTAGTGGCCGGGCTCCCTGGCAGCCTCTCCCAGCCCAGCACACAAACGTTGGCACACATGCCATGGGAGCCAGACACAGGACCTGGCAGAGAGCTGATCGCAGGCCGCTCAGACATCTTGGGCTGTCAGTACCAACAGGCTGCTGTGTCAGGCTTTTAATGCTTGGGACCAGTTTAAACACTCAGAGACCCCAGCGTGAAGGTAATGCTGCAGCAATTTGGGCCTGGGGATCCCCGGGAGGAGGTCAGGCAGGGGTTCCGTGACTGGCTCTTGGGGCTTTACCTTGGCGCTATCGCAGCGGCCATCCCAGGCCGGCCGGCAGAAATTGTGCTGGTAAGTGGTGCTCGCATAGGGGGGCTGGACCTGCACGAAGTGGACAAGGCGCTGGGGGAGCCTACTGAGTCCTGTGCCTGACCGGAAATCAGTCTGGTAGGAAGATTCCAGAGGTGGCTGCTGGCTCAGTTCCAGCTCGCAGGGCGCCCAGCGCAGGAAGGTGTGCCTCTTCCACAGGCGCTCCAGGTCTTTGCGTCTTCCGATCCCCTGCAGCAGGCAGTAGGGGCCCTCCTCAACGGTACGGGCCCTTGGCCCACAGTCTCGGCGTCCAGGATTTGCTTGGACCCCATCTAATCCCACGTCAGCTCGGTAAGGATGGGGCTGCGCCTGGCCTCCCTAGCCTATACCCTGCATTCTCAGTAAGGTCATCCATTTTAGCACGAAGCCCCTGAGGGGTCCCCTGGGATGTTTGTACACTGCTGGACAAACTAGCCAAGAAAACCAAGGCAGAGTTGCCCCTGTCTGGGGGATGGACTATTCAGCCGTGGGAAAGGTTAGGGGAAACAGATGCTTAATTGAGAAACCTTTGCTCTCCTAAAGGTTTTATCTCTACCCTACCGGCTCCATCCTCTGTCAGCCAGGGGCTCCTCCCCCTTCCTCTTTCCAGCACTCACTTTGTCGTAGGAAGTGCGGTTGTCGTGCTTGGAGAAGTAGTGTTGCTTTGCTGGCTCCTGAAAGAAGACAAGAAGGAAGGTAAGGGAGGGGGCATGCTTACCTGCTCCCCAGAGACCGTCTCAGGGCTCATAATTGGGGCAAGTTGCAGGAGCCACGACTTCTAAATTGCTAAAGTGCTAACACCCTGAAAGGGTAGAGAGGAATGAAAGCAATACCTCACCCCACCCCTGTGTGTCTCTTGTCCTGAGCTTGCCCGAAATAGAAGCTTTGGGACATCCTGTCACCAGTGGAGGACTTTAAATCCAAGTGCCCTGGGAGTGGCCTTCAGTCTTCTCCCTCCAACCAAAATCACTTCCTAACAGCACAGTCATGCTCTGAGCCCTAAAAGACATCTGGAAATAAATACGTCTGTCTCTGTCTGAGGGCGTCTGCTGGATCCCAGAATCAATAGCCAACTCCACATTTTTGTGGCAAGGCATGGCAGGGCATCTCTAAACAGGTCACCGATGAATGAATCACTCTTGAACCCATTTTGCCTACAGCTGAGGCCATGGCAGCTGACAGCTAGATCCAAATACTTGAGTCTTCTCTATTTTTGTTTACTGTTTTGAAATTTTAAAAAAATTTTATTTAATTTATATTTTATGTATGAGTGCTCTGCATATATACCTGCATGCTAGAAGAGGGCATCAGATCTTATCACAGATGGCTAGGAGCCACTATGTGGTTGATGGGAATTGAACTCAGGACCTCTGGAAGAGCAGCCAGTGCTCTTAACTACTCAGCTATCTCTCCCACCCGTTTGTTGTTTTGAACACAGAGTCTTGCTACGTAGCCCAAGCTGAGTTGGAATTCACTATACAGCCCAGGTTAGACTTGAAGATCCTGTGCCTCAGCCTCCCAGATGCTGGAAGACTGCACCTGGCTTGTCCTGCTGGAAACCACGACCTCTATTGCCTGAAGTATTGCGAGAGCTTCCCACCTATGTCTGTATTTTTGAGATCCTCACTCCCAGTGTGGTGTCCTCTCAGTAGCTAGAAATTCCTTAAGTACATAAATTGGAGCACATCTTGTTTGTCAAAAATCTGCAAAAAGCTTTTCATGTTTGTAACACCCAAAATAATAATAGTGGTCCACGAGAGCCACATGACACGATCCTCTGACTCTGCTTCCACCATAGCAGTCTTCTCTCTAAACACACCAGCAGCTCCTTCCTTAGACCTGATCTGGTGAGATCTGCCATGGGTGGGGTGGTATTAGCAATGGCTGACAACAAGCTCAGATAAAATGCAGAATTTGGGTTTCTCAGTAGTAAAGTGTTAGCACAGTTGGTTTGAGGCTCTGGACTTTTATCCCCAGAACCAGGGGGGGAAAAGAAAAAAAAAAGGAAGGAAAGAAACTAGTTCCATCAAAGATTGATGATTCAGTTAAAATCAAGTCTGTGGTATATCTTTAACAGTCTACCCTTTTGGCACTTCCTCGATTAGCTATTACATATCCATAAGTGATCTTCAAACAGCATAACTCAATGAAGACAGGACGCTGGCCAGTGTTTCTTATACAGAAGAAAACACATTGGCACTAAAATCCCATGGCTCTTGGGTTTAGCTCAGTGGTGAGAATGGTTTTTTGTTTGTTTTTGAGACAGGATTTCTCTGTGTAGCTTTGGTGGCTGTCCTGGATCTCACTCTGTAGACCAGGCTGGCCTCGAACTTACAGAGATTCACCTGCCTCTGCCTCCCAAGTGCTGGGATTAAAGGCGTGCCTGACTCAAGGCTATTTAGAAGAAAAAAAATAGAAGAAATTCTTCAGAATCTAGAGCAGGCAAAGGATTTTTAGACTTGACACTAAAATCAAAGCCAAAAAAGAAAAAGTAAGCCAGGTGTGGTGGGCCATGCTGTAATCCCAGTATTTGGGAGGTGGGACCAGGCAGATGAGTAGGCAGTGGTGGCGCACACCTTTAATCCCAGCACACAGGAGGCTGACGCAGACAGATCTCTATGAGTTTGAAGTCAGCCTGGTCTACAAAGAGAGTTCCAGGACAGCTAGAAATACACAAAGAAACCCTGTCTTGAAAACCCAAAACCAACCAACTAACCACACAAACAAACAAACTAGACCTTATCAGATCTTAAAATATTTCTGTTCTTGGGAACAAGAGAGATGTCTCAGTGGTTAGTGTCTCTACTGCCCTTGCAGAGGATCCAGATTCAGTTACCATATCCATTATCAGGTGGCTCACAACCACTTGTAATTCCAGGTCCAGGGGATGAACACCTTTGGCCTCTTCTAGCACCTGCACACACTTGGTGCACACAAAATCATGCAGGCACACACATACATGTATTATAAGGATAAATAAATCTTTTTAAAAATTGTGCCAGACATGACTGCCATGTCTATAATCCCAGCATTTAGGAGACTGAGATGGGAGGTTTGTCACCAGTTCAAGGCCAACCTGGGCTACACAGGGAGGCCCTATCTCCCAAAAAGATTTTCCTATGAAAATCCATAAGAAGAGGATGAAAACACACTACAGACTGGGGGAAAATAAACTTGCAAACCACATATTCAACAAGGACTAGAATCTAGTATATATAATGATATCATTGCAATAGTAAAATAACAAACAATCCAATAAGAAATGGACAAATAACATGAAGATGTTTCACAAAAATGGATATTCAGGTGGCAAATAACATGAAAAGATGCTTAACATTATTAAACACTAGAGAAATGCAATCAACATCACAATGAAATCTTATCGCCCGCGTATCAGAATGGTTCAAACTAAAAATAGACAATGCCAAGTGTTAGTGAAGAAGCAGGGAAACTGGATCATTCATGCACTGCTGGTGGGAATGTAAAATGGCAAAGCTACAATGGAGAACAGCTTGACAGTTCTTTAAAAACTAAACATGCAGCTACCATATGATCCAGCAACGGAGCTTCTGGGCATTTATCCCAGAAAAAAGAAAACTTATGCTCACCCAAAGATCTGCACAAATGTTCATAGCAGCTTTATTTATAAGAGCCAAAACTGGAATCAGCTCAGATACCCTTTAATAAAGCGAATGCTCAAACAATCCAATACATACAAACCATAGAACGCTACTTAGTAATGAAAAGAAACGAGCTATTTATAGCCACAACCACTTGGATGACTCTCCAGGAAATTACACTGAGCCAGAGAAACCAACCTCCAAGGTTGTGTACTGTATTATTACACTTGTATGGCAGTTTTTCCCTTTAAATCACTGATTTGTGGAGACAAGATTTCACATGGCAGCCCAAACTGTCCTGGGCTCACTATGTAGCTTAGGCTAGCTTCAAACTTGTAGCCATCTTCCTACCTCAGTCTCCCAAGTGCTGGGATTATGGAAGTGGGCCTAATTTTTTTTTTCTTTTGAGACAAGGTCTCCCAGTGTAGGCCTGGCTGGCCTGGAATTCTAAGGCTTCCTGCTTTCTGCCTTTTTAGTATTAGAAATATTATAAGTGTTAACCATCAAACTTGGCCCAACATTCTCAAGTGACAGAATTGTAGAAGTTAAGGCAGTTTGGTAGGAACTGGGAAGGAACAGAGGCACAGGTGGCAGGCAGGTATGCTGGTAAAAGGCCAGCACCAAGGTTCTTGGTGATGTTGGGTAGAAAGATAACTCTGCTGGTGGCTATGTGAACCTGCACTGGATAACATCCTACCGATCTTAGTACATATACACCAATACAAGTATAACTATGGCAATTTGAATGAAATTGGTAAATTGCAATCATGTCAATTGTTATAGCTTTGTAAAATGTTGCTATTAAAGAAAACTGGGCAAAACGCAGAAGGGTTCTCTAATATTTCTTCGAAGCAATTATTAATGTATAATCATTTCAATGAAAAAGTCTGAGGCCTGTAAGATGAAAGGTGTGCACATGTGTGAAGTAAATAAATAAACATAACCAAGCATTATTGTGTATCCCTGTAATCACAAAACAAAGGAATGGAGGCATCTGGGTCAGAAGTTCAAGGCTGAACTAGGAATGCAGTTCAGTTAGTAGAGTGTGTTCCCATAATTCATGAAGTCCTGGGGCTGGTCTCAACAGTACACAAAGTGAAATGTTGTGGGATATTTGTAAGCCGAGTGAAGATGTATTGCTGATTGTTGTAATAAAAAGCTAAACAGCCAATGGCTAGGCAGGAGGTTTAGGCAGGATTTCCAGGGAGAGAAAGGGAGAGGAGAAGGAATCTAGGCATGCAGGAGATGCCAGGACATACAGAGTAGAAGCAGGAGGTGCAAATGGAAGAGGGGTAATGCCATGTGATAGAACATAAATGAATATAAATGGGTTAATTTAAGTTATAAGAGCTAGTTTGGAACAAGCCTAAGCTATAGGCCAACCTTTCATAATTAATAAGGAGTCCCTGTGTCATTATTTGGGAGCTGGCTGGTAGGACAGAAAAAGACTTGTTACATAGGGTGTCCAATGTGGGGGGCACATATTTCCATATAGAACCTGAGAAAGCTTTTAAAAAAAAGTTCCAAACACACAAACACAGAGCCAGACACGGCTTCCTAGTCCCACAGTCTCTCAGCCAGCCATAGCATACAGAGATGTGCTCCTGGCCACTGCCTGCAGGCTTAAGCCATCCAGTGCCACGTGCAGAGCCAAGCAGCAGGTTTAAGGCTTGCTTCATGAGGTCAGAGAAGGCTGCAGGTGCACAGTAACGTGGTCCAGATCGAGAAAGACTTTCAACACATACAGTAAAAAATGTGTCTAGACAGTCATAGGAAAAAAAAAATAGTGGCCAGGCGGTGGTGGCACATGCCTTTAATCCCAGCACCCAGGAGGCAGAGGCAGGGGGATCTTTTTGAGTTCGAGGCCAGCCTGGGCTACAAAACGAGTTCCAGGACAGCCAGCACTGCACAGAGAAATCCTGTTTTGAAAAACAAAAAACAAAACAAAAAAAGTTTAAAAATAATAAAATATTTAAAGAGAGAATAAAGTAATATAAAAGAAAAAAGCCAAGTAAAGCGGGGAAATACACAGGGAGTCTAGATCCTGCATGATGCTTTGTTGACTTTGAATTTTTTGAATGCTGATAAGCAAATAGCAGCTGCCTAGAGACACTGGATTGTGGAAGGGACTGATGAATTAAACCAGCCTATATACTTTAGAGATGTCTTGGCTTCAAAATGGAAGTCAGGAAATGTGTTGTTTGGGGAAGAGGTTATGCCTTTGTTTCCATGGGAAACAAAAAGTTATGGTTCTCTTCAAAATTAATGAAGATCAAATTTGATTGGGGGAAACCTGAAAATCTTGACTATAGACATGAAAAAGAGACCAAGGAAGACTACAGGACAGGTCATGTATATGCTGATCCCTCTACATGAGGACAGCTCTCAGACTGGATGCGACATGATAAATCTTGTTGGCTACAGAGTCCTCATAACTTATTATTATATGCCAGGCATGCAGGAGATGCCAGGAGATACAGAGTAGAAGCAGGAAGTGCAAATGGAAGAGAGGTAATGCCATGTGATAGAACATAAATGAATATAAATGGGTTAATTTAAGTTATGAGAGCTAGTTTGGAACAAGCCTAAACTATAGGCCAACCTTTCATAATTAATAAGGAGTCCCTGTGTCATTATTTGGGAGCCTATATACTTTAGAGATGTCTTGGCTTCAAAATGGAAGTCAGGAAATGTGTTGTCCTTTCCTATGGCATGGATAGAGGTTTGGTTATATAGTCCAAATGGACTTATAAAGTTGACAGATGCTTTTTACTTGCTCAAACATAAAACAAAAACAAGAACCTTTGTTTTTTTGTTTTTTTGTTTTTTGTTTTTTTTTTGGTTTTTCAAGACAGAGTTTCTCTGTATAGTTTTGTATAGACCATAGACCAGGCTGGCCTCGAACTCACAGAGATCTGCCTGGCTCTGCCTCCCGAGTGCTGGGATTAAAGATGTGTGCCACCACTGCCTGGCAAAAAAAATCATCTTTAACTAACTTGTGTACTCTGTATATTCCAGACTTGTGTTAATGCAGATATACATGCTACCTTTAAAAGTTTGTGTTTTGTGGCGCACGCCTTTAATCCCAGCACTCGGGAGGCAGAGCCAGGCGGATCTCTGTGAGTTCGAGGCCAGCCTGGGCTACCAAGTGAGCTCCAGGAAAGGCGCAAAGCTACACAGAGAAACCCTGTCTCAAAAAAACAAAAAAAAAAACAAAAACAAAAAAAAAGTTTGTGTTTTTTGGGGAAAAAAAAGAACCAGACACTAATAAAGGCAAGTAGCCTAGGTGATCCAGCCTCTCAGAATGCCTCTGTTGCAGTTTCCTGAACATCTACATCCAGAACAATTTCAAAGCTGCTAGCTGAGATGGTCTAGCCTCATAGATTGCATAGCCAAAACTTCTCATAAGCTCTACATTTTCCCATCACACAGAGAGTAAACAAAAAATAATATAGCTAGCTCTCACAGAACTTGATCATTATCCCAACTTTTTCAGGGTCCCCTAAAGATGCTGTCACCTCCTCCATCCCCCTACAACAGGGAGCAGTCTAGAGAATACAACACCCACATTCCCAAGAGGTGGGGTGGGTAGTTTTTGGTCATTTGGTGGATTATGGATAATTGTCATCATTTAGGGGAGTTGGTTACAAATTGTTACTGGTTGTGGTCAGGGAAAGAGTTGAACAAAGGAGACTAGATTCAGGGGTCTCTTTCTAAAGGGAAAAAGGAGGCTATAGTATAGAAATGATGTGATGAAAGGTAGATTGTTAATTCCAGTTTTGAACAACCACAAGTTTCAAATATTTTACAATTTGGATATTGATACAAATTTAAGGTTATTTTTGTGATACTGTATATATATTTCTACTCTTGTTTAAGGTATTGTACCTTAAACATTTAAAAATATAATGTAAAGCCAGGTGGTTGTGGCACATGCCTTTAATCCCAGCATTCACTCAGGAGGCAGAGGCAGGCAGATCTCTGTGAGTTTGAGGCTAGCCTTGTCTACAGAGTGAGTTCCAGGACAAGCTCCAAAGCTATACAGAGAAACCCTATCTCAAAAAAATAAATTAGTCCTCTAAAGAAATTTAGGATAATAAAGAAAAACAGGTTAGTAGTTAGTCATCTATGACAATCAAACTTAGAGTCATGTTAGACTATAAGGTCAAATAGAGATATATTTTAGATAGATAGATGGTCT
Source organism: Peromyscus leucopus (assembly GCF_004664715.2). NCBI lineage: Eukaryota > Metazoa > Chordata > Mammalia > Rodentia > Cricetidae > Peromyscus > Peromyscus leucopus. Next base: position 97,329,122 of record NC_051069.1, on the reverse strand, counting down.
TCAAACACTTCAGAGACCTACAGAATATGGCATTTAAGATGTTTTAATAACATAGGGCTTCTCATGACAGTGAGATGTGTCTGCTCCTGGCAGCACCAATCTGCTTCAAAAAGGATGATGGGCATCAAAGAATCTCCATATGGAGTTTGCCTTCACTGTGTCAAAGTCAGCCGCTGGGCAAGACACTGCCCTTGCCTCCACTGCTGACAGTATGCTGTCTAAACTGGACAAGCAGGACACAAAAGCAAGTAAGTGTCAAACTTTGCCAAGACAAGGTAGGACAGTCCTTCAAAATTCCTGCTTCACAGGAAAGCCTGTCACATATTCTAGGCCTGTAGGCTGAAGATGGATACCCCAATGTTGCAGAGGGACTTGGGTAATTGTCCAGCAGTCAGATGTCTCTGTCATTTCTTGCTCTGCACTTCCTGTTTAATCAGGTAATATTGTATTCTTCTTGAGTCTCTGATTGAATTGAAGATTAGATAGTTACAGTTAGTTTTCCTTAGTTTTAAGAGAATGTAAATCAGGTATAAAACTTTGGACTCAGCAAGATAGGATAGATAATGGAGTATTTTCTTTTTTTAATTTGCCAATACTAACAGACAGGACATTGTGAATGTAATTCTTACCTGATAATTGCTCTTTTTGTTGTTGTTGTTTTCAAGACAGCGTTTCTCTGTGTAGTTTTGGTGCCTGTCCTAGATCTTGCTCTGTAGACCAGGCTGGCCTCGAACTCACAGAGATCCTCCTGGCTCTGCCTCCCAAGTGCTGGGATTAAAGGCGTGCACCACCACCGCCCAGCTCTGATAATTGTTCTTATTGTATATAGTTTTACTATGTTAGAGTTAAAACCCTTTTTATTTAGACAGAAAGGTGGAAATGTTGTAGGATATTTGTACACTGTGTGAAGATGTATTGCTGTGATTGTTATGATAAAAAGCTGAATAGACAGGAGGTATAGGTGGGATTTCCAAGGAGAGAAAGGAGGAGGAGGAGGAGGAAAAGGAGGAGGAGGAAGAGGAGGAGGAGAAATCTAGGAGTGCGGGAGAAGCTAGGAGACACAGAGAGGAAACAGGTGGTGCAAGATGGAAGAGAGGTAATGTCATGTGATAGAATGTAGATTCATATAAATGGGTTAATTTAAGTTATAAGAACTAGTTAGGAATAAGTTTAAGCTATAAGCTGGGTTTTCATTATTAATAAGAAGTCTCTGTGTCATTATTTGGGAGCTGGCTGGTAGGACAGAAAACAACTAGTTTCAGTGGAAGTGAGGGCACCTTCCTATGATCTCAGCAGTTGGAAGGTAGAGGCAAGACGGTCAGAAATTCAAGGCCATTTTCAGTTCCAAATGATTAAGATCCTCTCTCCAAAACAACAAGAACAAAGTCCAAGTTCATCCATAGCTACACAGAAAGTTCAAAGCCAGCTTGGTCCAGTCTCAACAAAAATAAATAAATAAAAAGGTGTGTGTGTGTGTGTGTGTGTGTGTGTGTGTGTGTGTGTGTGTGGCGTAGATTCTGCGACGCTAGGTCAGTCTTCAAAGTGCTTGCTATACAAACATGAGGATCTAGGTTCCATGCCCAGAACCACATAAAAAGCTGGATATGGTGGTATGGTGGTGCACCCTTGCAACCTGAGGGCTGGGGAAGTAGAGATAGAAAGATTCCTGGGGACTTGTTGGCCAGCCAGGTTAGTGAAATTAGCAAACCCCTAGTCCCAGTGAAAACCCCTGTCTCAAGGTGGATAGCTGTCCTGAGGAACAACAGTCAAGGTTGACCACCAACCTCTATGCACACATGCACATATGCACATATGCATACAAATACACACACAAAAATTAAAATCTGGAAGGCCAGGACAAGTTCCAACTAACCTCCAGGTTTCTCCCATCTCTATTCTTAGGGGCAGAGTCATACACAGCCTAGAATGAACGTCTCTGTTGTTGGAGACAGCCCTGACTCTGGAAACTAATTATTCCTACAGTGGCAGGATAATCTATCAACTCCCCCTGATTCCAGTTTTGCTCTCTCACAACTGGAGGAGCCTGGTGAGAAGGAGTCATTTCCTCTCCGCCCAGGCAGTTCTGGGGATGCTCGTCCTTCAGAAGAAGTATCAGCTGCGTGTTTTGTCTCTCAACCATTTAGGCTTCTCTTCTATTGAGGTGCCCATGGTATCTGAGCAGATGGGACTAGAGACATGATTCTTTATTAAGAGGCCTTGGGAGAAAGATAGGTTCTGCTGGGAAGAGGCAGTGTCTACATGTGGGAGAGCTAAGGGTTCTGGGAAAGCTGCACAGTGTCAAATCGTGTGGTTCTGAGGGGGAAGCCTCTGTGTTGGAGACATGGGGTGCAACGTGGGGTGGGGGGAGTACCCAGCACCACAACCAAAGGACTCCATCCAAGACTGTCTATGACTCTTCTGTCTGACTGATATTGCAGTTCCCAAGGGCCAGGCAGGTAAAGGCTGGAATAAATCCACCCGGTTTCAAAGAAAAATGAAAGAAGAAAAAAAAATTTTTTTTCCATACCCAAATGTTATAGATAAAATTTTCACCAGCTCTAAACCAGAGAAAAGTGTTGCGGTGTTTCAGGAAAGCTTTTAAACATCAATAACTACAATCAGCCAGCTGAAGCTGGTGCCTCTCAGCCAATGGGAAGTAAAATATGCACCTTCCCTGGGCAGCCCTATTAATTAAACAGGCTTAGACTGAGAAACAGCCATGAGACTTGACATTTATTCAACCCAGATCCAATACATACAGATCAAGCTGTTTGGGGCCTTTGATAATGCAAGAAAATGCCTCAAGTCTGCAATGAATTGGATCATCAGCCAAAACATGTCCCCTGTATGTCTGTTCCTGAGGGGCGGGTTTAATAAACCAAGAGGATGTTTGCTCTCTGGGGTGAGAGCTGCCTGAAGGATATTGTAAAAATCCAGCTGCAAGGCTCTGGATTGCTTCTGCCTCTGTACTAGCTGTCAGTTTTCCTCTCTCTCTCTTTTTAGTTTAGGACATGATGACCTTGGACTCATTATGTAGCAATGCTGTCTTTGACTCCTGGCCTTCCTGACCTCACCTCCCAAGCGCTGGACTGGCAGGTGTAAGCCACCACACTGGGCTTCGTCACACTCTGGAAAGGAAGGAGGGTGCCGATGGGCAATCTGGAGCTGCCTTTGGGCCTGGTTTTGTAAGCATGGCCAATAATAAGTCCTTCCAACTGGAAATGCTAAGAATGCTAAGAAATATGGCAGCCTCCAAGCCCCTGCTGTCAGCCCGGGAAAGCAGTTCCTGAAGGACCTGGATGGCAGATCTCAGAGGACCCGGCAAAGGCTAGGGCAGAAGCTGCAGTGGGTGGAGTGTTCCTCTGGGCTTTCCTCCTCCCTGGCCTTGTTTAGAAGGCAGATTGAGTACATACGTCACTAGGACCGCTGGGATGCCCTGGGAGGAGACAGGAAAACAGGGAGATGGTTCTTACCCCCTTCTGCTCCCGGCTGACTATGTTTCTGTTCCCAGCAGCATTGATTCTTTCAGGGCTCTTCCCTGCATACCTATCTTTCTCTTCTGGATTCTATCAGCCATGCTGCCCCTGTCCCTTTGGGCTCTTCTGGGATAACAGTAAAGACCATTTGCCAACTTTTTTGTTTGCTTGCTCAGTTTTGTTTTTGAGAGAGTCTCACGTACCCTAGGCTGGACTCAAGCATACTATAAAGTCGAGGAAACCTTTAAATATATGATCCTCCTGTGTGCTGGGATTATAGGCATGTGCCTTGTATTCAGTGCTCCGGATCAAACCCATGCTTCATGCTCACTAGTCAGGCACTCTACCAGGTGAGCTACACTCCCAATCTGTGTGTTTGAGACAGGGTCTTACTATGTGGCTAAGATTACAGACATGTACCACCAAGCCCAGACACTTGGCTGTTAAACAGTGGCACTAGCTGGATGTGGTAGCTCATAGGTATAATCTAGAACTTGAGAAGCTGGAACAGGATGGTTATTATATATTCAAGGCCAGCCTGAGATACAAGATGAGTTAGGCCAGCCTGGGCTTCAGAATGAGACCTTGTTTCAGATCTTATCTTATCATCCCTCCAAACATAAAAAATCTTGTGAGACTCTTTTCCCGAGGCTTCCATCCCTGCTGTTTCTGAAAGCAATCACTCCGGTGTTTTCCTGTTTTGAGCGTGCTTTTCAGTGCTGTGACCCTGACTGGTGTACACACCTCGGCTTCTCCTTGTCTACAGGCATGAAAACGGTGGAGGGCTGGGCCTGCATCCTCCTCCTAGGCTCCTGAACCCTGTGTTTTCTGCTCTTCTGACTCATCTATGCTCCCTATTCTCCCCAGTCCTCCCTGGGCAGGTATTTGGGCTGGAGCCAGCCACTAAGCCCAAACTAAGAGGAGGCTTCCTACTCATGCCCAAATCCTAGAACTGGGGGAGGCTGGTTGTGGATTTTTGTGGCCTCAAAGAATCTGAAATTAAGGGAAGTTCAGCAAAATTCAAGGCTTGCTTCCTCAGTTTTGAAGGCTCTATTCCCCATTGCTACCCAACATACCTTGGCTTAGAACCTTCTCCCATCCCGAAGGATCCATAAACAAAACTGTCCACTTTGGTGCCTGATCATCTCTAACCTTTTGGTAGAGATCTCTGATCTCAAGGACAAGGTTCCAGACCTCCTGCTGTCCCAGGGGGAGGCTATTCCCAGGTGCCTGTCTTGTCAGTCTCTCTCTGCAAGGGCTGAGATGGCGCTCTTGGGGCCTCATAAGAGGCAGGGACGGCCCTTTCCCCCCACTGCCCTCGGGAATGCTTTGTACCTCACATCTCTGCAGGAACACTGCTGGAGGAGGAGGCTTGGCTGCAAAGCGATATTCTCCAGCACTCTCACTCTTGACTTGACCTCGGAAGTGCCCGTAGAAGCCACTGTTGTGCTGTGACAAGGCAGGTGGGAATGGTAGGAGAGCCCACTTAAACCCCTGCCCCAGGCTTCCAAGAAATAAGGAGCTCCTCCTTAGAGTTTCTGACAGCAGAGTTGGAAGAGCGTAATACTCCCAGTCTGGGGCCAGCACGGCTGTGCCGTCTTTCACGGGACAAGTGGTCTCACCGTGTTCTCTATTCGTGCTGTGTGTGTGGAGGGGAAGGGCATCTAGTCAGAACCTTCTGTAGGCAGAGCCACGGCTGAGTGGGGCGGTGAGAGCCCCACTTCCTCGAGAGCTGAGAGGAAGTCCCCTTTCTTTCTCCCCCACAATATTAATAGTGGATCAAGGTCTCCCAAGCACCAAGAACCCGGCAGATATTCCTTTTGAACCTATTGGCAAGGTTGTGAACATTCATTTACCATACACTCTGGTATTCTGGGGTAAAAATAGGCACCTCTGGACTTGGGGCACTCGAACAAGACATAAAACTTCCCAACAGAGGAAATAACTGGTAGAGAACCTTCCAGATATAAGTCAGAGGAAGGTACTGGCAAACCCCAGAAATCAGCACTTGTCAGCCAGGCATGGTAGCTCATGCCTGTAATCTGAGCAGTGGGTAAAGCTGAGGTGGGAGGATACTGTGAATTCAGGGCTGTACTGAGCTACATAGAGTGTGCTGAGTCAGCCTGAGCTACAGTTGAAGACTGTATCTCAAAAGAAAAAAAGAAAGTAGGAGAAGCCATGCTAGAAATAGAAGGGGTTCATAGTAGTCAAAGTGGGATGGAAGAGGGTAAGTGGGGGGAGGAAAATGACCAAATACATTTACATACATGTAGTAGATGGCCAAAGAATAAAAAACACAAAAAAATATATATATATGTCTGGAGAGATGGTTCAGCAGTTAAGAACACTGATTGCTCTTCCAGAGGACCTGAGCTTCATCCCCAGCACCCAAATCTATATTTCTAGTTTTAGGGAATCTGATGCCATCTTCTGGCCTCCTTGGACATCAGGTGTGCAGACATACATAAAGAGAAAACATTCATACATATAAAATAACAGAAAAATTAAAAAATTTTCATACACATAATAAAAAAGAAAACATTCACATACATAACCAAAAACATTCATAAACATAGAATTTAAAAAAATAACAAAAAATAATTAAAAAAATACATATAAAATTAAAAAGAAACTCAAACAGCCCGTGGAAGGGCTGTCCTGTGCTGATATCGTTGGGTGGACACACTGTGGCCCAGCCCTTTTGTACTGAGTGCTTTGGAAGATGGAAGTCCCCGTCATCATAACTCTAAGCGGAGGGGCTTGGCTTGAGGCTGACCTCGAACCACAACAGCAGGGCTCCTTGACATCTCCTCCCATTTCACTGAAGACTGTACCTGTTCCTGTACTGTCTGTGGACACCCTCTCACTCTTTACTCAGTTAAGTTTAACAACATTTGAGTTTAACAGCATTCACTGTGTTCCAGACATGGGGGATGGGCCCAGGAAGTAAATAAAAATATCGATATCCTGATTTGCCAAATTAGAGAGCAGTTGGGTTTGATGAGGCTTGGGAGGGTCAATGAAGATCTAGATGCTAGAAGACTGAGAGGCTCAACTGGCCAGCGGGAGAGCAGGGAGCAAAGCAACCTTCAGGGGTATGGAGGTACGCAGGAGGAGGAGAGGGCAGCTCAAAGGCCTCTGCCCACCCGGATGCAGACGCAGATGCGGATGGATGATACCTCACTTTGTCCCGGTGACTCACAAAGACTACATGCTGGCCAAAGGGTCACAATTAACTCTTACCCAGGAGCCTATTAAAGTACTTTGCATCTTTCCAGGAAGGGAGCCAAAAAGGCAAACTGTCCTCTTGTCTTTTTGGTGCTACATCTGAGGAAAGAATTTCAAGAGGTCAGCTTCTCGTTGCTTAGTAACAAAAGGAGGCTGTGACTGCACAATGCTGCTGCTGAGGCGGGACCCAGCCTCTTGCCCTCTGGTCCTTGCTGCTCTGTTTCTTCTGTATGAGAGAAGAACTTCGGCTCTTGTGATGCTGGGCCTAGCAGAGTCTTTATACAAACATGTAGAGTTCCACAGTAGAGTCTGATGAACTCACGGCCAAAGAAACACTACCAGCCACTGTAGAGGAATACTGTGTCTTAAAAACTCTGGGACAGTACCGCTAGGGACATAAATTAGAAAGCAGTCTATGAATTCAGAGGAAATGTCAAAAAGGTTGGTTGCTCTTAGGAAAAATCGCTGCTTCACTATCGAGTTCTGCCTCCCTATGCTGGATTTCGTGTGACTAGGAATGCCTTTTTTTTTTTTTTTTTTTTTTTTGTCTTGTTTTGTTTTTCGAGACAGATTCTCTGAGTGTAGTCCTGGCTGTCCTGGCACTCGCTCTGTAGATCAGGCTGGCCTTGAACTCACAGAGATCTGCCTGCCTCTGCCCTCCCCAATCCTATCCCCAGTGCTGGGATTAAAGTCGTTCACCACCACTGATGGCTAGGAATGCCAATTTTTTCAGGTGAATGCCATAGGGCTTATGTGAGGGAGAAGAGATTTGGCATTATGGTCTAATTCTGAGCAACTTTGAGCCAGTTATATACTCTTCATTTTATCTATAACAGAGACATGGGCAGTTCATACTTTTTACCAAAACAAGCTGGCTCTCCAGAAAGCTTCCAATGGAGGCGCAACTCCAAGGCCAGGGAAGGAAGAAATATGTAAGGTAGGATAGAAAGAGAAAAAAAAAGATTATTTTACTTGTATGAGTGCTTGTCTTCATATGTGTGCATGAGTACCACATGTGTGCAGTACCAATAGACACCAGAAGACAGTGTCAAATGCCCCTGGAACTGGAGTTACAGAAAGTTATGAATTTCCATGTGGGCGCTGGGAACTGAACCTGGGTCCTCTGGAAGAGCAGTCAGTGCTCTTAACTGCTGAGCCATCTCTCCAGGCTCAAATTCAAACAAACAAACAAGCAAACAAAAACCAAGTCCAACAATAGAAAACAGAGGCTGCTGGTGTCAGCCACAGGAAGTCTGTCCGAGTGTAACCTGCACATGCACACATCAGTATAGAAGGATGCATAGTAACTGTACACATTTCCCATCCTTTACTGGAAATAGTGGGGCCTGAAATGTTTCAGGATTGTTTTCAGATTTGGGGATGCTCTTGGTTAATTTCCTGTTGCTTTGATAAAATAGGCTGACTGAGGGGCTAGAGAGATGGCTCAGTGGTTAAGAGCACTGGCTGGTCTTCCAGAGGTCCTGAGTTCAATTCCCAGCAGCGACATGGTGGTTCACAACCATCTATAATGGGATCTGGTGCCCTGTTCTGTCATGCAGGTATATATGCAGGCAGAACACTGTATACATAATAAATAAATATTAAAAACATAGGCTGACTGTAGGGAGAACGGGTCTATTTTGTCTCACAATTCATCACAACTAGGAAGTCACAACAGTAGGGGCTTTCGGTAGCTGATAATTTTACATCCAGTCAAGAAGAAACTGGGGCTGGAGAGATGGCTCAGTGGTTAAGAGCACTGGCTGCTCTTCCAGAGGACCCAGGTTCAAATCCCAGCACCCACATGAAGGCTCACAACCATCTTTAACTCCAGTCACAGGCAGTCAGATGCCCTCCTGGCCTCTGTGGGCTTTGCATGCATGTGGTACAAAGACATACAGTCAGGCACTTCTATGTGTAGGTGCTTTCTGGCAAACCTGAGTTCAATCCCAGGGACCCATGCGGTGGAAGGAAAGAAACTACTCCTGTGGATTGTCCTCAAATCTCCCCAGCACGGTATGCGTAACTCCCTACCTAACACTAAATAATTGTTAGAAAAAAGAGCACAGGAGGAGGAAGAGAGAACGTGGCAATGAATTCTGTGCTCAGTTTATTTTCTCCTTTTTATACTGTTTAGGATGCAGGCCCAGGGAACAGTCCACCTGCTGTGTACAGGTCTTCCCACCTCAATTAATCTAATCAAGATAATCTCCTAGCTGGGGAGTGGTGGCGCACACCTTTAATCCCAGCACTAGGGAGGCAGAGCCAGGAGGATCTCTGTGAGTTCGAGGCCAGCCTGGTCTACAAAGCGAGTTCCAAGAAAGGCGCAAAGCTACACAGAGAAACCCTGTCTCGAAAAAAAAAAAACAAAAAAACAAAAAACAAAAAAAAAAGATAATCTCCTACAGGCATTGCCCAGAGACTTGTGTCTGAGCAATGATAAATCTCATGGAATTGACAGTTGAGATTAATGATCATAAACATATAACCGGGAATATTAAGCCAGGTGGCACATTTGTAATTCTAGCTGGGGAAGTAGAGGTAGGAGATAATGGGAGGTTTAAAGCCAGTCTTGTCTACAAAGTGAAGTTGAGGCTAGCCTGGGCTACATAGTGAGCTGCTGCCTCTAACAATGCCACATATTACTCGTGGACAAATGTAGGATCAAAATATAAAACATGTATAAGACTGATAATTAACAAGTTCAGAACAGAAGTAACTTGGAGAGGAGTGGTATCAGGGATGGAGGAGTAGGACTTCAAATCTGTAATTTGTTGTTATTTTTGAGATAGTCTCATAGAGCCTAGGCTGGTACTAACCTTGTTTGTAGCTGAGGCTGTGTAACCAAACTATTTCTTTTAGGGCCACCAACCAGCTCCCAAATCATGACACGCAGACTTATCAGTTTTGAATGCTTGGCCTAGCTTAGGCTTGTTTCTGGCTAGTTTTTTTTTTGGGGGGGGAAGGGGGGATTGTTTGTTTTTTCTGAGATAGGATTTCTCTGTGTAACAGCCCTGACTGTCCTGAAACTCGCTTTGTACACCAGGCTGGCCTCGAACTCACTGAGATCCACCTGCCTCTGCCTCCCAAGTGCTGGGATCAAAAGTATGTGCCCCCCGGGTAGCTTTATTTAACTTAACGTGACCTGTTTCTCTTTATCTGCTTTTTGTCTCCGGGCCTTTTACCTTTCTTTCCTTCTGTGTATCTTAACTTTCACTGCTTCTCATGGCTGGCTGGCTGGTGGCTGCCTGGCTTCTGGCCCCGGGTGTCTCCTTGTTCTCTCTTCTTTTGTTCTTCAGGAGCCTAGATTCCTCCTCCTATTTATTCTCTCTGCCCGCTAGCCCTGCCTATCCTTTCTCTGCCTAGCTATTGGCCATTCTGCTTCTTAAAAAATTTTTTAATTTTTTTTATTATTAAGAAATTTTCTTTTCATTTTTACATACCAACCACAGATCCCCCTCTCCTCCCTCTTCCTGGCTCCCAGCCTTCCCCCCTCAACCCACCCCCTCATTCCCACCTCCTCCAAGGCAAGGTCTTCCATGGGGAGTCAGCAGAGCCTGGTACATTCAGTTGAGGCAGGTCCAAGCCCCTCCACCCTGCACCAAGACTGCACAAGGTGTCCCACCATAGGCACTGGACTCTAAAAAGCTGGCTCATGCACCAGGGATGGATACCGATCCCACTGCCTGGGGGCCTCCTAAATAGTTCAAGCTAAACAACTGTCTTGCCTATCCAGAGGGCCTAGTCCAGTACCATGGGGGCTCCACAGCTATTGGTCCATAGTTCATGAGTTTCCACTAGTTTGGCTAGTTGTCGCTGTACATTTTCCCGTTATGTTCTCAATGTCCCTTGCTCATGGAATCCCTCCTCTCTCTCACTGATTGGACTCCTGGAGCCTGTGCTGGCGCTCAGGCGTGGATCTCCACTTTTTATTAGAGAAATCAGGTGCCTTCAGCAGGAAAGGTGAAATAAATACAACACACCTTTACATAATTAAACACACGTTGTTACAGCATTAAACAAATGCAGCATAAACAAATGTAACACACCTCTGCCTAGCTAAATTATTTTCCAAAACAAGGATGACCTTAACATTCTGATGCCCTTATCTTTGCCTCCTGGGAGCTGGAATTTTCGACACGTACCACCATGCTTCTATCTGTAATGATCCTGCCATTTTAGCAACATCATCACCATGTGTGGGAATCGAACACAGGTCTCCCTCTGCTAAGCAAACACTCTTCTACTCAACTACACCTCAGCTGTGTAGTTTTTACCTGTGACAGTCACACTAAGTTACTCAGGCATGTCTTGAACATAATTTGTGTCACATGGAAGTCCTTGTGAAGCCTGAACCACCAGGCCAACTTTACCTTTTTTTAAATTTTCAGTCTTTTTTTGGTTTTTAGGTTCTCGGTCTGTAGCCCAGATTGGTTTGGAACTCACAGTAAAATATTACTGCCTCAGCGTCCCAAGCCCTGGAACTGTAGTTTCCAGTCATTAGGTCTAGCTATCTTTTTTTCTGAGACAGGGTTTTTCCATTCTGTATTTCAGACTTCCCAGAAACTGGCTACGTGGCTGATCTCCAATTCCTGATCCACTTCCCTTAGATTTCCAGGTTCTAGGACATCAGGTCTTACCACACTTGCCTATGTTATTTTTGGCTGTATCAATGATGGAACCCAGGGCCTTCCATATGTTACATATGCTACTGAGATATAGTCCCCAACGAGGCTCTGAGGTTTTGCTTGGGTTTTGAGATGGGATCTTACTATGTGGTCCTGGGTAAGCTAGAACCCGTTATGTAGGCCAGGATGGCTTCAAATTTGCATTGATTTTCCTATATACTCAAGTACTGGAAAATGTTAGTAAATTGGTTGCAGAATTTGAGTTTTGCAACTCTGTGGGTTTGGGGTCCTGACTACCTGGGGAGTCAGGCAACACCTGGAGCCGTGTAGCACAGCTGTAAATGGCTGAAACTGCAAGGAGACAGTTTAGCCCTGGAGGGCGAGGTATCCTGGACACCTCGAGCTGCTCAGTCAACAGCTCTGCCCTGAAGGTGTCCCGGACACCTAGAGCTGTGTAGCACAGCTCTGACAGCTGGGACTGCAAAGAAGCAGCCCAACCCTGAAAGGGAAATTTTTCTGACTTCTCAGGAGAGTCAGGCCTGGAACTGCTTCAGCAGGGAAGGGTATCCTGGCTCTTCGGGAAAGTCAGGGTATACCTGGTGTGATGGGCGATGGTCTCCCCACAGGACACAGCAATCCTACTCCTCTCCTGGAGAGCCACAGTCTCAGGCTCAGGGTTACCAGCTCTTTCTTGCTCCGTCCACTATGGGATGTCCCAGCAAGGTTCTTCTGTGCACCAGTGAATGAGGGTCTTCACCCAAAACTCTTTTGAGAAAGAGGTTTATTTGGGAAGGAGGAGTCTAGGAGAGTAGCTGCCTCTACCAGGGTGGAGAGAACAGCTCACAACTGACCAGGCAGGGCGGTTTTTTTGGGATGTCCAGGGGGCAGAGTCATCTGTGATTCGTTAGTTTTTTTTCTGCCCAGGGATTGGCCAGTTTTGTGGGCAAGGGGCAGAGATGACCCTGATTTCAGGGCCAAACTGTGTTTCTTTCACTGGCCTTTCTTGGCTTTTGACACTAGCTCTAAGGGAACATTTCTTTTACTGACTCTGATTCTAGGGGCCAAGATTGTTATTTTGGTACTAGTTTCAGAGTCAGAGCATATTTCCTGGGTTCTGGGTTTGGGGATAAAGTGTTCATTTCTCTGGCTCAGGTCCCAAACACAGGCTGTGTTTCTTCCCCTGGCCCTGGGCCCTAGGGCCAGGATTCTGCTGTCCTGTTCTGTGATTGGTTGATTTCACAAGTCAGTTGGACAGGGCCAGAGATGGCTCTGATCTGAGCTAAACTGTTTCTCTCACTGGCCTTATCTGAGTCATCCTTCCCTAATTCTGGGCTCCGGGGTCAGGGTGGGTTTCCTTAGCCAGCCCCTAATCCCTACAGGGATTACAGGCATGTACCACCATGTCTGACTTCTAACTGTTACATTATTTGAGGCAGGGTCTCATGTATCCCAGTCTGGCCACAAACTTGCTCTGTAGCCAAAATGACCTTAAACTTCTGATTCTCTTGCTTCCACCCAGAGTGCTGGGATTACAAGTGTACACCACAACTGGCCCCATTGTTTTTTCACTACAGATACGTTTTTAGAGTTTTATATAAATAGAACTACACAGTATGTGCTCTTTTGTGACTGACTTTTACTTAGTATAATTTTTGTTTTTTGTTGCTGTTGTTTTTTGGTTTTTCGAAACAGGGTTTCTCAGTGTAGCTTTGTGCCTTTTCCTGGAACTCACTTGGTAGCCCAGCCTGGCCTCGAACTCACAGAGATCCGTCTGCCTCTGCCTCCCGAGTGCTGAGATTAAAGGCGTGCGCCACCACCGCCTGGCTTACTTAGTATAATTACTTTGAGGTTTATGGGCACTGCTATAATAATTGTTCTGTCATTTTTATTACTTGGGTTTACTTTTGTTGTTTTGTTTTTGTTTATGTTGTTTTTTCAAGACAGAGTTTCTCTGTGTAGCTTTGGAGCCTTTCCTGGAACTTACTCTGTAGCCAGGCTGGCCTTGAACTCAGTGATCTGTGTACCTCTGCCCCCCCCCCCCCCCCCCCAGTGCTGGGATTAAAGGCCACCATTGCCAGGCTGTTGTTTTGTTTTTAATAAGGTCTCACAGCTGGGAGTTGGTGTTGTACAAGCCTTTAATCCCAGAACTCAAGAGGCAGAGATCTCTGTGAGTTTGAGGCCAGCCTGGTCTACAGAGTGAGTTCCAGGACTACCAGGATGGCTACACAGAGAAATCCTGTCTCAAAAAACAAAAACAAACAAAACAAAACAAAAGATCTCAGTATGTATCCCTGGCTGATCTGGAACTCACTCTGCAGACCAGACTGGCCTTGAATGCACAGAGATCCACCTGCCTCTCTCTGCCTCCCGAGTGCTGGGATTAAAGGTGAGTGGCACAATCACTATATTTTTTTAAACCTTTGTTTCTGTGTATTCATGCTGAAGCCACTTCACAAACATGGAGGACTGAGTGGGGACAGCTTTCAGGCATCTTAGACTCAGTTCTCTCCTTGTGGGTCCTGAGGGTCAAACCCCGGTCTTTGGCTTAGTGGCAAGGGTCTTGACCTGCTCAGCCATCTTCCAGCCTTTGAGTTTGCTATTGTGTCTGAACGGACAGTAGCCCACTCGAGCATGTGGCTCTGGCAGGCCTTGCCCTTCTCTCCCAGCCCCTTTGCTTTGCTAAAAAACCGTTAGATTACATTCCTAAAGCTAACCATCAAGGTCTATTCTCTTGGCCACTTCCTCCTCCTGAGGCTGACCACCAAGGTCCAGCTATCAAAAGTCTCCTTTGGTTCATTGTGGGAGCCCGTTCTGGGTTCCTCGTGGCTTTACCCAGCAGGTCCGAATAGAGGATGATCAGGACCACGGGCCTGAGTGCAGGTGTCTGAGATGGTCTGCACTTGGCTGTGCTGGGGGAGGAGGCCTTTTGCTCCACCCCTTGGCGTCTCTATAAAAACCCTGGGCCAGAGACAGTCAGGGCCCGTTGGAATAGGTTCCAGGCCCTCTCGAGGCTGTCCTTTATTTTCTATCTGTTTATCTCCGCAAGATTCTCCGCTATAAATCCTTCTATCTAATATTTCCTGCTGATCGCACTCAAGAAAACTCTGGGGAACTGTGGGGGTGGTGGTAAACGCCCCACAGTTCATCTAATGAACAGGCCCAGTTAAAATTAATGCCGGGTGGTGGTGGTCAGCGGCACACGCCTTTCATCCCAGCCCTTGGGAGGCAGAGGCAGGAGGATCTCTGTGAGTTCAAGGCCAGCCTGGGCTACAGAGTGAGTTCCAGGAAAGACGCAAAGCTATACAGAGAAACCCTGTCTCGAAAAACCAAAACAAAAAACAAAAACAAAACAAACGAAAAAATAAAATCAAACACCTCGTCCTAACGCGAGGTTTCCCCTTTTCCCTTTAAAAGTTGCCATTTGCCTATGTACCACGCCTGTCTCCTCTCTATCCAGAGACAGTCCTTTGTCCCTCTGGGGCCAATACCCCCGTCCCCTTTCCCATGTTCCCTTCCCCTTCTCCCTCATCCCCTGCCTCCTTTACCACAGCATCCTAGCCCGTTCTAACCCAGACCTCCCCTTTTCTCTTTTCTTTTTTTTTTTTTTTTTTTTGGTTTTTTCGAGACAGGGTTTCTCTGTGTAGCTTTGCGCCTTTCCTGGAACTCGCTTTGTAGCCCAGGCTGGCCTCGAATTCACAGAGATCCGCCTGGCTCTGCCTCCGGAGTGCTGGGACTAAAGGCGTGCGCCGCCACCGCCCGGCCCCTTTTCTCTTCTTAAGAAAGACACCTGCAGGGTCATTTGCTGCTGTTTTCTGCCTGAGTCAGGGAGCAGCCACTTTAACTTTTCTTCCCTGCTTAATAAAAGCGGTGGTGGTGCACACCTTTAATCTCAGCACTTGGGAGGCTGAGGGAGGCGGATCTCTGTGAGTTCGAGGCCAGCCTGGTCTACAGAGCGAGATCCAGGACAGCCAGAGGTACACAGAGAAACCCTGTCTCGAAAAAACAAAATAAATAAATAAATAAGCAAATAAATAAGCAAACAAATAAATAAATAAGCAAATAAATAGACAGATGGACAATAAATAAATAAATAATAAACAAAGGTGCTCTCTGTGAAAACAGGCGTTTGGGTGTGGTTTGTGCCTAGCCCGGGGTCGGGGAGGGACCCCCGCACACACACTGTTGGGGTCTCCTTCAGTACGGTGTAGCAAATCTCTTCCCGGGCTCCCGGTGCGGTGCTGCGCCCCGGCTGCCCGCACCCGAATCCCTTCCCTGCCCGCTCTCGCTGCCCTCAGGGCGGCTTCGGGCATCCTGAGGTTCCCGCCTCCACCTCTCAGGTGGGAAGTGGGGTCTGTGCTGGGGACCGGGCCTGCGGGTTCAGCCCCGTGGGGTCTGGGCTAGCTCTGGCTACAGGTGCTTCGAGACCGCTGGGCCTGACGGTAACGCCGTTAGGACAACGGTGACGACGACCGTTAGAACCGTTAGAAACGTTAGAAGCCTTCGGCCGCGGGGCGGGGCCACGCAGCGGCCTTCCCATTGGCGAGCGCTCCCCGGGGGCGGGGCCTCACCTGGGCGGGGCTTCCCCCTCGCACGCGTGCCTCCGCGAAGCCTGAGGCGTGCGCGTGTGGTGCGCGCGCCGGAGGTGAGGACGCGGGCGCGCGGCGTGGGCCGGGGGCGGCGCGTGCGGAGTGGGGAGGGATGGGAGCAGGCGGGGGACACCGAGGCTTCCGGGGAGATGAGCCAGGGGACGGGGATCCGAGAAGCCAACCGGAATTGTCTTTTTGTTAGGAACAAACCGGAAGCACACGGGGGATGAGGGCCCTTAAAGCACCGCGTTTCGTCGTGCTTACTTACTGCGAGGGAGGCGCGTGAAGGTCCGGAAACAACTTTGAAGAATTGGTTCTCGCCTTCCGTCCTGTGGGTCTTGGGGATCGAACTTGTGCTCTCGGGGTCGGCAGCAGGCTCCTTTACCCATTGAGCGATCTCTTTAGCCCTTGGAGGGAGAGAGACAGACAGACAGACAGACAGCCTTGACCAGACACTGTGAGAATTAACCATTCCTCCTGGCGATTATGTGGAAGAGGACCAGGAGTCTGAGGAAGAGACTGGCCTTTCTGCGTTAAAGGAGGGGAGGTGTGGGGAGATGGAGGATATAGGACATGGGGTGTGTGTGGAGGGAGGTGCTGGAAGGATTCGCGGAGCTGGGACAGGAGAATGGCGAATTCTAGGCCAGCCTGAGCTCTATAGGGAGTTTCAGGTCTGTCTCTTGTTAAGTAGTGGAACCCTACCCCCCCCACACACACACTCCCCTGACACCCCCAAATTAAGCTGGAAGCCAGACGGTGGAGGCACAAGCCTTTAATCCCAGCACTTGGGAGGCAGAGGCAGGCAGGGTTCTAGGACAGTCTGGGCCACATGGAGAAACCCTGTCTCGAAAACAAACAAAAAAATCGCAGAGGAGTCACTCTGACTGCTAGGACCACCCTCTCTTCACACACACTCTTTATTCATCCAGAGAGCTTTTCTTGTAGAGATCGTGGCTTCAGTTTCTTCTTTCATACTTTCTTTACTAAAGATGGGTTGATAAATGAACAGGGCCCTGCACTTGAAAGGTTCAAATCTGTGCATTTAAGGTGTCATTTACCTTGATGGATAGGCATATTGGAATGGCTTATCTTGCATTCTTGTCTGGTAGAATCATTAAGGAGAGGGCTTTGGCTGTTCTGGGGAAAAGTTAAAAGCTCATTTAGCTAACAGGAAACAAGTAAAAGCACAAAGGACAAGCTGAGGCTGAGGACATTAGCCCATGTGGGCCTTAGACATAGTCAAGAGAATAAGAATATACCCTTGCCCTTTGTCGGAGACAGCCTCTAGATAAGTAGTCCATGGTGGCCTTGAACTCTCTGTCCTCTGCCTTGGTTTCTCTAGTGCTGAAATTATGGATGTGCCCCACTACGATTGGCATTATCACAAGTTTTTCAAAATAATTTTTATTTATCTGTATGGATGCTTTGCCTACATGTTAGTCTGTATACCACATGCATACAGTGCCTGAAGAGGCCAGAAGAGGGTGTCGGGGCCCTCAGGACTCAAGTTAACAGATGGTTGTGATCTGCCAGCCATGTGGGTGCTAGGAATCAAACCTGGGTCCTTTGGAAAAGCAGCCAGTACTATTAACCACTGAGCCATCCCTCCAGCCCCTATCACAGGGTAGCACTATGTAGCTCTAGCTGGCCTGGAATTTACTATGTAGATAAGGCTGGCTTCAAATTTCCAGAGTTCTGCCAGACCCCCTATGAAGCTTGGGTTGCCATTAAACTTGTCCCAGTCTTCCTGCTTCCACCTCCTAGAGTTAAGATTACAGGTGTGTAACCAACACATCTGGCTCATTGTACAATTTGATAGCAGATAAGGTCTTACTTCGGGCACATTAAGTAGTGGAATTTTTCACCAATTAGATCAGAACAAAACTGCTGAAATGTTCTTACATGTAATTAGTACATTTGGAAATGTTATACTGTATTAATGTTCTGAATATTCTCTGTTCTCTAATAGAAGTATTAAAATGAATTTTAATGTCTGGAATATCAAAGAGATGCTCAGTATTCCCTCAGGCTCTGGGTAAGTTTCCTAGGTTTTTGTTTTTTGTTGTTTTGTTTTGTTTTGATATTTAAGTCCTATGGTTTTATTGATTTCCTAGAAAATCTCATTCCTATAGCTGGAGTGGCTGTTGAATAATGCTAGAGTTTCCGTATTGGCTCTCTTTTTCTTCTCCTCCATTACTGCTATTCCTTTTTATGCTTGTTCTTTTCCTCCCACTTGTTTTCAGATTGGAAAAGTGATGTCAGGTTAGGGGAGATAGCCGAGGGTAAAGTGTTTGCCTGTCAAATATGAAGACTTGAGTTTGAATCCCCAAACCCATATAGAAAGTTGGGCACAGTGACATGTGCCTGATATCCCATCCATGATGAGTTGGGAGATAAAGACAGCTCTGGAAGTTCACAGGCTAGCCAGCTTGGCCTGTGTGGCAAAGTTTCAATGAGAGACCTTGTCTCCAACAAAAGATGGAAGGCACCTAAGGACAAGCAAGCACCCAGTGTTGTCCTTTGATTTCCTTACAGATGCTGTTCATACACACACACACACCTGCATCCACATGACTATGCATTAGAACATCAACACAGACACACCCATAGATAGTATCAATGCAGCTCTGTATATCAGCTCTGTGTACAACATTCAGTCTTGGGACTGGATCTGTGAGAATCAGATATAGAGCCCCAAATCTTGAAACTGACCTGAATTAAGCAATGCTTTTGGAATAGAAAGAAATAAAATAAGTACAGTGTTCAATGTCTGTTTGTTTGTGTAATGTAATTTGTAGCTGCTCTGAAGAGAAGAACCACTCCAGCTACCAGCAAGACCCAGTGGGATACTGTGCATGCTGTGTCCACTGTCCACTGAGGTTTTAGACTAGTGTCCACCAGGCTGCAATAAACCTACCATTTCTAAATTGGGGGGAGGACTCTCTGAAAAGGGATTTAAATTGTTTTTTGCATGCCTGCATCACTGGATAGTTTCTTTCTTTCCTAACACTTTGCCAAAGAAACTTGCCAATTTGATTTTAAAAAAAGAAAAAAAAAAAAAACCTAGGGTCTGGAGTGATGGCTCCAGTTAAGAGCACTTACTGCTTTTGCAAAGGACCCAGGTTCAGTTCCCAGTGCCCATGTGGTGGTTTTCAGCCATCTGTAACTCCAGTTCCATGGGATCTGACACCCTTACCTCATTGGGCACTAAACACATGGTACATGGTATATGTACATACATGCAGGCACATCCACATAGAATTAAGTAAATATTATTTTAAAACCCACTCTTCTCTATTTCTCCAAAAGGGCTTGCTGTTTATATAAAGTAGAGAAAACTTTAATTCTGTTGTTTCTGTCATTGCTCTAAGGCACAATCCTATGTCAGGCTGGGCAGTGATGTTACATGCCTTTAATCCCAGCACTTGGGAGGCATAGGCAGATAGATCTCTTGAGTTCCAGACCAGCCTGGTCTACAGAGTGAGTTCCAGGACAGCCAGGGCCAGGGCCATACAGAGAAACCCTGTCTTGAAAAACCAAAAAAAAAAAAAAAAAAAAAAAAAAAAAGATAAAAAAAACCTTTCAGAGATACAAGCATTCAGTCCATAGTAAGGCTTAATTTGTAGTTAAATTTTTCTACATTTATTGTGTTATGTGTGTGTGAGTGTATGCTTGTTTTGTTTTTGAGGCAGTTTCTATACATAGCTCTGGCAGTTCTGTAACTCATTTATGTAGACCAGGCCAGCCTTTAACTCACAAAGATCTGCCTGCCTCTGCCTTGTGAGTTTCTGGGATTAAAGGTTTGTAACAGGGTTAAAGCCACCCCCAGCTCAGGCGCTTGTGTTTGTATTGTTACAGCTCCTTCTCTCTCCAGTCCTGTTCCCCTTCCTTCACTTTCCAAATGTTAGGTTAAAAATATGTATTTATATAGGTTTAAAAACTCACAAAAATGCCTGGGCAGTGGTGGCACACGCCTTTGATCCCAGCACTCAGGAGGCAGAGCCAGGTGGATCTCTGTGAGATCCAGGACAGGCACCAAAACTACACAGAGAAACCGTGTCTCGGAAAAAAAAATTTCACAAAGATGATATGTAATAGAGTTCACTTTAAGTAAAGTTCTACTTTTTAAATTTGTTGTGTGTTTGGGGGAGGGCACATATGCTATGGTATGTGTGTGAAATTCAGAGGAGCCGATTCTCCTCTCCTGCCTTTATGAGTTCCAGGTTGTCAGCTTACTAGGCTTGTGTGGCAAGTACCTCTACCTGTTGAGCAGTCTTTCCCTAACAGTTTTTACTTTTTTGTACTCAAAATTATTTTTGGCCAGGCATGATGGTGCATACCTCTCGTCCCTACACTTGGGAGTCAGAAGTAGGTGGATCTATGTGAGTTTGAGGCCAGCCTGGTCTACAAAACAAGTTCCGGATCGTCCCGGACTATACAGAGAACCGCTGTCTCAAAAAAGCAATAAAACAACGAAATTATATTTGTTTTGTTTTGTTTTGGTTTGGTTTGGTTTTTTTCGAGACAGGGTTTCTCTGTGTAACTTTGGTGGCTGTCCTGGATATCGCTCTGTAGACCAGGCTGGACTTGAACTCACAGAGATCCACCTGGCTCTGCCTCAGAGTGCTGGGATTAAAGGCGTGCACCACCGCAGCCCGGCACAAATTTGTTTTTTTTTTTTTTTTTTTTTTTAAAAAGAAGTCTCTTAATCCCTGAAAGTTTTATAAACTTTTGTCTAAAAAATGGTGTTATAGCTCAAATGCTGTGATACTGGAATAGTTGTGTCCATCCTTTCTGTTGAATTTCCATTTGCTTGTTCTCCAGTTGGCAGATTCCAAGTGTGGGCATTCATAATTTCCTCGTGGTTCTGTAGAGGTCATCGAGGCAGTGTAGAGAGCACTTAGAGGTCAACACAAATACTCCCAGAGCTACAGAACAGAGAGACCCTGTTTCAACAGCAAAACAGAATACTCTGAAATAGTGGCTGTGAGTTATGATTTCATTTGTTCAGGATGTTTGTTTACTTAATGTTTTCTTGCTTCATTTCAGGATCACTAAACCATCTAACTGGAATAGTAATCAGACTGATTGTTCTTCTCTCAGTGATTCCCAGTTCCTCTTTGGATCTCAGTTTTGTCCAGAAAATTCAGAGATTCTGTCCACATCCTTGGATGTTGGTGCCTACTCAAGACATTCAAAACAGACACAACAGAATTCTGTAGATGTGAGTCTGATTTCCAGCTAGTTAAATTTTTCTTTTTGAGACAGAATCTTGCTGTGGAGGCCAGTCTAAACTTCGTCTTCCTGTCTCAGCCTCCTGGTTATTGGGGTTGTAGGTATAAGCCACCATCCTAATTCTGATTTCTGGAATTTCTCTGTACATATTTCATAGTTCTTATGGAGATGAGCTAAAAAGAGAATTATTCTATTGGAATATGAACATACTTTAGAATTGTACTCTGAAGATTACTATGCTAAATGGATTAGTGCTTGATTGATGACACTTGGTTTGGTTTAGCGTGGATTTTGAGTCAGGGTCTCACTGTGTAGCCTTGGCTGTCCTGGAACCCTTTATACAGACCAGGTTATATATATCAAGATATATAGCCTTGAATCAGAGATCTGCCTGCCTCCTCCTGAGTATTGGGATAAAAGCATCCACTACCATTCCCAGCTGATTCATGACTGACTTAATTAACCTAGAAGTCTGAAATTTAAAACACTTCTATGGCCAGGCAGTGGTGACCCAACACTAGGGAGGCAGAGGCAGGCAGATCTCTGTTAGTTCAAGGCTTGCCTCGTCTACAAAGTAAGTTCCAGGATAACCAGAGCTACTACACAGAGAAACCATATCTTGAAAAAAAAAAAAAAAAACCAAACAAAATAAAAACTACTTATATGTATAGTTTCTTTTATTGCCAAAACAACATAGAGTAGTGTCAATCCCTTGACCATTTGTTTTTTGGGAGAGGCAAATATTCATATTTCCTAGCCTAATCATATACTATTATGAAAATTCATAAGAAACAATGGCTTTTTATGATGAATTTATTTGTTTGTTTGTTTTATTAGACAAAGCCTAGAACTAACTGTGTAGACCAGGCTGGCCATGAACTCACAGAGATCCACCTGCCTCTTGCTTGAGAATCCTGGGATTCAAGGCATGCACCATCATACTTGACGCTTTTGTAAATAGGAGTAAAGGGGGTTAGAACAATAACTCAGTGGGACAAGGGCTTATAGATTTGAAGACCTGAGTTAGAATTCCTAGAGCTCATGTAGAATTCAGGCTTGGCAGCACATATCTGTAACCTTGCATTCATTCAAGGAGATTGAAGAGAGAGACAGGAGTCCAACTGTTGTGGCCACATTGCAAGACCCCCGAGTAAGACCACCACAGAGCCAATATCTGATGCAAGACACAAAGGGGTTTATGACAAACAAGCAAACCCGGGCTTGGTCAGCGTCCAACTTCGGACACAGCGGGTGGAGGAGGACCGCCCTGAGCTCTCAGAATGAGGGGTTTTTAAAGGGAAAAACCGCAAACAGGGTGGTACAAGCATTGGCATCATATGATTGGGTGAGGGTGTGTAACCTTTGAATTTACTGGTTGGGGGTTACAGTTATCATTTTCGGCAGGCCTGGACAAGTCCCAGGCTTTGTCCTTGAGTTGCCATGGAGACTATCTGGCTTCACACGTTCACATTGACCCATGCATGTAGCTCTAAGTTGGTCAGTGGTCCCAGACAGTGAACAATTGACTGAACATTGAACAGTCAGAGTACATGCAGAAAGCGAACTACTGCAAGGACTATATTTTTTGTTCACGGTACTCCCAGAAACTGCTTGCTCAAGTCTCAGGAAACTGAAATTGAGGCCTGATCTCTGAGAGAAGACTGAGCAGCCTATTACAGCATCTACTTGGTCGTTTCACAACAGGCCAGCTAGCCTGTCATATACAGCAGTGAGGAACAAAGACCAACTCTTCCTCCAACACCTGAGGTTGTCCTCTGACCTCCACATGCCCACAGTCTCTCTCTCTCTCTCTCTCTCTCTCTCTCTCTCTCTCTCTCTCTCTCACACACACACACACACACACACACACACACACACACACACACACACACACAATTAAATAAGTAAAAATCAGCCCTTTGACTTAAAGAAAAGGAATAAAGTGATAATTTTTTTCAGTCTGTTGATTGAATATAGGGCCTAGTAGGGCATGTGTTTTACCAATGAGCTATAGGCACAGCTCTCTTAATTTTTTTTTTCCAGAGCTGAGGATCAAACCCAGGGCCTTGGCACTTGCTAAGCAAGTGCTCTACCACTGAGCTAAATCCCCAACATCCAGCTCTCTAATTTTTAAAACATTTATTCTTGGGGCTGGAGAGATGGCTCAGCAGTTAAGATCACTGGCTGCTCTTCCAGAGGACTAGGTTCAGTTTTCAGCACCCACATGGTGGCTCAAAATTTTCTGTAACTCCAGTTCCAGGGGATCCAACACCCTCACACAAACATACATGCAGGCAAAACATCATAAAAAGAAGTAATTAAAACATTTGTTCTTTGACAATTTCATATATGTATAATATCCTTTGGTTCCCATTATCTTCTCTCATCTGCTTCTCCTTCCCATTAAACCCCTTCTTCCCAGCAAGTTCCCACTGCTTTCCTGTGTTGTTTTATGGCCCATTACAATTGCTTCTTATTGTGTCTTTGCTTCTGAGACAGTCTCATATTGTCCTGGCTAGCCTCAGACTCAGTGAATAGCCAAACTAACTGTGTAGCCAAAGATGACCATGAACTTCTTTATTATTATTAATTTTACATTTATTTGTTGTTTGTTTGTTTTTGTGTCTTTGGGCACAGAGGACACTTGGTGGAGATGGTTCTGTCCTTCTACTGTGTGAATTCCAGGGATGAAGCACAGGTTGGCAGGCTTGGTGGCAAGCATCTTTACCAGCTGAGCCATCTCCTAGGTGTGACTTTGAACTTTTGAACCTCCTGGCTTGCACCACTACTTACTTTGTTATCTTTTTATGAAAACTAATTACATTTATTTATTTATTTATTTATTTATTTATTTATTTATTTATTTTTGGGGGGTGAGTACTGTCTTACTCAGTGTTCTATTGCTGTGAAGGGACACTATGACCAAGACAACTCTTATAAGAGAAAGCATCAACTCGGGGCTTGCTTTTAGTTTCAGAGGTTTGATACATTATTATCATGGTGGGGAGAATGGCAGCATGCAGGCAGATGCTGGAGCTGGAGCTGAGAGCTACATCCTGATTTGTAGGCAGAGACTCGGCTTGGCATGACTTTTGAAACCTCAAAGCCCAGCCTCAGTGACATATTTCTTCCAACAGGGCCATACCTCCTAAGCCTTCTAATCCTTTTAAATAGTGCCACTCCCTGCCGACTAAGCATTCAAATATATGAGCCTTTGTGGCTATTCTTATTCAAACAACCATAAGCACTGAAGTCAGAGAACTTGTGGAAATCAAGTCTCTCCCAGGTCCCAGGAAACAAATTTAGGTAGGCAGGCGTGGCAGCAGGTGCCTTTACTTCAACCATCTCCCCAGCCTATTAAAAACAGGATGAATTGTGCCAGGCATGGTGGTGCACACTTTAATCCCAGCATTTGGGAGGCAGAGGCAGGAGGATCTCTGTAAGTTCAAGGCCACACTCACTGATCTACAAGGTGAGTTCCAGGGCAGCCAGGACTGTTACACAGAGAAACCTTGTCTTAAAATAACAAAAACAAACAAAAAAAGGATGGAAATAATCACAATTTTATATACATACATAAATATACATTAATCCTCAAAAATAAAACTAAAAGAGATAATTAGCATACAAATATTATATATCATTATAGCTTTATCAAACAAAATTTGTTGACTCTCCCGTCCACCTCTCCTTCTCCATTCTCCAGCCTCCCCTTATAACCTTCTACTCCCTTTGCACATTTGTCACTGTCTTGTCACAGTTCTATTGTTCTCCACTCCTGCATTCTTTTTCCCTTCTAGTTCCCTTGTCTAGTTTCATAGACTACGCTCACACTCACATCCACACATACATATAGATAAGCATTAAAAACTGGCATCTGGCCGGGCAGCGGTGGTGCATGCCTTTAATCCCAGTGCTTGAGAGGCAGAGGCAGGCAGAGCTCTGTGAGTTCAAGGCCAGCCTGGTCTACAGAGTGAGTTCTAGAACAGCCCAGGCTACACAAATCCTATCTCGGGGGAAAAAATCCCAAAAAACCACAACAGCAAAAACCCCTGAGATCTGCATGTGAAAGAGAACGTGAGATACTGAGTTTGAGATTTTGTTGCTGCTATTTGGCTTTCTTCTTCTCCTCCTCCTCCTCCTCTTTATTTTTATTTTATTTTTTGAGACAGAGTTTTACTCTGTAGCACAGACTGGACTAGAATTTATTATTTATTGTGTCACCCCGGCTAACTTAAAACTCAAGACTGGCCAGGTGGTGGTGGTGGTGGTGGCGGTGGTGGCAGTGGTGCAGCACACCTTTAACCCCAGCACTGGGGAGGCAAAGTCAGGCGGATCTCTGTGAGTTTCGAGGCCAGCCTGGGCTACAGAGTGAGATCCAGGACAGGCACCAAAGCTACACAGAAAAACCCTGTCTTGGGGACGTGGTGGGGAACCTCAAGATTGTTACACCCAGTCAGTTGTGCACCACGAGGAAGTAGAGAGACAACATTTATGAGTTCTAAAGACTTTAATAAATCACCACATAATTGGGGTGACTGATCAGTCATTGCTGAAGGACCAGGATTCGGGAACCATGTTTCTCCTGGCAGGGTTTATAAGCTCAAGAACCACAAATATTTGTTGCCAAGTTACAGTTACAATTTTCACCAATCAGGAGTCAATGATTAGGGACTTTCCTTGAGTGTTCCATCATTGTCAACCAACACAAAATACAAGCTTTTTAGTCCAACCAATCAGATTCATTTCTCCTTTCTGTTAGGAACAGGGATAATATTTAAAGAGAATTAAGGGATATAATAGACCATTTCTGTTGTTTAAGGAGGTGTTGATCAGCCATTGGAAAGCCTACCCCAGAGCTTGAGAACCTGAACTTTATTTCACCCTACAGGTAAAATTGAGTCTGAAGTCAAAATGGCAATGCCTAGGCCAAGTTGCTTTTGCCTGCTCCCTTCAAAGGCCATCCTCCTGCCTCTGCCTCCTGAGTGCTGGGATTCAAGACATGTACCACCATGACTATTCTTTTAACTTTTTATTCTTTTTAGTCTAGAATTACATGTAATTTTATATTTAGATTTGCCCAGATCAAAAATGCTAGCTCGGCGCTTTAGGTTAGTAAATCATTATATGTATGATTTCAGTACAAAAATTGATGCTAAGTCAGGCAACAGTGGCGCACGCCTTTAATCCTAGCACTTGGGAGGCGGAGGCAGGCGGATCTCTGTGAGTTGGAAGCCAACCTGGTCTTCAGAGCAAAGTTCAGGACAGCCAGGAACTACACAGTGAAACCCTGTCTCAAAAAAGTCAAAATCAGGGCCTAGAGAGATGGCTCAGTGGTTAAGAGCACTGACTGTTATTCCAGATAACTTGAGTTCAATTCCCAGGACCCACATGGCAGCTCACAACTGACTGTAATTCCAGTTCCAGGGGACTGGACACCCATGGCAAAACACCAATGCACATAAAATAAAAATAAATTCAAACAAACAAACAAAGAAAAAAGCCAAAATATAATTGATGCTAGTGATATAAAGGCATAAATTGACTTCCTGAATATTTAGAACACATTTTTTTCCTAAGAAATACAGGAAATGGCACTTCTTACTACAGCTTGTGCACTTTTTTTTTTTTTTTAGATTTATTTATTATATACACAGTGTTCTGCCTGTATGCCAGATCTCATTACAGATGGTTGTGAGCCACCATGTGGTTGCTGGGAATTGAACTCAGGGCCTCTGCAAGAACAACCAGTGCCCTTAACCTCTGAGCCATCTCTCCAGCCCTGCTTGTGCACTTTATAAGCCTTGTGGAGATTATCAACAGAAGCTAAAAATAGCTAAAAATATATTAATGCGAAACTTTAATACCACTTCTCAGAGACAAGAGTAAATCATTTTCTGTTTTTTCTTATAAATGTATTCAGTTGGTTTTGAACCATTTTAGCTAAAATTTTAATATTTCTGTACTGATAAGGCAGAAATTGTATTAACTTAGAAAGTTGCTTTATTATAATTTCCTGGTAGATACAAATAATGGAGCTCTGTGCTTTATTTTCAACCCTATGCTTGGTACTTAAATGCCATTAAATTCTGCATTGTACAGAGAAGAGTGTGTGGAACTTGATGTTGTTGTTGTTGTTTTCATTTAACAGAATGAACCTAGCATTTTCACAAAATACCAGACAAAGCCCCAGTTGTTTGGAGGCGAAACGAAGGATGAAGGCTTGTTTTCTCTTCCTTTGCCAGTTGGAAAATCAAAAGGACTCTTGAAACAGTTTGAGGAAAAAAAACGAAGGACAACGGACAAATGTGACAGGTACACACGCCTTTTAAGAGGACGAGAAAGCTCATGTTTTCTGAAGAAAACAAATGTACTATCAATAATCAAATAATTCAATTTCAGCCAGGCGGTGGTGGTGCACGCCTTTAACCCCTGCACTCGGGAGGCAGAGCCAGGCGGATCTCTGAGTTCGAGGCCAGCCTGGTCTACAGAGCAAGATCCAGGACAGGCACCAAAGCTACACAGAGAAACCTGTCTCAAAATTTTTTTTTTCAATTTCAGTATAATAGCATGTATTAGGGTTGTGCATAGGAAACAGAAACAGAATCAGTATTACACACACAGTGTGGGTATCAATGACGGAGAAAGATAAAGAAATGGTTTATTATAGAAATCCCATAAATCTGTCATATGCAAGCTAGAGAGCCAGGGAAGCCAGTGATATAAGTATGAATCAGAGGGCCATAGAAGGAATGTGAGAGATGGCTGTTCATTAAGTCTTGAAATTTGACCTAGGAAGGAGCTCTAGTGTTTGGGAGCAGAAGACACTGGATGTCACAACCCATGAGGGGAATCTTCCTTCTTTTGTCCCTGGTCAGGTTATCGTTATTTTGGAAAATGTACCTGCACATTGATAAAGATTAACTTGGGTTTTTTTGTTTTAAGGGTATCATGTATCCCTCCCTCCCTATGTATATCAGCAGTAGTGCTTACCAAGCATGACAGGACTCTAGGTTTATTCTCTATCTCCATAAAATAAACAAATATTAAATGAAAAAGAAGGAGGACAACATTGGAAGCTGAATGTTGGGGTTCGCACCTGTAATCCCAGCTTTTAGGAGGCAGAAGCAGGAGGGTCAGTTCAAGGTCATCTTTGGCAACACAGTGAGTTCTATTTGCAGGTCAGTTTGGACCAACTACTGCAGACTTTATCTCCAAACAAAAATTGCAAAGCACTCTTGCTTTTCTTGTGTATTAGTTTCACTTTTGTTGCTGTCTATGATAAAAATACCCAGACAAAAGCAACCTAAAGATGAAGAGTTCATTGGGCTCACAAGTTCAGGTTACAGTCCATCTTTGTAGAAAAGACAAGACAGCAGGAACGTAAGGCAGCTGGTGACAGCGCATCCACAGTTGGAGAGCAGAGAAGAATGCATACATGCATGTCCTCTTCCCTTCTTACACAGTTCAGGACCCACACCTAGGGAAGGATGCTGCCCACTTTTAAGCTGAGTCTTCCCATGTCAATTAATGTACAGTACACACACATAAACACACAAATGAGAAGAGAAGAAAGGAAATCGGAAGCCAAGCATGGTGGTTTTCTCTCTAAATTTTCAGCATTTAGAAGGTTGAGGCAGGAGCATTACCAGGAATTGCAGGCAAGACTGGACTAATATGTAATCCTATGTTAAAAACACTGACTGAGGACTGGAGGGATGGCTCAGCAATTAAGAGCATTTGCTGCTCTTGTAGAGGACCCAGGCTCAGTTCTCAGCACACATGACAGCTCATAACTGTAACTCCACTTCCAGGGATCCAGTGCTCTCTTCTGGCCTCCACAGGCACCAGGCACATACATGGTACAATAAATACGTACTTACAGACTGCTCATGCACATAAAATTATAAATATTTAGAATAAAACCTGAAAACACATTGAATGGGTAAAGGAACTTGCTACAAAACCTGATGACTTGATTTTAATCTCTGGGACCCACATGGTGAAAAGAAAGAACTCTCACAAGTTGTTCTCTGACCTCCATATCTACAATACACACATACACTAAATGAATGTAATAAAAAAGGCAGGGGGCCAGTTGGTGGCTAAGCCTCAGTGGTAAAAATACTTCTTGACAACTAGACTTTAATCCCCAGAATCTCTGTGGCTGAAGGAGAGCACAAAATCTCTCAAGTTTTTCTCTAGCCTCCTCATGGGTGCTGTGCATTTGTGTGTGCACACACATATGAAATAAATGTAAATTTAAAATTTAAGAAACACAAAAATTGTAGTTTAAAAACTATTTGTGTGCATGGTTTTGTTTGCTTGTTGTTTTGAAACAGTCTCACTATATAGCCATGGTTGGCCAGGAGCTCTCTATGTAGGCTGGCCTTGAACTCACAGAATTCCACCTGCTTCTAAAATCAGGAAAAGCTGGAGAGATGGCTCAGCACTAATTGCTCTTGTAGAGGACTTAGGTTTGGTTCTCAGCACCCACATGGTGGTTCACAAACATCCTTAACTCTATTTCCAAAAGATCCAACAACCTCTTCTGACCTCCTTGGACATCAGGCATTCGTATGGTGCTCAGAGACACACAATGCAGACAAAACACTCACACAAAATAAATAAATCTAAAAAAAATAGTAATAAAAGGAAAAGAAGCATCTGGATGTAAAGAAGAAAAATGTGATCATTTGCATTGGAACTCAGTTGAGTTTTGGCTGGATAACTGAGATTTCTCAGGTAGTTTCCAACTCTGATCAAGCAATGTTTTGATGCTAGATGAACACCTGCCATAATCAGATGTTATATGCTATTTCAATATGGCACAAAGATTTATTCTCCCCCCATTTTTTCTTAACTATAGTGAGATGCTGTACAACTTTGTTTCTCATTTTCAAGAAGTCATTCACAAGGTAAGTAGAGCTAAGTTGCAGCGAATTAGAGCATTGTGTATCTTAGGAATGGTAATCATTGTAGCGACGTCAGCAAATGTAGACTAGCAGCATGTTTACCATTTCATGATTCGATGACAACAGTTTGTGCTTTCTTTGTCTTTTTCTTTTTTAAAAATGTATGTTTATTTCATGTGTTTGGGTGTTTTGCCTGCATATATGTCTGTACACCACGTGTGTGCAGTGCCCTTGGAGGCCAGAAGAAGGCATTGTATCCCCTGGAATTGGAATTACAGACAGTTGTGAGCCACCATGTGAGTGCTGGGAATCAAACCCTGGTCTTCTGGAAGAGCAGACAGTGTTCCCAACCTGAGCCACTTCTCCGGTCCCCATGTGATTTCTTTCTTAATTTTGGGTTTCTTAGTTGCAGACATCTGTGGAAAAGTCTGAGGAACATCTCAGTTCAAGAAGCCAATCTATTTTGGATTCTTTGGAGACTATAGCCAAGACAAGTGAGTGTCCCAGGTTTATTTTTGTTTGGTTCTATTTGTAAATTTTTGTTAGCCTCTCAAGGTTGATGTTAGCAGCAGAGGGCACTAGTGAGCCATGAGAGTGACCTTCTGACCTTAGCCAGGTTTCTGTGCTGTTGAAGATATGAGGGGAGGTGGATAAAGTGGGGCCTGAATAGTGGACCCTACTGCTATGGGTCAGCACTTTTTTGTTTGTTTTTATTTTGTTTTGTTTTGTTTTGTTTTGTGACAGGATATCTCTCTACATACAAGTCCCTTGCTAACTTGGAACTTATTACCAGGCTGTCCTGGAACTCACAGAGATCTGCCTACCTCTGCTTCCCAGGTTCTGGGATTAAAGGCTTGTGTTACCACACCCTGCTTGTACACCTTAGTGCTTTTTTTTTTTTTTTTTTTTTTTTTTTTTTTTTTTGAGAAAAGTCTGTCTGCGTAGGCCTGGCTAGTCTGGAACAGCTGACTTATAAATGTATATACTAGAGAACATCACTTAGATATTTCAGACTTTAGAATGTAGATGTATCCCCTATAACTAGAGTTACACAATGTGTAAGTGCTGGGAATCGAACCCAGGTCCTCAGGAAGAGCAGGAGTGCTCTTAACCACTAAGCCATCTATCTCTCTAGCCCTGCTAACATTTTAATCCCATGGTGGCTTTTGTGTTGTACTACTCCTCTACTCAGTAATCTTGCTGTCTCAGGGTGTGGTAGTTCTGCCAGCCTTCATACCTCATGCCTAAAATGAATCAGCAGCCTCCCTAGTCTCATAGTCTCACATGGCTTGCCCGCTGTGCTGTGTATAGACACACTCCCCCTTCGGAGTTAGAAATATTCCAGTCACCTGCTGTTCTTCTCACTGCCTTGGTTTCAGTGAGAGTTGTTTTGTGGTGAATCAGCCTTGGTTTCAATGTCAGTTATAGTGTGAGGTGTGTAAAATCCCCTCCCCCACCAATTAAGTGTTTCTACATGTAGATGAACGCCCTTATAAACAGTCAACACACAATTCTCCTTAGCTAAATACTTCTGTAGAATTTTCTAAGAAAAATAGATGATTATGCATCTGTACTTGTTTGAATTTTGTTTATTTTTTATTTTAAACTAATTCAAGTCAGCTTATTCACATGCCAAGGGATGAATTACTCATGATTTACAAAAATCAATGCCTTTGAGTAGCTCATAAAATAATTCCCATCTGTCTGAAAAGAAGCACTGTACTGTTTATCTACTGATTTCCAACCTTGGCTACACACAGGGCAACTGTCCATCTGTTTAGAGATGTTAGAACTAGAACTGTTGCCCTCACAAGAATTAACAATGCTGAGAACAGAGGCAAATGAGGCTGTTCCCTTGTATAATGTGATAGGGGGACTCATTTGTCAGTGCTCCAGTCAAGCTTTCCATTGCCATGACAGAAGAAGAGGTAAAGGAGTGCTGGGTGGTGGGGCATGCCTTTAGTCCCAGCACTTGGGAGGGGGAGGCAGGAGGCTCTCTGTGAACTTGAGTCCAGCCTGGTTACAGAGTGAGTTCCACCACCCAGGTTGTCATTTGTTTATTATTGTTTATTTTTCTTTCTGCATCAGGCATTTCACACAGAGTATTTTATATAATCCTGAAAGGTATAGGTGCTTCTCTTTGTACTTATGGGGGAAAAAATTGTTAGGAAAAACTATCCTTGTTTTGTATTTAGTTCAAGAGACTGCACAGGTCCAGCGTGACTTGATGTTTGAGGCAGTACGAGACAAAGGCAATATGGAACAGGCCATCCTTGAGATACAGAAGAGATTTGAAGCTGTAAGTATAAATGCAAGCTCTTGCTTTGCCTTGTCTTGTTGTCCAGGCTTATCTTGAGGTGCTGCACTCAAGTGATCTTGCCCCAGCCTTCAGAGTAGCTGAGGCTAAAGATAGATGCTATGCCCTGGTGTGCTTTAGGCTTTGTCTCTCTGAGACCAAGAGAGACACTTAGTATCTGAGAAGTTTTCATCCAAGACCAGAAACCAGGATGGTTCTTTTTAGTAAGTCAGGGTACAGCCTACCCTCAGGGTTCCCTGGCAGCATGTGTACTCAGGCCTTGCTCACAGTGTAGCTATGCTTACTCTGTAAGAGACAAGCTAATAGGTTTTCTGTCCCCTGACAATAGGTTTCTCTGCCAACATAGTAAGCCAAGCTGGGAGGTGGTGGCACAGGTCTTTAATCCCAGCACTTGGGAGGCAGAGGCAGGGGGATCTCTGTGAGTTTGAGGCCAGCCTGGTCTATGAAGCAAGTTCCAGGACAGCCAGAGAACTGTTACACAGAGAACCCCTGTCTTGAAAAATAAAACAAACAAATAAACAAACAAACACAGTGAGCCAGATCAAATAGAACTGAAAAAGTATAACAGGTTTATTTGAGCAAAGAACCAGAGAAGCCACACCCTGGAACTAAAGCAGGGGATTATATAGTTTGTAGGTGCAGGGTGATGATGTGTTCGCCACAAGCTGGTCTAATAAGGTCTAGGCGGAGGGGTGGGGGGTGGGGGGGTGGGGGGGTGTCTTGGGCTGCTATCAGCAACAGCGGAGGAGGTTGCAATAGTTACCAAGAATGTGAAACAGGGCTTTTTGGCCCTTTTTCTTTGTTAGAGATTCTCTGAGAGGGCAGGGTTTGGAGAGAGAAAATGGGGCTTTCCAGATCAAGCAGGAGTAAGGTGGAGGTTCCAACCAAACACAAGACTTCGTCCATTGGTTGGTTCTCTTAGTTTTTTTGTTTTTGTATTTTGAGACAGGGTCTCTCTCCTGTAGCTCAGGCTGTTTAGAAGCTACTATGTAGCTCAAGCTAGCCTCAGATTCAGCTAATCCTCTTTTTAGTTTGTATTTTAAAATTGTTTTATTTTTTCTATATATATATATAAGTGCTTTGCCTACATATATGTCTCTGTAGCATGTTTGTGCCTTCTTCTCATAGAAGTCAGAAGAGGGCATTAGATCCCCTGGAACTGGAGTTACAGATGGTTGTAAGCCATCATGTGGGTGCTGGGAACTGAACCTGGGTCCTCTTGCAGAGTACTTTTAACCTGTGCTCTAAATCACTGAACCATCTTTCCAGCCCCATCATGCTAGTCCTCTTGACTCAGCCACCTGAGTGCTGGGATTAGGGTATGAGCTCCCATACCCACATCTGCTGTCACATTTTATTGTGACCGTCACTCTCCTCTTTCTCACTACCTTTCCCAGAGACAAGCCGAGTTTATGGAGATGAAATCCAACCTGAAGAACCTGGAAGTTTTAGTTGCCCAGCAGAGTAAGGACTTCCAGCAGCTTTGTGAGAGGCTGGGCCAGCTCAATGTGCCTGGTGTCGTAGAAGAGCTGAAAAAACTCATCTCTGCACCTCAGGTAGCTGGGCATCTGAAAGACAGCACCTCCCAGACCTCACCAGCTCAGGCCCAGAGCCTTCATTTTACCGGGCAGGAAAAATACACCTCTGAGGGGCCAGCTGCTCAGCAGGCCCAGGTGTCTCCTGCAGGGAATCCCAGGAGGAGTTCCCAGAGGTCTAGGGAGTTTGGCATCTCGGATGAAGGAGCAGAGAGTGATGTTTTTCAAAAGGCTGCATTGCCAACAGATGGGCCCCATAGAGGAAATGAGCACTTGAAGAACAAGACCATGCAGACTTACTGCAAGAACTGGGTTATCACCACCAGAAGCCTCAGTAACCACTGCTCTAGCCTCCCAAGCCAGAAGGCTGGCAGTGACCAGGAACTAACGGCCCAAGAAGCCTCACAGCTGGACTTAAATAAGTTTGACTCCAGAGTGAAGAATGTCTGCCCCCAGTATGAAGCCCAAAGCCTGTGTTCTGACTCGTTTGAACAGTTAGCAGCTGAACAGAAAGGCAGGACCCAAGGAAAGGGAAGGAAAGGCAAGAAGCAGCAACCCAGGAAAGCTCAGAGAGGCAGGCTTCTAGCTAGGAGGCGAGAACAAACCCCAAGGAAGGCCTGTGCTTTCATCGCTAAGCATGCAAGTCCCCAGGCTCCAGGTTCGAGCCCACAGGGGCCCTCATCAGTTGGCGGGCTCCAAGAAGCTACACAAAGTCAGCCCGTCATATTCTGGGAAGAAGAGTGAGGACCAGTAAGACAGCAAGGGAAGCACACGGGGGAATCCTGCAGTCTACCCAGCACTCCTCCCCAGACCAGGAGTGCTTATCCAGCAGTTCCCAGGGGGATCAGCAGATAAATTGGTTCAGTGACCTCAGCCTTGAAAACCCAGAGCCTCGTCTCTGTAAGAAGGGAGGGAAGAATTTGCTCTGCGATCCTGATTTTGACAGCAGTGATGATAACTTCTAATGCTCCCAACAGTGACTTCAGCTGATGGTTCGTTGATCTCAGAAAGACAAAGTGTGGGACATTTGGACTGGGCAGTAGCATGCAGTGTCTGAAGCTGGCTTATCCAGCCTCAGAGTCAGAGGCCCTGGCTGATGGTGGTCAGTAGGAGGTGGGTGAGAATCCAGTATTGTGGGCCACTCATGACAAGGATATAGAAGTAAGGACATCCTTAGTTAAGAGGAAGAAATGTGTGGGGACAATGACAAGCTCAGTCAGCTGTGGTGAGGCATCGGGAAGGCAGTTGTGTGTATCTGGAGGAAGGAAGGGGCATAGCTTCCTTATGAATACAATCTAGAGGAACTCTCAGGATTCTCGTGGCTGTATAACTAGCTCTTGAAATCATCCCTACACCTTTCTGAACCTCAGAATTTTATTATTATTTTTCAACCTAGTTATACTGTCAAAGAGTTTTGTCTTTGGCATGAGAGGACATATTACAGGACACACGATTAGACAGGAATTCATTATGTAGGCTTGGCTGGCCTTGTATTTACAATCCTCCTGCCTCATCCTCCAGTGCTGGTACTACAAGCATGTCTCAATTCTCAGCTGTAAATCAGTCTACTTAAGAACAGAGTGTTAGCTGGGCAGTGGTGGAGCACTTTAATCTCAGCATTCGGCAGGCAAAGGCAGGTGGATCTCTGTGAGTTCGAGGCCAGCCTTATCTGGTCTACAATGCTAGTTCCAGGACAGCCAAGGCTACACAGGGAAACCTATCTTGATAAAACCAAAACCAAAAAAACCAAAAACGGAAAAAAAAAAAAAAAAAAAAAAAAGATGCCTGTGACAGTTGGACATGGTGGCTTATGCCTGTAATCCCAACATTCAGGAAGCAGAGACCAGAATTGCTTCAGATTTGAGGCTAACCTGGTTTACATAGGGTGTTCTAGACCCATTATGGCTACATTATGAGATCTGGGGGTGGGGGTGGGGGGCTAGCTTTTCGAGGTGATAGAGACCAAACTTCATAGCACTGGGACTCCTAAGCCAAGTGAGTGTATTATTTTTTTTCCCTGGCTGTTTTTCTCCGTTCAGTTTTTCAATTACTTTTGTTGTTGTTATTTGTTACCGAGTCACACATACCCCATACTGGCTAGCCTCAAACTCATTATTGTAATCAAAGGTGACCTTGAACTACTTCTGGTCCTCTTGCCTCTACACCTGGCTTCAATCCCTTTTTTTTCCTTCCTAGGGTTCAAACCTAGGACCTTGTGCATTCTAAGGAAGTATTCTACCACCAAACTATAGCCCTCCAATCACTCTTTTGAACTAACTGTCTTTGTTGAAAAATGACACAATAATATCTAATACCTAGTATGCTAATTAAAAATAAATTGGGCTGGAAAGATGGCTTGGCAGTTAAAAGCATATATTCTTGCCAAGGAGCAGAGTTCTGTGCCCAGCACCTACAAAAGGCAGCTCACAACAGCCTGACTCCAACTCCAGGTCATCTGATGCCCTCTTCTGTCTTCCTTGGGCACCTACACACACACACCTACACCTGTTGCTTACACGCAGAGAGACATACACACATACACATTACGAAGAATAAATCTTTGTTGAGATTTGTCAGGCTGTCCTATAACTCAAAGAGATCTGCCTACCTCTGCCCCTAGAGTGATGGGATTAAAAGTGTGCACCACCATGCCTGGCAAAATTAAACTTTTTAGACAAATAATTAAAAAAACATCTCAGGGTCCCAAATTTCCCACAGAGTTCTGAATAAAATGCAAAAACAAGACCAAAATAATCAAAACTAATATGTTTGTAGACCTTCCTATATTGTTAGAAAGCAGACTTTTTTTTTTTTTTTTAATTTCAAAACAGGGTTTCTCTGTGTAGCCTTGTGTCCTGGAACTTGCTCTGTAGACCAGGCTAGACTCAAATTTATACTGATCTGCCTGCCCCTGCCTCCCATGTGCTGAGATTAATGGCGTGGGCACCGACCCCTGGCCAGCATAGCTTTTTTTTTTTTTGTTTTTTTTTTTTTTTTTTTTTTGAACTTTTTTTTGTTTTGCTTTCTGAGCTATTGGTAGCCCTGCCTCGACTCCAGATCCCCTGCTCTGCTCCAAGTGCTGGGATTAAAGGCGTGCGCCACCAACGCCCGGCCAAGCAATAGGCTTTTATACTAGACTTTGACATTCCATTTATATCTTGTTGATAGTTTTTGTTATTTTTGTTTTTGAAGACACTGATTACATGAAATTCATTATAAAGTCCAGACTAGGCTCAAACTCATAGCAATCCCCTTTCTTCAGCCTCTCAAATACTGGGGCTATGGCCATAAACCACTATGACCGACTTTGAAATTTTTTATTTTTGCAACATATGCATATTTCTTTGTAATTAAAAAAAAACACTAAAACCAAAAATGGACTGGAAGATGGCTCAGCAATTAAAGCACTTGCCATACAAAAAAAGTTCAGATCCCTAGAAATCCACATAAAAATGCTGTATAGGTGAGTCAGCCCATCTGTAATTCCAGCCTTGGAAGGTGGAGACGGAACAAGCTGGCTAACAAAACTAGCCATATTTGTGAGTTCTGTTTAAGAGATCCTACCTCAATAAATAGGTGATTGAGGATGACTCCTAAAATCAACTTCAGCTTCCACATGCATGTACACCCACACTCACATGTGCACCCACACACCACATGTGCAAAGTGGAAAAAAAACAACAAACAACTAAACCTCTGGGTGTGGTGGCACATGATTGTAATTCAGGGGGGTTGGGACAATAGGACCCAGGTTCAATGCCAGCCCAGGCTACAGAGTGGTACTGCATCTCAAAAGAAGGGGGGACAGGGGGAGAGGAAGAAAGGGAGGAGAAGAGAAGGGAAGGGAGGAAGGAACAGAAAAGGGCTAGTGAAGGAAGTCAGTTAGGGAGAAGCTTCATGGAATGAGTGGTTTTCTAGAATTGCCGATTTCTAAGCCAGCTTCCAGGCACCGGAGACTAAACTGTTATAGAAAGAAGTGACTCTTGACTCCTTTCTTTCAGGAGTGTGTTCCCATAAGATTCTGTAGGACTTGAATCTACCTATGATACCATTGGCAGAGTGCCAGACTGTTCTCTTATTTACAGACCAAGGGCCTTTGTAGCCTGGACCTCCCACATACGTGGACAATCACAGCCGTCTTCTCTCAGGCCAACGTAGTTCAGGCCTGGATTCTGCCTCAGGCTGTGCTGGCCTCCTCTTCCTGTGGACCATATAGGCTGGCTGTTTACTCTTCCCTCTGCAGCCTCCATTGCAGCCCCTGCTGGGCTCCATTGCCTGTGCACAGAGGTATGAGAAGCCAAAAGGCTCCTTCCAGCCCTTCCCAGACTACTGTTGCTCACCAAGCCATTGGAAGGAAGCTTCGAGACCAAAGGACCTTATTTCTGGTGAACAATGTAGTAGTTGTTATACTTTATTTTTATCTTTGTTGATGTTTGTTGTTTTAATATTTTTATTCAAAGTTGAGATCCTGTGAATTTACAGTGTTCTTCAGTTAGTGTTAATGCCTGAGCCCTTTTTGAACCGTCTAACTGTAAAATGCCAGAGATGCTCCAGTCTTCAGCAGCCCTTCACTTTGTGTGATTCAGTGTTCCAGGAGCGGGCTGGTTTATAGACTCCGTGGGAAACTCAAGACCCTGCCTGTCTCTGGCAGTCAGGGGTACTCTCTTTCTTAGTTGATTCCTGTGGCTTTTTACTTTTTTTTTTTTTTTTTTTTTTTTTTTTTTTTTTTTTGTCGCTGCCAGACTTGGTGAGCATGACACAGTCTCAAGCACGTCCCTGGAACACACATTTTTGCCTTTTCAGATGCTCCTAGAGCTGTATGTAGCTACACAGGGGCGGATGTAGTGGGAGGTCTAGGGGTGGGAGGATGGAGAGCCTGCTGAGTGCTCCACCTCTGTTACTCCAGGATGGAAATGAAGCTCACAACAGCACTTAATTGCCTGACAGTCTAGCATCAATTTACATATCACCCATATCACTGACAAAATGGCCCTCTTACTTTGTGTGTGTGTGTGTGTGTGTGTGTGTGTGTGTGTGTGTGTGTGTGTGAAAGAGAGAGAGAGACAGAGAGAGAGAGCTGGTCCTCACCTGCCAGACATGTGGGTTCTGAGGACCATTCATTCTCTTGCTGTTTTATCTCACACTGTTGTAGCTGAGTTAGTGTTCTTATTTCACTTGCCTTGATTAGAGTTATAAACTCCAGAAGGAAGAGTTTATAACTCTTGTCCTTGCTGTGTCCCCAGCACACAGGAAAGTGTCTGACTTGGTACTTACTGGGGTAGAGGCTGCATTTTTAGGCAAAGAGCTTTTTAAAAAACCCTGTCTTAAGGCAGGTGTGGTGGCGCACGCCTTTAATCCCAGCACTAGGAGGCAGAAGCAGGTGGATCTCTGAGTTCAAGGCCAGCCTGGTCTACAGATTGAGTTCCAGGGCTACACAGAGAAATTCTGTCTTGAAAAACCAAAATCAACCCCCTGCCACACACAGAAGCCCTGTCTTGCGATTTGAGCCTTCCAGAGATCCTTTTGCTGCCTTCCTCCTGTTGCTTCAGAAGCTCCAAGAGGCTCCTGCTCTTGCCCACTTCTCTCTCAGACAATTCCTAGCAGCTCTTCCTTCACCCAGTGTGCCCAGAAAACAGTTGCTGGATAGATTTGTAGTTTAGATTTTTTTTTTGTCAGGCAAAGACCAAAACTCTTTAGCATATATTTTCCAGACAGCCTAGGGCAGAGAGTCTTTCCACACTAGGACTTGGATCCATTGTCAAATACATTTCCTGAGTAAAACTTTGTTCCTTCTATAAATACTTAATTGGAACCTAAAATATTAATGTACTCCCACACCAAGGAGAAAAATTGCCAGAACCTTACAAGATCTGGGGATGACAGTCTTTTCAGCAATTCTCAGCTATCAGGCAATTGGGTAAATGACTTCTGAAGCCTCCCTGTTTCCAGGACTCTCACCTTTTTCCCCCTGCAATATTAAGCTTATGTGCCTCAGAGAAGTACCATGTGGGTCCTAGATGGCCCTTTTCACAAATTTTCATCAGTCTTCCTTGAACATTAATATCTTACAATTACATCTGTGTCAGGATGCCCTTAACATCCTACTAGCTTGTTTCTGGGTATAAACGTGAAACCTGTCTTATCATTTCTAGCTCTCAGTGTAGGGTAAAAGGGCCAAAGAAATACACTCTGTCCGACCAACGCAGTACAAAAACCAACCCATCCCAGAGCAGGAAAACCTACGGATTCCTGAACACAAAACCAACCAATCCCTGATCACAAAATCCAGCCACCCCACACCAAATCACCCACCCCACACCACCCCAGCCAAACTGCCTGTTTCCTTTTTGTTCTCTTGATTCTTCTGGAATCTTCTAGGAGATTGAAAGGGGAAAGCCCAAGAGAAGGCCAAGCAGTTAGGGAAAGGAGGACAAGAAGTCACTGTCCTGTTCTTAAGTTGGGGGAATTCTGCATGTTAAGCAATGCAGCTTGGATGGAAAGGGATCCTGAGTAGGAAGCCGAGCAATACCACAAGGTCACCTTAAATGGAGCAGTTTACACCTGGCGGTGCTGGCGCTCGCCTTTAATCCCTGCACTCTGGAGGCAGAGGCAGGCGGATTTCTGTGAGTTCAAGGCCAGCCTGGGCTACAGAGCCTGATCCAGGAAAGGCACCACAACTACTCTCGAAAAACAAAACAAACAAAAATGTAGCAGCTTACAGCCCTGCTCCAGGGAAAGGTCTCCCCAATGTAACAGCTCTGCTCCAGCAGGGGAGGGTTTCCCAGCGAAGTTGTTAGTTATGCTTCGGTCCTGCAGGGGAGGGTTTCCCCAGCCAAAGTGTTAAGTTTCTGCTCTGCTCTGCTCTGCTCTATTCTGGTGAAAGAAGGTCTCACCCAAACCTCATCCAAGACATTTACTGGGAGGGAAAAATACAGGATGACAGCCACTCTGCCAAGGTGGAAAAAGGCCACAGCAAACTGAACAGGCACAGGGCTTATATATAGGGCTTCTTAGAGTTTTTCCAGGGTGGGAATTGGTTGGATTTCAATCCCTGAGCTTGGACAAGTTTAGAGATTGGCTGGATTTTGTGATCAGGGATTGGTTGGTTTTGTGTTCAGGAATCCGTAGGTTTTCCTGCTCTGGGATGGGTTGGTTTTTGTACTGCGTTGGTCGGACAGAGTGTATTTCTTTGGCTGGCCCTTTTACCCTACATTGAGAGCTAGAAATGATAAGACAGGTTTCAAGTGCCTGATGGAACTCCCTCCCTGGCACAGGTACAAAGGCATGCTCATAGGAGTGCCTTGACACTCGCATGGGTAGGCCTCAAGGGCAGGGTCTTGAACTAGAACTCGGTAGCCGGGGCAGCCATGGTTGGGTGTGGGGAGCACTGCCGTGCAGGTGGCCTGAGGGCGGGGTCAGCATTTCAGCTCTGACAACAGCGGCTCTGCCTCTGCCTGGCCCGCCTTCCCCTGCTGTTTACCCTAAGCCTCCAGCCTCCAGTTCTAGGAATATCTGCAGACTAGCTCTTGCCTGACTGTCTCAGATTCCACCAGTCTACTTCTAAAGCTTCGGCTTTAGCATCTTGGTGGGACGCAGCCTTAGAACCTGAAATCTGAAGGGTGATGACGCAGCTCTCATACGTCTTATGCTGTGATTTGGATTTGCAGTTTGCAGCCGGCAGGTTCCACTGCTTCTATTTATTCTTGAATTTGCCTTGTTTCTATTTTGATTCTGGTAATCCAAATTGCAGTTTGGTGTTTCCACGGAAACAATTCAGCAATTGTTTGGCGTGCCAAGATGAACTGCGGGGGGGGGGGGGGGATGGAACTGAATGACGTCAAACATTTTCAAGTTTCTCCGACATGACCAGGGTCAGGTGTCACGCATCATGAATGCCTTTGGACCCTGAAAGCCTTTAGTTTTATGAAATGCTATGTTCTAGGCTCCTATATCCTCTCCAGCAAATTCCTGAAAAACAATTCCTCCTCCTCCCCATGGAGCCCAGCAGAGGACAGGCAGGAAGGGCTGTTAAGGGCACATCAGTGAGCCAGGGGATGTAAACAGGTGAGGAGGTATGTGTGCCCACCTGAGTAATCTGGGGCTGGCATGTCAAAGACTTGGGGCTTGCCTACTTTGCCAAACATCTGTTTCTACTAGTGAGGAAGAATAGCTCTCATTTAGATGATATTTTTACACACAGAAAGCCGTGGCTAAAACAAAACCAAAATGTACCTCCCTGTCTGGCCAGAGTGAGCCTGAATTATCTATCCTTATCTATCCTCTCCTTGTATTGGGCCCACATTCCCAAGGGCCAATCTCCACCATAAGCAAAAACAAACCTGGCATTTCAAAGGGTTCCATAGTTAGGGTTCTGTCCTCATTCACTGCAGCCACCTCCCCTCCAAAGCCCTGCATGCAACTACACACTGACCAGTGAATTCAACTGGGATTCTGTTTTGTGAGACATAGACATAGGACAACCAGCCTGAGTATCCAGTACTCTCAGGACAGGGGTCCTACAGAAGTCCTGTGTGGCCCTAGAATCCATCCTTTCTCTCACAAACTGTGACCATTGGTGACAGGCACCTGGTGACAGATACCTATGGTTCATGATGAAGACGGGATTCAGAATAGACATGTCTTAGGGCTGGAGGGGAAGCTCTGAGAAATGCTTGCCTCGTGTGTGTCTGAGCTGGGGTTGATATGCAGACACACACACACACACACACACACACACACACACACACACACACTTTGATTTCTTTGTGTAGCCCTGGTTGCCCTGGAACTCAATGTGTAGACCAGGCTGGCCTCGAACTCACAGAGATCCCCCTGTGTCTGCCTCCTGAGTGCTGGGATTAAAGGAGTGCACCACTGCTGCCTGGCAAAATATAAAATATTATTTAAAACCACTGTAATCCCCTTTGATGCTTCCCTACAATTTTTTGTTGTTGTTTTGTTTTTTTGAGACAGGGCTCTCTGTGTAGCCCTGACTGTCCTGGAGTTCACTTTGTAGACCAGGCTGGACAAATTTAGCTTATACATTTAAAAAAAGCTGGGATTGTATTTTTTAAAAATTTATTTATATTTTATGTAAGAATGCTCTGCATATATACCTGCACGCCAGAAAAGGTCATCAGATCCTATTATAGATGGTTGTGAGCCACCATGTGGTTGCTGGGAATTGAACTCAGGACCTCTGGAAGAGCAGCCAGTGCTTTTAACTGCTGAGCCATCTCTCCAGCCCCAGTTAATTGCATTTTTAAATGTTAAATTTTGGAATAACTTTAGATTTACACAAAACTTCAAATATAGTGAGCATATGTAAACCCTGCCCAGCTTTCCCAGTGTTGGCATATAACTGAAATATTTGTCAAAGCCAGGAAACTAGTACCTATACATTAAACACTGCCTTCATATAGATTTCACTCATGTAAACACCCCTTACTGCTCGAACATACAGTCCAGGGTTCACATGCTTCTTAAGCACTGTTTCTTCTTAGTCCTGTTGGTGAGAGGTTTTGAATCTTTAGTTTTTCATGACCTTGACAATCCTAAATTCTGGCCAGGGATCCTAGAATATCCTGTCTGGGTTTGTCTAATGTTGCCTCATGGTTATAGACTGACAACTCTGGATTTTGTAAGCATATCACAGATATGAAGCACTTTTTTTCAGGTTGGCCTTGAACACACTATGGCAGTGGTTTTCAAATCTTCCTAATGCTGTGACCTTTTAATTCAGTTCATGTTGTGATGATCCCCAACCATAAAATTACTTTGTTGCTACTTCATAACTGTCATTTAGCCAGGCAGTGGTGGCACACGCCTTTAATCCCAGCACTCGGGAGGCAGAGCCAGGCGGATCTCTGTGAGTTCGAGGCCAGCCTGGTCTACAAAGTGAGATCCAGGAAAGGCGCAAAACTACAGAGAAACCTTGTCTCGGGAAAAAAAAAAGAAAAAGAAAAAAGAAATAACTGTCATTTTGCTACTCTTATGAATTGTAAAGTAAATATCTGTATTTTCTGATGGTCTTCGGCAACCCCTGTGAAAGGGTCCTTTGACCCCAAAGGGTGGAACCCACAGGTTGAGAACCACTGCATTGTGATGTAGTCGAGGATGATTGTGAACTTCTGATCCTCTTGCTTCATTTCCCAAGTGCTAGAATTACAGGCATTAGCCACCACATCTACACTTTAAGATTTTACATTTATTTGAAGGATCTTGGTTTTTATATGTATGTATATCTGTTCGAGTGTATGTCACATAAGTACAAGTGCCAGAGGAAACCAGAAGAGGGCGTTGGATCCCCCGGAGCTAGAGGTGTAGCAGTTGTGAGCTTCTCTTTATGAAGCTGAGAGCAAAACTGAGGCCCTCTGGAAAGGGTAAGTACTCCTTTTCACTTTTTGAGAAAGGGCCTCACTATATAAACCAGGCTGGTCTCTGAACTTGCCATTCT
This sequence comes from Peromyscus leucopus, assembly GCF_004664715.2. Classification (NCBI taxonomy): domain Eukaryota; kingdom Metazoa; phylum Chordata; class Mammalia; order Rodentia; family Cricetidae; genus Peromyscus; species Peromyscus leucopus. The sequence goes on along the minus strand of NC_051069.1, from coordinate 97,284,746 downwards.
CCTGCCTTGGTCTCCTAAGTTCTGTGAGTACTGGGATGCACCACCATCACCTGTGGTCCTTGTTCTAACGTCCACACGGCATTGCTGGTGATGAGAAGTCTCCTGATTTGTCAGGTCTACAGGTTTCTCCTCTCTACATTTACAGCTTTTCTTTAGTTTTTAGATAAGAGTACGTCTGGCTGGCTGGTGTTGGCACTTGCCTTTAATCCCAGCACTTGGGATTAATTAACTAATTAATCCCAGCAGGCAGATCTCTAGTTTGAAGCCAGCCTGGTCTACAGAGCAAGTTACAGGACAGACAGAGCCACACAGAAACAAACAAACAAAAGTCTTAAAAAGAAGAGCAACCGAGTCTAGTTCATCCTTAAGAGTGAAGATGGGGTAAGAGGTAAGGCAGGGATTCAGTTCTGCATCAGCGGGGCCTGCTGGTGCACACCCTTGTGAGACAGGCAGGCTGATGGTTGTGAATTAGAAGCCAGCCTGGTCTACATAGGGAGTTCTAGGACAGCCAGGCACTCACTCTCTCTCTCTCTCAAAAATAAAATAAAAATAAAAAAACCAAAAAAATAAAGTCCACTTCCACATACAGTTAAATAATATGCTGGCTTGAGACATATTTTATAAACATGAGTAGCAAGTAGGCTGACATCCCTCCATCCAGAACAACCTGAGCAGAGGCCGCCAAGTGAGCATTCCAAGTCTGACCTCTAACTCACAGGCTACATTTGCTAACTACGCTCCCTCCTGCAGGGATTAAAGGTTAGACTTCCTTTTCTCTTGCCTCAGGCAGGCAATGCCAGTGACCATCCCTGATGGGAACCAGTGAACACTCATCTCGGGGGTTCATTTGACCAAGTGGCTAGGTGTGTTGAGAGATTGCCAGGTGATGGCATGAATGATAAGTGATATGTTGCCGCTACTGCATATTTGAGTACCACTGAGCCAAATCCCAAGATTAAAATAATTGAATGAGGGCTGGAGAGGTGGCTCAGTGGTTAGGAGCACTGGTTGCTCTTCCAGAGGTCCTGAGTTCAATTCCCAGCAACCACATGGTATCCACATGTCATCTTGCCTGCTACTGTGCTTTTGTGCCCTTTTTTTTTTGGCTATGCTGACCTCAGGAGGGCAACGGCCTGGTCCCTTCTCTGTCTTGGCTCAGCATGGTCTTTGCTATAGAACTACTACTTATGGTGGGATGATATGGTTCAGGTATGATGATGGATAGGTAAACCTGTACTGACTCCCCTACCTGCCGCCCTCAGCAGGGGTCCACATGTCTGTGGAGGATATATTAGATCCTAAATGAGACAGCCTGGAATCCTACCAGAAACTGATTCAAGCAGATCTGCACAGAGAGGCATTGCCCTGGGTAGGGTAGGAATAGGGAATTAAGGGAGGTAAATTAGGACATGAAGAAAACATGGACACAGGAAACAGGGATCGCTGTGTGCAAAGTGTGTGAGGAAAGCATAATACACAGCAGAGGGCCAAAGCCAAACTTCAGTTTGAGCCTGACTCTTCTGAACTGAGCTGACCTGTGGTGGGCTAATCTCAGGTGACAGATCCATCCTGGTTACAGTTCCCATACTGTTCCAGGGATATGTATAAAAGAATATGAGGAGAAAGAGCAGAGGCACAAGCTACCAAGATTTGTATTGTATATAGTGAACACCAACCAAAAACACACTTTAAAAATGTCAAGTCAAAAAAACTCCAAACATTTCAAAATAACAGAATATTAAAGCCCAGGCTCTCAGCTCTGGGATTCTGCAGGAACTAAACAGGATGTGGCAATTCAGGATCTGCCAACCCCTGGTCAAGACTGGCTTCTGATAACCATTGGGGCTGCTGACAATCAACTCTCCTTACTCTATTTGGTATTTAAAAGAGGTCATCAAGTTGTAGTCCTCCTCCAGGTCCAGAACAGTCTCAACAATATTTTGGTCATCAAAAGCCTGCTTGAGGCTACCAGGGTCAGCATCCAAAGCCTTCCGAGGGCTCTCGTCCACAAGCAGGGCCCAGGCCTCCTCCTTGAGGGGTGAATCTTGGCAGCGTCCACACACACGATTCAATTCGTTTTCAAATTCTAGTTTTCCAGCCAGTTCTTCAATAGTTCGGATACTTGTATGGTCTTAAAACAACAACAAAAGGACATTTAGCTTTATAGTTCTTTATAGACATTTCTGAGAACATTTCAGGCATAAGTTAAAAACCATAAAACTAATGTAACTCAGCCGGGCGGTGGTGGCGCACGCCTTTAACCCCAGCACTCGGGAGGCAGAGCCAGGCGGATCTCTGAGTTCGAGGCCAACCTGGGCTACCAAGTGAGTTCCAGGAAAGGCGCAAAGCCACGCAGGGAAACCCTGTCTCGAAAAACAAAGCAAAAAAACTAATGTAACTCATAAAAGAACCTTGGTATAGCTCGATGCCTACTACCACAAGCTAGCAAGCAAGACGACACAAACCATAAATGGTGAGCATTTCAGAGGCTGTGTAGAACTTGGGTGTGTCCTGTCCCCCACATGCAAGTGAGCAGCAGTGTGAGGGGGCCTGGTACCTTCCTTTTACACCCCACAATTCATCCAGCCTGATTATCCTCCATTCCCAAGGATGGTATGAATGGAACATGCTGGTTCAGGCTCCCAGAACTCCCTGACTTGTGGGGATGACAAGATGGTCTGAAAAGCAGGGTCTTTAGTGTAATCAGAACACTGACTGGTGATGGGCAGAAGTCGCGATGACTTCAGTTTATCGCCTGGGGCTAGAGGACAGTCAGTCCTCCAAAGTTCCAGAGAGGTTTGGGGGCCAACTTGAGTACCATTCTTCATTAGCTCTCCCTCAAGTCCTTTCTAACCTGGAGATTCTTCCAGTCAACAGTTTCTGGCAATGCCTGAGGCTATGTTGCCCTTAACCAGGAGCTGCTGGTCCACTGTGCAATAGGACTTATTTAGAAATAGGACACACAGTTCAGAGAAAATACAGATACAGAATGTATGTAGGATAAACGTCTAACTGCTGGGTATGGTGGTACATGCATATTATCCCAGTACTCAGAAGGGTTAAGCAGAAAGATTACAAGTTTGAGATCAGCCTGGCCTACCCAGCCAGAGTCTGAAAAAGAAAAAGCTTAGCATAGCCCCTAGGGAGTCTCCAAAACAAACAAAAATAACAAAAATGGGGTGAGGTGGGTAGGTGCTGGAAGAGATAGCTCAGTTGTTAAGAGGACTTGCTGTTCTTGTAGAAGAAAGACACGGTTTGGTCCCCAGCACCCACATGGTGGCTCACAACTCTGAAATTCCAGTTCCAGGGAATGCTAACACCCTCTTCTGGCCTCTGGGCACAAGGCATATACACATGGTGCACATATATAAATGCAGGCAAAACACTCATACACATAATCTTTAAATTGTGCCTAGATTAATAAAAAAAATTTTTTTTAAAGAAAAATGGAGCTGGGTCGTGGTGGCACACACCTTTAATCCCAGCACTTGGGAGGCAGAGGCAGGTGGATCTCTGTGAGTTCAAGGCCAGCCTGATCTACAGAGCTCCAAAGCTACAACTAAAAACCTTGTCTTGAAAACACACACACACACACACACACACACACACACAAAAAGAGAGAGAAAGAAAGAAAAAAATGGAAGAGATGCCTCAGCAGTTAAAAGAACTTACTGCTCTTGCAAAGGACCCAGGTTTAGTTCCTGGTACCCATGCCTGGTGACTCACAACCACCTGTAATTCTAGCCCCAGAGGGAGGCCTTTGAGGGGACCCACACTCATATGCACATACCCACACTTAAGATACACAAAGCCATATGCATAACTAAAATAATAAAAAGATTTGAAAAGGAAAACTAACGGGACATATAGGACTATGCTAAGTGGCTACTTCCAGAGAGAGATGGCATTTTATTCTTTCCGACAGTGTCTCATTCTGCAGCCATGGCTGGCCTCAGATTCATACAAATCTGCCTGCCTCTGCCTTTCAAGTGCTGAGATTAAAGTAGGTGCTACTCCACTCAGCTACAAGAAAGATTTCTTCCACTATTGTGTTTCCCACTCTGGGTGGAATTTATTCTTTCTCCTTCCTTAGGCCTGTACCCCATTTCCTTCAGCTCTACATTCAAGCACTAAGGCTTGGAGGCTGTTATCTCTTCCTTCAGGGACCCCAGTTCCTTAGGAGATACTTAGGTAATGATCTGTTTGACCTGTGACCTCACAAGGTTAGCTGTTCATTGAGGAAAGGAGTAGTATTTCACTGTTCTCTACAGAGTCTGCTGTGAGCAAACTAAATTTACCAAATGAGATGTGTGGACTCCTGGCCTTTGTGAAGGACCAAGGATGGCCCAGCTCTCTACTCACCAATCATATCGAGCAGATCCTTTGTGACCTCTTGGCTAGAACTGCTGAGCAGCATATTTGGGTCAACTTTTAAGTCTCTCTCCATATCCTTCCTGCAGTCCAGATTAGATGTGGAGGAGGGGGAAGAAGATGGGGAATTAGACATTCTTTCAGGAAATAATTAAAAAACTTCAGATAATCTAAAATGCAACTGGGTTGGTTTCTTGTTGTTTTTGTTTTTAAGATTTATTATGTATAGTGTGCTGTCTGCACAGGCCAGAAGGGGGACCAGATCTCATTATAGATGGTTGTGAGCCACCATGTGGTTGCTGGGAATTGAACTCAGGACCTCTAGAAGAACAGCCAATGCTTTTAACCTCTGAGTCATCTCTCCAGCTCCTGTTGTTTTAAGACACAGTCTCACTATGTAGCCCTGGCTGGCCTGGAACTTAATATGTAAACTGGGGTCGCCTTGAATTCAGAGATCCCCCTGCTTCTAGCTCTTGAGCGCTTGGAATTCAGGACATGCCACCATGCCCAGCTAAGACTAAAATTTACTGGTGACTACTTTTTATGCTATGAGAATAACCAGAAACTGCTAACTAAATCAGTGTAAACCAATAGCAACATCATAATGACCCATTCTATGACAGGCTGCATTAATGTTTATGAAACCATCACATATATTTGCAGTTAAATGGCTTCTCAATTCCTTAACTTTGGGATAGGCAAGATGGCCACACAGCTAACTCATATCACATACAATCAGCTCAGCTCTAAGTCAAGGTACCTGGGGTGAGGCAGTTTGTAGTTACTTAGTAGGTCTAAAGGAGATAGTCAAAAGTCATTTTGGTTTGGTTTTTCTAGACCAAATTTCTCTGTGTGCCCCTGGCTGTCCTAGATCTCGCTCTGTAGACCATGCTGGCCTCAAACTCACAGAGATCCGCCTGGCTTTGCCTCCACAGCCTGGCTGAAACAAAGATAAAGATAAACCAGGAAGCAGGGCCTAGCCATGGATCTGAGTGTGGGCAAAGGAAGGTAAAGAAGACTGTTTCTGCAGCCCGAGGTTGTGTTTGGGTTTAGATCAGATCACTGAGGACTGGTAGCTCATGCCTGTAATACCTGCATTTGGGACTTCAGAGATCTGAGTTCAAAGTCACCCTCAGTACACAGGAGCGGAAAGCCAGATGGTCTACTTGACTGTCTTAAAAACAAAAATAGGCTGGCAAAATGACTCAGTAATGCAAATGGAAGCGTGACAACTTGAGTTGGAGAATCAGCTCCTCAAGTTTTTCCCTTGACTTCCATAGGCACACTGTGGCATACCTGTGCCTACACTCAAACCACATACAAGCATCTACATACTAAACATTTTTAAAAAATAGAAAAAAATCTTTTTTAGATCGGCTGGCGATGCTCATCAGTTAAGAGCGCTGTCTGCTCTTCCGGATATACACAGCACCTACATGGCAGCTCACTGTCAGTAACTCTCGTTCCAGGGGATACAATGCCGTAGCTTTCTGGCCTCTGCAGGCACTGGGGGAATGCATGTGGTACATACAGACATGCTTGCAGGCAAAACATCCACACGTATAAAATACAAATTAGGAAAACCCTCAAAGTATAAGGAAAACATTGCTAAGGCTTGTAGATCAGTGGTCGAATGTTTGCCTGGCATGAGGCCTTTGGTTCAATCCTCACCACCACCCACAAATTTAAAAATAATTGTTTAACGCTGATCACCCTTTGGCTTTCATGAGTGTTTGGATATCTAGGGTTATCAACCACCCTTTTAACCCAACACAACAAAACATAACTGTCTGTTGGGTCAGATTCTGATGAACATCATTTCCTGTACATTCTTAGCACTTCCAAGAGAAGGCTAACTTAGTAATGAATCAAATCCGTGACGTTCAACCTTTTTAAGAAACAATTCTTCCTAATTGATGCTATTAAGCTATCGAATTAGAATCACCTTAAACTTTCTTTTCTCCAGTTTTCCCCATCTCCCGCGGCTCTCCAAAACTGTCTTTCACGTGCCAAAATGGAAGGGTGCATCAACACATTTTCCTTGCTGGTCAGAGGTTTTCTTTTGGGGTATAAAGGAAGGGGTTTTGTATTAACTGGGACATGGTGTGGCGCAAAGACGGGATTCTCATTCTCAGGAGAACACGAGGCACCAGCGCAGGGGGCAGCCGAGGAGCAAGCAGCCAGTGGGTTTCTGCAGGGCAGTCTGTGCACCGGCAGGGAGGCGAGCGAGGACGAGGCGTCCGGCCTCTGCGGGCCTGCACACTCCTGGGAATGCCTGACTCCTTCAAAGGCTCGGTCTATGGCTGCAGTCAGCTCCTTCCTGCATCTTCGCAGTTTCTCAGACATCTCCCTAAAAGCGACCACGCCTTTTATTATTTAATAATTGGAAACACACAGAGCAACGCGGCGACAGTGACGCTATACAAAGGCTGAGATTCAACCCCGATTGCGAGTTTGCTCTACCCTTACACCACATCCTCCTCCGTTTGCCCGCCATTCTCAGAGGACCCCAGGTCGCAGGGAGAGGCCCGGGTCGCGCCGCCCCACCCCCCGGGGCTCCCTCAGCTGGAGCCGGCCAGGCCTTTCCCACCGCCCCCTACTGCGACCCAGTTGTTGTCTGGGTCCCCAAACTATGGCCAGTTTAGGGAGGCAGGGCCCCCGCTGCGTCGTCCTCACCCAGCCGTGGCCGCACACCAGTGCCCAACGGTCACTGGCTCGCTCACGTGCCCAGACCGGCGACGCCAACCCTCACGGACTGGGTTAAAGGTCGGTGGAGCCTCACATGACCACAGGGCAGCCAAGGCCCGAGGGACAGGGAGCAATGAGGAACGCGCCTGGGGGGGTGACCGGGCAGCATCAGGGAGGGAATCGGGTCTGGAAAGATCTATCACCGAAAACGTACTGGGGGCAGGGCGGGCGGGCGCGGGGTTGTGTCCCGAGACAGGGTTCCCTGTGCAGCCCTGGCTGTCCTGCATCTCTGCAGACCAGGCTGGCCTCGAACTCAGAGATCCGCCTGCCTCTGCCTCCCGAGGGCTAAGATTAAAGGCATGCGCCACCACCGGGTCAGAAAAAGTATTTTCTTAAACCTCATTAACTAGAGTGTTTGAAGACCTGACCGTGTTCTTCTGAGGCCAACACGGACAACAATGCCACACTGCTCCGTTTTACGCATGGACCTATTTTGAGGGAGAGCTACTAAAAGTTCCACATAGAATCTGTCTGTTTATCGAGGGCAGTGGAGTCAGAACTTCAAGGTTCCATGAGAAACTGAAAACAAGACCCCCAATAACCGGGAAATTCTGAGAGAACAGAGACTAGAAACGGTTCCGGTGGCTAATGTTTATAAACTATAAACCCATCTCAGTGAACAGCAAAGAACTCGAGGACAACATCAACTTTACTGGAGGCTTGGTTTACTGTGGCCAGACTACTGGGGTGACCAGTGTGGGCACCAGAACCCAAAACCCAGGAGTTCGGAGCAGCCCTGCATGGTTCTTCATGGCTGCACCATACGCAATTACAGGGTGTTCCTCTCCATTCTTTGGAATCCATGAGACACACACCACTGCGCACCAAATCCCACCCCACATTCCATCTCCACACGTTTTATATCACCACCTGTTTAAAAGAAAAAATAATTCAGCCTCTTAACATAACCCTTCTGAGAGAGCAGGGTCTTTTGTTTTTGTTTTTGTTTTTTTTTCTTTTTCCTCTTCTCATAAAAGAAGGTCATTTCCTCATCTGGTTTTTAGATTGACATGAGCAGTCTTCAAGAGTTCCAGAGACATTCTCCTGGGGTGACATCGGTGCTGTGTGGTGGCAGTCATTGAATCAGCATCAGTTGGTGTCCATGTTGGAAGCCTCGTCGTCCGCCAAGCCCTGCTGTGAGCTGCCCAGTCTCGTCCCTCCGTCCGAAGCACCCGGGAAACTGGTGAGCGGAGCCGCACTGTGGCATTCCTCATCCCGACGCTGATAGAACAACACGTAGGCAGCTTTCGTCTAAAACACAGGAAGGGGCGGGGTCCATCACTGGGAACGAGCTCGCTGGTCCCCACCTCTTCTGCACTGTTACACTACTAAACTCATCATGGCTCTTGCCTAGAATCCCAGCAAAGGGAGGAAGAGCCTAAGAGAAGAGGATTTTTTTCCAAGTTCAAAGCCAGCCTAGGCTTCAGAGTGAAACCCTGTTTCAAAAAAATCAATCTTAAACTGGATGTGGTACACACACCTGTCCCAGCACCCAGGAAGCAGAGGCAGGAGAACTACCTTAAGCTTGAGGCTAGCCTAACATAGAAAATGAGTTTATAGTCAGTAATATATAGGAAGGCACAATCTCAATAAACAAGCACTTTCAGGAATCCGACATCTTGTCTCGCATACCCACACCCAGGAGCAGCCATAAAGGCCTTTCCTAGCTGCCCCCTGATGACCCTGCCATGGCTGTGGGGAAATGCAGGGATACTATGATACAGTACCTCAAGGAAAACTGAGCTTCTCCATTAGGAAAGATCTAGAATGACAGCAGTCCATTAACTCCACCCAGAGCCTCTCCAGCTAATGAAGTAACCATCTCGCCTAAGAGGACCTTTCTGGATTTTACTTGATAGGATAACGGGGAGAAGTAGGTGCCTGGGCAGGGTACTCACCACTATCTGATCCTCAGAAGCCAGGGACACATTGCTATCATCAAAGTAATACCATTTCCCATTCAGTTTGTTCTTCGCATATGCAGTGTCTGCCAAGTTACAAACAAAAACACTCTAATGGCCACCGGAAAAAATTAATCTGATTATTTTATTAGGCTAGCATTAAACACAAGCACAAGTTCATACCCAAAAATATTAACACTAAAATGACGAATAATGTATAACCAGTGTGAAGCAGAGACAAGGGTACTATCCCTAGTACAAGGCCAACTTGGCCGAGTCTAGGCAGGGTTGTATAATGAGACCATGTCTCAAACAGAAAAACTACCACCACCAAATCATGTAACAACTAGTATGTACATACATATAAGTAACAATACTTTTGTTTATTTCTCTGGGTAGCCCTGGCTGTCCAGGAACTCAACTCTGTAGCCCAGGCTGGCCTTAAACTCAGAGATTCACCTGCCTCTGCCTCCTGAGTGCTGGGATTAAAGGTGTGCGCTACCACACCCAGCTTTGTCTACTTTTTAATAAAGATCTGTGATTTCATTACGTGAGGGTGGTGGGTATGAGCACAGGTGCCAGGTGCCCATAAGGCGGTGCTGTGCTCCCTGGAACTGGAGGTACAGGCAACTGTGAGCCACCTGACATGATGCTGGGAACTGAACTCTTCCTCTGGAAGAGCAGGGTTCTCCACTCTTGAGTATCTCTCCAGCTGCCCAGTGTCCAGTTAATGGCTGTGATCAAGCTGGAGACAGTGCAATGACAGAGCACTTGCCTGAGATTTCCATCAAACAAAAATGGTCATGAGTAGAATCCAGAGCCACAGAGAAAACTGGAACAGCTGTAACTGAAACGCAGGTGGAAGTCTAAGCTAAGGATTAATTTAAGGATTCTGACAGCCAGAGCCACATAGTAAGATCTCATCTCAACAAAAAACACAAAAAGGTTTCCATTAAAGTGAACTTAAATGTCAGAAATTCTGGGAAATAAGGCAAAAGAAAGAAATGACTACTTTTTGCTGGGTATGGTAGTGTACATGCATCATCTCAGCACGTAAACAGGAGGGTGGAAAGGACAGGAGCTGAAGGCCATCAAGGGCTACTGGGCAAGTTACAAGCCAGCCTGGGCTATACAGTGAGCTCCTGTCTCAAAACCAAACCGAACCAAAAGTGGACTAAGTTTGGCATCTCTCGCTCCAGGGCTCTGCGCCCCTTGTATTTTCTCTGCTTCTTGATTTTGCAGGGCTGGGGTACTACTTCTGTAATGACACGGATTTTATGTCGTCTTCTCCATTAGTCTTTGGGAAATGGCTAACTACTCTCTGATCAAGGCCCTCAACAGCTGTGCTCCCAAATGCTGTTACTAACACCACTGTTAGAAAAGGTCAGTGAGTCGGTTCGGTGGCCCACACCTTTATACTCCAGCACTTGGGAGGCAGAGGCAGGCAGATTTCTGAGTTGGAGGCCAGCCTGGTCTACAATCTACACAGCTAGTCCCAGGACAGCCTGGGCTGCACACAAGAGAAAGCCTTACTTGAAAAATGAAAATAAACAAAGGCAAATGGTTTTGTCAGGTGATCCAGAGGCACGGTGAGAGGCTACGGCCAACCGAAGGACTGCCAGGAGCCCTAGACACCCTGGCTGGACTACATGATGAGTCCCAGGCCAGCATCAGCTAATCAGTGGAACTGTCTTGACAAAAAACAAAACCTCTCACAAAGTTAGCACTACTGAATTAAAGAATATGAAAATTTAGAAAGGAGAAAGGAAGGGGGTAGGAGGGAGGAGAGACTGAGAAAGCCCACAGCCCCGAGACCATAAACAAGCCAGGGGCTTATGGCAGTGCCTGGCATCAAGGAAGAGGCTGAGAGAACACCAGGAGGGCACTTCCTTGGTGGAAGGAAGCAGATGCCAATACTTACAGTGACCCACCCCCATGGCTCCATAGTGATTGGACACAGCAATTAGGTCATAAACATAAGGTCTTGCTGACCGGTCACAGACAAACTCGGACATGTTCAGAGCTCTGAGTAAAAAACATAATAGCCCACAAATATGTTAAAGTCTGTAACCCAACGACCCCTTCCATCCAACAGAGCAGAGTATACAGAAACACTCTAACTATGGGAGAAGAAACAGACCAGGGCGGAGTGACTGACCATTTGTCAGACCAGGAACTGGGAGAGATCCAAGGTGTGGTGTTCCCACACCATGTAGGTTTCAGGAGGGTAAAGAGATGCCTACGAGGGCCTCAGTTCCTGAGTGGGGGGCTGTTACTAACAGAATTACAGCCACCCACGGCTGTAATCCTTTAAATGTCAGAACAGGCCCCAGGAAGCTTTACTCTATTTGAAATTCTTTGTTATTATTATTGTGTATTTATTTGTATGATGTGTTTGAGTGAGTACTGAGCGTGGCCATTAATGCCACATCACAGGTATGAAGGACTGAGGATAGCTTTTAAGAATTGGTTCTCACCGGGCAGTGGTGGTTCACACCTTTAATCCCAGCACTCGGGAGGCAGAGGCAGGTGGATCTCTGTGAGTTCAAGGCCAGCCTGGTCTACAGAGCAAGATCCAGGAAAGGTGCAAAGCTACACAGAGAAACCCTGTCTCAAAGAAAAACAAAAAAGAAGAAGAAGAAGAAAAAAAAAAGAATTGGTTCTCTCCTTCTACCAAGGCCATCAGGCTTGTGTGGCAAGTGCTTCTACTCGCTGAGCTGTCTCAGTGGTCCACTTTGAAATTTTCAAAAATACAAAAAAGGTAAAAGTGAGGCGGTGGTGGCACATGCTTTAATCTCAGCACTTGGGAGGCAGAGACAGGCGTTTCTCTGTGAGTTCGAGGCCAGCCTGATCTACAGAGTGAGTTTCAGGACAGCCAGGACTATACAGAGAAACCCTGTCTGGAAAAAACAAAAACAACAGGAAAAAAAAGGTAAAAGAATTTTTAACTACCAGGGTGGCCTTGAATTTGCAATCAATGATCCTCCTGCCTCAGCCAAGGATTACAAGCATGCACAACCAAACTCATCTAAGGACCCCTTCCCTCGGGTAGGCTACTCTGGCCACCACGTCCCTGTTAGTGAGAAGCAGCACCCAGCCTGTGCTGTCCTGGCTGAGGCCAGGTTCTGACACCAATGATGGACCAGCCAAGCGGGCCCCAGGACCAGCAGTGGCACAGACAATCCTCGGGACTGTTCTCATAGGGATTTTCCCCGTTAGTGGGGGAGGAAGGATGCCTCCATAAGTAATACCAACTGAACTCCCGCACCTCACCCGAGCAGCACAGGACCCCGCCCACGTCCAGCAGTGCGCTTGCTGACGCACCTGACCGGGAACTCCACGACCGTGTCGAGCTTATCCCGCCAGTATCTGTTATAGGAGAAGCGTTTGAGATGAACCACCAGGATCTTGGGCAGAGACCACAAGTCAAACTTCTTTGTTGCCTGTTGGTGCTTCTTACAGGTAGGGCAGTACCTGAGGAGAACAGATAAGGGAGCAGGAAGTCACCTGCGTGCTTATGTGGGGACACAGCCACTCTGTCACAAGAGCTATCCTTTCAGACAGGACTCAACTCTAGTTCTTTTTTTTTTTTAAAGAATTTTCTCTGCTGGGTTTAATGGTGCACTCCTTTAATCCCAGCACTCGAGAGGCAGAGGCAGGCAGTTCTCTGTGAGTTCAAGGCCAGCCTGGTCTACAGAGTGAGGACAGCCAGGACTAATACACAGAGAAACCCTTCTGGACAAAAAAAAAAAAAAAAAAAAGTAATTTTAGCATTGGTGTTTCGTCTGCATTCATGTCTGCATGAGGGTCGGGTTCCCTGGAACTGTAGTTACAGGCAGTTGGGAGCTGCCATGTGGGTGCTGGGAATTGAACCCGTCAACCCTAGTTCTTACAAGCAAGGCAACAGAACAATGGCTTTTTTAGTCCAGAAAACACAGTCCACACACACACAAATATATTATAGGCTGGGTGTTGGGGGCACACTCCTTTAATCCCAGCACTCAGAACAAACAAAAAACTAATGTATTATAGGTCTGGCTATGCAAAAAGATGACCTCTCCAAGTATAGTAAGGGGTTTCTGTGCACACAGATGGTCCCAGCAACCCTAAGACTTTATGGCCTATGGATCCTCTGCTCAGAGTCTGGGTATGCATACCAGGGGTCATGTTCTCCCAACGTCTCCATGGTGGTAAAGAGCTCAATACACTCTCTCAGGGCTACTGCAGTCTTCTTCTTCTTCTGAGGCTGTGACATGCTCACGTGCTTCTCACAGGCCTGCAAGAAATAAGTGCTGAGTTCTGGTGGAGAACGATCTTACCAGCTTAAGATACTGAGGCTCTCAGCCAGAAAGTGGCGGTGCACGTCTTTAATCCCAGCACTCGGGAGGCAGCGGCAGGCAGATCTCTGAGTTCGAGGCCAGCCTGGACTACAAGTGAGTTCCAGGACAGTCAGGGCTACCCAGAAACAGAGAAAGGAAAGAACTACAGGGCTCTCTGCATGGGACCCACTATATTATCTGGAGTCCCGGACCAAAACGACCAAGGCTCGGGTGCTCTTCATTTTAGTTCTTAAGGAAAACATGTTACACTGTTGTCCAATCAGCAAGATTACCGACTGTTACTGTATCTCCAGAGCAGAAACCAGCACAGAGCACTGACCACAAACCCTGAATGACCTACCTCAGATTCCTGCTCATCATAGTAAAGGCTTCGGGTCTCACTGTCCCAGTCAATGGCCAGTGTGGATCGAGCTGTGGAGGGGACCAGAGTGTCACTCGTTGTAGAATGACAGCAAAAAGAGAGGCTCTCCAAGTGACCAGTAAGAGGGGCCACACTTAGGCAGGACCACCACACCTGCTCACCCACCACCAGTCACCAAGGAGAGCAATGCCAGGCCTTGGAGCAACCATTTGAACCCCAACCTCCCAAATCTTTTGACAAAGACTTCCTTAATGCTACACAGATAAACTCCAACACCCAGAATTCTGACAGGACATATGTAGAGTCAAGATGGAGTGACTGGGAACAGACTTTCCTCTTGCCTGAACCACAAGAACATCTGACAGGACAGATAAAGTAACTGTTTTCCAACTGGTTATCGGGGAGATGCCAAGTAACACAAAGATAGAAAGACAGAAAATGAAACAAGCCCTACAGTATCCCAGCTCACCACTGTCAGCACCCCAGGGCACTGAATGGTCGAGAGACAGCAAGGGAGACTGAATTGAGGAAGCAAAGTTAAATCTGAGAGCAGGGTGTAGTTCCTACTTGTGATCTCAGCCTCTAGAAAGCAAAAGCAGGATCAGGAGCTCAAGGCCATCCTCAGCTACAGAGTAAACTCAAGACCAGTTAGTCTGGGCTACATAAGACCCTGTGTCTCAAAAAACAAAGGAGGCCAGGAGTGGTGGCGCACGCCTTTAATCCCAGCACTTGGGATACAGAGGCAGGCAGATGTCTGAGTTCAAGGCCAGCCTGATCTACAGAGTCCCAAGATAGGCAAGAATACACAGAGAAACCCTGTCTTGGAAAAAAATGAAAGGGGGGTGGGGGTAGGGAACTACAGTTTAATACTAGAGCTCTTCGCTCTTATGTACAAGTCTCTGAGTTCAATCCCTAGAACTATGAATTAAGTAAGTGAAAAATGTAAAAAGTCAGAGGCTAGAGAGATGGCTTAATAGCTAAGAGCCCTGTCTGCTCTCCCAGAAGACCCAGGTTCAATTCCCAGGACCCAATGGCAGCTCTTGACTGTCTGAAATGCCAGTCCCAGGGAATGTGGTCTCCTCTTCCTGGCCTCTGTAGGCTCACACATGGTGCACAGACATATGTTCAGGTAAAACACCCATTCACATAAAAAATTTTGAAAGGGATGGGTCAGGGTTTAAAGATGGCTCAGAGGTTAAGATCATTTACTGCTCTTGCAGATCTAATTCCTCTGCAGGCACTACACACACATGGACACATACATGCATGCAGGAAAACACTCAAACACGTAAAATAAAACTTTGAAAATTAAAATGAAGGGAAGGAAGGGAAAAAAAAGAAAGCGAGAGGGAGGGAGAGGAGGGAAGGGAGGGAGGGAGGGAGGGAGGGAGGGAGGGAGAGAGAGGGAGAGAGAGGGAGAGAGAGGGAGAGAGAGGGAGAGAGAGAGAGAGAGAGAGAGAGAGAGAGAGAGAGAGAGAGAGAGAGAGAGAGAGAGAAAGAAAAGGAAGGCGAAGGACTGATGGTTAACTAGTTAAGTTCTGCCTAATGAAAGACACAGAAGCGTACAGCTCCTACTTGGCCCATGGAGACATCACACAAGATGCACGTTTACTTCCTAGGGATGCCTCTTCCCAACTGTATGCTGTTGTGATTACAAAGCTCCAGGTAACTGATAAACAAATCTATAACTACCCTCTAGTTGCATCATATTTGATTAAGTATTTTTATTGGGACAAAGAGAAAAATGAACTTATTCTTGAATGAAACAAGTCTACAGAAATGCTCCTAACATGACCACAAGAAGTATCACTGAGCCAGAGGAAAGGTCTTGCAGATCTTCTGCGGTCATCGAGGATTCAGGTGAAAGCTGGGCATAGTGGTGCATGCCTATAATCCAAGGACTCATGAGGTAGAGACAGGAAGATAAGTTCAAGGCCAGCACCAGCTACACAGTAAGTCTGAGACCAAAATAGACCTACAAGAGACTCTCTTTGGACCAGAGAGATGGCACTTGTTCCTCTTACAGAGGACTCAAATTCGTTCCCAGCATCCACTTGGTGGCTGGATCACAATTGTAATTTCAGTTGTAGGGGATATGATGCCCTTTTCTGGTCTCCATGGTCAGCAGGCACAAACACTGTGCACAGACATACATGTAGGTAAAACATATACCTAAAAATAATCAAGAGCGTGGTGGTGTACTCCTTTAATCCCAGCACTTGGGAGGCAGGACAGGTAGATCTCTGAGTCCAGGCCAGCCTGGTCTACAGAGCGAGTTCCAGGTCAGTCAGGGCTAAATAGAGGAAAAACCTGTCTCAAAAAACAAAATGAGACAGAGAGAGAGAGAGAGAGAGAGAGAGAGAGAGAGAGAGAGAGCGCTAGCGCACACGTGCTTGTCTCAAACTTGTCACCCCCACTACCAAAAGGAACAAGGTGAAAATCCTTTGAAGGATGAAGAGTATATGTGCCCTCAATCATTCTCCAAGGCCTCACATGTCTGGTCCTAGAGCTACCTAAAAACAGTTCAAACTTGATGGAGTGAGGGTCAGGTGAAGGGACTTTCAAATGGATCCTGAGGGTCCCAAGTCTAGCTGAACGGCCCGAGAAAGAACTCACAGTTGAGTTTGAGTAGTTTTCCATCCGTTGCCAGTGAATTGATATCAGCAGTTCCGTAGGAGTTCACAAGACTGAAGGTGAAAAGCCTCCTGTGCCGCGGCTGGCCTTTCACCTTCTGGGTGGCCTCACTAGGGTCGTCTCCCTGCTCGTCCTCACCACTGCCTTCTGTTTCCGAAAGCTGCTCTTTTCCCTCCTCTTGATGATCCATTTCTTCATCGTCGTCTCCTGATACACATGAGAAACAATCTGTATAAATCCCATATTTCAATATTACAATTTTTATTTAGCCAGGTATGGTGATGTCCCAGCACTCAGGAGGCTGAGGCAGGATAGTGAGCTCAAGGCCAGCCACAAGCACACTGCAAGTTTGAGGCTAGCCTGGGCTACATGAGACTGCCTCAAAACAACAAAACCCACAAATAAACCATAAAACATTTATTTAATACTTAAGTGTGTTATATTTTCTTCCATATTTTGTTGTGTATGTTAAAGTGCACCTACCCCTATTCACCTCTACAGTATTATGCACTTGATTTAACATGGGACAGTCCCCAAGGGGCTGATAAGGTGTGCTATTCCATGATGAGGAAGCAGAGACATTAACAATGGACTGAGAGACCCTACCTTCTACCAGCCCAGACTCAAATACTTCCATGTATTTAACACCTTCCAAGAAAGAAGAGGGAAGTCAAGAACAACGTGGTCATTGCAACCCCACAGCAAGAATGCTCACCTTCATAGCTGCCCCTGGAGCCATTGCAGGCCCCAGGCTCCAAGGGTGAGCTGAGAAACTCATCAGGCAAAGGCTGTTTTATATAGCGGCTTAAAAAAACAAAAGACTATTAGTGTTAACTTTTAACTCTTTCTCTACTATGCAGCTATGAAGCAGTACCTAATTTACATTCAGTTGCTAACAAATGTAATGTAATGGATCAGGAAACGAAGATGCAACTAAGAGATCACATGTAACTTAATAAGCCAATAAAGACACCAGAGAGGCTGGTTTCAAGTCTTCTAGGAATACCATGTGCATTATTTTATTTTATTGGAAACAGAATTTCATATATCCTAGGCTGGCCTCAAATTTGCTTTCTATTTAAGAATAACCTTTAATTTCTGATCCACCTGCCTCCACTCTAACTGCTAAGATCCATGTGTGCACTATCCCCATGCCCGGCTTATGGGGTTGTGGAGACTGAACATAGGGCTCTCTCTGTGCATGCTAGGCAAGCACTCTTCCAACTGGATGCCATCTAAGCATATTTGATAGGATTCTAGGAATCCGAGGTTTGAACAAACTCTGGCTCATGGTACTTAACATGTGCTAGTTACTCCATCCCATTAGCCTCTACCCTGACCCTCCCAGGGGCTGGCACAATGCCATTTTTCACAAAGATGAGAACATGGGATCAACAGAGATACTGCAAAGGACTAAAGTTGCTGGACCCATTAATCCCAGATAGTAACTGCACTTCTGGCACCAACCTGATGCGATCACAAACAGCCTGATACAAAGACTCGAGGGTCAGCTTGTGCTTAGGGACAGAAACAAGAAGGGGCTGTCCATACAGCACAGCCCCAGAAGAAGTACTTGACGGCCTGGACTTCTTCTCTCTGAAGTAGACTGGAAGAGTGATACATTCCGAGCCGTCCATGGAAGTGCTGTAGACCTCATACCTGCGTGAATCACAGAAGAGGGTCACAGCAGGTCCCCAGCAGGACTAGATATAAGCTGCAAGGTGGTGAGGACTGTGATTATAACAGACAGAGGACCTTCAGCCATTTCCAAGGTGATTACAGATTGATCACTGTCAACACATAAGTCTATACAGCCCAGACTCTGCTTCTTAGCCCCAAAAGACTTCAACTGTGGGCTGTTCTCTGATTATCAACAGAAATAAGGGCCAGCATCTGGACCACTGTGGTGAACTCATCTACCAACTTTTCTTACCACAAAGCTCAATTTAAAAAAAAATCAACCAATTTTTAGTCTCAAGTCTTTCTTCTTCCTTTCCTATTCTAGGCAAGTTTCAAATTTACTATGTAACTAAAGAGGACCTTCAGACTTCTAATCCTCTACCTCTACCTCCCAGGTGCTGGGATTACAGACATACCTGGTTTATTTGAAGACAAGGATCAAACCCAGTACTTGGTGTACACTAGGCAAACACTCTACCAACTAAGTTGTTTATTTTTGAGAGGGTCTTGTTAGGTAGCCCAGACTGTCCTAGACCTACTATATATCCCAGGCTGGCCTTGAAGTCACAGAAACGTTTCTGCCTGAATCTCCCCAATGCTGGGATTATAGAAGTTACCACAGGCCAGTAGTAAAATTCCCTTGAGCAAGTGGTTGGCTGAAAGCTGCCACAAAGTTTAAGTCCATTTCAACATCTGTACCCAAGTAGACAACACATACCCTATTTCCCAAAAGTGGCCACAAAGCAACACTTTGGATTGTCTTCATGGTGATGAGAAAATTGAATCTCAGAGATTTGCAGCATGCCTGAGCTGCCAACAGCTAGTCTTTTCTGATGGAGACCTTGGCCCTGTGACACTGCTTCAGAATCAAGAGACGGAGGCAGAGAACCCAATCCCTCATACCACAGTCCTTTGTTTGTCCTAGTCTCGTATACGGCTGTGATTTTTTTTTTCCTTGGTGGGGGGAAGACAGGATTTCTCTGTGTAACCCTGACTGTCCTGGAACTCACTCTGTAGACCAGGCTGGCCTCAAACCCAGAGATCTGCCTGCTTCTGCCTCTCGAGTGCTGAGATTAAAGTTGTGCCCTGATACCACCTGGCCTATCTATGACTCTTGTTGAGCAAGGAACCTCTGAGAGCAGAACCACTGAACTGTCCTCTTAGCAAACAGAAACTATTGACCAAAGCTGGGTCTACACAGGGCTCTGTGGGGACAGAAGGAATTCCTTTGGCCAGGTCCTAGGACAGATACATCAGGAACACTGATGTCAGCCCTGGAAACACAAACAAGGCAAAGCCTCTACAACGATTCCTCTGGTCAGTTATCAGGAACTGCTAAGTACTTACACAAAAATGTCATCTCGAGGCATGATGTGGCTTAAACCTTCATCCATCTGGAAAATCTTATGGAACCGGTGATTATATACGTCTGTGACCACCATCTAAAGAGTACAGAAAGAAACATGACAGAAGGGCTCACAGAGCTCCTCCTCACTGATGCAAACCCAGAAACAAAGGGCGGAAACACCCTGCTGTCATGTTGCCTATAGAGAACCACCATGGGAATAGTCCCAGGGCTAGGACCAGGCCTGAAAGGGAGTCCCGTGGCTGTCAGCAGCACTGGCATGCTGCTAACATCTGCCCTCAAGTGGTAGGAATGGCGAGAAGTGAGTGCTGATCAGAGACTGGTCATTGTCTAGAAACCCCAGTGGCTTTCCAGAGACAATCTCCACATCCCACACAGCACACAATGATGGAAGCAGAGCCCTACTCTCATCCCTCTGACGATGGGTAACATCACTGCAATGGAGGGAATGGTGTTTCCCTGTGCTGGAAGAGATAATGGTCAAGGCCAGGAGCCATGAGGTATCCAAGATACACACCAATGATCACATTAGTGCTGTCCAATAATAACAGCCTTTCAAAAGCGACCAAAAGCTTGAAAGTGAACTCCGAAGGGCCAGACAGTGACTTAGCCGTGGTAAGGGCCACGGATGGCTCCTACTCACACTCTCTGCAGCGACGCCCGACAGCTTGGAGAGCGCCTCACACAGGTCGGAGATGGCCCCCATCAACGGCACAGTCACACGGTACTGCAAAGGAGAAAGTCAAGGTGACAGAGTCACACATCATGGGGACACAGGACTCTTCCGGAGGCAGAGCACGGCCCAGGTGAGTCAAGGAAACAGCTGACAGCGCCGAGTCTTCGGTGTGAGCAAAGCTGCAACACTCAGGCGGCACCCCCTTTCCACGACCAAATCCTTCTTGGATTAGGTCACTACTTCCTCTAAAGAATTGCTAAAAACATATAAATTGCCATTTGATACTATGTATCCCCTCTCTTTTTCTTTTGGAGACAGAGACTCACTGTGTATCCCTGGCCGGCCTGAAATTCATTACACAGACCAAGCTGGCTTCAACTTCAGAGATCTTTTCTAACTGCCTCTGCATCCCTTCAGTGCCAGAAGGAAATGTATGTGCCGTCACACCCAGCAGGTATCACTTTTGTTTAGAAATTAAAAAAAGAAGAAAAAAGTCCTGAAGACTAGGGGATAAACGACACTAAGTGCCACCAGCAGAAGTGGACGCGCAAACACTGGCCATATCTCTCCTCTGGCTTGCACTCCTACATGATTTAAAGATTAGCCGGGCGGTGGTGGCGCACGCCTTTAATCCCAGCACTCGGGAGGCAGAGCCATGCGGATCTCTGTGAGTTCGAGGCCAGCCTGGGCTACCAAGTGAGCTCCAGGAAAGGCGCAAAACTACGCAGAGAAACCCTGTCTCAAAAAACCAAAAAAAAAAAAAAAAAAAAAAAAAAGATAAAGTTAAGGAAACTCTACCGCATGCTCCCAACATTCAAGGACCATTAGCAGGTAAACCAGGTTACTCCAGGTGCAAGAATGGAATGATGAGAAAGTGACCTTTACAACAGGTCCTGAATGACGGGCTTGCAAAGGTCTGATGGAGGACACAGTGCACACACAGACTAAGGCCAGGGGACCCAGGGACAGTTGGTGGAGTTTCCCATGCAGCAGATAGAAAGCAGTCCATCAGGGGCTAGAGTCTACTCAGCAAGTGGTACTATGAAGGTAAGGATTCTGTTACCTGGATAGGTCTGCACTGAGGGTCAGCAGGAACCAGGAAGACCTCCATAACTCGATCCTTCTTCAAAGGCAGTGGGAGAGTTAAATAGCAAAATGGGTCAAAAGTCACAGAAACTTTAGCACATTCTGGGCAAACCAAAGTAGATTTGAAAAGGCCATGGAAAGTATCCACAATCACAGAATCATTCCTCAGCCTGTGATTTTCCCAGGCTTCCTTTGCTACCACCTGGATAAAAAAAAGAAGGATTAAGTAGGAGATTCTCAACATCTGTCCTTTTCCCCTGCACCCAGAATGCTTCATAACAAGCAGTGAGATGGACTAAAATGTAGACCATGAGCTGCCAACAGCTTTTAGTGTACCACACTCTCACCACAGGCCAGCTCTGTACCCATAACCATACCTACTAAGATGCCAACAGAGAATCTATAGAGAATAAGGCATCCAGAGGGCACCATAAACACATAGATCCAATTGGGGATAGACCAATCTTTTTGTGTTTTTAATGCTCTAAAGGCCCTTAAGAGAGGTTTTTTGGTTTTGGTTTTGGAGACAGGGTTTTTATGTGTAACATAGTCCTGGCTGTCCTGGAACTCACTCTGGAGACCAGGCTAGCCTTGAATTCAGAAGTCCACCTGCCTCTGCCTCCTGAGTGCTGGAATCAGATTTTTAATCAACAGTATATTTAAGCTAACTCCTGTTTTTTTAGTTAAGATTTGAGTGCTATTTTAGAGTATTTATATCAATTATTTCAATGCCACAGGGTCCCTAAAATAAATTCCCCTTTCACATACCAGAAAAATCAAGGCAACAAGTATGTATGTCCTAAATTTAGGGTTTGTTTTTTTTTTTTTTTTTTTTTTTCACTCTAAGGCAGGGTTTCTCTGTGTATCCCTGTCCTGGAACTAGCTCTGTAGACCAGGCTAGCCTCAAACTCACAGAGATCCACCTGCCTCTGCCTCCACGTGCTGGGACTGAAGGTGTGGGCCACCACCTCCCAGCTCTAAATTTAGTCTTAATGAGATAGTTTAATAATCAAGGAGAAAAGAGGCTAGTTTAGTACTCTGGAGGCAAAAGACTCAAAATTTCTAGGCCACACTCAGCTACACAGTCTGATGACAGCCCAGACACAATGAGATCCAGCACTTGCCCAAGAGGAGTGAAGTCAGAGGTCTTATCACCAGGGCCACAGGACCACAAGTAAATATACTGGATGAACTGTAAAGAGCACACAGTCAACATTTAAAGTTTTTACAGCTCTTTAGTTCCTGGCTTGCAAATGCAATAGTAAACAAACGAGCTAACTTGAAGAAATCCACAAGAAGTGTCAGGAGTAGCAGAGCTGGGCTGGGATGTAGCTCAGTGGTGTAGTATGAGTACTCAGAAGGCTCTGAGTACTAGGAAAGAAAGAAAGAAAGGAAAAAGCCAACTGCAGTTAGCTCCTTTCTGACTAAGAACGCATCCCTGTCATGAGAAATAGTGAGAAGCAGCAAGGGCCCTCGCACTAACCCCAACACCAGAAGACAGCTCCCGTGCTGCCAATAGAGGGCAATCTCTTTGGGACACCGCGCAGACAGCTTCAATATCATACCGCATCTGGTCGTCCGTTGGCATCCTTTGGCTCCAGGTAGGGCTTCTTCTTTACTCGGTTCAGGTCTTCATGCAATCCGTCTAGAATAAAGGCTAACAGCTCCTGAGAGTCTTGTTGTTGGTAGCCAGAAAACTGAGGGGCGAAACGTCCCACTTGCGTCTACAACAAAAGCAACTCTATCAGGAGTATGATAAAGAAGCGGGGAAGAAGGAAAAGCAAACAAGTGACGTCAGAGGGCAGAGGTCACAATGACAGCTCTATAGTCCACTGGAACACGAGAAACCTCCCGAGCCAACCGTCCAACTAACTCCTCAAGAGCCATTCTGAGGCCAGTGGGGCCAGAGAAACAGCTCAGATCAGAGCGCCAAGAAAAACACAGGTCTGAAATCAGGCCATTATCGAGAAAGGCATAGGGAAGGCACTCTCAGTTGAGATATGCAAGTTCTGATGTCCCACTCCAATGTTCTTTTGTGGTTCAGTGTTACAATTTAAAAAATGATCAGGCGGATCTCTGTGAGGTCCAGGCCAGCCTGGTCTACAGAGCAAGATCCAGGACAGGCACCAAAGCTACACAGAGAAACCCTGTCTTGAAAAGCCCCCCCACCAAAAAACAAACAAACAAAAAACAACTTAGTTCCCAGTCAGCAGCACCACCACTTGGGAGCTTATCAGAAACGAATTCCAAGGCCCCGCTGAGGCTCAACCAGACTCCAGGGCTGGGCCCATAACCTCCTGTCCTAAGCCTGCCTAGAGACTATGATGCAGCCTCAAATTGGACAGGCTTTGTTCTGCATCTGTGTTGTATAATACCTTAGCCACTAACTGAGAGGTTATTTAAATTTACGTAAGTTGAAAATAAACCGAGGAGCTAGGATATAGCTCAACTGTACTTGATTTGCTTGCACAAAGCCCTGGGTTAAATTCCTAGCACCAACCAAAAAGTTAAACACAATTTAAAATTGAGATTCTTTTTTAAAATTATTACTTCATGTGTATGGATATTTTGCCTTTATGTTTTTTGTGCAGTGTGCCTATGTGGTATCCGTGGAGACCAAAAGAAGGCTTTGTATCCACCAGAACCGGAGTTACAAATGGTTGTGAGCCACTATGTAGGTGCAGGAATCAAATCTAGATCCTCTAAAAGAGTAGCCAGTTCTCTTAACTGCTAAGCCATTTCTTCAGCCCCACAAGCTCAGATTTTCGGTCATACTAACCACAAAAGTACTCAGCAGCACTGGCACTGGCGGCCACAACCAGACAGTGCAGACATCAACCATGGTCACCACTAAAGTGAAGAAGCGCTATACTAGCCCAAAAGATGAAAGAGAGTCTTCAATATTAACTAACCACTTGAGATTTCCTCGCTGAGGGAAAAGATCTGAATAAGAATTGCCTTTCATTAACCAGGCATTGTGGCATATGCCTTTAGTGCCAGCACTCAGGAGCCAGAAGTAGGCAGATCTCTGGGAGCTGGAGACCAGCCTGAGTCTACATAGCAAGTTCCAGGACAGCCAGGACTGTTACTCAGAGAAATCCTGTCTTAAAGACAAACAGCCAGGCGGCGGCGGCGGTGGTGGTGGTGGTGGTGGTGGTGGTGGTGGTGGTGGTGCACACCTTTAACCCCAGCACTCAGGAGGCAGAGGCAGGTGAGTCTCTGTGAGTTCAAGGCCAGCCTGGGCTACAGAGTGAGTTCCAGGACAGCCAAAGCTACACAGAAAAACTGTCTTAAACGACTGCCCCCCTCAAAGAAACAAACAAAACCCCCACAGTACCGAGACAGGCCTGGTGGCTCACGTCTTTTATTCTAGTACTTGGGAGTTAAAGGCAGATAAATTATGAGTTTGAGGACATCCTAGCCTGTATAATGAGTTCCAGGATAGCCAGGGCTACACAGTGAGACTGACCCATGCCTCCCCATCCCTGTCTTAAAATTGAAAAAAATCCAAAGCTAACAAAACAAATAAAACCACAGCTCTGGCTGGGCAGTGGTGGCACAGCCTTTAATCTCAGCACATAAGAGGCAGAGCCAGGCGGATCTCTGTAAGTTTGAGGCACCGAAACTACACAGAGAAACCCTGTCTCAAAAAAATAAATAAATAAAATAAAATAAAACAAAAAAAGCTCTGAATGACAGAAAAGAAGTGGCTAATGACATGAACTTCGAGTCTTAGATTCTACTTTTTGATTTGTTTTGTTTTTGAGACAGGGTTTCTCTGTATGGCCCTGGCTGTCCTGGAACTCACTCTGTAGAGTAGGCTGGCCTGTACTGAAGATTTGACAGCCTCTGCCTCTTAAATGCTGGGATTAAAGGTGTATGCCATCACCACCCAGTTGTTATTTTTTTTGTTTTTGTTTTTGTTTTTTAATGTATGATGATCTCTGTAAGTTTGAGGCTGGCCTGGTCTACAGAACAAATTCCAACACAGTCAAGGCTACAGAGAGAAACCCTGTCTTGAAAAACTTAAAAAAAAAAAAAAAAAAAAAGACAAGGGAATCTAACAGGCAGATTCAGCAGATCAAGATGCTTGCCACCAAGCCTGACTATCTGAGTTTGATCCTCAGGATCTCCATGGCAGAGAGAACCAATTCCTGTAAGTTGTCCTCTAACTTCTACACTTGTGTTATGGTGCATATGTGTGTACACAAGTGCATCAGAGTGTGCACACACGCACACACAGCGTAAAAACAATCTTTTCTTTTGAGGAAAAAGGGTAATATATCTCAACCTACTTTGAACATTCGAGGTGCCACATGAGTGTCCCTTCCAGACCACATCTGCTTGATGAGCTCCGCATAGGCCTCTGCAATCTCCCCTTTCATCCCCAGAGGGTTGTCTCTGTTGATCTCAGCTTCATATTCATCTTTGAGAAAGTACTCAGTCAGCGGAGCGGTATTGCTCAGGCACTGAAACAGGACAAAATCAGAGCTTACAACTCTTCCAGACAGCAAGAAAACAGAAAAGACAAACCAAGTTCTTTTTGTTTGAAACATTCTTAGACCAGGCTGATTTCAATCTTGTCAATCCTCCTGCTACAGCCTTCCAAGCACTTGGATTGCAGGTATATAGACCCATTCAGAGTTCTGCATTTGGAACCCGCCCCCTGGACAATTCTGTTTGCTTTTTTCCTTGGCTAACTTTAATCTATATCCTTTCCTCAAAATAAACCATCATCACGAAACAATTATGATAGCTTTAAGTAAATCCCTAAGTCCTAGCAAATTATCAAAATTGAGAGTGCCCTTAGAAATCCTGAACTTGCAATTGTTTTGTTTTGTTGCTGTTTTTCGGAGAGACAGGGTTTCTCTGTGTAGTTTTGGTGCCTGTCCTGGATCTCACTCTGTAGCCCAGGCTGGCCTTGAAACTCACAGAGACCCGCCTGGCTCTGCCTCCCAAGTGCTGGGATCAAAGGCATGTGCCACTGTCGCTCGACTACAGTTGGACTCTTAATCCCTTGCAGCCCATGTCTATCACAATGCTATTACATAGTATCTACCCAATAAATGCTTGATGAACGAATAAAGATAGATTTTGAGAGAAGACCTCCCTCTTTAGCCTAGGCCTTGAACTTGCTATCTTCCTGAGTCCTTGAATTACAGTCATAAACCACTGTGCTAACACTGGGTTTTGTTTGTTTGTGTGGTAGCACTGCTAGGGAATTTAACCCAGCACTGAGAATGCTAGGCAAGACCTCTATCATTGGGTTATATCCCTAGTCTTTTTCTCCTTTTTCTTTTGAGAGAAGATAAAAATCCATGTCTCAAAAACATAACACCAGAGCCAGGCGGTGGTGGCGCACGCCTTTAATTCCAGCACTCTGGAGGCAGAGGCAGGCAGATCTCTGTGAGTTCGAGGCCAGGCTGATCTACAGAGCGAGATCCAGGACAGGCACCAAAACTACACCGAGAAACCCTGTCTTGAAAAACCAAAAAAAACACCAAACAACTAAGCAAACAACAGTGTTAGAACTACAAACACTGATGAAGCCATTCTGAACTAGCTGGTAGGAGGTATCCTGGCAGAGACTTCTAAAAGGAGGTGAATTGGGGTGTGACCTAAGAGAAGACCCATTCTTAACTTAACAAACTCCCACTCTCAGTTTTATTTAGTTGGCAACTTTCCCCTCTACCTGCAAAGCAGAGTTCATGAAGCAGGTGTTCCCCAGGTTTCCAAGTCCACAGAGGCCAGGCTGGGTATGAGGCGACGGGGGCTCCTGGCAATTATACGAAGCAGAGAAGCCAGATCCACTGAAAAACACAATCCGCATCAGCAATAAAAGCAAGTGCTGTACATATGCTTAGGATGACTTTTGGAGCTCTGCTTGGGCCTCTACAACTTGTGCCTGGTTGCAGTCTCATAATGGAAATGAAATGCTCCCTACCTCCACTGGTCCTCCACCTTTACTTGACATGCTAACAGGCAGTAAGTACAGGGAGAAATGCTACTTAAATGTTCTTCTTTTAGATTTTGATGACTAATTTTATATCGTTCTAAGAGGCTATCAGATGATTTCAGGAAAGGCTATTTTGGGTACCAAGATCAAGGGCTTACATGTGCCACCATCCACTAGGTCACATCAGCCTTGAACAGACTCCTGAGTGTTCACACTCTCTTGTCTCACTCTCTCCCGCCATGCCTATGCTTCGAGGCATATGCTAACACGCATGGAGAAAGGAATGGAGAAAGGAACACGCTGCCAAGAGGAGAAAGAGGGCTCGCCAGGACTGACAACTGTCCCTTTACAGCTGCCATGTGGCCAGCCCATCCCTCCCAAATGCTGTGATCTCCCTACACCAGCCACCCTCCCCTCAAGATTATCCTAGCTTAGACTGGAGAAAAAGGACCGGAAGCAAAAGGACAAGTAACAAAAGTCAGAACTAGGAGGCATGCTTTCCTGCAGGTAGGAAACGGAGTGAAAGGCACGTGCAGCATGTTCTCCCAGGAAGCTCTAATCCCACAAGGTTTATCTCGGCAGCAGCAGAAGAGCATTCCAGACACTGGTAGGGAAAAAAGCAAAGTAAAAGACCGTTCTTACCCCCTGCTGACACCGGAGCTGTGCATCCCAGAGGTGTTAGTGCTATCACCATTTGCAATGAGAGAAGCAGACACCGAGGAGTAAGGGCTTGCAGATGGTTTTGGAGAGGTAGTAAAGTTCCTGCTAGGTGCAGTGCTTGATCTGGGAGGAAGCAAAAACACCACCACTGACTGGTTGCAAAGTCCAGGCCCCATTCAATGCCTTAGGTTTCCTCTCAATAAACAACCATTCTTAGGTGGAGAGAGCAGTCTTCATTCTCAGTTACTTAGACTAGGAAACCCTGTCTTCACCGGGCTCAGATTAACTAGGTTGGAGCAGGCAGCAGCAAACAACAAGAGATCCCTGTCTCAAAGTAGGTGGAAGGAAGGACTGACATCTGAAATTGATCTCTGACTTCCACAAGCATGCTCTGGCACGTGTGCCTGCATTTATACATGTGACAGATACACACATACTTTCTCCCCCTGTGCCTTCAAGGGCCAGTGTGATAGTTCAGCAGGTTAAATCTGATCCACCCCAAACCCTAGGACTTGATAGTTCCTCCCTAAGTTTTGTCTATATTGATTATAAATCAGTGAGCAAATGTGCTTTTCTTACTGATCTCATTTCCTGACCCAACACACTGTCTACTTTATGGCTGTATCCTCATGTACAACATTACATGACACTGCCTTGGAGATCAAGAAAAGGAAAGTGCCTCAGGAATACCATTCTATGCTTACTCTAGACCAACCACACCTTAGTAAGAGACTCTAACCTTCATGGAATCTTAAAGCAACCCTGCTCTTCCATATCTCCCTTAATGGAAATTCTTAGGCTTCAGAGGGGGACGGACAGGGAGAAGCAAAGCTCAGAAAAGGAGGTACAAGTGAAGCAGCCTAAGGGCCGGGACAGTCACCTGCCTCTGCGGAGTTACCAACTGGACTTCACAGGCTGCAAGCCAACCACCTGGAGGGTCTCCCTGGAGCAGTGGTTCTTATCCTTCCTGAGGCCGCACAACTAAAGATACAGTTCTTCAAGTTGACCCCAAAGGAGTTGACCCAGAGGTTGAGTTTAGGGGTCACCTTCCCTATGTTCTGTAGCACTTTTGGTTATGAAGGGAGTTGTCTAGTCTGAACTTTTCTGTTTGTTTCCCTACTGCGGCTGTCACAAATTTCTACAAACTCAAGGGCTTTCAAGACAACACAAATGTACTATTATCATGAAATTACTGGAAATTAAAAAGTGTAAAGGAGGGGCTGAAGAGATGGCCCAGAGAGAGGATTAAGAGTGTTGCTTTTGCAAAGGACCCAGGTTCCCAGCATCCATATGGCGATCACAACTACCTGTAACTCCAGTCCCAGGGAATCCAACTTCCTCTTCTAGCATCCACTGGCACCAGGCACACACATATTATACAGACAGACATACAAGCAAAATGCCCATACACATAAAATAAATAATTAAGCCGGGAGTGGTGGTACAAGCCTTTAATCCCAGTACTTGGGAGGCAGAGGCAGGCGGATCTCTGTGAGTTGGAGGCCAGCCTGGTCTACAGAGCGAGTTCCAGAACAGCCAATGCTGTTACACAGAGAAACCCTGTCTCAAAAAACCAAAATGAATGAATGAATGAATGAATGAAAAAAAGTCCAAGGAGTCAAGGTGTCCAAGTTAAAGTCCTCTGTAGAGATTTTAGGTTTTGTAGAGCTTTTCTCCTATTTCACGCTTTTCCTCTGCTTCTGCTCTCACACCACTCTCCAGCCTCCCTTTCCCTTACAGGGAGCCTTGTGGTTACACTGGGTCCACCTGAAGAGTCTCCCAATGTCAACATTATTATAATCACATCTGCAAAACATATTCATAAGTTCTTGTGATAGGAGACGGGCATTTTGTGGCATCACGGTTCTATTTTCAGCTTTTCTTTTGCATATGCATATATGGTGTGTATATGTGGGAAATGTACATATGTGCATTCACACGTGTTGAGGCTGAGGTTGACGGTAGGTGTCTTCCTTGACTGCTCTTCACCTTACATAGTGAGGCAAGGTCTCTCACTGAACCCAGAGCTCACCGTGTTGTCTCGTCTGGCTAGTCAGCTTGCTCCAGAGACTGCCTGTCTCCATCTCCCGTGCACGAGGATTAGGGCAGGCGGCAACACCCACCCCACAGGTAGTTCTGGGAATGGGAGTTCTGCTCCTCATGTGTGCATGGCAAGCAGTTTCCTTGCCGACCCATCACCACAGCCACAGGATGCTTTGTTCATATGTTTTTGTAGACACAATCTCAGTCTCGTAGACCAGGTTAGCCTAGAATTCACTATGTACCCGAGGATGACCTTGGACTCTTTCCTCCTCCTCCCTCCACCTCCACCAAATGTTCTCATAGGCTGACACTACAGGCATGTCACAACACCTGGATCTATTTGTGTCATCAGATAAGGAAATATGTTATTTCCCTGCACGACATCACAGAGAAGAGCTATCACTTCTTTGTGCAATCTTCTAAGGGTGTGCACAATTCCACAAGTCACAGAACTAGCTTCTGACAGAACCATGCTCGGAATCCACTTTCAGTAGCTGAGCAGGCCACAGAGCAGAGGTAAGTGGGATCAAGACATCATCCTTAAGTCATACAAGACCTCATTCTAACCCTCCTCTTCCTTTCTCAGAGCTTCTAAACTACAAGTAGAGAAGTAAAGGAGCTTAACAAACACAACGTCACTTTGAAAAGTAGCCATATCAGCTCTGACCTTCTCCCCCCCACCTCCTGTCCTTACATCTCTTACACTGTATCAAGCAAGCTACTTACCAAAGTAACTTCAAAACACTATGCAATTTGGATGAGAAACTGCTGTTTCCATCTAATTCAGAACAACCCTCTCCTCTGTCTTCCCCTTTCTCTGACCCTGTGAGCCCAGACACAGGGGGGTGAAGGTACACTTACTTTGACTGCAGGGTCTGCCTGGGCCATGTGCCATCTTCATTTTGGGGCTCAATTACTAGCACCTAAGCAAAAGGGGAAAGCAAATGAACACAGCACAACACACCCACTTTGGACATGCTTATTGCCAGAAGACTTCTTGACACACACCCTGGTCAGAGCTGCCTGTCTGGGCATGGCCTGGCCTCCTACCTGACCCTGGTACAGCCCAGCATCCTGGATCGTGTTGTCTAGCTTGCTCAGCTGCTCATAGGTGTTGCTCATATATTTGTTCCAAAGCCGAGTTTCACGCTCTGCAGGGATGTTGAACAGCTTCCTCATCTCCTTCTCGATGGTTGCTAGGAATAGGCAAAAACATCATTCAGGGCTGTCTCCAGAGATAAAGTTAAAGACAGCCAAGGCAAACCAATCTTCACTCTGCTTCCTTTCAAGTGTTAATGGAAGATCTGGAACAAGTATGTTCACAGACCTTAACTTATTTGTGCTCCTAAGGCCAATCATCTTTCAGAGCTCTCCTTGTAAGCTTAGCAGCTCACTATGCTTCTCTGATAACGCAGGTCTTTACAGCACAACAGTAACACAGACCTCAGGTGTAGCGGCCCATGCCTATAATCCCAACACTCGGGAGACTGAGGTGGAAGGCTCCAACAAGTTCAAAGCTACTAGAAAATTTTAGGTCAACCTGAGCTTTAGTATGAGAACCTATTCAAAAACAAAAGAAAAGAAAAAAGACAAGGAAGAGGAGAAAGGAAGAAAGGCAACATAGAAAGTTAGAAAACTAAAAAAGCTGGACAGTATTGGTGCACACCTTTCATACCAGCACTTGGGTGGCAAAGACAGAAGAATCTCTGGGTTTTGAGGTCAGCCTGGTCTATATAGAGAGAGTTCCAGGGCTACATACAGAAACCCTGTCTCAAAAACCAAACAAACAAGACAAAAAAAAGTTGGGGGGGCTGAGGGGGTGCGTGGGGGCTGGAGGAGGGAGGACAGGGGAATCCGTGGCTGATATGTAAAATTAAATTAATTATAAAATTTTAAAAAAATAAATAAAATATCAGTTTATCATTTCAATCGATAGACAAAAAAAGGAAGGAAGGAAGGAAGGAAGGAAGGAAGGAAGGAAGGAAGGAAGGAAGGAAGGAGGAAAAGAAGCTGGACGGTACTGGTGCACACCTTTCATCCCAGCACTTGGGAGGCAGGAGCAGGCAGATCTGAGTTCAAGGTCAGCCTGGGTTTTTTGTTTGTTTGTTTGGTTTTTTGAGACAGGGTTTCTCTATGTAATAGTTCTGCCTGTCCTGGAACTCACTATGTAGCCCAGGCAGGCCTCGAACTTACTGAGATCCGCCTGCCTCTGACTCCCGAGTGTTGGGATTAAAGGTGTGCGCCACCACTGTCCAGTTGGCCAGCCTGGTTTAAAGAGCTAATTCCAGGACAGCAAGAACAACACAGAGAGACCCTGTCTTGAAACAACCCCCTCACCCTCAAAAAAAAAAAAAACAGCTAGCCCTATGATCATTATTGTTAGATGCACAAACAAAAAATGAGGCCTTCTGAGTTCATCTGGCCACCGATTTAGAGGGAGTGGGGGCCACAGGAGAGATCTGAGGAAGGGAACACAGGAGGGGCTGGAGGAAGGAGAGGAAAGGGGGGGACATAATCAAATTTTAATTAAAATTTTATGAAAAAAAAAAGGGCTCTCAGCCAGGTATGGTGATGTCACCTATAATTTAGCAATGGAGACGCTGACGCAGAAGGATCGTGAGTTTGAGGCCATCTAGGCTACACAGCCAGACTCCACCTCAAACAAAGGGAGTTTAGTTAAAGTAGACTATGGATGTGGTTCAGTGGCAGAGTGCCTGCCTGCTCGGCGTTAATAAAAGGTCCTGAGACTGAGGCCCAGCTCCACCAAAAACAAACAAACACCACAAAACAGCACCTGCCATTTTTCCCCCTGAGAATGTGGGAGTTGTTTTTTTAACTAATTAACTTTCATGTGTATGGATTTTTTTTTTTTTTGCCGGCATGTATGTACATCATGTGTGTCTAATACCCTCAAGAGACCAGAGGATGGTGTGGATCTATGGAATTAATAATTAAAGAGTTGTGGTGGTTTGAATAAGTATGGCCCCCTCGGTTCATATGTTTGAATGCTCGCCACCAGTTCGTGAACTATTTGGAAAGAATTAGGAAGCATGGCCTTATTGGAGAAGGTGTACCTCGGGGAGGTTTCAAAAGCCCATGCTAGGCCCAGCGCTGTGTGCTCTCGCTCTCGCTCTCGCTCTCGCTCTCTCTCTCTCTCTCTCTCTCTCTCTCTCGTTCACTCTCTCTCTCTTCAGATCAGAAGGTAAAGCTCAGCTACTGTTCCAGCACCATGCCTGTCTGTTTTCTGCCAGGACGACCATGGACTAACCCTCTCAAACTGTAGGCAAGCCCCCAATTAAATACTTCTTTACAAGAGTTGCCTTGGTCATGGTGTCTCTTCACAAGAACTAAACACTAAGATGCTGAAAACTGAACCCTGGTCCTCTGGAAGAGCATCATACTCTTAACTGTCGAGCCATCTCTCCAGTCACTGTCGTTTTCTGTGTGGTATATGTACTTATTAGTGTGGGTAAATGCACACAAGTGTGGGTACGGGAGGTGTGCGTGTGGGGACCAGAGCTCATCTTTAGGTATCTTTCCATCTTTTATTTTTTGAGACAGGGTCTCCCGTATTAATTTACCTGGAGCTGCTGACCAATGGGCTTCAGGGATCTGCATGCTTGTCTCACCTCCCCCAGTGTTGAGGTTAAAAGGACAGGCCACACCTGGTTGTCTTTTTTTCGGTTTATCGAGACAGGGTTTCTCTGCGTAGTTTGGTGCCTGTCCTGAGTCTCACTCTGTAGTCCAGGCTGGGCTTGAACTCACAGAGATCCACCTGCCTCTGCCTCCCGAGTGCTGGGATTAAAGGCGTGCACCACCATTGCCCGGCAGGAATGCAATGTTATCGATTGCTATATACTGAGTTCAAGTTCAAGCCTGCTTGAGCTACTCTGGTGGCCCAAGTCCTGTTCTATAGAACATAATTTTCAGGTCTGGTTCGTCAAAACAATTCTCTCAGGAAAAGATTTCCATGTCAGGACTGACGACCCCAGTTGGGTAACAAGCCTGAGAAAGCACCCCAACTTCCCCCATCAATTACAATGCCCTGCGTTCTCTCACCAGGCGGCCAGAACCCGGCCAGCTGCTTACCAATGGTGTCTGCTTTGCTAAAATGGCAGCTTAGTACATTGGTGGGGTCACTGTTCTCACAGAGCTTCAGTTCCAGCAAATACACCTCCACTTTGCAGTGCTTGACAAACAAGCCATGCTCCACAACCTGCAAACAAGAGGCAAGGGTGAATGACACCTGGGCAGTCTTGGAAGCGACATGCCTCAGCAGCAGCAATGACAGCAAAAACACTAAAACCTCTCAAAAAAAAAAAAGTTTCCTGCCGGGTGGCGCCGCCGGGGCACGCCTTTAACCCCAGCACTCGGGAGGCAGAGGCAGGCAGATCTCTGTGAGTTTGAGGCCAGTCTGGGCTTCAGAGCGAGATCCAGGACAGGCACCCCGCCCCCAAAACAAACAAACAAACAAACCAAAAAAAAAAAAAAAGCTATACAGAGAAACCCTGTCTCAAAAAACCAAAAAAATAAAATAAAATAAAAATTTAATTCATCAGCATATATCCTAGGAGTTACAATCCCCCCACCCTCACCATAACGAAGAACCAAGTACATCTCCATGGAATCAGAGATCTGTGTGGATACAACACCAGGCCCTATAGGCAGGTCTCAGAAGGTCAACTTTGAAGAAAAAAAAAATTCTTGTTTTGGCCCTTGTAGGGTTTGTCAAAATAAAGGGCTATGAAATACCTTAGAGGGGAGGAGAAAAGCAGGCGGGCAGCAGTGCAGCCTGCAATCCCAGCACTCGGGAGGCAGAGGCAGGAGGATCTCTTGAGTCCCCAGGCCAGCCTGGTCTACAGAGTGAGTTCCAGGACAGCCAGGGCTACACAGAGAAACCCTGTCTCGAAAAACAGACAAAACATATCCCAACAAAAACAAAACAAAAAAACACCCAAGTTATTAGGTGAGCATGGCGGCTCACATTTGTGATCTCCGCACCCAGGAGGCTCAAGAAAACACTCAACTGTCCCAGTTCAAGGCCTACCTGAGCTACAAGTGAGTTCAAGGTTAGCTTGGGTAACTTAGTAAGACCCTGTCTCAGAGAAAAAAGAGGGCTGGAGATAGCTCAGTGCTACAACAGTTATTCAGCATATGTGGGGAGAAAGGGGGAGCAGCAATCTGTATCAGTTTATGTCCATATGGCCCAACGGAACAGTAGTCCATAAAGTGCTCTAAACACTATGGACATCCTAAACTACCAGACAGCTCTGGGATGTGGAGACCACTCAGTAACATCCTGAGTTACTCACAACCATTTTATTTCCTAAAGAGAACTAGAAATAGTCTCTCAGGCCAGAATTCCAGCACTCAAGGATTTGAGGGAGGAGATGACCAGTAAAAAAAGGCCAGCCTGGGCTACACAGAGATCCTGTCTCAGGAAACAAAAACAAGGTCTCAAGACATGGTGATGTCTTTAATCCTAGCACTTGGAAGGAAAAGGCAGGAGAATCTCTGATTTTGAGGACAGTCTGGTCTACAGAGCAAATTCCAGGACAGCAAGGGCTATGCAGAAAACTCCTGTCTCAAAAAAACAAATAAACAAAGTCTCAATACTTGCTTTCAATCACTTAACTACATTTATCTTCTCAAGAAATCAACAGAAGTCAGTGAACTCAGGGAGAACTTACAGACACACCTAACAGGTAGAAGAACTCAGGAACTCACTTTTCTGACAATGGGCTGCTGGCCTTCCACACAGCCATACCAATTTAGCAATTTATTCCAGGCTTCGGTTGGGACCAACACATAGTCCAGCTCATCAATTAAGTGTTCCTTTAAGGTCTGACTTTCAGGATCTGAAAAGGAAATTAGCACATATCTCATTTTTCTTTCTTTTCCCCAGAATTTTTAATTTTTACAAGATTC
Source organism: Peromyscus leucopus (assembly GCF_004664715.2). Taxonomy (NCBI): domain Eukaryota; kingdom Metazoa; phylum Chordata; class Mammalia; order Rodentia; family Cricetidae; genus Peromyscus; species Peromyscus leucopus. The sequence continues at coordinate 97,248,996 of NC_051069.1, read as the reverse complement.
TTAGGTATTTTTCATGAGAAAAGAATCAACAGGAGAAAGCACAATAATCCAAAATTCTGTCACTGGCCATTCATTATCCTTAGTCACAATTTTTGTTTCGTTTTGTTTGTTTGTCAAGACAGGGTTTCTCTGTGTATCTTTGGAGTCTGTCCTGGATCTTGCTCTGTAGACCAGGCTGGCCTCGAACTCACAGAGATCGGCCTGCCTCTGCCTTCCCAGTGCTAGGATTAGAGGCGTGTGCCACCACTGCCCTGTCTTAGTCACATTTTTTTGAGGCACTTATATCTCTTCTATAATTAGAAAAAGCAAGCTCAAAAACAAATAAACAACAACAAAAAAACCCACAAAACAAAAGAAGAAGAATAAAACAATAAAACAGTTAATTATGGATACTAACAATAACAATCCTATCGAAAGTGCTTGAACTCAGACATCATCTACACATGAACCATTTGCTGAGAGGCAAATAAATGAGGCACTGAGGGCTAGGGGTCTGTTCTTACCAAGCAATCATGCCGAGCCCTCAGTTCAGTTCCCAGCATGGCAGAAAAAAAGAAGGGGGAGGGGATGGGAGGGACCACAGACCACCACTGTGAAATAACAAACAAGAAAATAATTTCCTTTCAGCTAGGCGTTATGGTGCACATCTGTAATCGCAGAACTCAGGATCAGGACTGTAACTTCAAGATTTACTTGGGGTACGTAGGTAGTTCTGGGACAGACTGGGCTACATAATTGCTATGTAGCTAAGTTATATATTAAGACCCTGCCTCAAAATAAACAAGTAAATAAATAGAATTCTCTTTCTGAGCATTTGGGAGGTAGATTCAAGAAGTACATGAGTTCAAGGTCATCCTCAGATACATGGCTAGGTTAAGGCCAGCCTGAACTACACAGTGGTGGCGCATGCCTTTAATCCCAGGACTTGGAAGGCAGAGGCAGGTAGATCTCTGTGAGGTTCAAAGCCAGTCTGGTCTACAGATCAAGTTCTAGAACAACCAGGAATACACACAGAGAAACCCTGTCTCCAAAAACAAAAACAAAAACAAAACAAAAAAAAGACAAAAACTACAAACAAACAAACAAATAAAAACCCGAAAAAAAAGGGCTGGAGAAATGGCTCAGAGGTTAAGAGTGCTGACTCTTCTACCAGAGGACCCGAGTTCAATTCCCAGCACCCACATTGCAGCTCACACCTGTCTGTAACTCCAGTTTCAGGGGACCATGGCAAAAACACAAATGCACATAAAAATAAAATATATTAAAAACAAAAACAAAAACAAAAGGCCTGGTGGTGGTGGTGGTGGTGGTGGTGGTGGTGGTGGTGGTGGTGGTGGTGGTGGTGCATGCCTTTAATCCTAGCACTTGAAAGGCAGATCTCTATGAGTTCGAGGCCAGAAAGGTCTACAGAGTGAGTTTCAGGACAGCCAGGGCTACACAGAGAAGGCTTGTTTTGAGAAAAAAAAAAAAAAAAAAAAAAAAAAAAAAAAAAAAAAACAGAACAAAAAACCTAGGCTAGGTGTAGTAGAGCATAGAGCATGGTTTTAATCTCAGCACTGAGGAGGCAGAAGCAGGACCAACCTGATCTACATAGTGAGACCATATCTAAAAATGAAAGCAAACCACCCCATGATGGTGGAACACACCTGTAATCCTATCACTTCAGACAAAGAAGATCACAAATCTGAGCCAACCTCAGATCCATAAGCAGCTCCCTCTTGACAACAAAGGGCTGGTGGACAGCTCAGCAGGTAATGCCACCGAGCCTGACAAGCTGCACCTAACCTCCACACTGCACTCTGCATGAACACACCCGACCTGCCTCACACAGAGGCACACAAAACTTTAACCTAAAAAATATAAACAAATTAAAAATCTGAAAGCCAGACTCAATGGCGCAAGACTTTAAGTCCAGTACTTGGGAGGCTAAGGCAGGAAAGCAGTGATTTTTGAGGCCAGCTTAGGCTTCATAGCAAGTTTGAGCCCAGCAATGAACATAGCAAAACCCTATCTGTAAAACAAAAATAAGACTATATCTATAGTAGCACACTCCTGTAAACCCAGAACAAAAGAGGCAATGGCAGGAGGACTAACTCAATGCAAGGCCAGCCAGAGCTACACAGTGAGCCACTGCCTCAGCAAACTAAAACAGCAAAAATCCAGGGAGCCGGAGATGGCTCCACAGATACAGGCATTTGCTGCCAAGCCTGAGGACATGAGTCAGTCCCCTGAACCCACATGGTAGGAGGAAAGAACCAACTTCCATAAGCAAGCAAGCAAGCAAGCGCACACGCACGCAAACAAATGTAAAAATACAAAGAACAAAACCAGGTTGATACCAGATATATGTATAAGTTATCATAGCTACCTACCTGCCTGCCTGTCTTCTGAAGATTCTGGACACAGGTGAAAGATCATCTGGAAAAGCTAACCATGCGACCTCCAAGCAGTCACAGAAATAAACCATGCATCACTTTTGCTACACTTAATAGACTATGACGAGGTCAAAGGTCACAACTCTGACTTTCCACCTCTCCTTACACTATTTCCATGACAAACACAGCACAGAGATGCTTGATGACCTTTAATATACATACAATTTGATCTGCTTCACAAATACCAAAAATTTGTGGATACAGCTTAGCGTGGTGACACACACATTTAATCCCAGTAATCAGGAGACAGAAGCAGGCAGAATCTGTGAATTCAAGGCTAGCTTGGTCTACAGAGTGAATTCCAGGATGTAGAGAGAACCTGTCTCAAAAAACAAACAAACAAACAAAACCCAACAACAGGCCGGGCGGTGGTGGCGTATGCCTTTAATCCCAGCACTCAGGAGGCAGAGGCAGGTGGATCTCTGTGATTTCAAGGCCAGCCTGGTCTACAAAGAGTATTCCAGGACAGCCAGGACTATTACACAGAGAAACCTTGTCTCAAAAATTAATTAACTGATTGATTAATTAAAAGAAAGAAAGAAAGAAAGAAAGAAAGAAAGAAAGAGAGAGAGAGAGAGGAGGGAGGGAGGAGGGAGGAGGGAGGGAGGGAGGGAGGGAGGGAGGAAGGAAGATAAAAGCAAAACATTACCAAGCGGGCAGGCAAGATATCTTTAGCTTTGTTTGCCTAAAAACCCAACTGCATAAAGCTGTCCTCTGGCCTTAGTATACACTGTGTCTCACCTACACATACATATCATATATGTGTGCACACATACAATAAAAATAAAGCAAAAATGTAAAAAAAAAGTTTAAATGTTACACAGTATGGCAGTTGAAGAGAATGGGCCCTATAGGCTCAGATGTTTGAATCTTTGGTCCCTGGATAGTAGCACTATTTGGGAAGGATTAGGAGGTGCGACCTTGCTGGAGGAGATGTGTCACTGAGGGGCGGCTCTGAGGTTTCAAAAACCCACATCTGACCCAGTCTCTCTCTCTACTTGCTGATCAGGATGTAAAGCTCTCAGCTCCTTCTGCAGCACACCTTCCACCATGATGATCATGAAACTGTAAGCCCCCAGTTAAATGACTCCTTTTATAAGCAGCCTTGGTCTAGTGTCCGTCACAGCAACAGAACAGTGAGACATAAAGCGTGCTCTTACTGTTAGAAGTGGTTATTTAGGGAAAAAGTGCTTCTCCGTAAGACTCTGCAAAGACTTCTACTACAGATGTAAACAAGCATTTCCATCTCTTCACATTATGAGAATTATAAATTCACAGTGTCCACAGTATAGATACACACCACCTCAGGCCATGGCCCATGTGAACACACAGCTAGAAAACTTAGGATACTGCACCTGAAAAGAGTCCAGAGTTGTCAATGGGTCCAGGAAACAGATTATGTTCCCCCACATTGTACATATCCCAGCTATCAAAGCCCACATACTTCTTCCACTGCTTGAACCACCGGCTGTCAATAAGATACCTAGAGAGAAACAAAACAACAGTTTCATATAAAATATAGCCAAAAGACAAAGTTCTCTGTTTCTGCGTCTCTCCTTCAATTTTGTTCTCTGGACGCCTACTCTTAACTTTTTATGGTCTTTTCACCAAGGTAATTCCCACTAAAATCACACTTTTTTTTGAGACAGGGTTTCTCTGTATAGTCCCGACTGTCCTAGAACTTCCTCTAAAGACCAGGCTAGCCTCAAAAACAGAGATCCAACCTGCCTCTGCCTCCTGAGTGCTGAGTGCTGGGATTAAAGGCATGAGCCACCACCACCTGGCTAAAAATCACACTCTTAACATCAGGACCAGATGTCAGCCCCATATGGCAGAGAAGGCCTAGTCTAGGCCAGATATTCACTTAAAGAAATGATTGCTAAAAGAGTAAGTAAAGGCATTAGCTGTGGTGGCCCATATCTGTGATTCCAGCATTTGGAAGGTGAAGGCAGAAATGTCTGTCTCTACTGCATAGTAAGTTTGAGGTCACTTAGCTACAAGAGACCATATCTGTAAAAAAACAAAACAAAGCAAGACATGGTGGTGTACACCTTTAGGTGCAAGCACTCGGGAGGCAGAGGCTTTTGGATCTCTACAAATTCCAGGCCAGTTTGGTTTACATAGTGAATTCCAGACCCCAACCAACCAAGACTACATAATGAGACCCTGTCTGAAAAAAAACAAAAAAGGTACTAGAAAGATAACTTAGGCTGGACAGTGGTGGCGTACACCTTTAATCCCAGCACTCGGGAGGAAGAGCCAGGTGGATCTCTGTGAGTTCGAGGCCAGCCTGGTCTACAGAGCAAGATCCAGGACAGGCACCAAAACTACACAGAGAAACCCTGTCGAGAGAGAGAGAGAGAGAGAGAGAGAGAGAGAGAGAGAGAGAGAGAGAGAGAGAGAGAGAAGAGAGGAGAGAGGAGAGAGAACTTAGAGATTAAGAGAGCTTGGTGCTCTGCCAGAGGACTCAAGTTTGGATCCCAGCACCCATGGTAGTGCACACCTCTAGCTCCAGGAAGTCCAATACCCTCTTCTAGTCTGCACAGGCACCTGCGTGCATAGGGTGTGCCATACATACACCCAATCACACTTATCCAACATAAAGCCCGGTGTGGTATCACTCATCTAGAATGCCATCACACAGGAGGCAGTAGAAGCCTGACTGTAAGTTTGAGGCTAGCCTGGAATACATTTCAAGTTCTAAACCAGCAAGGGCCACATAGTGTCTCAAACAATTTCTGAAAGATTTTTAAATTTAATTTTGGAGATTGGGTCTCAGTATGTAGCCCCATATCGTCTTGAACTCATAGAGATTCACCTGCCTCTGCCTCCCAATTGCTGGGATTAAAGCTGTATGCTACTATGCCTAGTTAGGATTTTACTTTGAATTATACACTTGTGTCTGTGCATGATACAGGTGCCCACGGAGGCCAGGGGAGCCAGATATCCTAGAACTTGAGTTATAGACAGCCGGGAGCCACCCAACATGGGTGCTGGGATTCAAACCCAGGTTCTCTCCAAGAACAATATGAGTTCTTAACTGCTGAGCTATCTCTCCAGCCAATGAACAATCATTTAATATGGACTCTTTCTAGAAGTAAAATTATGCTTACTAAGTTATTAAGTACATTCTCGACAATGCCTTCATTCATTTGTTTGTTTATTTATTTTAGGCAGAGCCTTACTATGTCACTCAGGCTGGCCCTGAAACTTGACAGCAGTACACCTCTCTAGTGCTAAGATTACAAGCATGTACTTCCACACCAATCTGAGTATTCTTAAATGTGTCATCCCTTGCGGAATAATTTCTAAAGTACCTCTATTTGTCTGTCTTTTCACTAGCTCAATCTAAACACCGTAGAACTATAGCTGAAAGGCATCCTCCCCACATACACACAATTTATATCTCTTCTTCAGTCCTCAGAGTGGTCACAATCAGTGGAAAACCTACTAGTGTTTTCGACTCCTACACAGTAGCACGACAGGCATTTCTCCACTACTGGTGAGTACTACCCCTCCTAGTAAACAATCTATTGAATCGCTCTTCTGAATCCTGGACCTTTTTTTTTTTTTTTTTTGGAGGGGTCATGCTCACTGTGCAAACTGTAGCAATCCTCCAGCCTCTGCCCCTGCAAAACAGCAAAGCATCTGCCACCACGCCTGGCAAAATCTTGGAACTTTCAATCTATTTTGCTCCTCCCGGATTCAAGTTCTGCTCCTCTCCCACTCCTAGAACTAACTACTGCCACAATTGTTCCTGACGTCTGACAATCTGGGTCCGGAGACATTTATTTATTCAGCTTCTGGCCTTGAATCTGTTCCGTACTTCACAAGTTACAAAGTATCTACTTCTGATCTTCTCTCAACCCCCTGAGCGCCATAAGCCACAAATTGCTACCCTGGTTTTAATTGTTAAGGAACCGAGGTCTGTAAGGTATGGACACCTTCCCCCAAGGTCACCATCAAGTGCCCCAGTCTTGGGTAGTTAAGTGCTCTCCCCTCTCCTCTTCCCGCCCCCGGCGACCCGAGCACTCCCCTTTTCCCACATTCTACATCCCCTGTCCCCGCCGGCCCAAGACCCTTGGGAGTACCAGTGGGCCAAGACACACCCCAGAGCTGTCAGCGCTGTGCCCCAGCTGATCTCGGGGTTTCTTTCACGAGCGGCCGCTGTCAAGCTACTCTCTCAGAGACTCCCGGCACCGCCCCCGGCCAGCCTCGACCTAAAGCTGGGGAGAGGGGCCCGGCCCGAGGGCCAGCCACCCGGCCCGGGTCTCTGCGCGGTGGAAGGGCAGCCCGGACGCTCACCACTGCGCCCCACGTTGGAGCGTGGTCCCCATCAAGGCTCCGAGCTCCGTCTTCTGGGTCTCCACATCCGGTCGCTCACGGCTGCCTCGGCCTTCCGCCATCTCGTCCGCCGCCCCGGCCCAGCCGGCCCGGACATCCGCCTAGCGCACGGCGTGCTGTGGGCCGCGCCCACGCATGCACGTAAGCACGCACGTGCGCGCGCCCGGTGCCGCCGTCAGCTTCCGCCTCTTCTCCCCGCCCCCACGAGCTGTCCCCACCCCCACACCCCACCCCACCCCCAGGAGCTGGATCGGACGGAAGGGGGCTGGACGCCCGGAGGCGGAGGCCGCAGCCACCCGCGTACGCGCGCCTTCTTCGGGAAGAACGCCCGCAGCGCTGCGACGATGTCCAGAGGTCTGGCTACAGGCCGGCCCTCGGCCCCTCAGGCCCTCGCGCCATCCTGGTCTGTGGGGTTATCCTGGTGCTCAATCTGAGTGCGAGAAGCCCGCCACTGGCTCTTCTTGGTCCACTCGGTGCCATTCCGCTTTCAGCAAGACCGCCCAAATGCGAGATTGAATCTCCTGCCTCGGCAGCCGCTGTAACCAGGTGCACAGACACATTGGGGTCTGGAATGTCCGGTGTGGTCCAGCCATTAACAATTGTCTCAAACAAGGGCCGGCGAGATGGCCCTGTGGGTAGTGCTTGCCATGCAAGCTTGAAGACTAGGTTTGATCTCCTGAAGCCATGTAAAGGTGGAAGAAGAGAATTGGCTCCTTAAAATTGTCCTTTGTTCCCGACACAGGCACTGTGGCATGAGTTCACAGTCATACAACTGTGAAACTTGTCTGTTTGAGACATGGTCTCTTGTAGTCCTGGCTGCCCTGGAACTCCCTATATATACCAGGCTGGTCTCGAACCCAGATCCAATCTGCCTCCGCCTCCAGAGTGCTGAGAGTAAAGATGTAAACCACCACACCTGGCAATAAATAAATAAATAGTCAGAATTAGACCCTGTCTCAAAAAACAAAGTTGTCCTAAGCAACCTCGTCGCCAGAATCCTGTCAGTCCTCCATGTCCAAGGAGAGTGGCAGCCAGAGGGCTGATAGCAACTGAGGAAGGGATGAGGTCTGGGCATTTTAATTTTTCCCTGGAACAAAGATTGTGTGTCCTGAAAACCTTTCTCCAATGGCTTCTGCACAGGTTTAGAAGCACTGGTCTTCTGGAGGAAAAAGTAGGCCTCCATCAAGGAGGAGGTCAGGTAAGCTGCTGAGACTCCACTTCTCGGGCAAATCCTGTCTTGAACACTAAGGAAAATAAGACAATTCTTGGGGATGGGCGTAGGCGGGGCTCAGCAGGAGAACCACAGGCAAGCATGTGCAGGCCCTTGGTTCCTAGCAGCCCTCAAAAAACAAAAAACACCCAATTCCCTTACTTTCCTACAATCTGTTAAAATACAGATCTTTTTAAAAAGATCTATTTATGTTATGTGTAAGTGTGTGCGCCCCGGCATAAGTGTATGTGTTCCACCTGCATGCAGGTTCCCTCCTAGGCTAGAGGGCATTGTATCCCCTAGATTCTAGGGCCCAGAAGTAGAGTTACAGACGGTTCTGAGCTGACTAACAGGAGTGCTACGAGCAATCCCTGGCTTCTCTGTTACCCACGTCTCATCAGCCCGTGTGTGAAACCTTGTACGTTCACTAACTTTGATTCACTCTGGCTTGGCTTGAAATTGTTTCCTGTGGTATAGGATCCAGCTTACATCAGTGGAGTTTCCCAGAGAAAAAGGGAACTCCTCAGGCCTCGTGTTTTGGGGCTATGTCTCTCCTGTACTGTTGATTGTTATGACCAGATCTCAGGGACCCCCCCAAAAGACCACCCGTATGTAAAAGCAAAGAGCCTTTATTCTCTTCAAGCTCTGAGCTTGGTCTCTCTGTCCTATGCAGCAGTGAGAGCAGAGAGCCCTGAGCTTAGGTAGGGTGGGGTTTTTAACCATAGCAGAGGTTGAGGTGAGGGAATTTCCAGGGTTCAGGACCCTGATTGGCTGACAACTGTCTAGGGGTATCTATAAAACAAAAATAGGTGTGTGCTAGGCTCAAGGACATATAGCCACTTTATCTAATGGTTGGAATGTTTGGGATGTCAGGTATTTCCTCATCCCTGGGTGGATCCCTGGGTGGTATCAGCTTCAGGCTTTTCCTGGATCTGGGTGTTGCTTGCCAGTAAGCCTGTCACAGAAGCTGTGTCTAGGCCCTTGAGCCTATAATGGCTGCTGTATGGACAAGCTGTTTTGGGGCCCCTCCACATTGATAAGACCTTGTCTCCGAGCAAGGGGTGGAAAGACACCTCAGGGTAGAGTACTTTTGCCCTCCCAGAGGACCCAGATTCCCAAGTCAAATATCTCATAACCGCCTGTAACTACAGCACCAGAGGATCTGATGTTCCCCTCTGGCACCCGTGGGCAGCTACACAGAAGTAGCAGACACACACATACACCCCCCCACCCCACCCCCCACATACTTGAATAAAAAATAAATCTTACAAAAAAATAAATAAAAGTAGCAAAACAAGCCAGGCGGTGGTGGCGCATGCCTTTAACCCCAGCACTCGGGAGGCAGAGCCAGGCGGATCTCTGTGAGTTCAAGGCCAACCTGGGCTACCAAGTGAGTTCCAGGAAAGGCGCAAAGCTACACAGAGAAACCCTGTCTTGAAAAACAAAAACAAAAAAAAAAAGTAGCAAAACAAAAGGTCTTTCATAAACCACTCCCGTGGGAAATTGTGTGATGGGAGTCTTTAAACGGTGTAAACCACAGGCTGTAGGAAAGCCAGACAATGTAAAAAAAAGATGACTTTGACTTGGTAGCATTTGAGTATGGTCCCCAAGGAACTGCTGGAAGGAAGCACAGCTATGAGAGGATCTTTCTGATAGATGCAGTTCAGGATCAAAGAGTGGAGATTGGCCCAAGGGACAGCACTGACTATTAAAAGACCTTAATGAGATCGAAAACCAGAAAGGAAGCCAGTGGGGCCTGAGGCTTGCCTTAATGGCAGGCACGCATTGGCGGCTTTGGAGCAAAGTGAAATGCCTGAGGGCGTCTCACAGCAGAGATGCATCCAGGACGCAGACCCATTAGGAGCCCATTATTGTGGCTTTGGGAGAGGAAACTGATTAGTGTTGGAATGGAAAAAGGGCAACTGTTCAGTGAAAGTGAGAACATTAACTGTTTTTAATGTTGAATTTTAGCTAATTGACATAATTTACTCTGCATGGGACATCTGTCCTAGACTTATAAAAGAGATGTTGGGAAAAGTTAAATGTGTACTTGAAACAACCTTGAAGCTAAGAGTGCTGTCCCATGCCAGTCTGTTATCCCACCTTACACGGAAGGAAGTTGAGGCTGAAGGATCTCACATTCCAGACCAGTGTGACTGCACAGTAAGATCTTGAAAAGGGGGGGGGAGCCAAGGGTCTGAAAGGTGCTGCTCATCTGCTGCCAAGCTTGGTGACATGAGGTCCGTCTTGGGGATTCCCATCGTGCCAGGAGAGGACTGACTCCCAGCTGACAGAGACAGTCTTCTTCTGGCCTACACACACAAAATGAATAAATGTAACTAATTCAATGGGAGAGGCAATGAGATAGCTCGGTGAGGAAAGGTGCCTGCCACAAGCCTGACGACCAGAGCTTGATTCCTGAAACCCACACGGGGAAAGAGAAGAGCGCGTACACACATAATAACTAAATAAAATGTAACAAAAAAAGAAAAGAAAAAAGTAACAATGTAGCCTGTAATCCCACTATTGATGAAGTGGAGGCGGAAGGATTAGAAGTTAATGGTACAGAGCAAGCCAGAGGGCAGTCTGGGTTCCAGGGGATCCTGTCTCAACAAAAATAAAAGTATAAATTAATGTAAGACAGCCTGATAGTTCTCTACTCTGTTTGGGAAGCCAACCTGGGAGTTCCTTCTATAATAGTTCTTTGAAGGGGAGAGGCTGGAGAGGCGGCTCAGCTGTTAAGAGCACCTGCTTTTGAGGAGGACCTGGTTTTGATTCCCACCACCCTTGTGAAGGCTCATAATTGTCGATAACTACAGTCCAAGGGATCCAGAACTGTCTTCTGACCTCCATGGACACCAGGCATGCTCATGCATCCAGACAAAATACTCATGCACATAAATAAAATAAATCTCTCTCTCTCTTTTTTTTTTTTTTTTTTTTTTTTTTTTTTTTTTTTGGTTTTTCGAGACAGGGTTTCTCTGTGTAGCTTTGTGCCTTTCCTGGATCTCGCTCTGTAGCCCAGGCTGGCCTCGAACTCACAGAGATCTGCCTGGCTCTGCCTCCCGAGTGCTGGGATTAAAGGTATGCGCCACCACCGCTGGACATTAAATCTCACTCTTAAACATAAAAATAAATCCTCTTTAAAACAAAAAATAAAGTGCATTGAGAATGTTAGAACTGGGACTGTGATACTCAATACTCAGGAAGCTAAAAGTTCAAGGCCAAACTGAACTACAGAGTGAATTCAATCAAGGCCGACCTGGGCAATTTAAAAAGGTCCTGTCTCAAAAAGCTGAAGATTTGGTTCTAGTACAGTGCCAAACATACTGAAGTCCCTGCATTCAATCCCCACTACCACACATATACAAGTAATGAATCTGAATATGTATACATGCCTATCATACCAGTTATTTGTGAAGCTAGGCAAGAGGATTGTCAGTTCAAATCCATCCTGAGCTATATAGAAGGTCTCAGGCTAGCCTGTGTTACAGAATGGGACCCCGTCTCAAAGAACAAAACAAAAAGAGTGAAAAAAGAACCTGGGATAGCCAGGCAGTGGTGGGGCACACCTTTAATCCCGGCACTTGGGAGGCAGAGCCAGGCTGATCTCTGTGAGTTCGAGGCCAGCCTGGTCTACAGAGCAAGATCCAGGACAGGAACCAAAACTACACAGAGAAACCCTGTCTCAAAAAAAAACAAAAACAAAAACAAAAAACAGGGCTGGAGAAGTGGCTCAGTGGTTAAGAGCACTGGCTGTTCTTCCAGAGGACCTGAGTTCAATTCCCAGCACTCACAAGGTGGCTCACAACCATCTATCTATAATGAGATCTGATATCCTCTTCTGGCATATAAAGATGTACATGCAGATAGAGCACTCACATACATAAAATAAATAAATAAATATTTAAAAAAAAAAAAAAAAAGAGCAGGGTGGTGGTGGTGGTGGCAGCGGCGGCGGCGGAGGCACACGCCTTTAATCCCAGCACTCGGGAGGCAGAGGCAGACAGATCTTTGTGAGTTCGAAACCAGCCTGGTCTACAGAGTGAGGTCCAGGAAAGGCGCAAAGCTACACAGAGAAACCCTGTCTCGGAAAACAAAAACAAACCCCCCACCCCCCACCCCCCAAAAAAAAGAGCCTGGGATATAGCTCAGTGGCAGAGTAGTACTTCTCTAGTATACACAAAGTCCTGGGCTCCATCTCTAGTACCACAGAATGAAAGACTTTAAAATGTTTTGAATTGCAAAACATTACCATTAATCTTGTTATTTATGGAAAGAGAAAGCCATTGGTGACATTAGTTTAGAACCTACGTTAGAGGGTGGCAACTTCTCTCTTCTTTTTTTAGTGTTTTCTCCTACACCATTTATGGTAGTTTTAAGGAAGTAGGGCATGTCCCCAGAACCAATAGAGAGGGAGAACCTCACTTTTATAAAAATGAGGAATTTGTTGTTTGGGGAACTACATTGAGATAGAAGACATTTGAGCAAAGATTAATTTTACCAGAAGTATCTGACCTCGTTTGATCAGTTTGTCATTTTAGCAGACAAATGAAAGCAGCGCTTTTGCTAGAATTGCTGAAATGGAAGTTTCTGAACCTGGTTAAGTAACCACAGGGCCCACTGGCTTCTCAGAAGGTCTGTGACCTAATGCTGCTGCTTCGAGTTTCCAGAGCAAACAGTGCCCTGCAGTCTTGTCCAGAGGTCCAGAGGTCAGGGTCCTCCCAGAGCTCCCGCAATTCTTTCAACTGCTGAATCAGGAGATTTGGCGGGCACCGGGCAAGGCTAGAAGCAGTTCCAGGGTGGAGTGTGTGTGTGTGTGTGTGTGTGTGTGTGTGTGTGTGTGGAGGGGAAGTGTTTGACTGCTTGGAAAAACACTGAAGTGGTAATGGGCAGTATTCTGATTGTCTCTGAAGACGGGGTGGAAAAAGAGTTTCCTTTGAGTGAGAATGCTGCCTGGTGTCTGAGGAAGAATGCTCCCACCCAGGATCAGCCATGTTGGGAGGTTAGAACTTCCCTGTCCTGGCAGCCCAAGTCATTAACTAAGAGGGAAAACAGTGGGTGAGGGAGGGTGAGTCACCACCCAGCCTGAGGGAAGAGGTTGAAACCTTCAAGTTCCTGGGCTCCCATCCCTTAGGGGAGACTGGTTCAGCATACTGGTCTCGTAAGGGAAAGGAGAGAGTGGAAAACCTATTCTCCAGTCTGAATGAGAGATCTCTGAGAAGAGCAGACTTTCCAGTTAAGTAGCTTTGGAGGGCTGTAGAACATGTTAAAAACATATTTAAAACATTAGAACATGTTTTAAAAATTGTTTTAAAAAGTCTCCTTTAATCCCAGTGCTCAGGAGCAGGAGTCTGTGGGTCTGAGGCTGGCTTGATCTATAGAATGAGTTCTAGGACAGCCAGGGCTACAGAAAGTGTTTTTTAAAAAAAAAGTGTGTATATTTTTGTGTGTACTAGGCATGATGGTACATGTCCATAATCCCAGGATTTAGGAAATGGGCAGACAAATCCATCAGGGTTTGAGAACAAAAGAAACAGAAGTAGACCACCCATGGACGCAGTGGTTCTCACCTGTAATCCCAGCATTTGGTGGAGTTCAGGAGGAAGGTGTTACAGGCCAGCCAGACACGTGGCAGTCAATAATCTAGCACTCAGGAGACAGAACCAGAATTGCTGGGAGTTGGGGGTCACCTTGGGCTACATAGTCTTAAAACAAAAAGGGCTGGGAATATGGCTCAGTGGTGAGAACATTGTGTAGTAGGTATGAGGCTTTCCCTGCCTAAATGCATACACACATTTCTTTAGAACCAGGGGAGATTTTTTTAGTTGGTTCAGGTGTAGGAAGGCCCTTAAAGCCACCAGTTAGGCACACATACCAGGGTGGCAATAACTTCTGGCCCACACTGCAGATTACTTGATACTGCCCACAAATCTCTGGGTTCATGGTCCCAAGAAAAAGCTGAACTTGGTCACTGCAGAGTCCCTAGGAGGCTGTGATAAGAAACAGCTCCAGGTGTGTCTTGAGATAATAAAGGGGTGGGACCTGAGGAACAGCCGGTCTTCCAGATAAGTCCTATTCTAGGCCTAAATGTGGAAGTGCACCCCAGTGCTAAGTACTACATCTCCATAGTAAACAGTACAGTGTAAACTCCGCATGCGTTGTCAACCCCCCCCCCCAATAGTCCAGGTTGGTCTCAAATCTTCCTCCCCACTGTGGGTACGCTCACCACCTTTCTTCACTCTGAATCCATCAGCACCCAGCAGAACTTAGAAGCCCTGGGCAGCAGTATAGAAAGACAGGAGAAAGCTGGAAACATTCTACAAGGCTGCGGTAGCTGTGCGAAACAGACTCGTGGGTCCTAACACTTGGGCAAAGATCTAGACTCTAGAGGTTTTTTTCATTTTTGGTTTTTCTCCCAGAGCTGAGGGCCGAACCCAGGGTCTTTTCACTTGCACTCTTTACCATTGAGCTAAATCCCCAACCCCTGATTTGAGTCTTAAGGTAACGAGGGGCACATGGTCATTTCCGAATCCAACAAAACTCAGAAAGGAGAAGTTGACTCTTGGTGTTGGGGCGGCCCTAACCATTAGACAGCCCTAGCCGGCTGCCTTCCTCTTTCTGGAGTAAGGACTCCGCTGTAACAGGGACTCGGCACCACCCTTAAGCATGGCCTGGTCCAGGGAGAAAGAAAAGCACAAGATGCAGTCAAAAGGGAAGTTGAGACTCAGGGACTAAGTCCTTATCCCTGACAATGAGGTTATACAAAAAGGTGGCATTGACAAAGGACACATACAGTTCTTGACATTCAGCTCTTTATTAGTGGTGAAAATCACCTTTGTTTAGGCAGAAAGGCAGCGGGGATGGACAAGACCAGCGCCCATCCGAGGGGATTTCCCGGGAAATCAGGTGTTTCTCCATGCATATTTAGAGATAACACCATCATGGAAGAACTCCCCTCAGAGTGCAGCCAGTGATCACCAAACCCGGATGCCAGGAACACCTTAGGAGCTGCTGGGCTGCTGGGCCAGCAGGGCTTCTATGTCAGGTTCGATGTCGATGGTGCGAAAGCGGCGGCTGTATCTGCGCACTGGAACACCGTCGGGGCCCACCAGGAACTTCTCAAAGTTCCAGGCAATGTCGTTGCGGCACACCGGAGACCAAATGATGTACTTGGGGTCGGTCATGAGCGCAGTGGGCTCGTCACTGGGTGCTGGCAAGGACTCCCGCAGGAAAGTAAAGAGCGGGTGGGCCTTCTCACCATTCACCTCACACTTCTCGAACAATGTAAAGTTGGGTTCGAACCCCCCACCGGGTCGGATATACTTGAGGGAATTCAGAATCTCTTCGTTCTTGGCATTCTCCTAGGGGGAACAAAGGCATTTATGGCTTAGGATGTCAGAAAACACGGACCTTCTAACTGCAAACCAGGAGTTTCCCATTGAGTCACCAGGAAGTTGCCCTCCTTACATAACCCCCAGGACAGGCCTGAATTCCAACTGCTACCAGCACCAGAGGGAAAGTGAGCGGGTGTCCCGCCTCTGGGAGCCTTGGGCCCATGTCCCCCCGACCCTGCCCGCACACCTGATGTCCGAACTGATTGCACGGGAAACCGAGCACCATCAGGCCACGAGGCCCGAGGCGTTTCTGCAGATCGTTCATCTCGGTGTAGTCCCGGGTCGTTGTGCCTCAGAGGGACGCGACATTCTCGATGAGCAGCACCTTGCCCCGCAGGGAGCCCAGGCTCACAGGCTCCCCGCCCGCCAGCGGGCGCGCGGAAAAGGCATACACGGTGGCCTGAGCCGCCGCGGAGACCCGAGCTGCACACATACTGCAAGGGTGTCGGAACTCAAAACAGAATCCAGACTAGCGCGGTCTGAGTCCAGCACCTCCCTTTAACTGGTTGATGCTGGGGTCACGTGGCACCTGCTTTTTCCGGCCCACAGCCCGCTCTAGGTCCCAGGGTTCCGCCTCATCCGGCCTCTACCCTCCCCCAGCTAAGAACAGGCCAGAGGGTGCGGCCGGGCTGAAGCGCCTGGCAGCCTTGGGCATGTCTGGTCTAGCTCAGGCAATGTATCACTAATTTTGAGGCAGCCGCCTAGGCTCCCGCCGAGGCCGGGAGCCTCCAGCTCTGGCTGACTTCTGGACGGTTTCTTAATTAGTCTAGGGTCCCACCTAGGAAGCTGGCCGCTGTATCAGCAGCTGAAGCAGCTCATGCACAGCTCCTCCCTTAGATTGTGCAACTTTACCCTTCCAGTCATGAGGTGGTACAGGGTTGGGGTGCTTTTTGTTTTTTTTTAAATGTGCATTGGTGTTTCACCTGCATGTATGTCGGTGTGAGGGTGTTGGATCCTGGAGTTACAGACAGTTCTGAGCTGCCATGTGGGTGCTAGGAATCAAGCCTGAGTTCTCTAGAAGAGCAGTCAGTGCTCTTAAGACTGCTGAGCCATTTCTCGCCCAAAAGTTGTACAGCTTTAAAACCAGAAAAAGCTGGCCTAGAACTCAGAAATCCACCTGCTTCTGCCTCCCAAATGCAGGGATTAAAGGCATGTGTAATGCTTTTTGTAGGGGGTAAAGGGACCTGGAGACAGGGTTTCTCTGTCACCTTGGCTGTCTTGGAACTCGATCTGTAGACCAGGCTGGCCTCCTGTGTGCTGGGACTAAAGAACTAAGGCGTGTACCACGAGGCCTGGCTCTGTGGTGTTTGCTTTTTCAAGACAGTGTTTTTCTATGTAATCTTCTTGTCCTGGAGCTAGCCCTGTAGACCAGGTTGATGTCGAACTCGCAGAGGTCTATCTGCCTGCCTCTGCTTCCCAAGTGCTGGGATTAAAGGTGTGCGCCATCACTGCCCAGCTGTGTAGTGTTTTTAATAGCACTGATGCCTGGCTGTCAGGGTGAGTTCTTGTGGCTGTTTCAGAGAGAGTAAACTGGAGGCTAGACAAGAGAGGCATTCAGTTCCAAGGCAGTCCTTCTCAGTACCCTGCAAAAGAGCACTCTTAACATCAGTGCCTCTGGTGGTCCTATTTTTCTGCCCCCAGGTCCCTCCTTCATCTCACTACGGGGCATTCCACTCCTGTTTAGATTCGAATGTGTACAGGATAGTCATTTTATGTTCTTGGGAGGAGCCAGGCTAGTGAGTGTGAGAATGGAAGGCGCTGGTGTGACGCAAGGAACTCTCCAGGGAGAGGTGGCCAGTGAGGCTGTCTTCCCATCTTCCTGCCCCCAGCCCAGTTGAAAGCAAAACACACACCAGGATACAGGAAGTTTAGAAAACTGCCTTTATTCTATTAGTTGGAAAAATTAACTGGTACAGAAAAAAAGTTTAGTCAGCTGGAGAGAAAGAGAAAACCTCCCTTGCCACCCTTAAGAACTGGTGGCTCCTCTGGAGGCACCTTGGATACAGTGTGGATAAAGGAGCACTGTGACTTAGAGAGCCAGACCCTGCAGTCCAGGTGAGAAAGGCCATGCCACCTCCAAGGAGTAACTGCCTCAGGCGTGAAACCAAAGTCCTATTTACTTAGTCCAGTCTGGAAAGGGGTACTGGGATGATATATAGGGTTGAATAGGGAAGATATGGCCATATTTTATTAGAGAGAGTGAAAAAATGGGAATTTAAAAAATGAAATTTCCATCTGACTTTATTTCCAAATACACTTTCTTAAAAAAAAAAAAAAAAAGAAAGAAAAAAAAAAAAAAACAACAATACACTTTCTGTGGGAATGACAAATATCAGTATTAGGAAATCCAATTATACAAAAAATACTACATCTAGTCTGGGGTAGATATATTTATTTTTGGTAACATACATTAAGTGGCACTAATTACACAGTAACTATAAGGTAACTAACATGAGACCACAGAACTGTAACTCTGCCACAGCTGCGTGGACTTGGGCCTTTCTGGCCTAGCAAGTTTTCAAAAAACTGGATGCCTTCCCCAGAGCTCTGCCAATGGATCTGTTAAGGAGGAAAGCTCTGAAGTAGTGACTCACCAGAGGTCCTTGCAGCTGACAGATGAGAGGCAGGACATGTTAGTTATAAAGTAGTTACAGCCTAATTCACAAAAGTTACCAACTGTTTCTTTCTAGAAAGAAGCAAGAAGTTAAGAAATTCTTTGCCTTAGCGCCTGGTGTCAGGTGGAGAGCAGAGAGGGCTGTTAGAGCAGTGTCAGAAAGACCCTGGCTGGGCAGACAGGTCGGACATCATTAATAATCATAGCTGGCTTCTAAATACTGGTAGCAAGATGACTTCTGATTTGTAATCTTAGGTAAATTATAGATAAATGAAAAGGCCAGTAATCATACACTAAGATTAATAAACAGCACTTCAAAATTAACCGCATGAGGGCTGTGCTTGCACAAGGCTTCACAAAATGAGGCACCCAGATTTTTTCTTCCCACGTCTGGCTTGCAGAGCAGCTCTCGTGGCCATTTCAAAAACCTCTCTCACTCCATCTTTGGTCTTTGCTGAACACTCCATGTACCCAAAAGCGCCAATCCTGTTTGCCATATCTCTGCCTTCTTCAGGTTTTACCGGCTCCTGGTAGAGAGAGAAGAGTGTTTGAGCTAAGTCTTACTCACAGAGATATACAGCATTTAAGACTGTTTTCCCAACTGTTTTGTTTGAGACAGGGTATCACTATGTAGCTGAGGATGACCTGCCTCAACCTCCTAAAGACCTGGAACTACAGGTACATGGCACCACTCTTGGCTGAAAAAAATTCAAGCAACCCAGATTTAAGCTGTTTTATAAAATTCTCAAACTTATATGCATACACAGAAACTATGTCTATTAAACCTGTTCTTTTTTTTTTTTTTAATTATTTATTATGTATACAGTGCTCTATCTGCAGACCAGAAGAGGGTAACCGATCTCATTACAGGTAGTTTTAAGCCACCATGTGGTTGCTGGGAATTGAACTCAGGACCTCTGGAAGAACAAGCAGTGCTCTTAACCGCTGAGCCATCTCTCCAGCCCTCTTTTTTTTTTTAAGACAGGGTTTTCTCTGTGAAGCTTTGCGCCTTTCCTGGAACTCACGTTTTAGCCCGTGCTGGCCTCAAATTCAGAGATCCTCCTGCCTCTGCCTCCCGAGGGCTGGGATTAAAGATGCACGCCACCACTGCCAGGCTAAACCTGTTCTTTTATTATAGGCAGAGAGAAGTCACAGAAACTGGGGGACTGAGTAAGGAATCCAGAGCAAGCTGTAACCTGTTTTGTTATACATTGGTGCTAGGCAAGCCACTGAGCTGTATTCCCAGCCCAAGAATAGTTTATTGAGTACAGTGCAAGGGAGCAACAAGTTAGATAATAATAAGAGCACTTACTGCCTGTATCTAGTTTTGCACCTGTCCTGGAACTCGCTTTGTAGACCAGGCTGGCCTCTAACTCACAGAGATCTGCCTGTCTCTGTCTCCCGAGATTAAAGGCGTGGGCCACCACCGCCCGGCCTACCTACCTTTATAGGGCCCAAACACCCACAAATGGCTAGTGCCTGGCCATGACACTGAGGTGAGGAGTGCGTTTCTGTGGGTTGAAGACATTAACACTCCTTCACCAGAGAAGCTCTGACATTAGAGCACCTGGTATCTGAAAGGTTGAGATTTATTTATAACAATGGAATTTGGACCTTCTGTCTGGACTAATAACAACCTTTAGATTTTCCTGATCCTTTGGCAACTGGACAGGGAAAGGAGGTGTCTGCATCTAAAGCAGAACTACTGCTGGGGTGGTTCCTTTCCAGGGTGGCACTTCTTAGGAGCAGGGCTAACTCCTAAGAGATACCCCATCTCAGTGAATAAGGAGCCTTAGGGAATCCCCTTGGTCAGGTCCTAGCCAGGAAGGGCTGTGTGGGCACAGAACGACTTCTGGGATTCTAAAACGGTATCGTTTGTGAGGGTTTCTTTTGGGTGATAAAGTTTAAGACTACTATAGGAAAGCTAGGTGTGGTGGTGCAGGCCTTTAACCTCAGCCCTCAGGAGGCAGAGAGGTAAGTAGGTCTCCGACTTCCAGGCCAGCCAAGGCCACACATGTAAGACCCTGCTCACTCCGGATCCTCCTACCCCCACACCATACCTGCTTCATTTTGGCTAACTCCCGTCTTGTGTGCTCATCATTCCGAAGATCCTTCTTGTTCCCAACCAGGATGATGGGCACATTGGGACAGAAATGCTTGACTTCAGGAGTCCATTTTTCTGGGATGTTTTCTGAAAGAAAAAAATGTACAGAATTTGAGAATAAATTCTAATCCCATTTTGAAGACCTCCAAGAACCCTAGGTTAAACTATCAGGGCATTTTCTTTTCCACTGTTGTTTCGAAAGCACATTGGAGGCTGGCAAGATCACTTAGCAGGTAAAGGTGCTTGCCACAACTGGGACCCAAGTGTTTAGAAGACAACTGTCTCTTGCTTATTGTCTTCCAACCTTCATGTGTGTCATGGCATGTACGTACGTACACACACACACACACACACACACACACACACACACACACACAAAATTTGGGGCCCTAGCTGGGTGGCGGTGATACACACCTTCAATCCCAGCACTTGGGAGGCAGAGTCAGGCGGATCTCTGTGAGTTTGAGGCCAGCCTGGTCTACAGAGTGAGATCCAGGGCAGGCACCAAAACTACACAGAGAAACACTGTCTCAGAAAAACAAAACAAAACAAACCACAACCAAAAAAATTGGGGCCCCATATAATAATAATAATAATCCATTAATCTCAAAAATCATAGGCAAAATCAGCTGGGTAGCAGCACTCAGGTAGCAGAGGTCATCCTGGTCTACAGAGCAAGTTCTAAAAGTCAGTGCCACACAGAAAGACCCTATCTCAAAAAAAAAAAAAAAAAAAAAAAAAAAAAAAAAAAAAACCCAGAGTATTGCTAAGCTTCTCGGGGGTTAGGACCCAAATAAGAGCTCTGGATTCTGTCCCACAGAGAGAGGTTCACCACAGGCCATATCTGTCCTTGCTGGTAGAAAGGCCACAGCTGCCAAGGTCATGTTCTCTTTCTACCTTGCTCTTATTCCTGGGGTGGTTTGAATTAAGAACAGCCCCCACAGACTCATGATTTGAATGTTTGGCCGATAGGGAGCGGCACTGCAGGAGGTGTGGCCTTGTTGGAGTAGTGCATCCCGGGGGAGGTGAGCTTTTATATACTCAAGCTAGGCCTAGTATGGCAGTCTCCTGATGCTGCCTACAGACCGCCATGATTCATTCCTGCCATGATAATAATAATAATGGACTAAACCTCTGAAACTGTAAGCCAGGCCCAATTAAATGTTTTCTTTTAAAAGAGTTGCCATGGTCAATGTGTGGTGACAAGGCACACCTTTAACCTCGGCACTCAGGAGATAGAGGCAGGTGGATCTCTGTGAGAAGTCAGCCTGGTCTACAAATTGAGTTCCAGGATAGTCAGAGCTGTCTCAAAAAACCCAAAACAAAAAAAAAAAAAAAAAAAAAAAAAAAGAGGCAGGCAGCCAATTTTGGTCCTAGATATACTACCACTGCATTAGAGACCTTTTCCATTCAGTTCTCATGTGTGCGTTGGTCTGTGTGGAGGCTGTCACTGTGTCACTGTGTGTCGAGATCAGAGGACAACTTGCAGGTGGCTGCTTCTATCATTTTGAAGTCCCAGGGATTGAACTCAGGTCCTCAGACTGGGGGCAACCCTTCTACCCTCTGTGCAGTCTCACCAGGCCCGAATTACACATTTAAACCCAACACTGCACCTAGAAGGGATGCCAGGGCCCTTTCTAAGCATGTGGGAGACCCTGAGATTTCATGTTAGCAGTGTGAAAACCCTTTTGAAACCCTACCACTCATTACTATCACTCAGTTACTAGTGTGCACCGCATGGGCACACGCGCTACCCAGTCCATCTGTGGAGGTCAGATAACAATTTGCAAGGGTCATTCCTCTCTAATTGTGAAGGTGCGGGGACCAAAGTCAGGTCATCAGGTTTGGTGACAGATGACCCTTTACCTATTGAGCCACCTCACTGGCCCCCACCATGTGAACACACACAGGTCAAGAGAGACCTAGAATGAAATGAAACCCACAGGCTCACGCTCCAATCGCAAGGCTCCAGGAACCTTGAGTACCATAATTCCTTTCCTGTATTTGTTTCTTTTTTTTAAAGATTTATTTATTTATTATGTATACAGAAGAGGGCGCCAGATCTCATTACAGATGGTTGTGAGCCACCATGTGGTTGCTGGGAATTGAACTCAGGACCTCTAGAAGAGCAGTCGGTGCTCCTAACCTCTGAGCCATCTCTCCAGCCCCTGTATTTGTTTCTTGAGACAGGATTTCTCTGTGTAGCCCTGGGTATCCTGGAACTCACTCTGTAGACCAGGCTGGCCTCAAACTCACAGAGATCCACCTGCCTCTGCCTCCCAAGTGCCATGATTAAAGGCATGTGCCACTACTACCTGGCATGATTCATTTTCTGAAAGAATGTCAGAATATATGTTTTTCATCCACTTGATACCCAAAAGGACACAAAAAACAGATCTTTCCCATCTAAACAGACAGTGACAACCAACCAGCCTGCAAGGCTACTCACCTAAACTATCAGGGCTGTCGATGGAGAAACACATCAGTATAACATCAGTGTCTGGATAGGAGAGAGGCCTCAGGCGATCATAATCTTCCTGTCCAGCTGTGTCCCACAAAGCCAACTCCACCTGTGACAAGAAAAACAACCACAGAAGTGCAATGTTATTATTACTACCCATTTTTCAAAAAAGGGTCACTCACTATATATATTCCAACAGAAGACTGTCCAAAATAGTAAAAACAGCTATTCATCTTTCTGAGAATCAAATCCAAATACAGGGTATTATTTTATCAAAATAGCAAATTTATGAACAGAACAATGGTGCTACAATTCAAAATGTCCAGTTAATAAAATACTGTAGTTTATAAAACCGGGCACAAAGAACTAAGGACAACTCCAGTTGAGAGCTGGAGAAGCAAGCAGCCTTCCCCAGAAAAGAGCACACCAACTAGTTATCAATTCCAAATGGTCAGCTCTGAAAAACAAAGTTAACATTATACAGACTGGCCGGGCGGTGGTGGCGCACGCCTTTAATCCTAGCACTTAGGAGGCAGAGGCAGGTGGATCTCTGTGAGTTCGAGGCCAACTTGGGCTACAGAGTGAGTTCCAAGAAAGGCGCAAAGCTACACAGAGAAACCCTGTCTCAAAAAAAAGCATTATACATACTGAATACATTGTACTTATGTGATTAGAAATACACATGCACGCACAACGAAAAGAGGTCATGAATTTAAAGAGAAAGAAGGGGTATATGGGAGGGTTTAGAGCAGCAAGTCTCAACCTGGGGGTCAACTGGCCCTTTTACAGGGGTCATGTATTAGATATTTTACATATCAGATATTTACATTATGTTTCATAACTAGCAAAATTACAGTTATGAAGCAGCAACAAAATTTTATGGTCACACAATGAGGAACTATTAAGGGTCACAGCATTAGGAAGGTTTAGAAGATGGAAAGGGAAGGGAGAAATAATGTAATTATAATTTCAAAACACTAAAGGAAATAGTTTTTACAAAAGTATTTAATAGATCCACATTATGCTATGAAAGAAGACACTCAAGAAAGTAAATCAATCTTTGAGTAATTTTTCTCATTCAGTCACTCTGAACCACAGTACCTATGGATACACTTTTTCAGATCAAACTCCCTTATTTCAGAGGCCTCTTCTTGAATAAAGAACTCTGTCTTTCCTGAGTAAGTCATGTTCAAGGTTAACAGGACAGGAAAGGTAATTATGGACCATTACTCAAAGATTTTAGTAAAAAGTGCTCATTTGTATTTCTTTTTTTTTAATAAAGTGCTAAAAGAGAATCCAAGGCCTCATGCATGCTAGGCAAAAACTCTACCAACTAAGACACATATTCAATCTTGTCAATAAATTTCTCATGGACAAGATCCTGGTTAATCTAAGATACCAGGCTCAGATAATACAAAGAGATCATATGGTTGGCCCCAAAACTATCTTTTTAGTGGACAGTTATAAAAATACAGTACCTGACAGTTACTTTATACAAATAGAATGTTGTAACAAAATCAGTAATGTTCACTAGGCCTTTGAGAAATGAGCTTCAAAAATACTAACCTAACCATACTTTCTTCAAATCAGTGAATATATTATATTATACTAATCCCAGACAAGAAGGGTATTATATGACAGCAGTCAGTCAAAAAAATCTCAGCAAATTTCCACCTAGTTTATCACAAATGGGGAACTATATGTGACACCTGCCAAAAACCAGTTTTCTTGGCCAGGGGGTGGTAGCTCACTCCTTATATCCCAGCCCTCAGGAGGCAGAGGCAAGCCTGTGAGTTTGGGGCCAGCCTGGTCTACAGTGCAAGTTCCAGGACGGTCAGGCTACACAGAGAAACCTAGTCTCGAGACACAAACAACAAACAAAATCAGCCTACTTATCAGGTTCACAGAAAAACTTGCTTCCAAGCATCCATGCAGACTGAGGTAGCAATATGCTGCAATGGTGGTCCCCCTCAAAGAATATACTGGTTCTCACAGTCCCCACAGCACTGGGCCTCAGGCATATTAGGCAAGTACTCTACCATTGAGCTACATAACCAGTCTTCCATGTGCGTGTATTTTTTTTTTTTCTGAGATGTCTCACTAAGTTGTCAAGCTGGCCTTGATTGAAGGCCTTTGTCCCAACCTTCTGACAACTACAGGCCTGTACCACCAGGATTATTTCATTTTAGATGGCAAGGTTTTACTATGCAGCCCACTCTGGCCTCTAACTTGCAATCTACCTGCCTCATGCTGGGATTATGTGTGCCATGTGCTAGATTGGAAAACCTTTATATTTTGTTTTGCTGTAGACGTAAGTTCTCATATACTTCAAGCTAGCCTCAAACTTGTTATTAGCTGAGAATGACCTTAAACTTCTGGTTTTCCTGACTCTACCTGCTAAGCACTAGGATTAGAAACAAACGTGTGCCACCACATTTGGTTTATGTGGTGCTGGAGGTTGAACAGAAGGTATTCATTCTATCAGCTGAGCTGTATCCCCAGTTCCATTTACTCACCTATTTATGTATTTTTGTATTTATTCATTTATTTATTTAATGGCCAACCTCTTACTCTCTAGCTGAGGTGGATCTGCAACTTAAAAATACTCATTTTTGCCAGGCAGTGGTGGCCTTTAATCCCAGCACTTGGGAGGCAGAGGAATGAGGATCTCTCTGAGTTCGAGGCCAGCTTGGTCTACAGAGTAAGTTCCAGGACAGGCACCAAAACTACACAGAGAAACCCTGTCTTGAAAAGCCAGAAAAAAACAAAAAACAAAAAACAAAAAACAAACCACTTCATTTTTATATTATGTGTGTATGGATGTGTGTGTGTGTGTGTGTGTATCATCTATGTGCCTGACACAAATGTGGGTGCTAATAACTGAACTCAGGTCCTCTGAAAGAGCATTTCTTTCCTTCCTTCCTTCCTTTCTTTTTTAGATTGTGTTTCTCTGTGTAGCACTGGCTGTCCTGGAACTCACTCTGTAGGCTGGCCTCGAACTCACAGAGATCCACCTGCCTCTGCCTACCAAGTGCTGGATTAAAGATGTGTGCCGCCACCACCTGCCCAAGAGCATTTAAGTTTGTC
Source organism: Peromyscus leucopus (assembly GCF_004664715.2). Classification (NCBI taxonomy): domain Eukaryota; kingdom Metazoa; phylum Chordata; class Mammalia; order Rodentia; family Cricetidae; genus Peromyscus; species Peromyscus leucopus. Next base: position 97,223,344 of record NC_051069.1, on the reverse strand, counting down.
ATCTTCCAGTCCCCCTGGATTTGGAACTTACGCTGTAGGGTTTCAGACATGAAATTACCATGCCCAGCTTGTATTCTCTGTATTCTAATCTAACACACTAAACTAGTTGGGTATTACTGCACATACCTGTACAATTATCTCAGGCAGTGGGCTGAGGAAGGACATTCCTGAATATATGAGACCCCATTTCAGAAATAAACAAGATGGAGCCTAGCAAATCAGGGATTCAAGGCCAGTCCTGGTTCAACAGTGATATAGAAACCAGCCTGTGCTATATGAAATTGTCTCACAAACCAACTACTAATAAATCAACCAACCCAAATCCCAAAAGAAAGGTGGCAGGGGGAAATGGATTTCTGTTTCTAACATTTTTGCTACAGTGTGTACAAAAAAGCCTAATTCGATTAAATAGGCACCTAACATACAAAAACATCAGTTATTATGGAACTTGAACTCACCTGCTTTCCATCCACTTCGATATCTGCCACATAGTTTTCAAACACTGTGGGCACATAAACCTCTGGGAATTGGTCCTTGCTGAAGACTATGAGCAAGCATGTCTTACCACAAGCTCCATCACCAACAATCACCAGTTTCTTCCTGATGGCAGCCATCGCTTAAACATAAAACAAAAGGTATTAGCTAAAATGTGTAAGAACTGGTAAGCAGCCACAGATTATGACACATTTTATTGGCTGTGGGGGTAGGAAGGGGGTACTATTAGTGTTTCCAAATTAAAAATTCTGGAACAGGGGCTGGAGAGATGGTTCAGTGGTTAAGAGCACTGTTATTCCCACAGGACCTAGGTTCAATTCTCAGTACCCACATGACAACTCACAGCTGTCTGTAACTCCAGTTCCAGAGGATCCAACACCTTTACACAGACATGCATGCAGGCATAAAAACAAAACAAAACAAATAAAAATAAATCAATTAAAAAAAATTCTGTAACATTGTTCTATTTGGCACCTAAAAGCTACACACCAAACACTTTTTTCTTTCTTTCTTTCTTTTTTTTTTTTTTAAATACTTATTTGTTATGTATAATAGCCAGAAGAGGGCACCAGATCTCATTACAGATGGTTGTGAGCCACCACGTGGTTGCTGGGAATTGAACTCAGGACCTCTGGAAGAGCAGTCAGTGTTCTTAACTTCTGAGCCATCTCTCCAACCTACCAAACACTTTTCTTAACATTGAAAAATTAACAGTCATCCCATAAGATGAGGAATGAAGTAGAGATTTGTTCTTGTTACGTCTATCCAAAACCATTAGGTAAGAATTTTTAAGGAATCTACTGAAAAAAAACAAAAAAACAAAAAAAAAACAAAAAAAACCAGAGCTTGGAACGGTAACTTGTGCCTATAATTTTGGCACTGAGGAGCTGAGGATGTAGGGGTACTATGAGTGAGGACTGGACTATAGTATGAGACTCTGTCTCAAATAAAAACAAAACACATACAAATTATCAGGATGAATAATGTAGGATATGGGCTGGACATGGTAACAGGCAGACCTACGAAATTTTGAGGCCAGTCTAGTGTACACAGTAAGTAAGTTCAGGCCAGCCAGAGCTACATAGTAAGACCCATACAAAACAAAAAACCAAACCAAACCAACCAAAAATAAATAAACAAAACAAAACAATCCACCAATCAATCAAGGGGCTGGCTCAGTAAAATGCTTGATCCTCAAGCGCAAGGATCTGAGTTCAGATCACTAGCACAGAAAGCCTGTCAAGAGAGAACAACTGTATTTTTATACACTAGCAATGAACAATCTGGAAAATGAATAATTTTACAGCTTGGCATGGTAGCTCATGCCTGTCATCCCAGCACTTGGAAGGCCCAGGCAGGAGGCTAACTTCCAGCATAAGGCCATAAGGTCTACCTAGTCTGTTCCAGGCCAGTATAAGCTGTAGTATATGTTATCTCAAAAATAAATTTCGCAAATCATAGTGGGACATGACTTTCTTTTTTTTTTTTCTTTCTTTCTTTTTTTTTTTTTTTTGTTTGTTTTTGTTTTTGGAGACAGGGTTTCTCTGTGTAGTTTTGGTGCCTGTCCTGGATCTCACTCTGTAGATCAGGCTGGCTTCGAACTCAGAGAGATCCCCTGGCTCTGTCTTCCTAGTGCTGGGATTAAAGGTGTGACCACTTTGGTCTACAGAGCGAGTTCTACAACAACCAAGACAGGGAAACCCTATCTCAAAAAAATAATAATAATAATAATAATAATAATAATAATAATAATGCCTGTATTCTTAGCACTTGTAGAAGGACTACCCCAAATTTGAGCCTGATCTACGTTTATCAAAATCTAGTTAGGACTATACTCAATTATACTTGGAATTTTGCGCCTCTTAAAATAAAATGTGGGCAGCACGATGACGTAAGGAATAAGGTGCTGCTGCTGGGCTGTAGATCGGGCACAGTGGTTAAGAGAACTGGCTGTTCCTTCTAAGGACCTGGGTGTCAGGGCCAGAGGATCTGACACCATCTTCTGGAAAAGGGTGCTTGCTGACAAGCACCATGACCTGAGTTCAATGCCCAGAACACACACACACACACACACACACACACACACACACACACACACACACACACACACGCGCGCTACCCTGTTACTACGGCAGGGCTCCAATCACATCTTTGCCCACAGGCCTTCAGAGTATTCTCAATGCCAAATACCTAGCATTTAAGCTCTTCTAAAATTATAACACAAACCATTTCTCTTTCCATCTTTTTTTCTTTGAAAAAATTTAAAAACTACATTGACTCATTCATTTGTTGAAGGGAAGGCGAACATGTCAGAGAACAGGTGGTGGGTGGTCAGAGAGCAACTTCCAGGAACTTTCTTTGCTACCATGTGGTTTCCAGGGATCAAACTCAGGTTATCGCTTAGAGACAACTGCCTTTACTTCCTGAGCCATCTTGCCAGCCAAGTCTCCTACCGTTTTAAACCACACACCTGTATCTACTTACTAACTAGCCCTCAACATTTCTAACTCCCCCAGGGCAAACTGAAAACCCCTGTCCTTTCCCAGGAAGAAGGACCCTGCTTGCCCATTTGATTCTGTTCCAAATACCCATTTCTTTTCCCAACCCACCCTTTCCAATCACGTGTTGCCTCCAAGTGCAGCCTTGGGACTCTCTTAGAGCTTATATCATAAAACCATGGCTTAGCTGGACATAGTAATCATGAATGATTTCAATCACAGCACTAGAAAGGCAGAAGCAGGTGGATCTCTGAGTTTGAGGACAGTGTGGTCTACACAGTGAGACCCTGTCTCAAAAAACAAAACAAAACAATAACAATAAAACCCACCCCCTCTGACCTACCCTACATGAAGGAGGCAGAAGCCATCTTTTCTTGGGCTTGACTTACACTCATTCCTGAAGTCTAAGTTCTTTCTCTCAGGAGAAAGAGCACATATACCACCGAGCGGTGGTGGCGCACGCCTTTAATCCCAGCACTCAGGAGGCAGAGGCAGGCAGATCTTTGTGAGTTCGAGGCCAGCCTGGTCTACAGAGCGAGGTCCAGGAAAGGCGCAAAGCTAAACAAGAGAAACCCTGTCTCTAAAAACAAACAAACAAACAAAAAAGAGCACATATACCTATCCACCTGCACCTCTCCTTACTTTCCATTGCATCCAGCATGTCATGAACACGATCAATGATATCATACATACAGAAGGAACAAACTTACAAAAAGGACATGCTCTAAAAATACATTGATAAAGTAGCTGGCTCGTTTATAATTATCATCAGCTTTCTCTCAAGGCAATGACTCTTCTGTTGTTGAGATGGGGTCTCATTTAACACCAAGACTGGCCTGAAACTCAGTATGTAGTAGAAGCCAGCACAGGTCTCACTGCCTCTACTTCTCAAGTGCTAGGATTAAAGTATGTACCACCACGCCTGTATTTATAGTGGCTGTTTCTCATAGGACTCTGAATACATTAAGTTTTTTAACAAAAGAAAACATAATGTGAGACAAGAAAGAAACAGAAAACAGTTGAGTAGTGGTGGCACATAGCTTTAATCGCAGCACTCAGTAGGCAGAGGCAGGTGGATCTCTGTGAGTTCGAGGCCAGCCTGGGCTACAGAGTGAGTTCCAGGAAAGGCGCAAAGCTACACAGAGAAAAAACAAAAACAAAAATAATAATGCAAAGATGTGTTGCATTTGTTTAACTCTGTAAAGCTGTGTTACTTTGTCTACCTGAAACACCTGATTGGTCTAATAAAGGGCTGAACAGCCAATAGCTAGGCAGGAGAGAGAAATAGGCAGGTCTGGCAGGCAGAATAAATAGGAGGAGAAATCTAGGGAAGAGAGGAGGATGCTAGGGGCCAGCTCACTTAGTCAGCCATGGAGTAAGAAGGGAAAAAAAATATATAAAAAAAGGTAAAAAGCCCAGAGGCAAAAAACATAAGGAGAAATGGGATAATTTAGAAAAGCTGGCTATCAACAAGCCAAGCTATGGCCAAGCATTCATAGGTAAGAATAAGTCTCCAAGCGTTTATTTGGGAGCTGGGTGGCAGGCCCCAAAGTAAAAACAAACAACTACAACAACTTACTGCTCTTGCAGAGAACCAGGATTTGGTTCACAGCACTCACACGGCTACTCACAGCTGTCTGTAACTACAGTTCCAGGTGATACGAAGCCCTCTTTCTGACCTCTGCGAACACCAGGTGTGTACATGGTGCATACATCCATGCAGGCAAAACACCCTAACCCATTAAAGAAATAAATAGCACGGTGGCTCACATGTAGTCTCTACACTTAGTGTAGTGAGAAAATTCAACAGGGCCATTGTACCTGGCATGCATTTCAGAGTGATGGCACCTAAGCCTTGAAGGAACCTTTTGTAAATTAAATAATAAACAGCACAGTGGCTCCCATCTATAATCTCTACACTTAGGAAGTAGAAGCAGAATTCAAGGTCTGCTTAGACTGCACAGATGCTGGTAATAAAGACTACCATTTCCCAACATCCATGCCAGGATTAATAAGTCTGGCTAATGGGCCTTATGTGAGGGATAACAGGAAAGAACTACTAGACTAAGTTCTGAGGTTACAGGGGAATGAAACGTAACAGAAGTTACAGTGTAAGAACAATCAACCTCTAAGGACCGTTCCTCACCGCAAGTGGAGGCTGACCACTACAGGCGGATGAAGGTGAAGTACACAGAGAGGTAAGCTCTCCTAGCTGCTTCCATTCTCCTTCAGTTCATTTTTCTCTTGAGTCTGTCTCAGACATATCCTAGGTTGTTCTCAGCTCTCTATGTAGCTGAGACAGGTATGCACCACACTTGGTTTATGTGGTGCTAGGGAATCAAATAAAGGGCTTTATCCAGTTGTGGTGGCACACACCTTCAAGTACAACACTTGAAAGGCAGAAGCAGGGTTGGGGATTTAGCTCAGTGGTACAGTGCTTGCCTAGCAAGCGCAAGGCCCTGGGTTCGGTCCTCAGTTCTGGGAAGGAAGAGAGAGAGAGAGAGAGAGAGGGAGGAGAGAGAGGCAGAAGTAGGTAGATCTCTGTGAGTTCGAGGTCAGCCTGGTCTACACAATGAGTTCCAGGACAGCAAGGACCACACAAATTAAAAACACAGAACTTACATAGGGCTGTGTGTGGCACTCCATCAACTGAGTTACATCTCTAGTCCTTTTCTCAAAAAAGCAAGGCTGTAACAGTTGACAGTGACACTGAGAAAGGATTTGCACTAAAAAAGAAGTTACACTATTCTAAAAACAAGGTGATAAATTTTAGAACTGCTAGGCAGGAACAAGGGTCACCTTTGAAGACAGAGGTCAACAGTTAAAAACGAGACCACTTAATATACCCTGGTACTCTACTGCAGGTACAGAACTATGTGAAGAGTTGGATCTAACCATAGCTGAGGTTCCACTAGATAAAATAAGAAAGGAAGAGGGGGCTGAAGGATGGAGCTCCCCAGGTAGAGAATTTGTCTAACACACAATGCCTCCAGTTCAGTGCCCACCACCACAGAAACCTAGTCTGGAGGCACACATGAGATACTGTCTCAAGGGTGAAGGAGAGGTGGGAGGAGAAAAGAGAGAAAGAAAATGGGGAAAAGGTTAAAATATTGACAACAAGGAGGTGATAAACTGAAAAGGAGGGGAATGATCAATGAACTCTAAGTTCCAGTGTGGTGGGAGCATTTCAGTGTTTAAATGTTTTTGTTTTTTTTTGAGGGGGGGGGTTTCGAGACAGGGTTTCTCTGTGTAGCTTTGCGCCTTTCCTGGGACTCACTTGGTAGCCCAGGCTGGCCTCAAACTCATAGAGATCCGCCTGCCTCTGCCTCCCAGAGTGCTGGGATTAAAGGCGTGCGCCACCACTGCCCGGCTTTAAATGTTTGAATACACAATGATGGGTACAACTCTAGGGATCACGGTTTCCTTCTGTAGTGTCTTCATTTACCAAATGAGATGACAATGTTTAAAAACAAAACAAAACAACAACAACAAAAAAAAACCACTAATATATTTTAAAATGCACTGACTTGAAAACAATTTGTAGATCAAAGGGATGAGAAACAAAGTCTGTCTATCTTAGCTTACTATGCCTTTGGTTGGTTTTTTCTTTTTTCTCTTCTAGTTTTTCCAGACAGGGTTTCTCTGCTTAACAACTCTGGCTGTCCTGGAACTCCTTTGTAGACACCAGGCTGGCCTCGAACTCAGAGATCCACCTGCCTCTGCCTCCGGAGTGCTGGGATTAAAGGTAGGCACCTCCATCGCCTGGCTTCATTATTTTCAAGACAGGTCTCTCTATGGTCAAGGCTGTCCTGGAGCTTGATATGTAGCCCAGGCTGGCCCTGAACTCAGAGCTTCTCCTGATTCTGCCTCCCAAATTCTGGGATTAAAGGCATGCTCCACCACACCCTGCCTGTCCGAGTGTGTGTGTGTGTGTGTGTGTGTGCGCGTGTGTGTGCGCGCGCGCATTTTATTTGTTCAAAACAAGTCTTACTATGCCTTGAACTTACTATGTAGCTCTGGCTGGCCTCAAAACTCTGAGATCCACCTGCCTCTGCCTCTCTCTGGAGTGGTGGGATTAAAGGCGTGTATCATCACAACCCATGTACAAGAAAGCAGGCTGAGCAAGCCAATGGGGAGCAAACCAGTTAAGTGTTCTTTCCTCCAGTCTCTTGCTTCAGTTCCTACCTCCAGCTCTTGCTCTGGCTTCTCCTGATGATGAACTATATGTGACTTGTAAACTGAAATCAACCCTGTCCTTCCCAAGTTACTTTTGGTCATGGTGTTTACCACAGCAACAAAAAGCAAACAAGAACACTAGTCCAACCAACACTGGTCACTCCTTACAAGGAAGTAAAACAAGATTAACTAGGCCAAGCAGTGGTGGCACACACCTTTAATCCTAGCACCAGGGAGGCAGAGGCAGGCGGATCTCTGATTTGAGGCCAGCCTGGTCTACAGAGCTAATTCTAAGACAGCCAGGGCTGTTACACAGAAAAACCCTGTCCAAAAAAAAAAAAAAGAAGAAAGAAAGAAAAAGAAAAGAAAAGAAAAGAAAGGTATCTGCTTTTGCAGAGGACCTGGATTTTATTCCAAGCACTCACATGATAGCTCACAACCAACCCTAACTCCAGTCCCAAGGGATCCTATACCCTCTTATGACCTCTGTAGGTAGGCATCAGGTATACATGACTCACATAAATATATAAATATATTCAGGAAAACCATTTATATAAATTTTTAAAAATTATAATTAAAAACCATAGGGCTTTGTAAATGAGATAGACTCGTAAACATACTTGTTACAAAAAAAGTTATATTTGATCCTTGAATCCCACAGTAGAAGAAGAGGACTGACTTGAAAGCTATAACAGCTAATGCTTATCTTTTTTGTACACACCAATGCCTGATCTATAAGGTCTAATAACAAAGAGCTATATTTTAATTCTTATATTCCTATAATACTTAACAGGGTCAAAATAGCACTGAATAGATATGTATAAGATTAAGAAGCCGGGCGGTGGTGGCGCACGCCTTTAATCCCAGCACTCGGGAGGCAGAGGCAGGCGGATCTCTATGAGTTCGAGGCCAGCCTGGACTACCAAGTGAGTCCCAGGAAAGGCGCAAAGCTACACAGAGAAACCCTGTCTCGAAACCCCCCCCCCCAAAAAAAAAAAAAAAAAAAAAAAAAAGATTAAGAAACTTAGCCTTTCCAAATAAACAGATATAAATGTGTTATTGGTATATGAAGAAGGTTTTTTTATTTTGTTTTGAGACAGGAGTCTCATGATGTAGTCATGGCCTGGAATTAACTATGTAGACCAGGCTGGTCTAGAACTCAGATCCGCATGCCTCTACCTCCATATTTAGCCAAAGAGTTTGTTTTGTTTTGGGGACACTAGAACATGAACCAAGGACCTTGGATATGCTAGTTAAGAGCTCTGACACTGAGTTACAATCCCTACCCTTACTTTGGTGGTGATGGCAGGAGGATCTCTGAGTCTGGTCTACAGAGTGACTACAGAACAGCCAGGGATATGTAGAGACCCTGTCTCCAAAAATTAAAAGAACAAAAGAACATACCCAGCCCAGATTAGCTTGAAACTCAAGGCCTTCTTGCCTCAATCTTCTGCTTACTGGTATTACACATGTACATTTGTTAGACATGGTTTTAACTTTTCTTGTTTGTTTTTTTCTTTCGAGACAGGGTTTCTCTGTGTAGCTTTGGAGCCTGTTCTGGAACTCTGTAGCCCAGGCTGGCCTAGAACTCTGCCTCCTGGGTGATGGGATTAAAGGTGTGCGCCACCACTGTCCGGCAGTTTTTAACTTTTTAACTTTTGCAAAGGACGCTATCAAATGTTCAGATAATAAAGTTAGACACTATTCTTCAAATTTACTAAGTTACTGCCCTTCTTTTCTGAGTCTTAAAGTCTCATTACTGAAACAGGAAATTACTTCTTTCCAAACAAGACCTACAAGCAAGTAGGAAGTATGTGTCAATCACTGTATTAAATTTTCTGTAGTTCTTACAGTCATATCTAAAACAAAGTCTGAATATCTATTTATCATCTCAGATACGACAAAGCTGTAAGATAAATATACCCTTAGAATATTCTAGAAAGAGGCTTTTACCAAAATGAAGTTCATTATGAAAGACTAAAAGCTCTTGTTACTAACAGCTAAGCACTGAAGACTGAAAATACTTTTTTCATAAAGTAGAAGAGAATCAGTTACTCAAATAGGGTATTTTTCTTAAAAGGAAACCAATCTTTTTTTTCCTCTAACATTTTTTTTTCTTACATTGTAGGATGCATTCCTATAAAAAAGAGAAAGGGCCTGGAAATCATGTTACTATTCCTTTATCTGATCTTGTCATAATCATAGTAAATTTACTGTATTTGGAGGTACATGTGAGCAGATCTGGAATAGATTAGCCAACACACTCCTTCTACAAAGAGGTCCAGGTTGACTCTTCTCTGCTCCATCATCACCGCCTAAAACACCACCATTATTCTACTTGACCAAATATTTCATTTAGATTTCAAATTCTGACATGTTTTTCACTAGGACACATCTATCACATGACTACTCAACAAAACCAAACATCAGCTGCATAAGCAAGTTCTGTATACATCAGATACAATTTAGGTTTTACTAGAATCTGATTTTAGTTATAAACATATAGATGGCAACAGACTAGATGTCAGCGGTTTACACCAATAGTTAATCAGCTCATTAGTTGAATCCCTGCTTTCTCACTTTGGTGCTTTCAGCATCAGTTTCCTTTATTTGTCAGGCGATGGTAACAGAAATATTACAAAACACAGCCAGGAAGATGGTTCAGGGGGTAAAGGCTGGCCTTGACGTATTCATTCTGGCACCTCTACCCCCAAGTGCTAAGAATACTGGCATATATCATACCTGGCTCTTCTAGAACTTAAATTATTAGCTGGATAATTTTAATGACTTTTTAGATTCTACATAGATAATACTTTTTTTGTTTTTTCCAGACAGGGTTTCTCTGTGTAATAGTCCTGGCTGTCCTAGAATTTGCTTATGGAGACCAGGCTAGCCTCAAACTTACAGAGATCCACCTGTATCTGCCTCCCAAGTGCTGGGATTAATACTTTTTAACACTGACAACCTATTTATCTCTTCAATGATTTTTGGCTTATTTTTGACATATCAGAAGCCAACAAAGACATCTGAGGTGGTTCTAGTTAGTAATGAATGCATTAAAGACATTTATTAGCCAAACATTATCAGCAGGCACAAAACAGTTCTCTAGCCAAGCAGCAGAAGTGGAAATAATTCATCTGAATTACTATGCCTCTGCAGGATCAAGATTTTAGGAAGATAATGAATAAATTTCCATGTAGATAAAATAACCGTAGCTTTAAAAATGACTAATTCAGCATACTTAAGATAATTATAATTTTACCTCATGTATTTTCAAAAGGCTAATTATGCAGAAAAAACAGCTATGATTACAGCAAGCTTTCTACCATTTCTAGACACTTGGACACCAAACAAAATGCAGAACAATCTCCTTTTTCAAGGGCTCGGTAACGAGGCTGAGGTGCAGCTCAGCAGCAGTGCTTCCCTCTGGCATGTGGAGAGCCTTGGGTTTGAACCTCAGCACTACAGAAAATAACGTGAAACCTCTAACATACAGGATATAACATTAGAAACGGAGGTTATACCTTATCCTGTTGACATTATTTCAAGCATGTTGTAATTCTGAGACTTCATCTTTCAAACATGTATGCTAAAATGTATACATCTTAAGTTTTTTTCCCTCTAAATCAAAAGATAGTCTGTATGATGCTGATGACTATTAGAAAAACAAAAGTTGCTGGGTGTGGTGGCGCACACCTTTAATCCCAGCACTTGGGAGGCAGAGACAGGCAGATCTCTGTGAGTTCAAGGCCAGCCTGGGCTGTAAGAGTCAATTCCAGGAAAGGTTCCAAAGCTACACAGAAAAACTCTGTCTCAATAAATAAATAAAAACATCTTGGTTGAATTCTGGGTAGAGTGTTGACTGCAGACAAGAAAATAACCAAAAATTCTGGAGACATTAATTTCAGGAATTCTAAAACCCACAGCCTGTAATTACTATTGCCAACACAATAAAGTATCTATCCTTCCATACTGGTTAAGCCCATGATTAGAGCTCCATAGTATTTCAAGGCCTTTCCTCAGCTCCCAATGTACACCAAGCCATTTAGTGCTTTCTTGAAGCACCTCACACTTCTATCAGCCTCACATATCATGTTTCTCCAGGGTTTCCTTTTGCCAAAACCTATTAACATAAGAACATTATCTGTCTTGTTCACCATCACTGGACAAGTACATAATAGACAGTACTCAAATCAAACAAACAAATCTGTGTGTGTGCCTGTGTGTGGCGAGTGCACTTCGGTGTGCAGGTACATGAACCCAAAGGACGCCTTCCTTTACTGCTCTGTCTCCGCCTTAGTGCCTTGAGACGGGGGTCTCTTACTCAACTGGAAGCTCACTCTTTTTACCAGGCTGGCTGGCCCAGGAGCTCCTAGGATCTACCTCTGCCCCCTCACCACCCTGCTAGGGTTATAAGCTAGCATAGTCATGCTTGGATTTTTTTCTTTCTTCCATGGGTGTATGTCTGTGCTTCCTGTGAAAGCATTCTTACCCAATGAACTATTTCTTTAGCTATGAACAAACAAAGTTTTAGAATCAAAAAATCCTTATATAGTCAATCGATGGCACAACAGATTCATTTTTAAATTTATTATGGGTCAGTGAAAAACTGCCTAAAAAAATTTGTTTGGGCTGGAGAGATGGCTCAGAGGTTAGGAGCACTGGCTGTTCTTCCAGAGGTCCTGAGTTCAATTGCCAGCAACCACATGGTGGCTCACAACCATCTGTAGTAAGATCTGGCAAAACACTGTATATTGTAATAAATAATATTTTTAAATTTTTTTTTAAAATATGTGTGTTCATATATGCAGGAGCACGTGAAAGCCAGAGATCAACCTCAGCTGTCATTCTTCGGGAGTCTTACTACTTTGTTTTTGAAACAAGATCTCTCACTGGGTCCTGGGGCTTATCCATTTCAGAAAGGCTGACTGGTCAGAGAGGCCCAGGGAACAACTGCCCGTCTCTGCCTCCGTCGGTGCTGGGATTACAAGTGTAAGCAACCATTTTCATCTTTTTATGTGGCACTGGGGACTGAGCTCAGGCCTTCTCATGCAGCAAGCACTTTACTGAGCAAGCAATCACCCCAGCCCCATTGCATACGGACCAGGGACACTCCTGTAATTCTACAATGAGAATGTTGATAATGAAAGATTCAGAGTCTGAGGTTAGTACTGGTTGCTCTTCGAGAGGATCCAGGTTTGATTCCTAGCACCCACATGGCAGCTTTGAACTATCTAATTCCAGTTTCAGTTATCTGGTGCCCTCTTCTGGCATCTGCATGTATTGCATAAACAGTGCAAAGACATACATGAAGACAAAAACACCAACATACAAAAAAAGTACACCTTTTCGAAGACACTGCAAAAATAAATAAATGAAAGCAGAAGGAAGGTAATAAAAGGAAAAGAGAGAAGGGGATTGCCATACATGATTGAATAAGAAAAGTAGCCAGTGACCCCCCCCCCCAAAAAAAAAGAGAGAGACAAATCAGGTGTGATAGCCCATGCCTATAATGCTGGCACTTGAGAGGGTAAGGCAGAAAGAAGAATTGTCTAGACTGCAAGGCTACAGTGAGTTCTAGGAGAGTTTATGTTACTATGGGAAATCCAGTCTTAGGACACAAGTATAAGACAGGAAGTCTTGCAAAAGTCAGAATGAAAAAGTAAAAATAGTATTATTAGTAAGCAGCTTAGTAGGTAGAGGTGCCTACCACTAGGCATGTGACCTGCCTTTGATCACATGGAAGAAGGAAATCAACTCCCCACAAGTTATCTTCCGTGAATTACAGGACAGCCAGAGTCACATAAAGAGAACCTTTCTCAAAAATAAAAAATAGCCAGGCAGTCATGGTGCATGCCTTTAACCCCAGAACTTGAGAGGCAGAGGCAGGTGAATCTGAGTTTGAAGCCAGCCAGGTCTACAGAGTGAGTTCCAGGATGGCCAGGGCTGCACAGAGAAACCCTGTCTTGAAAAACAAACAAAAATCGATGGGCAGTAGTGGGGCATGCCTTTAATCCCAGCACTCAGGAGGCAGAGGCAGGTGGATCTCTGTGAGTTTGAGGCCAGCCTGGTCTACAGAGCGAGTTCCAGGAGAACCATGGCTACACAGAGAAACCCTGTCTCAAAAAAACTGAAAAGAAAAGAAAAGAAAAGAAAAGAAAAGAAGGAAGGAAGGAAGGAAGGAAGGAAGGAAGGAAGGAAGGAAGGAAGGAAGGAAGGAAGGAAGGAAGGAAGGAAGGAAGGAAGGAAGGGAAAAGGAGTAGATAAGCAAGATATAGAAGCTTAAGATGAAAAGACTTATTTTCTAGGGCTGGTAAGATGGGTCAGTTAGTAAAGCGCTTGCAGTACAAACCTGAGAACCAGTCTGAAGCTGTAACACCCACATAAAAAGGACGACATGACATGTGCCTGCAGTCAACTGAAAAGTGAAGACAGGAGGCCCCAGGTGTCTGCTGGCCAGCCAGTGACACCAAATGGAAAGCTCCAGAAAGGCAAGGCCAAGTGTGCTGGCACACGGTCCCAGCACCTAGGAGGCAGAGGCAGGCACATCTGTTCTAGGTCAACCAGGGGCTACACAGTAAGACCATGTCTTTAAAAAAAGAAAAGAAAAAACACAAATAAAGGAATTAAAATTCCAAACGGAGAGGACAGTCTTTGTTTTCTTCAGATGTGTTCCTTTATAGTTTTTTAGTAACCATTTATCAAATAAGTAAAGATAAAACCACAAACTACTTTTACAACTCCTCATTCCATGACAAAGATTTCAAAGTTAACCAAATCCAGCAGCAAGATATGTTCACTGCTAGGCAGCTAAAGCAGAAAGACCGCGAGTTCAAGACTAGCCTGACCTATCCAAGATCCTATCTTTTTTTAAAAAAAGGAACAAAAGGCAAGCAAGAAAGGAGACAGGACCAGGGAGCTGTCTCAGTGGGTTAAGATGACCACCATCGAGGCTGATGGAAGGAGAGGACCACCAACTCGTGCATTTTGTCCTCTGATTACCACATTCCTCCCAAAATACATATAAACAAATAGAAAGAAAATGGAGTTGGTGGCTCATCAGATAAAGGCCCTTGCTTTTTTTTTTTCCCCAAGACAGGGTTTCTCTGTGTAGCTTTGCACCTTTCCTGGAACTCACTTGGTAGCCCAGGCTGGCCTCGAACTCACAGAGATCTGCCTGGGTCTGCCTCCCAGAGTGCTGGGAGATAAAGGTCCTTGCTATCAAGCCTGATGACCTTTAATTCAATCCCTGGTACTCACCTGGTAGAAGGAGAGAACTGACTTCCACAGTTGTCCTCTGACATACAAGTAATAGAAAAAATGTAAATGCCCTCAAGATTGGAGGACAAGAGAATCACTAATAGTAATTATTCATAGTACTCACAGTTCCACAAATTTTGTATTAATAATGATCTCTTGGTATGAGGAAAGGAAATACAGCAAGAAGTATTTACTTACATACCTTACAAAGACGCTGAAAACCACACAGCTTCCGTGACAGTGGTTGTACAAAGTAGCTGGAGGTTCTCAGATGCAAGGCTATAAAATTAAGGAAAAGTAAGTTCATTTTATAATGACAAAAACAAACAATGTAAATGTCAGTCCAGACAGGAAAATGCGAAGGACTACTCAACAGCATTTGAAGTACTCTTCAATGACATCCTCGGCCTGAGATTCTCTGCCATGGCCCTTAACCACTACACAACCACAGCCCACCACTTCATGGCAGTGGTTATCAACCTTCCCAATGCTGCGACTGTCTAGAATAACTCATTTTCACGTGCTGTGGTGACCCCCAACCATAGAATTATTTCGTTGCTACTTTATCATTGTAATTTTAGTACCATTATGAATCATAATGTACCTATTTCTGGAGTTTTGTCAAAGGGGTCAAGACCCACAGGTTGGAAACTGCTGCTTTATGCCCCAACCCAATCAATTTTGCAGAGGCCTACCCATTCCACTTTTTTTTTTGGTCACTGTTATCAACCTCAATTGAGTAGATTTGCTGCCCAACCCAAACGACCTCCACTAACTTGAGACACACACACAGACTCATCACAATTAGATGCAAGCATATAAAGTGGGCTTGGCACTGGTATAAAGCTTTGGTAGCTTCAAGAATTCAACCTGCAGTCAGGCAGTAATGGCGCAGGCCTTTAATCCCAGCACTCTGGAGGCAGAGGCAGGCAGATCTCTGTGAGTTGGAGGCCAGCCTGGGCTACAGAGTGAGCTCCAGGAAAGGCTCCAAAGCGAGAAACCCTGCCTCAAAAAAAAACAAAAAAAAAAAAACAAAAAACAAAAAAAAAAAAAAAAAAAAAAAAAAAAAAAAAAAAAAAACCAAACAGATTAAAAAAGAAAAGATTTTAAACTGAAATAGAATTACATAACTTCCCCCCCTCCCATGCACCCAACCCCTAAAGTTGATAGCCTTTATTATTGTTACATACATAGATGTATATATATGTATGCACAAATATATAACTACAACCTTCTGAGTCTTTTTGTCGTTGTGTGGACACTGTTTCAGAGCTGGACACTTCTGCAATGAACAACCAACAAGGAAGAGGCTAAGTCTCCCTTTCCCAGCAGTCATTAGTTGCCTTAATTCTTTGTCTAAGGTATGACCCCATGAATTTTTCCCCTTCCATGTTAGCATGTCCACTGATATTGCTATCAACCTTATTTTTCAAATATAATACATGCTGTCCTTTTAGAGTAAAACAGATAATTCTATATACAAATTTCCCCAATTAAGAAAAAACCTTTTTATATTTATTTATTTAATTATCTTGTGTGGTGAGGAAGGTCAGAGGATGACTGGGGGGAGTCAGTTCTCTTGCATTATATGGTTCTCAGGAATTAAAATCAGGGTTCCCATGGCAATCACCTTTACTTGCTGAGATACCTCAACTGGTCTGTACCAACGCTTTTTTTTCTTTTTTGTAATGAGTCTCAATGCATAGCCCTGCTTGGCCTGGAAACTCAGTACATATACAAAGACAGCCTTAAACTCTAGAGATCCCTCTACCTCTGAAGTGTTGGAATTAAAGGAGTGAACTACTATATTCAACTCCAAAGTTTCATGACAATATTACTTTCTCCCCAATTATTTGTATGTGTGTATACATACATGTGAATGTGTACGAGCAAATGCTACAGTGCACATCTAGAGAGATCAGAGTATGCCATATGGGAGTTGATTTCCTTAAATTCCAACACATGGGAGCCGGTCGGTCGTGGCGCACGCCTTTAATCCCAGCACTCGGGAGGCAGAGGCAGGTGGATCTCTGTGAGTTCAAGGTCAGCTTGGGCTACAGAGTGAGTTCAAGGGGCTGGAGAGATGGCTCAGCCGTTAAAGGCTAGGCCCACAAACCAGAGTGAGTTCCAGGAAAGGCGCAAAGCTACACAGAAAAAAACCTTGTCTCGAAAAACCAAAAAACATGTGGGTCCCCAGGACAGAACTCCAGTGGTCAGGCTTGGTGGCAGATACCTTTACCTACTGAGCCATTTTGTTGGCTCTGTTATACAAAATCTTTATTTTTCTTTTCTTTTTTATGTACATTTGTGTTTTGCCTGAAATTATATATGTACACATGTGTGCCTGGTGCCCTGAGAGGTCAGAAGAGGACATCAGATCTCATGGAACTAGAGTTATAGATGTTTGAGAGCTGCCATATGGGTGCAAGTAACTGAACCCAACCAAGTCCACTGCAAGAGTAGTATGTGCTCTTAATCACTGAGTGTCTCTCCAGTCCCCCATTATATAAATCTTTAATTACTTTACAAGTGCCCTGTGCCTGCTAGTTTTATGTCAACTTGACACAATCTAGAGTCATCAAAGAGGAAGGAACCTCAGTTGAGAAAATGCTTTCATAAGATTCAGCTGCAGGGAGCCTGGCATGGTGGCGACACACCTTTAACCCTAGGGAGGCAGAGGCAGGCAGATCTCTGTGAGTTCAAGGCCAGCCTGGGCTACCAAGTGAGTTCCAGGAAAGGCGCAAAGCTACACAGAGAAACCCTGTCTCGAAAAACCAAAAAAAAAAAAAAAAAAAAAAAAAAAAAGAAAAAAAGAAAGAAAAGAAAACTGGTCAGGCTATTAAGTTTTGTTGCTGTCTTAATGTGTATACACGTTTTGCCTCCATGTGTATATCTGTGCACCACTTGCATGCTTGATGCCCCAGGAAGTCAAAAGTGTCAGATATCCTGGAACTGGAGTTACAGATGACAAAGAGCCACAATGTGTGTGTGCTGGGAATCAAATCTGGATCCTCTGCAAGTGTAGTAAGTGCTTTCTAACAGCCCAGCCATCATCATTCCGGACTGCCAACTTCCCCTCTATATTAAAAAACAAAAACACAACAACAAAAAAGGGGTTGTAACTTTAACTCCACTGAGTATAAATCCAAGTCACTCAGGAGATAAGAGACAGGAAAATCAGAAGATTCTAAGCCAGCCTCACAAAAAGCCAGAATAGTCACACACATCTGTAATGCCTGAACCCAGGGAGAGAAAGAGGCAGGAGGATCAAGAATTTTTTTTAATTATTTATTTTTGTTTTGTGTGCATTCGTGTTTTGCCTGCATATATGTCTGTGTTGGAATGACGGTCCACTGGAATTGGAGTTACAGACAGTTGTGAGCTGCCATGTGGTTGCTGGGAATTGAACCCGGGTCTTCTGGAAGAACAGCCAGTGCTCTTAACCACAGAGCCATCTCTCTAGTCTCAAGGATGAAGAAATCTAAGGTTATTCTTGGCTACGTACCCAGTTTTAAGTCAGCCCAGGTTCCGTGAGACCCTGTCTCAAAAAAAAATTTTTTTTTTCAGATCATATTATTCCCCAACTTCAAAACAGAACAATGAATATAACACCTTATAAGCATCTTATCTCAGAACAATCCCAAAGCCAGACAAAGCCTGGTGGCTCATTCGGGAGGCTAAGACAAGAGGACTGCCAGGGGTCAAAAGGCCTAAGCTACACAGTGAGTTCTAGGCCAGTGTAAGGGCTCCAAACAAAAAGAACAGACCCGATGGGTATGGTGGCGCAGGCCTTTAATCCCAGCACTCCAGAGGCAGAAGCAAGCAGATCTCTGAGTTCAAGGCCAGCCCTGGTCTTCAGAGTTTTCCAGGACAGCCAAGGATATACAGAGAAATCCTATCCTGAAAAATAACACAAAACAAACGACCCCAAAAAAATAAAATAACAAACCCAAAGCATTTCTTATATCCTAAAGATACTACATGATCTGACCTCTGCTCATCTCTCTAACTCATTTTGCCTCCCACTAATTCATTAGCTGCTTGTTCTCCTCTTGGATTTAAGATCCTAACATAAATAAACTTGAATATGCTGGGCGTTGGTGGCGCACGCCTTTAATCCCAGCACTCGGGAGGCAGAGCCAGGCGGATCTCTGTGAGTTCGAGGCCAGCCTGGGCTACCAAGTGAGCTCCAGGAAAGGCGCAAAGCTACACAGAGAAACCCTGTCTCGAAAAACCAAAAAAAAAAAAAAAAAAAAAAACTTGAATATATTTACTCTACCTACCCCGACAGGGATGTTAGTAATATAGCACTTGGGAGGTGGAAGCAAAGGACTGCCATGAGTTTAAGTAAGCCCAACCTAGCTCTATCAGCAAGATCCCTTCTCAAAGGATACCCCAACCTCTTTCCCCAAATCCAGTTCAGTTTGGTATGAACTGCATTAGTTACAATTAATAATGCTGTATCTCATACTTCGATCACTTAGTATAAAAGGGCAGTCAGAAGGGAAATTTTAAGTACCCCTAGAATCATTTGGCGCAAACACCAATAAAGTGAAACCAACATCCAGAAGAGGCAGCTTTACTGCCTACCTTGTTTTCACTCACATGGTCTGCATAATTAATGTACAAACCTTCACTTAAAATACTGCAGCATCATACGTTAAAACCAGTCAGGAATGGTGGTTTACACCTGTAGTCCTGCACTAGGGAGACTGAAGCAGAACTATCTCAATTGTGAGGCCAGCCTGGACTACCGAGTGTCAAGCCAGACAGAGCTACATATAAGACTGTCTCAAAAATCAAACAAGTCACTTGAAATAGGGACTTTACAGCTGGGCGGAGATGGTAAATGCCTTTAATCCCAGCATTTGGGAGGCAGAGGCAGGCAGGATGATCTTTGAGTTTGAGACCAGCCTGGTCTACAGAACAAGTTCCAGGGTAGCCAGGGTTACAAAGAAACCCTACTGGGGGGGGGGGAAATAGGGATTTTACAATAACTACCTTCAAACTACTTTTGAAATTTATTGTCACAAATATCTAGTGTCACCAAAACACACCAGTAAGATACATGTCTAAAGG
The DNA here is from genome assembly GCF_004664715.2 of Peromyscus leucopus. Taxonomy (NCBI): domain Eukaryota; kingdom Metazoa; phylum Chordata; class Mammalia; order Rodentia; family Cricetidae; genus Peromyscus; species Peromyscus leucopus. Next base: position 97,203,836 of record NC_051069.1, on the reverse strand, counting down.
TTGTAAGCTAGGCATGGTAGCTCACACCTGCAACCCCAGCACTTAGGAGGACAAAGAACTGCTACAAGTTCAAGGCCAGCCTGGACTACACAGTGAGTTTCCAGGCCAGCCTCACCTATAGAGTGAAAACTCTGTCTCATAAAAGTAATAAAATATGGTACATATGGGCCTGACGGCATAGGCCTATAATCCCAGTTACTAGGGAGACTGAGGAAGGCTGAAAGTTCAAATCTAGCCTAGGTTGCAGATGAGTTCATGGTCATACCCTGACAGTGTAATGAGACTATCTCAAAACAAAAGTAAAATCAGGGTCAGGCATATACTTCAGTAGCAGAGCCCTTGCCGAGTATGTGTAATGCCCTGGGTTCAAGCCTCAGGCTGAAAAGTAATCAACTCATTAATTAAAATACAGAGAGGCTAATAGTATAGCTAAGCAGTAGAATGCTTGACTAGCATCAAAGTTGGGTTCAATTCCCAGAACCACAAAATTAGATAAGTAACATATTTATCACTAATGATTGGGTGTAACAACTGAGGCCCACTGGACAGAAGCATAAAGAAGAGAGGATATTATTAGGAATCCCCTCCCCTTTTTTTTTGAGACAGGATTTTGTAATATAGCCCAGGCTGGCCTCAAATCAACAAACCTCTCATCTCCTAGAGTGCTTTGATTATAGGTTTGTTACCTGATCTGCTTCCAATTTTTAAATTCTGCATTTATGAGCAATTTGTCATCATTGCTAGTAGTTACAATGCAGCAGAACCAAAAGTACTGTCTATAGAAATCCATTGATCTCAAATTAGTCTTTCAATGAGGTTAACCAATCTCTTGGCTCTTTAGGACGCATCAAAGGAATAGTTTTAACACTCAATCTCCTCTTCTTACTACTTCGACTCCACCCCATGGACTAAGAAACACTTGAAGACTTTACTCTTCTAATAATTTCCACCCCTAATAGGCCAGGATGGACTTTTAAGCGAAGTTAACGGTGGACAGAGAAAGTATAAGGACTCTGAAAACACTCCAACCCACTGCACACATGTGCACAGATCACTGCTCACTTGATGCATGTAGACTCGCACCAGTCCCAACTGAAATCAAGTCAAAAGGGCCTACAGCGGCCTGAGAACACTCTAGGAGGGCCTCATTATGTTGTCTTTGCTGACAGTGAACTCTTGGAGGCTGGGTCCTCAGGAAAACTAACAAACTCAAAGGCAAGGCTAAGAAAGGACTACGTAAAACAACTTGAAATTCATTTGGCAAATGGACTGACCAGATTCTCCCTAAATATGCACAATTTGCAAGGTGAAGAAGAGCAGGAGTGTAAACGGCAACTCCTGATTTTAGCTCAGAGTACACGAGAATACTTCACAGAAAAATAGTTCTAGTCTACCAGACATATGACCTTCGAAAATTTTAAGTCTCACCAGGAATGGTGGCACACACCCAGTGACCCCAGCACTATTCAGAAAGGAGCATGATGCAGGAGCATTATGAAAATTAGAGGCCAGCTACATCTACAGAAAAAGTGCTAGGGCTTAAGTCAGACCATGTCCGTTTCTTTTAAATCTTAGACAGGAAGTTCTGTCACTATCTGCCCAATGTTCTCTCTGCAGAGTACTAACAAACCTTTCTCTTGAAAAGAGCCCCTGGGCTCAGTCTCCACATCTACAAACGGAGTCGGCCTATAATTCTGAAGATTTTTTTTTTTTCTATACTACACCTAACGGGGGAAAATATCGGCAGATTAGATATATTCCCCTTCTCTTCTTCCTGGAGATTTCTGGGTAGAGGCTATGTAAGTTGAGCACTGGACTTTGACTCAAAGTTAGTTATAGGGCTGGAATGAAGCTCAGAGAAACAGCACCTGCTCACTATGCCCCAAGCCCCAGGTTTAATTTCAAGCACCAAAGAGGAAAATAAAACAGAAAAAACAAGCTCCATATATTTTATGTCCCTAAGAAACATCACTGCTCCACATAAGTAGACAAACCCTCAAAACAAAACAACTTCTCTGAGGGCATTCAATACCTAGCCTTTATTTTTAGCTAACAATGATATTTGTGTTAGATGCTCAAAACATAAGTATCACTACCAAACTAGCCATGTGGAAGGTGAAACACCATCCAGATAGTACATACACATTTGGGCATGTGACACTAAACGGCTGAAAATTCTCACCACATACAACATCCTAAAGTATGAGTTTTCCCCACTCCAGGTCTGCCAGGGGAGTATAATCTGATGATATATAACCTGCAGAAAACACTTATTTCAAAGGAATGTCAGAAGACAGAAAGAACCAAATGAAGAACCAACAGAGTAAAATCTTTAGTGAGGACTATTAGAAAATACAAGTAGAGCCAATTCTGGAACAACAACAAGAAAAATCGGTGCCAACTGTCCACTTTATGCTACTGAACGTAAATTTAAAAAGAACACATTTGGGTGCAAAAAGTGCAACTTCATGAAAACGACCTGGAAGGGGGACCCATCAGTAAGTGACTCTTAATTAAAGTAGTAACTTTAAGTAGAAATACATCTGTCTTGATGCAACCTCTCCAAATTATTTTTAAAACGTTTTTTTTTTCAACTGGAAAATAGCTTCCCCCATACAGTCTTAACCGCTAAGATTTCAAAACAATCTTTTACTTACACAATCTCTAAGAATACGGCATTGAAAACAGAAAATCCACCTAGAGCTTCACTGTCTTCACCCGGTATAAAACGGTGATTAATGATCCACACTAAATGTAAAAGGCAAAATGGAGTTGTACAAGAGTTTCTTGCCTATTTCAACTCCCGACAGCCACGCGCGCTTCACAGTGGCAGGCTACCCCAGCGCGGTCGCGGGCCGCCCGGGAGCCCCCGCCCAGCCCGGCGCAGCCCTGAGAGGAAGCGACGGGGAGGGCGGGCGGCTAGGGCTCCACCAGGCCCGGCCGGGCGGGGGAAGGGGGACTGGAGGCGGCGGGGCGCGCTTCCGGGGACTGCGCGGGCGGGGCCGCCGCCTCGGGCGCGGGGCCCCAGGTTAGGGGCCGGGGCCAGGGGCTGCCGGCCGAGAGCAGCAGGTGGGGCGCGACCGCGACCAGGCGACGGGCGGGTGGCCGGAAAAGTGCCGGCCGGCCGGGCCCGGAGCCGAGGCGGCTGGAGGGAATGCTCCTGCTCACCTCAAGGCGACGACTCCGAGTCCGGCCTCTTCGCGCTCAGGACGCCTGTCCACGAGTCCGCAAGCTCGGAGACGGGGGACCGGCAGCTCCGCGGGAGACGGCGGACTGAGGAGAGAACCGACGGTGGACCGCGGGCGGCGGGCGGGGAGCGCGAGCGAACGAGGGCGGGCGGTGGCGGGAGGGCGGGGAGCGACGTGCGCGCCCCCGAGCGCCCTGCGGGCTCGAGCTGGCGCCAGTCGCGGCCCCGCTCACGCGCGCACACTCCCAATTCATCCACGATTGCTCCAGAGCGCAACCACGCCCTAAAAGCAAGACTCTCCACCAATCATTGCAGCCGCGTGGAGCATCACGGGAACTCCGGGGCTATAAAAGACCGAGTTGCTATTTTATACTCACCGAATCACTCATCCTTTAAGTAAGCTGGGTGGGGATGGGTGCGCCTGCGCCGTTTCAAAGCCCTGCCCCAAACTGCCAACACTTCGCGCAAGCGAAGTAGATCTTCCTTGCCTGATATTACGCGTGCGCACCTACGGGCCTAACCCCGGAAGACCATACGCTTGCGCAGTGAGAACTACGGTGACCGCACACCCGGTGGGGCGCTGGCCAGTCATGGCGGAACCTTGGTCTGGGCAGTTTTTGCAAGCTCTGCCCGCTATGGTGCTCGGAGCGCTGGGCACCCTGGGCAGCGAGTTCCTGCGGGAGTGGGAGACACAAGACATGCGAGTGACTCTCTTCAAGCTGCTCTTGCTGTGGTTGGTGTTAAGTCTCCTGGGCATCCAGCTGGCGTGGGGGTTCTACGGGAACACAGTGACCGGGTTGTATCACCGTCCAGGTGAGGCTCCCTACGAACCTCCGTGGCCTGGCTGCCCCTACCACCACCAAGCTGTACCACTTGTTTCTCCTGTGTCCGCGTAAACGGCCACTGATTCCCCCAGAAGCCTCGTTGTACCCAGACTTACACCCCCATATCATTTTACACCAGAATCCCCTCCTGTCCATCATCACATTGTAACTGTTTCTCAAAAGCCCTTACCAGAAAATACTACTAGTCCCTAGCATCCCATCCCCAATCGTTTAAACTGTACTGGTGGCCCCTGACCTGACCTGAGCTAATGCCTGCTCAGATCCCCACCCTCAGCCTCCTGCAGCTCTGGGTGTGTTCCTGCCTCCAGGTCTGGGTGGCCAGAATGGATCCACACCTGATGGCTCCACACATTTCCCTACATGGTGAGTAAATCTCTGTCTATCCCAACCCCATGCTTGGCAGGCAGAGGACACTCCAGTGCTGGTGACAGGGAAGAGAATTCTCAGGATGTGAGTGCACCAGCTTAGTGGCCTTTGCAAGAATCCTCCAATTCTGCAGGTAGAGCTCAGGATTGGAGTTGGGTGTTTACCAGTGCCTGTACAGTCTCTTATCAGCATATTCAGTGGGGATGGATGGTGGTGGTGCTACCATCACTTTAGAAAGATGAAGTGGCAGGTCTATTGGAAATAAATCCCTTGGTTGGGAAGTCCTTCATTAGGAAAGCAAGAGCATCTGTCCTAAGCAAGTACTGTAACATTGGAGCTATAACTCCCAACCTAACAGCCTCTGTTCTTAGCACACTACCTCATCAAGTCAGCCTCCTAATCTCTGAAAAAAAACCAGCTTACTTATCAAGACATTTCATTCAGCCAATCTCTGAGCTTCTACCAGGTCACAGCAGGTCCAGAAAACAAGGACAACCCAGACTCTGCATACAGGGGAAGCAAGAGATTTAGAGGGGAAATAAGTACAAGTGCAAAGCTGCTCAGGGGAGCCCCCCATCCCCACACACCATAACACTAAACTGAGACCAGAGAGAGAAGACAGCACAGTTTTCTGGTAAGAAAAAAAAAGGGGGTTAAAACAGGCCCATTGCAAGGACAAATGTGACATACTGGGAAACACTAGAGCATAGGAGGACCCTAGAGCAATGGACTGATGCAGCAAGACAGTGTGGCCTGATCTAATTTGCCTTTGTGACTGCCTGCTTAATGGCAAGTATTCGTGGATAGACTATTCTGCTATCCATGAAGTAACCTTGCTTCTCTCCATTATTTTCAGGGAAATGGCAGCAAATGAACCTCTCAAAACCCACAGAGAATAAGGGAAGGCAGCAGCAGAAGGGTCTCCAGAGACATCACTGGGTCTGCTGGCTCCTATGTTGCATCCTGCTGCTGCCCAGACCCCCTTGGACAACTGCAGGGGCTTGGGGTTGGGGGACTGGAGTACCACAGTGCTTCCAGGGTGATCCTCCATTGCCTCCAGCCTTGCTTCCAACAGTGCCAGGTACTGGGCAGGTGAAGTTTGTCTCTACCCTGGTGTGTTGCCCTGAGACTTCTGTCAAGGGTCAGAGCTGAGAAGCATTCTGGTTGGGGAGGTCAGCAGTCCCTTTTTCACTGTCTTTCCTGCCCTCCTCATGCCCTTGGGATATGATCTTATAGAGATTGTCCTTCTAAGAGAATCTTGAGGATAATCAGTTCTAAGATTTATAAGGCAAGTCTGTTCTCCCCTAAGCCCTGATTTCCTTGGCTTTGCTTTGTAGGCAAGAAGCCAGCAAATCCTGGCTAGACTAGAGCACCAAACATGTACCTGGCCCAACTAGTCTTCTAGATCTGAGGCAGGCAGAGGAAGTTATCATTTCCTAACTGACCTATTTCTCTGTTCTTTGGGGGCAAGTTGAGTACCTGAAAGACAGAGTGCACTAAGAGTCCCTGGTATTAGCTACCGTCTGCACTGCTCAAGTGCCCATGGGGTGTTTTGGTTTGTACCTTGTCCCCTCCTAGGAGTCATTGTGCCCTACCTCCTTATCACTTCCCATCTTGACAAGGGCCTCTTCTTAAGAGCCGGCTAGTATCATTTCAGCCCTTAGGAATATCAGTAAGAGTGAGCCACAATCCAGATAGCCCTGGGCCCTTCACAGTGGGTCAGAAGAGGTTCCAAAGGGGTGGGTGGCAAATGTCCCCAGGAAAACACCACTTCCTGAGATCACTATGGTTCCTAAAAGCACTGTGGCCCTGGATCTGTCTCCTTCTCTAATGGTTGTACTTCTGCCTGTCTCTGCTGGTCACTAGCTACCTCAGACGTCCCACTGTCTCTGTTAAATGTCACATAGCCTTCTGGCAACCTTTGTCTACAAAGACTTTGTAGCAGGTGTACTATAAACGAAACCGTACTGAGCTCCTCATGCACAAGTACCTACTCCAGCAATGCATCTGTATGGCAGAAAGATATTCTTCACAGCCTCAGGTCCACCCACTGACATCACTACAAAGAGTCAAGGTCTCACATTCCACCCCAGGAGCAACTGAAGATGTGGCATATTAAACACAGAAGTGTATCAGTTGTGTGGTTAATTCCAACAGGACAAGGGTGTGTGCACATGGGCAACTGGTAAGGGATCTTGGGTGTGCTGTCCTCAGGATCCAAAATACAGTAATGTGCAGAGGTGGAGAACTGATGCCAGCTCCCTAGAGTGGTGGTAGGTTGTCCAACAGGGGCAATATCCCCATTAGTTTTTTGGGATTTGGGAGTGGGGGGGATTGGGAGAATTGAGTTAGTGTCTCATGTTGTCCAAGCTGGCCTCCAATTCAACATATTGCTGAGGATGACCCTGAACTCCTAACACTTTTGTCTCCAACTTGAAGTGCTAGGATTACAGGGGTATGTCGCCACACCACTTCTATATCTCTGTTAGTTCTTATATACATGGCCCCTTTCAAGGAGAGCCTGTCAGAACCTGTGTTGGAAGCCAAGAAGACAAGTACTGGATTGGCACCCCAGGAACCCAGTGAACAAAAGAACAATAAAGCTAGAGACCATGGCAAGGAAGAAGGAAGGAAACTTTCTTATGATTTATTTTTATTTTATATGCATTGGTGTTTTGCCTGCATTTATGACTGTATGAGAATGTCAAATCACTTTGAGCTGGATTACAAACGATTTTAAGCTGCCATGTGGGTGCTGGCAATCGAACCAGGTCCTCTGGAAGAGCAACCAGTGTTCTTAACCACTGAGCCATCTCTCCAGCCCCAGAAGGAAACGTTTTTTGATTTTTTCCCCCCAAGAGTTAGTAAAGTACAGTTATTCACAACAAGAGCTAGGTCAGCCCAAGTACCAAGCCTGCCATGTCCTGCTGCTTCACAACAGGCTGAGCTGACTGGGGAATGTGGAAGGGTGAGTCTGTGTTTGCTCAGCCAGCCCTGAGTTTGCTCACAGGAACAACTCGGCCAACACTGAGTCAGAAGTCATTCTATCCAAGGAAAGGCAGGGTGCGCATTCATGGGGAGCAGAGTGGAGGAGGTACCTAAGCTCACACTGCCCACAGTAATAGCCCTTTGAAATTAGAGAAACCATGGTGAGGTAGGTTGGGCAGGTGTTATCCTCCAAAGGCAGATGTTTGTTCTATAGCCAGCACCTGGCAGAATAAGGTTAGTGGGATTGTGGGCTAAAATAGAACATTAATTAAGGTGATTTGTTATTTTAAAAAATTGGGCCTTAAAGTTAGGATGGCTTGATGGAGAAGAATAGATGGGATGTTCTCCCGACCCTAACCAGACCACAGCAAACACCATTCAGCTTCCACCCCACCCGCACCCGTCAGTTCTGCCCCACTGTTCTGACTAAGCACTATGGAATGCCTGGGGAGGGGGGCGCTTTTCCATGGGCCATCTTCACTTGAGAGTATAGTAGTTCGTGGGCACAAAGGGCATTTTGCTAACCACCGTCGTTTGCTGCTTCCGCCGAACCTCCACCAGCAGCTGTGTCCCCGGCCGACTGTACTTGGACGGCACATAACCCATTGCCACATTCTTCTTCAGGCTGGGTGAAGGGCAGCCGCTGGTCACTGTGCCTGTCCAGGCATAGGCCATAGGTTATACCACCCTGCCAGCCCAATATCCCTACCCTGGACACCCTGCCAGCCAATGTCCCCATCCTAGACCACTTACCAATCACAGTGCCTTCCGTGCTCAGGATAGGACTGTGTGCTCTCATTGGGGCCCCTTCACATATCAACCCCACACGTCTCTTCTGCACCTCACCCTTCAGCTGGGGAACAATGATTTTGGCTCCTGGGAAGTCCATGGCAGTTCGGCGGCGCTTTCCTGGAACAGAATACACCAGATGTAAGCCATAACAAAGCCCTGGACACAGAAAGTCTTTACTACCAAGGTCCCAAGTGTCATCTGTCAAGCATCACTTGGGCTCTATTCTTCCCCTGCACTACAGTCAGTCAGTCAGTCAGTCAACCATCTCCTACCCCCTGGAAGCCATACTTAGGGCCCTCAGTTTATAATAGGGAAGTCACGGTAGCACCTTCAGGGAATGAAGGCTCGGCAAGGCTGAGTTATTTGTTCCAGCATATACAACCTTAGAAGTAGTTATGGGCTGGCTGGTCTCATTCAAAGGTGTTCTCATCTTCAGGACCCCTTGAAGGCTAGCCCAGCTCACCCAGTGTCCAGCTGAGGCTGCCTTCCACAGGCGTGGTCTGTTCATCAATGTCATTCCCATACAGACAGAGGCCTGCCTCCAAGCGCAGGCTGTCCCTGGCAGCTAGTCCTGCCAGCTTCACCTCTGGGTTTTTCAGCAAAGCAGTTGCCAAGTGGACTGCCCCTGCTGCTGGCACTGAGATCTGCACAAAGGACCAGAGAGAGAGCAGACAGGCAGTCACCCCTCTTGAATCCTGCACGTTTACCGTTTTTGGTTGTACGAGAGTGAAACATTCTACCACTGCATTATATGCTCCATCTCCCCCGGACCCCACCCCTCTTTCTGAGACAGGTAGCCCAGGCTGACCTGTAACTTAGGATTCTCCTGTCTCTACTTCCAGGGTGCTGGGATCATAGGCATGTGCCACCCCATGCCAAGCTTTACAACTGTATTTTTTGTTTTGGGATTTTGTTTTGGCTTTATTTTCTCTGGGATAGGCTCTCATTATGTAGCCTTGCTTAGCTTGGAACTTACTATGGAAACCCAGCCCACCGTGAACTAAGATGTTCCTGCTTCTATCTCCATAAGCACTGGGGTTACAGGTGTGAGAAACCATGGGGAATAACTACTTCTCAACATACCTCCACACCATCTTCTCCTGTGTAGCCACAGCGGGTCACGCGACAGCCAGACACACCAAACACCTCCATCACAGCACTGGTCATGAAGGGCAGTTTCCTCAGATCATCGGTCACACCAGCCTGCAGCACCCGAGCCGCAGTGGGTCCTGAGCCCAAAGAGAATGACCCAGGATCTCGGACCCAACACCACCTAGACTACAGCCCTTGCTTAGGAAGCAGAACAGGTCCCAAGCAAGCCCAGCTGTGCAAGAGGGGAGAGGAGGCCCTTGTCCCTAGCCCGTGGACAGCTTTGCAGAGAGGAGAGTCAAGATACTTAACTTTGGAATACAGATGTTACAGCACCATACCTTCCTCTTGGGATATTATCCATGTTAAGCAGCAAATAAAGTCAGGAAGGCCAGGGCTGGCTCTAGCCCCCACCTGGCACTCTTACCTTGTAGAGCTAACAGGGCGTTATCTACCACCTCCAGGCCTACATCACTGCCCCTGTTCTGGAATTCCTTGACCTTGTCCTGAAATGAAAAACAGGAACTTATCAGTGTTTGAAGCCATTACTGAGCACCTACCATGGGTTGGACACAGCAGAACGGGGCAGTTAGATAGCAGGCTGGTTACCATCTTACAAGTCACACAGCTGCTAAATGGTAAGGATGACCTAAGCCCAAGTCTGTCACCTCACCTACCCTTACCATTGGATGCTCATTTCAGGGTCAGGGTCAGCTTTATCTCCCCCTTCTCTAGTCCCCATCCCTAAACCCTGCTGTGCACCAGAGAGTACCTACTCGTCAGTCAGTCTATTGACTGTTCTTTTATTAATTCATTTTCTGAGCCCCTATCTACACTGGGCACTGCTTTATAAACAAAGAATACCAAGTACCTAGAATAAAAGGCAGCTATACCTGCATGAGAGCCAAGTCCTTGTCCCAGCAGCCAGCGTTGGACACGACATACAGGTGCCCCTCCGAAGTATTGGTCACAATCAAGTCATCTAAGATGCCTCCAGCTTCATTGGTAAACAGGGACAGTATTCCCTAGCAGTAAAACAGAACATCCTTGTCTCCGAGTCCAGGAAGCCAAAGCCAAGTGTGAGCCAGAAACATTCTTAGATTCACTCAGTTTCCATAAATTCATGAACACAGTTCTGTGCAAGGTAAGGCTCAAATCTAGGGTCTTTGATTTTTATTTGTCAAGTAAATTTTTACTCCTCCCACTTTAGGGGACCTCCCCAGGTGAGTGGGACCTTTGGCTCCCTCACTACTCAATTCTTAGAAATCCATTTCATGCTCTATGACACCTAGAAATTACTGTTTCACCCCATCCCAGTATCTCCACCCATGTGCCAACCTCCAGGATAAAGACTCAAAGCCTCAAAGACCATCTTCATGATGCCATAGGCTCCCAGCATTCTTTTTTTTTTTTTTTTTTACAATTTATTTTTATTTTTATGTGCATTGGTGTTGTCTGCACATGTGTCTGTGTGAGGCTCTCAGATCTTGGAGTTATAGACAGTTGTGAGCTGCCATGTGGGTGCTAGGAATTGAACCCGGGTCCTCTGGAATAGCAGTCAGTGCCCTTAACCACTGAGCCATCTCTCCAGCCCCACTCCCAGCTTTCTTTTTTTTTTTTTTTTTAAACTCAGGAGGCCCAGGAGCACTGTGAGTCTGAGGCCAGCCTGGGCTACATTCCGAGCTGTGTCTTTTTTTTTTTTTTTTTAAGATTTATTTATTTATTATGTATACAGAAGAGGGCACCAGATCTCATTACAGATGGTTGTGAGCCACCATGTGGTTGCTGGGAATTGAACTCAGGACCTCTGGAAGAGCAGTCGGTGCTCTTAACCTCTGAGCCATCTCTCCAGCCCCCCAGCTTTCTTTAGCAATGGTTTCAAAACACTGTAAGGCTGGCCTTCTCCTTCCAACCAGATGGCCAAACTCTGAGAATGACAAGTCACGTGAACCACCTAGAGATCTTATAAAAACTAAAGTTCTGGCTCAGCAGGTCAAGAGCAGCGCCTAAGCATATTCCTAAGACAGTCCTAGAAAATGGAGAGGCTGCTGGTTTAGGGCTCATGCTATGAATGTCGAAGGTATGGGCAGCATGAGGAGTCAAAGCATATAAACTTTGGTTTTTGGCCTTTCAAAACCAAATGTAGGCCGGGCGGTGGTGGCGCACGCCTTTAATCCCAGCACTCGGGAAGCAGAGGCAGGTGGATCTCTGTGAGTTCGAGGCCAGCTTGGGCTACCAAGTGAGTTCCAGGAAAGGTGCAAAGCTACGAAGAGAAACCCTGTCTCGAAAAACAAAAACAAAAACAAAAAAAAAAACAAATGTAGTAAGACTGGGATAGTGCTTTTCCAAAGCTGGCTGGTATCTGGAAATGACCCAAAGACTCCTTCAAGATAGCAAGCCCTGAGAAGCTACATCTGACCTATCTTTGTGCCTCCTAAGCTTGAGACAAGAACTTAGCATTGAGAAGAATAAAATGGGCCCACCTGGTTAGGCCTTAGTTCCGCGATGTCTCCAACCACTATACTTTCCATCAGCTTCACTCGGTCACAACCAAATATCTTGGTCTAGGGAAAATATGGAAAGCCTCAGGCCACTGCATTATCTGCAGTCTAAAAGGCTGCTAGGCAAGAAAGCATCCTTCAGTTGTCCATACTATAGTTCAGCCCAGAAGTGACTGACTATAGTCTTTGGGTTCTGGAGATAGCATTTTCACTATCCCTCCCAGCCTCCTGGGACTGAGTACAATCTAAGAATCCAAGGGGACCTAGCACCTTGCTAAGATACCCAACCAATTTCCAAACCAATACCCAGCACAGCAGATGAGAGTAGGTACAGCTCTAGCAAACCCAAGGGCAGGAGAGATCAGAGATAAGCAATCAGAAGACCTGAGTTAGCCAGCCCTCCAGTGTTCCTAACACTGCACTCTGAGAAATCCACAAAGCTGAAGAGGACTGTATAGGTGGGGAGGAAGGCCAGATCCCGCCCCGGCTCACCTGCAGCATGTGGGACACATCAAAGAGAGAACAGTGCCGGCGTGTATGCAGGTGTGAAACAACGTGACTGTCCTGGTATTGTACAGGCAGACTCCACCCTGCAAACGCCACCATTTTTCCTCCATGGGCCAGGTGGAAGTCATAGAGTGGAGTCCTGCGGAGCACATCCTGTGGACAGCCAGGCTTAAAGCTACCAGGGCCCAGTGCCATCAGCTTCCTCCCCCACCCTCCAAGACCAGTAGCAGACCCCAGTGCCCTTCATCCCACCTGTACGCAACTGAGCGGGCGGCCCTGGACCAGGGGCTGTGCCTGCAGACGAAAACCCAGAGGGGCCACCACGCTCACTGTCCGCTGCATTGTCACCAGCAACTGGTGCAGCCGGCACACCAAGGCCACTACTCTGCCAGGCACGCTGGGAGATGTAGTCCGACCCCCTGCTTGGACAGGTCTTTCTAGCCTGCAGGGGATAGGAAGGGGGGTGGGAAGCCCATAGGGCGGCTGGGATTTAAACAGAGTGCTGACTCCTGATGGCCTCAGGCTCTTCCTCTAGCTAATAAAAGCAAGTCAAGCAGTTCAGAGCAGAACAGGCTGCCTAGAACCAGAATTGGGGGTTAGACCGCCCAGCCTCCAGGAGGTCAAAGTTCTGCAAATGGCTGAAAAGCCGGAATTACACATTCAGGTCAAATAGCCGTGGGAGGTGGAGCATTCACTAGAGGGTGAAACCTTCTGGGCAGGCACAGTACCATCGCGGCCTGTCTTCTTATTGTGATCTCTTGATCTCCCACTGGGCACACACAAGCAGCAAACACAGTCACATAGTCTACAAGTATTTATTATCTTGCTGCACAGTAGGTCCAGTGCTGGGGTTTTGGAACACAGGGATGAATTATGCATGCTCTCTGCCACCCCGGAATCCTGTTTACTCATGCATACTGCAGACCATTGTTCCCTGAACACAGCACTATGGTGAGCACCCTTTCAGCAAAAACTGAATAGGCTTAAAGGATGATCTTGCAGGTGAAGACACTACCTTCAAGAAGGCTGATTGGCAAGAATGAAGGGTAGCTACCAAAAGCTAGACTTTTCCAAAAAACTGTTGCACATACACATGTTCAATTTTCCAGGTCCAAGACACCGTGCAGCACCGCTTTATAATAGTTCCCAGGGACACTGTCAGGAAGAACTAGAGGGAAACTGGGTTTTATCGCAGGAAAGAGCAGCAGCCTTCATCATTTAGTGGTTGCTCTGGGGCGATGGAGGACCTCAGCCTCTCAAAGGCATCAGTGAAACCTTCACTTGGACTCACTACCCCCAAGGTTGATCTCTCATCATCCTAAGCGTGACTGGCAAGGGCAACTGGGAAGAGGGTCATTGACGTGCTTCCTGCTGAAGCTGATGACAAGTAGATTGGAGGTCTCATTCTCAGGCCCCAGCTGTGCCAAAAGCACCTGTCCAGAACTGATGGAGAACACATTTCAGGAACCAGCTCAGAGACTCAAGCACTCACGGTCCCCCAAACCCCAGCTCTGCCTCCTAGGCCAGTAATAGACACATTTATTTAAAGAGGAGCATTTTCTTTTTCTTCCCCCATCCCCTAAAGACAGAGTCTTCCTGTGTATCCCTGACTGGCCTGGGATTCACTGTGTAAAACCAGGATGGCCTTGAACTCACAAGTGCTGAAGTTAACGGTGTGTGCCACCATGCCAGGATCTAAGACATTTTCTTTCTTTTTTCTTTGTTTTGTTTTGTTTTTTGAGACAGGATTTTCTCTGTATAGTTTTGGTGCCTGTCCTGGATCTCCCTCTGTAGACCAGGCTGGCCTCAAACTCACAGAGATCCACTTGGCTCTGCCTGCCGAGTGCTGGGATTAAAGGTGTGCACCAACACTGCCCCGAGACATTTTCTTTTTTATGGATATAATACAAAAGAAAAAGGCCACCGGCAGAAGCAGAGGAATGAATAGGGGGCATCTCTTCCTCAAGCTTCCTGGGTCATGAGTGTTGAAACAGCAGTGGCCTTCCTAGGCTACATGAAACAGGTTTATCTCAACATGGGGAAAAAGGGTAGAAGACGGGTGTGCATCCTGGCAGGAGGGGCAGGACAATTCTAAGTAGAACCTGTAACTTCTGAGAGGAAGAAACTGAATTTGCATGTCAAAGACAGAAAGTGCCCCCACTAAGAATTCATGCTAAAAGGAGGTGAACTCAAAAATTCCTTTGACCCAGATAAAACTTGGATGTGGAGGGAACACACTTCAGCCTCCAGTGGCCAAACCACGCCTTGATGGGCCCAGAAGGCCAATGTCTCAAGTAGAAGCTGCTGCTCATGTGTAGGAGAGCAAATTCAGATCATAGCAGCCATCCACCTGCAACACAAGAGACTATCAGTTCCGAGCTGCGCAAAGCAAATAAGCCAAGCAGAAGGAAGAGATCACTCACATCAAAGCGGCCGATCCTCGTGGAAGTGTGACTAGCCCGAATCATCTCTGTCAGTGCCCACATCTGCTGTACCTCGGAGGATACTCTGCTGGGGTCTGGGAGACCCTGCGCCCGAAGGAAGAAATAGTGGTCATGAATTTCTCCCCAGCAGTGCCCTCAGGGATATAAGATATGGAGCACTTCAGCTGGAACCAGTAACATTTCCAAATAACTTACAGAACGTGTGATTGGGGCCTGATGTTCATCAGTAAGCAATTCATGCCTGCACCAGAGATGACTCAGATCCCACAGAACACCCAAGAAGAAAAGAACCATGGGCCCTGGGTCCAGTCTCAAATTTTTGTGGTGTTGGAAATCAAACCCAGGATTTTATCTTTCCTAAAGTATTCTACCACTGAGTTACATCCCCAGCTGGCCTTAGGATAGCCAAGGCCCTTGCATACATTCTCTGGACATCAGAACCAAGTACATGTGGTTAACACCCAGTGTTAGCAAGCTTACCTCAAGGCGGGGAGTAGGCTGCTCACTGGACACTGGGTGGGAAAGCCACTTGGGGAAAGTCAAGGAGGGACTCTGCAAAGCAAAGGCATACTGTCCTAAGTGGGGCAGAATCTGAGAGCTCTGGCGCCTGACAGCAAAGGCCCCTTGGACCTGAGACACTGGGAAAGCTCAGTGTAAGATCAAAGGGACGCTCAGATTACCAAACTGTTCTGCTACGCAGGAGGAGAACCCAGGAACATAAGCAAAAAATGTATATCCCAGCACCTAAAAGTAGTGGGTGGTCTCAAAGGCTAGGGGCTGCTAAGGCAGAACCCCACCTTTGATTAGGAACTTGTGCGTTCACACTCCTCCAACATTCATGAAGGCTTCCTCTGAGTCTCACTATCCTTGCCCAGCACCCAGCCTCATCTCTCCTAGCTTGCTAGAAGCGTTTTAGGTAAAGGGCTAGCCAGGAGGTTTTAGACAGTCGCTTACCTTTGGTCCCTGCTGGTAGATTTGCAGTTCCTCAACTGTGAAAGACAGCCACAGTGGTGATGGCTGCTGCAGTATCAGACGCAGCTCCAGTACTCTGGTCACATCACACAGCATCTGATACACATTAAAAAAAAAAAAAAAAATGAGCCACTGAGCAGGCCTTGGTGGTGCATGCCTTTGATCTTAGCACTCCGGAGGCAGAGGCAGGCAGTTCCTTTTTCTGAGTTCAAGGCCAACCTGATCTACAAAACACATTCCAGGAGAGCCAGGGCTACACAGAGAAACCCTGTCCCAAACAAAAAATAAATAAAATTGAAAAAAAAAAATAGTTGGGTGGTGGTGGCGCAAGCCTTTAATCCCAGCACTCAGGAGGCAGAGGCAGGTGGTTTCTTTTTCTGAACTCAAGGCCAATATGGTCTGCAGAGTGAGTCCCGGGACAGCCAGGGCTACACGAAGAAACCCTGTCTCTAAAACAAAACAAAACAAGATGACCCACTGAAGACTCAGCTCCCAATCAACAGTAAACCAAATGCTTCCCCAAGCCTTTGGGAAGGACAGAACACTAGTCCCTCCAAAGTACCTGCGTCACAGCCCAGCCCAATTCTGCCCCACTCTTCCCTCCTGCTATTCTGCCCAATCCCTAGGCAGGAAGTCCTCATCTAGGATTCCCTGGCCATGCTGGGACCCAGCTGACCTGGTGCTTGAACAGTGATACATACTCCTGGGCTCCCTCCTCACTGTGTGGGTCAGGCATCAAACAGTAGTCCCGCAGACAAGTTACCCACTTGGATGGTGTGTGCAGTGGAGTATGTTGACGAACACGGATGCTCAAGAAAGCTGTGTAGTAATTCTTAAATGTGATCTCCTGCAACTAGAATACATCCAACCCACCATGAGAAATGAGACACCCGGCACAATGACATAATCTTTCATTTGGAATTTACACTTTTGCTAAGCAAGTCAACAATTCCTGGGGCCAAATATAATTTTGCTTTCCTAAACATGCTCACAGTCCAGTAAGTCATGCAAACAAGCCATGCCAACATATCTGAGATGGTATCAGAGGTCAGAACCCTAAGCCTGAAGAAAGCAGAAAATGGACATATGAAGCCTGAAAGGATGAGCTTGCTAAGTGGGTAACAAAGGTAGGTAAGCAATACTTTGGGCTAATGATATAACTCAGCTGTTCAGTGCTTGCCTTATCTAGCATGTTTGAAGATTTTTTGCTAGATGCTCAGTACTGCATAAATCAGCTTCGTGATGCATACCTGTAACCCCAGTGTTTGGAAGGTAGAGGAGAAGGATCAAAAGAGTTCATGATAAGCCTCAGCTATTCTTGACCATTCTGGGATTCATAAGACCTCTCCCCCCACCAACCCCAAACCCAAAAGTAGCATATTTTTAAAAATACCAGAGTGAGAGAACCTAAGAATCTAGTATGGAAAAGAATTGTAGTTCAACCTGGTAATAGAGGTTCTCTCCCTCTGTTTATCTCTCTCTCTGTCTCCATCTGTCTCTTAACTAGAAGGAATTAGCATACTAAGACTAGAATAAGAATAGTAGGATGGGGGCTGGAGAGATGACTCAGAGATTAAGAGCACTGACTGCTCTTCCAGAGGTCCTGAGTTTCATTCCCAGCAACCACATGATGGCTCACAACCATCTGTAATGAGATCTGGTGCCATCTTCTGGCCTGCAATCATACATGCTGTATAATATAATAATTTAAAAAAAGAATAGTAGGATAGTTTGTTGAGCACACTGCAGTGGCATGGGGGAGGCAATGGGCTGGGCAGACCTACAGTATCAACTGCCATAGCAGTAGTTTTCATCACTGGACGCCCATCGGAATCATCTATGAAACTTAAAAAAAAAAAAAAAAAAACAAACAGGTATGGGGCTGGAGAGATTGCTCAGTAGTTAAGAGCACTTGATGCTCTTACAGAGAGCCAGGTTTGGTTCCCAGAACCTACATGGCCCCTTAAAGCTGTTCATAACTCCAGTTCCAGGGGATTCAGAACCCTCTTCTGACCTCCACCAGTACTAGGTATGCACAAAGTACACAAGCATACATGCAGACAAAACACTCATACACATAAAACATTTAAAAAATAAAAATATAGATGTCAAAGAGCCACCTCCAATACACTGACTCAGATTTTCCAGGGTCAGATTAATTAGGTCTCCCCCAGCCAGTGGTAACATCTTGGGAGATAACCACATATTGTAACACAAAGCACACAAGGTCTTCAAGAGAGTAGGTGGCGCACAGTCACAGAATGCTATGCCATTAGAGGCGGGCTTTGTCCTGTGCTGAAGTCATGCAGTGTCCTGTCACTGTCAGCTGAGATGGATTAGAAACAAGTCACTAGGAAGACCTAGATGAAGGATGCGATGCACCTGACCTGAGGCAGGAGCCATTGGAATGGGGGAGTTTACATCATTATTTAAGGATCCCAGCTATGATCAAAACCAAAATACCCTCTCACTTGTTCTGAGGTTCATAATTGTATTTTCAGTGGTGTCCTGGACACGAGGAAGAGATGCTGAAGAGAACAGGACAGGAAATTCTGGTCTAATAAAGGCTGTACATGCTACTGAATAGGGCCAGTTCGCAAAAGCAAGGGGAACTGCAGAGGTTATGAACGAGTAAATGCCTGGGAAACGGTTACTAGGTCTTCCCCGCCCTTGGTCGCGCCTACTAGGGGGTCGCTCACCTCGAAAGGCGAGACGTTAGGAAAGGTGACATCGACGACCAGCACGCCAGGCCGACCTTGGTTGGTCCTCATGTCGCCCACTTGCAGGGCTACGGTGCTTTTCACATGACAGGGCACCAGTACACGAGACATGATGCTGGCGGCAGAGATCAAACGCAATCACCGCTAACTGTCTCCAACTACTAGCCTTTACCAGCGTCACCTATCAAACCAAAAGAACTACAACTCCCAGGCGACTTAGCGCTTGCATAGGCCAGCCAATCACCAATGCTCAGGGCGGGTCGAGAGTCGGAAGTGTCTGCGGAAGTTCTTCCTCAACCAATCACCACGTGTCTGAGAGCCGCACCCCGGCCGCTCCCGGCAACGGTCGAGCCATTCTTTATCCAAAGGATCCAGAATGCTTTGGGCCCGCTTAAACCTTTCTTAGATTCTGCTACTTTGTTAGGCCGGTAGTCAGTTAAGATATGTAAAGCCGTGAACACAAATGAGCATCACCCTGACATTAATCGAAAAAAATGGGCAAAACATTTTAAAAAAGAGCTCATAGCTCAATTGGTAACGTGCTTACCGAGCATACGGGAAGCCCTGGATTGATCCCGAGTACCCCAAAAAACTAGGGATGTTGCCTCAGGCCTGTAACTCCAGCTATTTTGGAGTCGGAGGAAGTTTAAAGTCTTCTTCAACAATGCTATGAGTTCAAGAATGCCCAAAGAAAAAAGATACCCTATCTTAAAAAACATTGTAGGGGCTGGAGAGATGGTTAAGAACACTGGCTCCTCTTCCAAAGATGTTCCCAGCACCTATATGCCAAATGAAAGCTGTCAGTAACTTTGGTTCCAGAGGATCCAGTGCCCTCTCCTGACCTCCAAGGGCACTGAAGACATGTGTACATAGCTGTAACATGCAGGAAAAAAACCAATACAAAATAAAAATAAATGAATCTCAAAAAAAAAAAAAAAAAAAAAACCAGCTGGGCAATGGAGGTGCACACCTTTAATCTCAGCGGCAGAGACAGGTAGATCTCTGTGAGTTCAAGGCCAGCCTGGTCTACAGAGCGAGTTCCAGGACAGTGAAACCCTGTCTCGAAAAACAATCAATCAATCAAACAAACAAACAAAAATTAGCTCGGGTAGTGGGGCACACCTTTAATTCCAGCACTAGGGAGGCAAAGGTAGGCAGATCTCTGTGAGTTCCAGGACAGCCTGGTTACAGTTCCTGTAACCCTATCCCAAAATAAAATAAAAGCAAAAAAGGTAACTTTTTAAAAAAGATGGTGTAAACTCGAGAGTAGTGGCGCACGCCTTTAATCCTAACACTCGGGAAGCAGAGGCAGGTGAATCTTTGAGTTCGAGGCCAGCATGGTCTACAGAACAAGTTCCAGGACAGGCTCTAAAGCTAAACAGAGAAACCCTGTCTTAGACAAAAAGAAAAAAGAAAAAAAAAAAAAAAAAAAAAAAAAAAAAAAAAAAAAAAAACAGATATTGGGCTGGAGAAATGGCTCAGAGGTTAAGAGCACTGACTGCTCTTCCAGAGGCCCTGAGTTCAATTCCCAGCAACCACATGGTGGTTCACAACCATCTGTTACAGGATCTGATTCCCTTTTCTGGTGTGCATGAAGACAGATCACTCATATACATAAAATAAATAAACATTTTTAAGAAAGAAAACAGATATTTATGCTATGATTCATAACAGTAGCAAAATCACAGTTATGAAGTAGCAACAAAAATAATTTTATGGTTGGGGATTACTACAACATGAGTAACTGTATTAAAGGGTCGTAGCATTAAGAAGGTTGAGAACTACTGTTCCAGAGGACCTGGATTCAATCCACAGTATCCACACGGTAGCTCACAATTGTCTGTAATTCCAGTCCAAGGGAATCTGCATCTTCTCCTGGACCTCTGAACAATTACTTTTAAAAAATACAAACCAGATCAGATAAAATGGTGCAGTCTTTTAATCCCAATGCCAAGGGGTCAGAGGCAGAAGTAGGCTAATCACTAGGAATTTGAGAATTGAAGTCTACAAAGAGCACTGTCTAAAAAAAAAAAAAGAGAGAGAGAGAGAGAAAGAAAGAAATAAAAGACATGTGGTGTGTGGTGATTTACTCCTGTAATCCTAGCTATACTGTAAAATTTAGTTTAAAAAATAAATTAAGAAGCCAGGCATGGTGATCCTTTACTTAACCTAGGATTTGGGAGATGAAGCCGAATCAGAAAGATCATAGGATCAAGGCTAAACTCAATTATGTACCAAGTGTCAAGCTAGCCTGGGCTGTGTGAGGTCCTACCTAAAAAAGGAAGAAAGCAAACCAGCAATAAATATGTTGGTTGGGGAAGAGACAAGTAATTCGTTTGGAATTTGTTTGGTTTTTTAAGACAGGATCTCACTATGGATGTGGCTGAGGCTAGACTCAGAGATCCGCCTGCTTCTGCCTCCTAAATGCTGGGATTGAAGGTGTGCACCACCACGCCAATCTACCAAGCTTTTTTTTTTTTTTTACTTTTTATATTGAGACACTTGGGAGCATTTAAGATACTGAAGTATACAGTCGGGCGGTGGTGGCACACACCTTTACTCCCAGCACTCGGGAGGCAGAGCCAGGCGGATCTCTGTGAGTTCAAGGCCAGCATGGGCTACAGAATGAGTTCCAGGAAAGGCGCAAAGCTACACAGAGAAACCTTGTCTCAAAAAACAAAACAAAACAAAACAAAAAAGAACTTGAAGTATAGGGATCAGAATTTGAGGCCATGAAGCAGGAGAGATAGCTTAGCAGTTAAAAGCCCTTGAAGCTTTTCCCGAGGACTGAGTTTAGTTTACAGAATTAAACTCATCAAGCTGGTCACAGCTGCCTATAACTACAATGCCCTCTTCTGGCCTCTAAGGGAAATTTATACTTGTGCACATACCCCTACATGGACACACATACATACATATAATTTAAAATCAAGCCAGACAATAGTGGCACACTCCTTTAATTCCAGCACTAGGGTGTTGGGGGATATTATTTTAAATTGTGTTACTTTTGTTTATGTTGCATTTGTTTAATTCTGTGAAGCTGTGTTATTACTGTACCTAGCTAAAACACTCACTAATAGTCTAATAAAGAACTGAACGGCCAATAGCAAGGCAGGGGAAAGGATAGGTGGGGCTGACAGGCAGGGAGAATAGATAGGAGAAATCTGGGAAGAAGGAGGAGGTAGCCAGAGAAGGAGGAGGACTCCAGGGTCAGCCACCCAGCTACACAGCAAGTCACCAAGTAAAAGTAAGATTTACAAAAGTAAGAGAATAAGAAAAGACCCAAGGAAAAAGGTATATGGGATAATTTAAGTTAAGGAGAGCTAGCAAGAAACAAGCCAAGCTAAGGCTGGACATTTGTAAGTAATAATAAATCTCTATGGGTGATTTATTTGGAAGCTGGGTTGCAGACCCCCAAAGAGCAAAAACAACCAACAACACTAGGGAGGCAGAGGCAGGCAGATCTCTGAGTTCAAGACCAGCCTGGTCTACAGAGGAGTTCCAGGGACAGCCAGGGCTACACAGAGAAACCCTGTCTCAAAAAATAAAAAAACAAACCACCCCAAAATTGAAAGAAAGGAGTAGGAAAAATGGCTCAACAGTTAAGAGCACTTGCTGCTCTTGCAGAATAGAGTTTTGTGTATAGATGTTTTTTTCTGCATATACATGTATATGCCATGTGGGTACCTGATGCCTGTAGAGATCAAAAGAGGGCATCAGATCCTCTGGAACTGGAGTTACAGATGATTATGAGCCACCATGTGGATGCTGGGAATTGAACTCAGGACCTCTAGAAGAGCAGCCAGTGCTCTTAACCACTGAGCCCTCTCTCCAGCCCCCACAGCTCTTCTTTGAAAAACCCACATCCATGCTCTCAGGTGTGTCTTGTCTTTCCTTTTGAGTACCTTCCTTTTTCCTAACCCTTGTGTTTAATAGTTTATTAAAATATCTTTATCAGTTGGGCGGTGGTGGTGGTGCACATCTTTAATCCTAGCACTCAGGAAGCAGAGGCAGGGAGATCTCTGTGAGTTCAAGGCCAGTCTGGTCTACAGAACATGCTCCAGAACAGCCAAAGCTACACAGAGAAACCCTGTCTTTAAAAAAAAACAAACTTGGGCTGGAGAGATGGCTCAGAGGTTAAGAGCATTAACTGCTTTTCTAGAGGTCCTAAGTTCAATTCCCAGCACCCACATGGTGGTTCACAACCATCTGTAATGAGATCTGGTGCCCTCTTCTGGCGTGCAAAGTTACATGGTGGCAGAATGTTGTATACATAATAAATAAATAAGATTTATTTTTTTAAAAAAACTTTATTAGCCATCACTAGTGGGCTTTTAACCCCAGCACTCAGGAGGCAGAGGCAGGAGGATCTCTGTGAGTTCGAGGCCAGTCTGGTCTACAGAGTGAGTTCCAAGACAGCTGGAGCTTCATAATGAGACTTGTCTCAAGAAAAAAAAAAACTTTATTAAACACCAACTCACATTTTTTTAAGAGTGGAAAATTTTGTCACCATAAGCCTATAATCCCAGAAGTTAGGATGTAGAGGCAGGAGGATCAGGAATTCAAGCAAGTTCTAGGCTGACCTCGGCTGCCTAAGACCTTGTCTTATAAGGGGCTAGAGATCCTGGGAAATGGTTCAGTGAGTAAGAAAGAGCACTTGCTCTGCAAGCTTGAGGACCTGAGTTCAAATCCCCAGAACCCATGTTTAAAAAATAAAATATCTGAGCATAATTGTGCATGCCTGTAACCCTAGCATTTGGGAGGGTGGAGACAAGTAGATTCTGGGAGTTCAGTGGCCAGCCAGCCTACCCTAAACAGAAAGCTTCTGGCTCAGTGAGAGACTGTATTAAAAGAATAAGGCAGACAGGCATGGAAGAAGATATCCAAGTCCTCCTCTGACCTCCAAATGTTGGCGCACAGGCATGTGCACCCACATATCCACACATACATGTGCATTGCACCAACAACATACACACATACATGTGCATTGTACCAAACAACATATACACATACATGCACAAAATTTTTTTAAACTAAAGTTTAAATAATATATTTTTTAATTGTGTAAGTTACTAAGAAATAGCAAGCATGAGAGATGTAAACCAAATTTTACCTGTGTCAAAGAAGAAATAGAAAGCCATTGTTTCTGGGTTAAGCTCTTACACTATGTCCCAATAGACTAGGCTAAAAATAAAAAATGGAGTCAGTCATACTAAAGTTCCACGTCACCAAGCTGAAATTAAACTGTTTATCTGAATTTCCAAGAAGTCAGGATTAGAAAAGTAGCAGCCAGCTTTCCCAAACAGACTGGTTTCAATTGGCATAAGAGTGTTCCATCTGCCTTAACCCAAACACAAAAATGGTAACATGATGTTAACTGTTGTTTCCCTGTAATCACTTTATAAGGAAAATAACTTTGAAATGACCAACTTGCTTTTTATTTCTGTTTCTACTCTCTCCAGTCCTTTTCTGTCTATGAAGCCAACCTCTTATGCTAAGTTTTGGTTTTTGTTAAGTTTTGTTTAGTTTTTGAATCTTTTTTTTTTTTTTTTTTTTTTTTTTTTTTTTTTTGGTTTTTCAAGACAGTGTTTTTCTGTGTAGCTTTGTGCCTTTCCTGGAACTCACTTTGTAGACCAGGCTGGCCTCGAAACTCACAGAGATCCGCCTGCCTCTGCCTCCCGAGTGCTGGGATTAAAGGCGTGTGCCACCATCGCCCGGCTTGTTTTTGAATCTTATAGAGCTTAGGGTGACCTTAAGTTCATGATCCTCCTGTCTCTGCTTCCCTAGTGCTGAGAGATAAGTGCCATCACACAGCAATTTCAATCTACTTTATCATGCAATGATATAGCTGCCCCAGCTTTCTTTTAGTAACTATTTGTATGGAACATATTTCCCACCGTTTTACATGCAACAGCTTTCTGTACTTACATCTAAAGTGAAAGTCTTTGCTAAGCATAGTGTATATGCCTGTAATCCCATTACTCATGAAGCTGAAGGCAAGAGTATCTCCTTGAGTGCAAGGTCAGCCTGCCATACTTAAGTGTGTTCCAGAATGATCCTATCTCAAAAAATCAGAATGAGGTCTAGGGAGATAGTTCAGCTGTTAAAAAAAAAAATACCTGTGTTGCGGAATATTTAACTATGTAAAGGTGTGTTACATTTGTTTATGCTTCACTTATTTAATTATGTAAACATGTGTTACATTTGTTTATGCTGCACTTATTTAACTATGTAAAGATGTGTTGCTGTTTCACCTTGCCTGCCTGAGGCACCTGATTGGTCTAATAAAGAGGTGACTGGCTAATAGCTAGGTAGAAGAGGGATAGGCAGGGCTGGCAGGCAGAGACAATAAAGAGGAGAAACCTAGGCATGAGAAGAAAAGGAGGAGGATAGAACGAGGGAGAAAGAGAGAAATGCCTGAGGCCAGACAGACAGACAGACAGACATGGAAGAAGCAGAAAAAGTAGGACACACAGAAAGAAAAGGTAAAAAGCCACAAGACAAAACATGGATAAAAGAAACAGGTTAAGTTATTAGAGCTAACAAGAAATGAGCATAAGATAAGGTCAAGCATCCATAAAGAATAAGTCTCTGTGTCATGATTTGGGAACTGGCTGTTGGCCCAAAAGAAAAAGCCTGGTACACACCTGTTACCATGACTAATGGCATGAGTTTGACCCATGGAACTCACATAAAAAGATGAAAAGAGAGAATAGATTCCTGCAAGTTGTCTTCTGGTCTACCATTGTACACTTACACATAATATTGTAGCTAGAGTTTTTCTCTCCGGGTCCCATCAAGTCCTGGCAGTCCTGTAGCCCACTTATAAAATAAACATACAGACGCTTATATTATTTAAACTGCTCAGCCATTAGCTCAGGCCTACCATTGTCTAGCTCTTACTCTTATACTAAGGCCATTTCTGTTAATCTATATGTCACCACGTGTTCCATAGCTTTACCTGCTGCCTCTACATGATGCTCCCTGGATGGCAGGCTGGCGTCTCCTCCTTTCTGCCTTCCTGTTCTCTCAAGTCTCCTCTCTGCTAGTCCCACCTATACTTCCTGCCTAGCTACTGGCCAATCAGCGTTTTATTTATCAATCAATCATCCACAGCATAATAATATATATACATTTAAAAAATAATCAAAATAAATACGTTGGGGTTAGGGGTATAGCTCACTGGGTAGAATGCTTTCCTTTCTTACGCACTTAGTTCAATCCCTGTGCCACAGAAACCTAATGTGGTGGCACACACTTGTAAGCCCAGCACTGGGAAGGTTGAAGCAGAAGCATCAGAAATTCAAGGTCATCTTCCTCTAAATTGTGAGTTTGAAGCCAGCTGAGAATAGAGGAGACCCTATAAAAATAAACAAATATATAATCTGGGCATGATGGAACTTGCCTTTAAATCTCAGCACTGGGGAGGCAGAGGCAGGTGGATCTCTGGGCATTTAGGGTCAACCTGGTCTACATATCGAGTTCTAGGCCAGCTAGAGCTGCACAATGAGACTGTCTCAGATAGTTAGTTAGTTAGATAGATAGATAGATAGATAGATAGATAGATAGATAGATAGATAGATAGATGATAGACAGACAGACAGACAGACAGGGACTGGAGAGATGGCTCAGTAGTTAAGAGCCCTGGCTGCTCTTGCAGAGGACCCTGGTTCAATTCCCAGCATTTACATGGTGGCTAATAACTAACTGCCTATAACTCCAGTTCCAGGAGCTCTAGCCCTCTTCCGGCTCCTGAGGACACTTGCAAGCATGTGGTACAATGACGTACATGCAGGCAAAACAACCATACACGTAAAAAATTAATTAATTAATTAATTAATTAACTAGGAGTGAAGAGATGGCTCCGTAGTTAAGAGCACTTGCTGTTCAATCATGAGGACCAGAGATTGGCTCCATGCACCTACATAAAAGCCAGGCTTGGTCCTACACACACCTGTAACCCAGGCACTGAGCACAGGAGGACTGCTGGTGTTTGCTGGCTGCCAACCCAGCCAAAAAACGTTCCAGGTTCAGGGAGGGACTGTCTCAAAGAAACAAGTCAGTGAGTGCTAGAAGAGGAAGCTTTCCTCTGGCTTCTGTGCCTGGCTACGGACACGCATGCGTACACACATATGCACACACATGTGCATACTCTACAAATACACATACTACATACAAACACAATATACATCCGTGCTATACATACACACACATACTATACATGCACACACATATATACATAACACACACACACACACTCACACTCCACATGCACACACAGATAAGAATAACTAAATAGCCAGGTGGTGGCGACACAAGCCTTTAATCCCAGCACTCAGGAGGCAGAGGCAGGTGGATGTCTATGAGTTCAAGGCCAGCCTGGTCTACAGAGTGAGTTCCAGGACAGCCAAGACTACACAGAGAAACCCTGTCTCGAGAAGCAAAACAAAACAAAATGAATAAGTAAATAGTCAGGTCTGGTGGCAAGCCTTATTAATTATAACATTTGAGGGGCAGAAATAGGCAAATCTCTGTTCAAGGCCAGCGTGGTCCACACAGTGGCATTCCAGGTCAGCCAATAGCTGTATAGTAAGACACTGTCTCAAACAAACAACCAGAACACGCTGGCCACATCTTTAATCCCAGCACTCAGGAGGAGAGGCAGGCATATCTCTGTGAGTTTGAGGACAGCCTGGTCTACAGAGTGAGTTCTAGACCAGTCAAGTCAATTCCCAGCACCCACATGGTGGCTCACAACTGTGAAATATGATGCCCAGTCACTTCATGCACATGGTGCACAGACATACATTCAGGCAAAACACTCATATACATAAAAATAAGTAAACAAACAAAATAAGGGATATATAGCTCAATAGTAGAGCACTTGCCTGGTGTTGTGTGGGCCCCAGGCTTAATCTCCAGTACTTCCAATAAATAAACAAACAAATGTCTGCTACATAGCAGGACTCGGACCCTCATGTTTATGGTGATACTTCCAGTACTTAGAATAAAGCTTAGATTGCTGGGTGGTGGTGCACACCTTTGATCCCAGTACTTGGGAGGTATAGGCAGGTGAATCTGTGAATTTGAGGCCAGCCTGGTCTACAGATTGAGTTCCTTGTCTCAAAAAAAAAAATCTAATAATAATAATAATAATAATAATAATAATACAGCCTAGGTCATAAGGGCTCATTAGTGTTTACTAAATCAATGTATGGATTGATGGATAGATGAACTAATGAATTGGCTTTTCATGTCTTAGTACCATTTCCTATTGAGAAGCCCATTAGTAGTACAAACCAGGAGATTGTGTCATGAATTCTGGAAATGGCTGCATGAAAGTTTATCCTTTAACCTCTGCTAGCCTTACTTAATGTCCTTTGAGTTCAGGCCTTTTAGTTGTGTTGTGAGTATTGTTTTGTTTTGTTTTTTTCTTGTTTTTGCAACAAGGTCTCCTGAAGCCCAGGCTGGCCCCAAACTCTCTATGAAGTAGATGCTGGTCTTGATCTCCTAACTCCTCCTGCCTCTCAAGTTCTAGGATTATAGATGTGTAATACCATCCCCAGCTCTTGGGTTTGCTTCCTCTTTCTTTCTTTTAAAATTTTATTTATTTTCATGAGCACCATATGCATGTCTGATGCCTGAGGAAGCCAGAAGACAGCATAAGATCCCCTAGAACTGGAGTTCAGGAGCCACCACGTGTATGTTGGGAGTTGAACTGATGTTGTTTTTGCTCTTTTGGGGACCAGTTCCCAAATAAATCATACACAGAGGCTTATTCTTAATTATAAATGCTCGGCCTTAGCTGGACGGTAGTGGCGCATGCCTTTAATCCCAGTACTCGGGAGGCAGAGCCAGGCGGATCTCTGTGAATTTGAGGCCAGCCTGGTCTACAGAGTGAGTTCCAGAACAGGCTCCAAAGCTACAGAGAAGCCCTGTCTCGAAAAACCAAAAAAAAAAAAAAAAAAAAAAAAAAAAAAAAAAAAAAAAAAAAAAAAGGAAAGGAAAAGAAGAAGAAAAAGAAAGAAAAGAAAGAAAAACCAAAAATAAATAAATAATTAATTAATTTAAAAAAATACATGCTCAGCCTTATATTGGCTCATTTCTCACCAGCATTCCTTAACTTTAAATTATTCCAACTACCTTTTGCCTTTGGGCTTTTCCCATTCTCTTACTTCTGTAAACTTTACTCTGTGGCTTGCTGTGTAGCTGAGTGGCTGGCCCTTGGATGCTTCTTCTTCTCTGGCTACTTCTTTCTTTCTTTCTTTCTTTTTTTTTTTTTAAAGATTTATTTATTTATTATGTATACAGAAGAGGGCGCCAGATCTCATTACAGATGGTTGTGAGCCACCATGTGGTTGCTGGGAATTGAACTCAGGACCTCTGGAAGAGCAGTCGGTGCTCTTAACCTCTGACTCATCTCTCCAGCCCTACTTCTTTCTTTTCTCCTCTCAGATTTCTCCTTCTATTTATTCTCTCTGTCTGCCAGCCCCGCCTATCCTTTCTCCTGCCTTGCTGTTCAGTTCTTTATTAGACCATCAGGTGTTTTAGACAGGCAGAGTAACACAGCTTCACAGAGTTAAACAAATGCAACATAAACAAAAGCATGCCTTTAATCCCAGCACTTGGGAGGCAGAGGCAGGTGGATCTCTGTGAGTTCAAGGCCAGCCTCATCTACAAAGCAAGTTCCAGGACAGCAAGTCAGGACTGTTACACAGAGAAACCCGGTATCAAAAAAACAAACACAAACAAACAAACAAACAAAAAAAGTAACATACCTTAAAATAATATTCCCCAACAAACCCAAGTCAGAACAGCCATTGCTCTTAACCACTAAGCCATCTCTCCAGCCTTGGTTTGTGTTTTTAATTTTTGTGTTCTCTCTCTCTCTCTCTCTCTCTCTCTCTCTCTGTGTGTGTGTGTGTGTGTGTGTGTGTGTGTGTGTGTGTGCAGGATCTGAGGCCATGCTGCACCTGTGGAACGTTTCCAGCAGTTGCCTTCTCTCATCATGGTTTCCAGGGATCAAACTCTGGTTGTCAGGCTAGTGTGGCAAGTGCTGCACCATCTGGCTAGTCCTAGTGTGTTTGTTTGTTTGTTTGTTTTTCTAAGACCAAGCCTGGCTCCTGATTCTCCTGCCTTCACCTCCTCCTAAGTGCTGGGATTTCAGGCAGGAGCCAGCACACTCTGCTGATCTGGAGCCTGATGAAAACCCAGTGAGCACACACCCCCTGTTCATAATTCTGGAGAGTCTATAAATCCAGAGAGAATGGCCTCAGATAAGAAATCCTGTCCACATTGAGGAACAATTTGTTTTGTTTTTGTTTTTTCTTTTATTTTTTTTAAGATTTTATTTATTTTATTATTTATACAGGCCTGTATGACTACAGGCCAGAAGAGGGCACCAGATCTCATTACAGATGGTTGTGAGCCACCAAGTGGTTGTTGGGAATTGAACTCAGGACCTCTGGAAGAGCAGTCGGTGCTCTTAACCTCTGAGCCATCTCTCCAGCCCTGTTTTTGTTTTTTTCAAGACAGTGTTTCTCTAGCCTTGGCTGTCCTGAATCTCGCTCTGCAGACCAGGCTGGCCTCGAACTCACAGAGATCCTCCTGCCTCTGCCTCCTGAGTGCTGGGATTAAAGGCATGCACCACTGCACAGCTTCTTTTTCTTTTGAGACAGGGTCTCTCTGACTGAGCATGATTTTGATGATTTCATCTTCACCTCAGAAGTGCTGGAATTGTGGATTGGCGTATGTCACCATGCTCAGATATTTGGGTGTTTCTTTGTATTACATTTTTAATTGTTTATTTGGTGTGTGCCCTTGTGTGTATGTGTGGGGGGGGGCGTTGCTTGCCATGGTACACATGTGGAGGTCAGAAGACAACTCGCAGGAGTTGGGTCTCTCTTTAGACTGTGTGGATCCCAGGATTGAACTTGGGTCATCAGGGTTAGCCACAGGAACCTTCACTTATTGAATCATCTCATTGGTCATTTTGCTTTGGTTTTTGAGACCGGGTCTTGTTTAGTAGCCCTGCCTGGCTCAAACACAAGTTGATCCTCCTGAGAACTAGGGATTACAGATTATAGGCATGTCTGTCTTCCCACTCCCAGCAAAGTGCTAAGGAATTAAAAGTAGGGCCTTGTGCATGCTAGACAAGTGTTTTACTATTGAGCAAAATACCCCCCAAAGTGTGCAATAGGACCCTCACATCCTGGTCAACAGCTCCTTGGAAACACTACAGTACCAATCAGTTTTTTGAGAAAGATGATATTTTGTTAAGTGATGGAAACTCAAACCCAGGGCCTTTTGCATGCTGGGTAAGCACTCTCATAGCTCCAGTCCTATATGGGTGGGCAAAAACAGGTGAGTAGAAGATACTGTCAGTAATGTGGGTACCACAGCACATGACTGTAAACATCCCTGTGTAAGTAGCACAGCACACCACCATGAGCATCCCTGTGTGGGTAGCACAGCACACCACCATGAGCATCCCTGTGTGGGTAGCACAGCACACCACCATGAGCATCCCTGTGTGGGTAGCACAGCACACCACCATGAGCATCCCTGTGTGGGTAGCACAGTACATCACCGTGAGCATCCCTGTGTGGGTAGCACAGCACACCACCATGAGCATCCCTGTGCGGGTAGCACAGTACATCTCTGTGAGCATCCCTGTGCGGGTAGCACAGTACATCTCTGTGAGCAGTCTGGTGAGTAGCACAGCACATCACTGACAATTGTAGGCCTAGTTGTTTGCTGGATTTGAAATTATTTATCTATTTGTAGGGTTACGGCTCTGTACCATGTACGCAGTTCCCTCAGAGGACAGAAGAGGGCATCAGATCCCTTGAAACTGGCGTTACACAGTCAGTTGTGAGCCACCATGTGGTCCTCAGGAAGAGCAGAGTAACTGCTAAGCCCTATTTTGAGGCTTTAAATTTTATTTATTTAAAATTGCTGTTCTCTTGGTTGTTTTATTTTATGCGTATAAGTATTTTGCTTGCATGTTTGTATGTATACCACATACGTGCCTAAGGATGAATGGTTGTAACCCACCATATGGGTTCTAGGAACTGAAGCTACATCCTCTGCAAGAATAAGAGCTCAACTACTGTGCCCTCTCTCCAGCCTCCTTAAGATGTATTTATTGAGTAGGTTTCTCCGTACCTTGTTTCAAACGAACAAACAAACAAACAAGATTTATTTATTTTGAGGCAGATAAGATGGCTCAACAGTTAAAAGGGCATGCTGATCTTACAGAGGACACAAATTCTGTTCCCAGCACCTACATTGGACAGCTTATAATCACCTATAACTCCAGCTCCAGGGGGTCAAAAGCCTTCCTCTGTGTTCTGTGGGCACCTGCACTCACACATGCATATCTCAACACCAGAGACACATATATACAACTAATCTTTTTAAAGATTTATCATTGAGACAGTTTTCTCTTCGTAGTTCTGGCTGTCCTGGAATTCACTATGTAGATCAGGTGGGCATGGAATTAAAAGATCTGCTTGCCTCTGCCTCCTGAGTGCTGGGATTAAAGGCCTGCACCATCATACCTGACTGAAAGATTTATTTTTGAAGACTGGAGAGATGGTTCATTGGTTAAGAGTGCTGGAATTGGAGTTACAGACGGTTGTGAGCTGTCTTGTGGATGCTGGAGACCAAACCTGGATCCTTGGGATGAGCAGTCGGTACTCTTAACTTCTGAGCCAGGGCTCTAGCCCCTATAGCATTTCTTTCTTTCTTTCTTTCTTTCTTTCTTTCTTTCTTTCTTTCTTTCTTTCTTTCTTTCTTTCTTTCTTTCTTTCTTCCTTCCTTCCTTCCTTCCTTCCTTCCTTTCCTCCTTCCTTTCTTTCTTTCTTCCCTCCCCCCCCCCAAGACAGGGTTTCTCTGTGTAACAGTTCTGGCTGTCCTGGGCAGGCTGGCCTCGAACTCACAGAGATCCACTCGACTCTGTCTCCTAAGTGCTGGGATTAAAGGCGTGCACCACCACTGCTCTGCTTATTTATTTCTATTAATTATTTTTTGGAGGGTGGTTTTAAGACAAGGTTTTTCTGTATAGACCTGGCTGTCTTGGAACTCACTTTGTAGACCAGGCTGGCATGGAACTCAGAGATTCACCTGGCTCTGCCCCCCGAGTGCTGGAATTAAAGGCAGGTGCCACCATAGCCTAGTTTATTTTTTAATTTTATATTTATGGGCGTTTTGCCTGAATGTATATCTGTGCATCACATTATCCAATGCCTTTGGAGGCCAGAAAAGGGCATTGGACTCCTTCTAACTGGAATCATAGATGGTTGTGAGACACCAGTTGGTACTGGGAATCAAACCTAGGTCCTCTGGAAGAGCAGTCAGTGTGTTGGGATTTTTTGTTTAGTCTAGTTGTTTTTTGTTTTGTTTGGTTTTGGTTTTTGGAGACAGAGTTTTTCTATAACAGCTCTGGCTGTCCTAGAACTCTCTCTGTAGACCAGGCTGACTTTGAACTCACAGAGATCCACCTGCCTCTGCCTCTGCCTCTGCCTCTGCCTCCTGAATGTTGGGATTAAAGACAGGTGCCACCATCACCTAGCTGCAGCCAGTGTTCTTAACTGCTGAGCCATCTCTCTAGTCCTATCTTATTTTTATTTAGTGGGTGGGTGGGTGTGCGCGCGTGCATATGTGTGTGTGTGTGTGTGTGTGTGTGTGTGTGTGTGTGTGTGTGAGAGAGAGAGAGAGAGAGAGAGAGAGAGAGAGAGAGAGAGAGAGGGAGGGAGAGAGAGAGAGAGAGAGAGAGAGAGAGAGAGAGAGAGAGAGAGAGAGAGAGAGTCCTGTAGTCCGGGCTAGCCTCAAACTTGCTATGTAGCCAAGCAACGCTTGCTTTTCTGAGACAGGACCCTGCTGTGTAACATGATGTCCTTTTGTCTCAGCTGGCTGAGTGCTGGGATTATAGGCACAGGCCACCAAACCTGGACCCTTTTGATTTGTTTATTTGTGTATTTTACAGTGCTAGGCATCAAACCCAGGGACAATCTCTTCAACTGTCTCCAAGGGGCTGGTGTGAAGCAGCCCCAGGGGTAAACAGAACAAGGGTCTCCACAGGCCCTAGAGGGCAGTGTGAGTCAAAAGGCGGCCAGGAGGAGGAGGCCCATGACTCACAGCCAGCTGGGGCAGAACCAACCTGGAATTTCCCTGACCTCAGGGGCTCTTACCACTAGAATCCCTACAAAGTTTAAGTATCTAGGACATACAGAGATTCTTCTAAATTACAGGCTTGCAGGCAAGACAATGTATAGAAAGTTTTTATTTTTCTGTGAAAATTGTCAATAGCCTTTTCAGGCTATGGAAGTAAAGAAGGCTCGGGGAGGGGTTTCTGCCCCAAGGCATGAAATCTCTTCCCAGGCCCTGTCTCTAAAGCGTCACCACACTGCCTTCCCAAATGTTGGCCGACAGCCCCACCATCTCCCTGGGGCTTGCTGTGGAACACTCGGCTGCTCCCATCCTGGTCTCTGTGTCGAATCAGGAAGGACAGGAAACAAGATTTTCCCCTAGTCTTTGGAGGGGGGGCGGGGAGAGCTAGGGGCTTGGAGAAGGTTTCTGCAGCTGCTGGGAACAGGAAGCCAAAGAATGCTTGTATGTCCCTGGTTTTCCTGGGACCCATGTCTTGCTATCAAAGTCTCTGGGTTCCTTTTTTTTTTTTTTTTAATTTCTCCCCAGATAGGGACTTCCTATTTAACTTTGGCTGTCCGGGAACTTGCTATGTAGACCTGGCTGGTCTCAAACTCACAAAGATCCCCTGCCTCAGCCTCCAGAGTGCTGGAATTAGAGGCGTATGGCACCATGTCTGGCTCTCTGGGCTCTCTATTAAAGAAAAAGTGTTCTTAGATCTATTGCTTTCTATTTCATGTGTGTGAATGTTTTGCCTGCATACATGTGTGTGCACCGCTTGCATGGCAGTGCCTTGGGAGGCCAGAAGGGGTGCTGGAGTCCCCTGAAACTGGAGTTACACAGGGTTGTAAGCCACCACTGTTGGATTTGAACCTGGGTCCTTTCCAAGAGCAGCTAGTGTTCTTAACCACTGGGCGATCTCTCCAGTCGCTCTGGGTTCCATTTTGACTTTTACTACCTACATGTTTTATCCCCTCATAAGAGAAATCCAGAATGAAGATGACTCTGTTTCCTTCCAGACAGTGCAAAACCCAGTTGGTTATTTTTCTCAGATCTACTATCCACAAGTGTCCACAAAGTTTAGGTTGTCGGGTTGCGGCCTGTTTGGGCAGTCACCTCTGCCCCATTTGTGTCCCTTTGGCCTGAGCATATCCTGTTACTGCTGAAGCCCTCCTGGGAATTCACCAGGCTAGCAGGAAATTCAACTTTGACCCAAAGCCTCCCTCAACTACTGTGACCTCTCCTCCAGATGTGCTCATCCACCTTCTGGTTTCCTGGGAGTATGTTTCCCTATCCAGGAGCGGAAATGCAAACTCCTTAGCCATGGGGACTGCGACTTCACTAGAGTCTCTGCCTTTGGCCGCCATGCATGACTGATAATGGGGAAGATGTTTGGCAAAGGGCTTTTTGGTTCATTTGTTTGCTCTCATAGTTCCTTTGATACGCTCTTTCTTTTTGAGATAGGATTTCATGCAATCCAGTCAGGTCTTAAACTTTCTTTTTTAAATTTTGTTGTTTTTTTTTTTAATTTTATTTTATTGTATTTTTATGTGTATGAATATATTATTATCATCATTATAATTATTGTTGTTTGCTTATTTGTTTTGTTTATTTGAGACAGGGTTTCTCTGTGTAGCTTTAGAGTCTGTCCTGGAACTCAATCTGTAGACCAAGCTGGCCTCAAACTCACAGAGATCTGCCTGCATCTGCCTCTCAAGTGCTGGGATTAAAGGCGCGTGCCACCACTGCCTGGCTTATATTTTATATGTATGTATTTTATATGTCTGCAAGTATATCTGAGCACCTCATGCCTTCCTGGTACCCAGGGAGTCCAGAAGAGGACATTGGATCCCCTAGAACTGGACTTACAGATGGTTGTTAGCTGTCATGTGGTGCTGGGAATGAAACCTAGATCCTCAGGAAGAGCAGCCAGTGTTCCTAACCATTGAACCATCTCTCTAGCCCCAGGCCTTGAACTTTCTTTCTTTCTTTTTTTTTTTTTTTTTTTTTTTTTTTTTTTTTTTTTCCTTATCTTTTTTTCCTCTTTTGTTTTTCGAGACAGGGTTTCCTCTGTGTAGTTTTGGAGCCTGTCCTGGAACTCACAGAGATCCACCTGTCTCTGCCTCCCGAGTGCTGGGATTAAAGGCGTGCGCCACCCCATCCCCCACCCCTCCCACCCCCCTGTAACTGTAATCTTGAATTTGAATTCTATGTATGAGATGATGACCTTGAACTTCAGCTCCTCCTGCCTCCCCTAAGTGCTAAGATTGCAGACAAATGCCACCACACCTGGTTTCCAGTTTTGAAGATCAAACCTGGGGCCTCAGTACCCACAGTCCCTCTCTGCCTGCCTCTTCTTTTTTTCAGATAAGGTTTCCCTGTGTGGCCCTGGCTAGCCTGCAACTTGCTGTATAAAATAATGAGACAGTCCTCGAACGCTTCACAATCTTCTGCCTCTTGAGTCCTGGGATTATAGACCCAAACTACTACTCTTAGTCCTCAAATTATAGGTATTGATCACTTTAAGTTAAGTCCTTGTAGCCTAGCATAGGATAGGGCTAGGATTTAAATTTATTCTGTAGGTACAAAGAAGTCACAGAGCAAGTGTGTGCCTACGGGGTTTGGACTGTAAAATGTCAATCAGATCCTTTGAAAGATCTTTCCAAACAATTTCCTGTTAGGCTTTGGGAGACCTCACTCAACCAAAGGTTCATTATTTACTCCTGTTGGAGACTGAACACAGGGCCTTTCTCTACCACTGAGCTACATCTATATGAGAAATGACATACTCCAGGGTGGGGGTGGTGCACACCTTTAATCCCAGCACTCAGGAGGCAGAGGCAGTCAGATCTCTGTAAGCTCCAGGCTAGCCTGGTCTACAGAGTGAGTTCCAGGACAGCCAGGGCTGCACAGAGGAACCCTGTCTCAAAAAACTGAGGGGGAAAAAAAAGACTGTAGGCAGGTATGGTGGTCTGTGACTGCAATCTTGACGCTTGGGAGGTAAATGCAGGAAGAGTGTCACAAGTGTGCAGCCAGCCTGGTCTAGTGACTTCCAGGTTAGCCAGAGTAATAGAGTGACAGCCAGCCTAAAAATAATCGGGCTGGAGCGACAGCTCAGCTTACTGTACTTGAAAAGTACCTGATCTCACTTCCCAGCATCCATGGTGGGCAACCCACAGGCAGTTCCAGGGAGAGCCAACACTCTGGCCAGACACAGACACATACACACAATTAGAAATAATGACGTTAAATCCTAAAACAAACAAAAAGAGAACTCCTAAGTGATAGACCCAGCTCTAGGCAGTAGAGATTCACAGGCCAGAGAGGGCATAAACAGACTCATCTCTCCAGTCTGTTTTAGACATAAATCTTAAATCACATACAGCAATACAGCGTGATAAGTAGGGGCCCAGAGTGGGGATGGGCCAGAAACCGAGACAAGGAATGAGCTGAGGGCGAGATAGGTCAAGTGAGAAAAAAATGCTGTAGGCAGAAGGGTCAGCATGTGGGAAGGCTTGAGGAAAGCTGGCAGATGCTTGACATGTTTGCAGGAACTTAAAGAGGTCCCTTGTGCCTTGGGAATTTGGGGGTACACATGGCTGGGGTGGTATGCAAAGGGAAGTAAGGCGAGGAGATAGGCCTAGGTATTGAGAGAAGATGGAGAGGAAGGAAAGTGGGGAGGACAGAACCAGGCAGGCAGGTCAGGGAAAAGGAGCTAGCTGTCTTGTCCCCTGTTAGCTGGAGGTCAGAGAGAACA
Organism: Peromyscus leucopus; assembly: GCF_004664715.2. Lineage (NCBI taxonomy): Eukaryota > Metazoa > Chordata > Mammalia > Rodentia > Cricetidae > Peromyscus > Peromyscus leucopus. The sequence continues at coordinate 97,166,518 of NC_051069.1, read as the reverse complement.
CTGAGCAGAGAGGATCACGGGTAGATCTGAGTTTGGAAGATCATTCTGTTACCACACAGGGGCTGGGTTAGTAGGGCACTGAAAGCAGAGGTTGTAGCAGAGGACAGAGTCCAGTCGCCTCTCCTCTCTGGGGGCCCCTGTTCTTCTATGTAAGAACTCACCAGAAGGAGGACCTGGCCACAAGAAGACAAGAGGGATGTGCAGGGTGGGGTTGGCACCTCACTGCTGATAAGAGACAGGTGACCTTGGCCCTGTGGAGACCGAGAGCAGCCGCAGCTGTTGCTCCTGGCAAGGGTGCAGGCATCCCACAGCTGTGGTAGCTCATGGATGCCAGGGTCACCAGGATTTGGGGCCAAGGACATCTGAAAGGAGGGGCCGTTGGTGGGCGAGCGGAGACATCAGGCATGGGAGAGGAAGTGTTGCAGGTCAGCTGGGGGCAACATCCCACTAGGATCCAACTGTCCAGAAACAGCTGCAGCGAAGGGGGAGGAACTGGGCAGTAGCAGGTGATGAAGGCCTCTGACTGCAGAGTGTGGGAAAGAACCGGCGGTGGGGAGGACAGGGCCTGGCGAGGAGCGGAAGGGGCACCTGGAGAGACTTTGGAGAAAAATGTACAGAGAATCTATACGCCAAAGGTTCTGAGTCTAGCTTGAGGGGCGCACTTATCATTGAAGGGAAGGCAGAGGCAGGAAAATTCCTGTAAATTTGCATGATTGTCTGCATGATGACTTCCAGGACAGCCAGGCCTATATAGTGGAGATCACGTCTCAATGGATGATAACAAGAACAAAAAAAAAAAAAAAAAAAAAAAAAGGAGGAAGGAGGAGGAAAGTAAAACATATTCACACACACACACACACACACACACAAAGAAAATGGAAAATGGGAGGAAGGAGATGAATGAAAGGGGACAGGAGAGAGTGATTCAGGATTTCAAAACACATTATGTACATGAATGAAAATGTCATAATGAAACCCATTATTATGTATAATTAATATATGGTAATACAAAATTTAAAGAAGAAAAGAAAGGGGGGAAAAGGCCTGCAGGAGTCCTCATTCAAATGCAGCTAGAATTCCTTAGGGGAGGAAAAGCTGAGGCCAGGAGCAGGGACCTAGGAGGAGAACCAGATTATTTTTTCTTCATTCCCAGGGCTTTTCCAAAGACCAGCATTTTAGGAGGTACTGCCTTCCCAGGACCCCTCTCAGAGCCCTCCCCAAATCTCCTCCCAGGCCCCAACCTCCCGCCCTTTGCTGATGCCTCCATCCTTCTCCTTGAAAGGGAAACAAACAGACCTTGGAATTCCTAAGAGCCCTTGCAAAGCTCTGGCCCATCGGGGTGACAGAAAATGGGGTTTGCTTACCCAGGGTTGCCAATTCTGTCTAGGCACACTTAGCTTTGGGTGTCTGGTCCCTAGGTCTCCTGTGCATACCCACTGACTGTCAAGGTAAATGGGCCTCGGGCTCCCTGAGATTTCACCTCCTGAAAACACAGGGACTTTTCTGGAAGTGGTTCTGGTCCCAATGGCCGTAGGTGTGGCAAAGTGGCCAGTGAATTCCCATTTTTCTTTTCCCTGTAATGCTAGGGTCTCATTGCCTCACTTTGACTAACTTCCAAACGGCCCAGAGGAGAGCTGAGGCCAGCCTTTCTCTGGGATCCCCCCAAGGTGAGAGGTACACCAGGACATTGGGTCCTGGTGCCGGGGCCCAGAATATTCCTTTGGGAGCAGGCTTCTCTATTGTCCCCTGTCCTCATCTTTGTACCAGTTGCTATAAACCCTCAGATGCCTGCGGCACGGAGATGACGAAACAATTCTTTTCACCTTTTCTGGAAAACCCCTTCATCTACCATGAATGGATCTTTGTATGGCCTTGGGGAGCTGGCAACACTTCTGTAGAGAGTGGCCACCGTGAGTGTATAGGTCCTGTTCCCCATGCCCTGTCTCCACAATCCATAGTCCTGGTGGGATCTCTCTCTCTCTTTCTTACTTCAAGGGCCGGTCTTGGGCCCAGCCCTTCTCTCTGTAGGTCTTTCTACTCCCTGCGGTTCCTCGGCCGGTCCAGACCAATGACCCTATCAAATGGAAGTAGCGTCTTCCCTGAGAATCGCATCTATTCACAGGGAACCTAGCCAGGACTTTGGTCCGGTTTGGGTAGTGATAGTAGCAGCTGCTGGGGGGCCCTTGAGTGCCAGCAGCCTTAAATCAGCAGTGAGCTGGCAGGAGGGGGATGTGAGGGCGAAGCTGGCTGGAGCTTCATGCTGCTAAGTGACCCCACACTCCTGAGGGGCTCTTCTGTGCCGGTGTCTGTCAGCAGTCCCGAGGCCGGTGGCCGAAGAGTGTACTGGAGCCCAGTTTAGAGCAGCAACCCCCCTGCGCCTCACTCTCCCCCACTTCTGATGATGCCCAGTCTATGCCCCCATCCGCCTAGTTCGCCCAGTTCGAAAGAATCCAGCCAGACAGGGTCTCCCCGGAAGCCCTCGCTTGTACATACCAGGAGTTGCCCAAGCCCGGAGGAGCCTTCCTCCCACCGCGGGGAGTCCCTTCCCCCTTAATTTTCCTCCCCCAAGGGAGCAGACACTCCACATTCCAAAGAAGGTAGAGTCAGGGAAAGTGGTGCCTTTCTCCTCTAAATACTTGTCCTGACTTGATTTCCAGGATGCCTGACGCCCCACCCCCACGTGACCCCCTTCTGTGCCCCCCCCCCAGCCGGCCGCCCTTCCTCACCCCTCCGGTGTTTTCTCACCTGTCTTTTTCCACCTATCAGGAGGAGGAGGGGTGTGGGGCTGGCTGGAGCCCAGCTGCTGCCCCCTCATCTCACTACATTCCTTTCAGAAGCCTGAGGCACCTTCCCCTCCCGAGTGCCCCTTGCTCGGAGATCCTGCCATCCATCTGGCAAACCTCAGCCTGGTTAAAGGGCACCTCGGAGTTTCTTTTCCCAACAACTGTTCTGGCTCCATTTTTCACTGCTGCTTTCACTGCTAGGACCTGGGTGATTTCTTTCCATTTCATTTACTTATTTATCTAAATATTTATTTATTTATTTGGGGTGTGTGTGTGTGTGTGTGTGTGTGTGTGTGTGTGTGTGTGTGTAGACCAGAAGACAACTTTCTAGAGTTGATTCTGCCTTCTGCTTTTTGCCATGTAGGTCCCTAGGATTAAAGTCAGGTTGCCTAGTTTGGTGGCAAGTGCCCTTACCTGCCCAGCTATCGTTCTGGACCCGACTGGAATTAATGATTGATTGATTTTTTTGCTTTGTTTTGTTTTGTTTTTTTTTTCTAAGCAGGGTTTCTCTGTGTAACAGCCTTGGCTGTCATGGAACTCACTCTGTAAACCAGGCTGGCCTCAAACTCACAGAGATCCACCTGCCTCTGCCTCCCGAATGCTGGGATTAAAGGCGTGCAACCACCACTGGCCGGCTCCACTTAGTGGTTTCTAAGTGACCTTAGACCTCCCTGTGGCTGTGATCATTCCCTATTTTGTTCTACTCTTCCCCTAGAAAATTCCACGGTGTTCTCTTTCACCTTCTGCAGGCTCTGCCTTCCAGCAGATGCCTTCCCAACTCTAGACAAAACTACAGGCTGCTGAAGACTGCTAAGAAAGGGAGAGAATTAGTTGTCCCAAGGGATGAACCTTCTAACTGGCTATTCAATATCAAGTGGTCTATCCTGCAATCATATGCATATAAGCAATGCTAAGCAAACTCAACAGGTTGCATTTACATATTTATGCATTTATACACATGTGTCATAAAAACATTTAAAGAGCCGGGTGGTGGCGGCAGCGCAGGCCTTCAATCCTAGCACTTGGGAGGCAGAGCCAGGCGGATCTCTGTGAGTTCAAGGTTAGCCTGGTCTACAGAGTGAGATCCAGGAAAGGCACAAAGCTACACAGAAAAACCCTGTCTCGAAAAACCAAATAACAAAACAAACAAACAAACAAAAAACAAACAAAAACATTTAAAGAAAAAAGAGGCCAGGGATTGGAGAGGGAGCTAGAAGGAAACAAGGGAAGAGTTGGAAGGAGCAAAGGGAAAGGACAAAATTATGTAATTATATTTTGCTTTAAAAAAATTAAACAAGCCGGGTGGTGGTGGTGCACGCCTTTAATCCCAGCACTCGGGAGGCAGAGCCAGGCGGATCTCTGTGAGTTCGAGGCCAGCCTGGGCTACCAAGTGAGTTCCAGGAAAGGCGCAAAGCTACACAGAGAAACCCTGTCTCGAAAAACCAAAAAAAAAAAAAAAAAAAAAAAAAAAAAAAAAATTAAACAAGCTCCATGGTGGTGGCACACTCCACTCCCTTAATCCCAGCACTCAAGAGGTAGAGGCAGGCTGATCTCTGAGTTCGAGGCCAACCTGGTCTACAGAGTAAGTTCGAGGATAGCCAGGACTACACAGAGAAACTCTGTCTCAACAAAACAAAACAAAACAAAAAACAAACAAACAAAACAAAAAACAAAAAGAAAAAAGAAAGGTACCTGAATCAATGTTTCATCCTGGCCTGGCCCAGGCCCTTGACTCATTCACATACATGGTCTTCTGTTACTTTCAGTAATCAGATAGGGTCACAGGCCACACATGCCGTCACTTGATGATGAGGTGGCCAAAAGGCTCAGGGCAAGTGACTTACACAATGTGTCCTTCCATGGATACGCTGGAAGACTCACGATGAGTTAAAATCCACCCCTCCCACAACAGTACTGGAGACAATGTTCATTGGTTTTGTGGTTTTCTTTCTTTTTCTGCTCTTTTATTTCCACAGTCTTGTGTAACCCAAGCTGGCCTCAAGCTTGATGTGTAGTTGAGGCTGCTGGTCTTGAACTCCTGATCTTCCTGCCTTCACCTCTCGTACTGGGATTATATCTGGCTTTTTTTTTTCCTCTTCAGTTTTCCTAAGGTAGGATATTGTTATTTAGCACTAACGTGGAATTTACTGTGTAGCCCAAGCTAGTCTCAAATTCCGTCCGTCTCCTCCTTGTGCAGATTGAAACTGGCTTCAATCTCACAACCCTTCTGCCACTCAGCTTTCTTGTCTCTTTATTAGCTCACTTCAAAAAAGCCTTTGATCCAGCACTCAGGAGGCAGAGGCAAGTGGGTCTCTGTGAGTTCAAAGCCAGCCTGGTCTACAGAGTGAGTTCCAGGACAGCCAAGGCTACACAGAGAAACCCTGGCTCCTCTGGCTCCATGGTGGGGAGGGGGGGGGGTGCTGGGTACTGAAGTGGTGAGGCTGTGGGGATGGAAAGATGGCTCAGTGGTTAAACAGAGCATACTGCTCTTGCAGAGGGCCAAGTTCAGTTCCTGACACCCACATCCGGAAGAACTCCAGCCATAGAGGGGACCCTAGGTACCTGCAGTTGTGCACATTACCTCCCATAATTGGAAATAATAAGAACAGGGGTTGGAAAGATGGCTCAGTGGTTAGGGGCCCTGCTACTTTTCCAGAGGACCTGGATTGGACTGCCAGCACCCACATGGTGTCTCACAACTATCTGTAACTTCATTTCCAGGAGATCCAACACTCTCTTCTGGCCTCTTTGGGTACCAGGCCTGCACACAGTGCAGACATAAATGTAGGCAAATACACACACACACACACACACCCCACACACAGTTAAAAACAAAACAAAACAAAAAACAACAAAACAAAATGTGGAGGAGAGTGATTTTAAAAAGACACCTGGTAATGTTATCGACCTCTGGCCTTATCAGTGTGTTCATATGCATGTACATATACACATACCCACATAAACTTATACACGTATCACAACATACAGTAAAATAGACACATAGATGGTTGAAGGAACATGTGGCTGTAGTCCCAAGAGAGCTCAGGGATTCTAGCCCAGGCAGGGTAACATAGACCCTATATTGGGAGTGGGGTGGGGATTTATGGGCAGGAACGATCACACAAAAACAGATGTCTGAAGGAGTCCTCATTCGACTCATAAATGCTGGAGATTCCCCAGACTAGAGAGGTGAGATGGCCGGAAGATCCCCCATCCCTCCCGTCCCTGTCAGCACACAACCTAGAGGAAAAGCAGTCTGTTTACGTGCGGCCCACATTTTTCAGTGTTCCAAGGGCATATTCCAGCCAGAATAGCGTATCAGAACCAGTAACGCTGCACAGCTCATCAATATCTCTGATACTGATGTTCCCAGAGGGGTGTCCAGGCTAATGAAAGAAACAGGCCCAGGTCTCAGGCCAGCTCTGAGAGCAAGAGGAGGAGAGTTTCTGTCTTTAGGAGCATCTGGGTGAGTCTAGTTCATTTGGCTAAATCTAGACCTAATCTGGTGTTTAGTCTAATGCTCAAGGCTACAGGGTCAGTATTTTGGTAACAGCCACCCAAGGTGACCTTGAGGGAACGGCCTTATCCTTTAGCCAGTAGAGAGTAGTGTAAGGAAGGAGAGGCTGTGGACAGTGTGTCCACTGGGGGAATAATGGCTTTTATTTATTCAGTCCATATTTACCCTTGCTGTGGTGTTCCTGCCCTATGAGAACCTTACGTTCCTAGGGAGGCCAGGTATGGCTGCTATGGCTGCTATGGCTCAGCTGATTGGTAGAAAGTTTGTGCCACCCCTTGGCTGTAGCTGGGGCTGGAGAGATGGCTCAGCAGTTAAGAGTACTGGCTGCTCTTCCAGAGGACCCAAGTTCCATTCCCAGGGCCCACACAGGCAATTAATGATCGATCATCTGTAACTTCAGCTGCCTTGGTGCACAAACTCCCACGGCACACAAACATACATGCAGGCAAAATGTCATACATATAAGTAAAAATAAGTAAATTAAAAAAAAAAAAAAAAAAAAGCATGGTGATCCAGCGTGGTGACTCATACCTCTAATCTCAGCACTGGGCAGGCTGAGAGGCACTTTTCAAAGACAGTTTGGGCTACATATGGGTTTCAGGGTAGCCTGGGCTATAGAGCCCCAGAAAAGAAAGAGAAAGAAAAGGAAAAGGAAAGGAAAGGGACCAGTGGAAATTCAGTGTCTCACAAGAGAAGAAAGAACTGGCCGCTGAGCAATCTGGTGGTGACTCCAAAACCTGCTTACTGGCAGTTTCTCTCCTTTGATAAACTTATCAGCCCGCACTTTCTGCCAAGGCTGCAGGACAATTTGCCTTCTGTTAAGTGCAAACAAAAGGGACCCTTCCCTTGCTCTGACTTGGCTGGATGGGTTTGCCAGCCCACTGTTCCAGGCACTCTTGCAGGCCTGGCATCTGAGTCACTCACTAGTCTATCCTTGGTCAGTCCTGGCCCCTGGACTGGAGGAAAAATCAGCCCCAGGAGCTGCTTTCTCATAGGAAGAGTCTGAGGATAGGCATTGGCCCTTGGTGCCTCAGGAACATGCCAGAATAAAAAGCCTTGGAATCCTCAAATTAGAGGAATGCGTATTTGTTCCATGGAGATGTTTACTGGATTTGGTCTAGCTAGAACCAAGGTCTTAGCTTTAATAAATCCTATCAGTCCCAAGCAAACACAGGACATCTGACTTGTACAGACCTAACACACGGCTTAGATCTTGGGGCTGACTGCCAACCAGGAGGTAAGGTAGGCGGGCACAACTCAATTTCTTCCTTCCAAACAGAAATTGAGCTTTTAATTTTTTTTTTTTTTTTTTTAAAGACATAGTTTCATGTAACCTAGGCTGACCTCAAACTTGCTATGTAGCAATGTTGGATTTAAAAAAAATTATTTATTTGTATTTTATGTACATTGGTGTTTTGCCTGAATGCATGTCTGTCTGAGGGTGTTGGTTCCCCTGGAGCAGGAGTTACAGACAACAGTGAGCTGCCATGTGGGTCCTCTGGAAGAGCAGCCAGTGTTCCTAACTGCTGAGCCATCTCTCCAGTACCCGATGTTAAATTTTTAACTTCTCATCTTCCTGCCTTTATTTTATTTTATTTTTGAGACGAGACAGACTCTTGCTAGTTATACCTCAAAACTGAACCACTACTATATATAGCTATATAGCTATTAGGTGATGGTTGCAATGTTAGGCCGAGCAAATTGTCAAGGGCTCACATTTAAATGGAAGAAACAAATCTTGCACAGCTGTATTCCTCTTCCTGGAGCCTTAGGCTAGGGCTAACTCTTAGGCGGGAGGAATAGGGAGTGGCTAAGGGTTTAGGGACGCTGCTGCAGACTATCAGGTGTGAAGAGCCTCGGTCTTAGTCTCTTAATCTCATCTTCAGGCACATACAACGCGGCTCTTTGAACTGTTTCTGGGTGTGCCGTGGGCCTAACTCTTGGCTGTACTTTCCTACAGGCTGGGAGCAACCATATTACCTGGTTTGGTTTGGTCCTCCATAGAGGAGTTTCAAGATTGGGTGACTAGGTCCCTTGTGCTGAGCTGGTGAAGGGCTTGTGCAGTTCCTAAGTGGGAGAAATGCTTTAACTATCAGAACTAAGGGAAGTAACTAAAACCTAATTTTATAGCCCCAACAAACATAGAAGACCATGAAAAGAACTGTTCATCTTTACTTTAGTGTGAGCGCTAGTGATGGCCCGTAAGGGCACAAAAGGATAGTGTTACCTTCAACCAGAACAGGATTCCTAAGACAACAGGGGGCTTTGGAAGAAACCTCACCTTCAAACAAAAATGAAGAAAGATAGCAATGATGCCCAAAGTATAAGGCTGCTCTGGGCTGCGGGGAAATATAGGTGGGATGTGCCAAGCGTAAGAGACTTTGGGAGAGGGCTACCTTGGGGCTCTAGCATTCCAGTGAGTGCCAAACTTTGGGAGGTAGGGATTGGAAGGATTTGGTTGTGAGGATTTTAGTCAAACACTCATCTTGTTTCTAGGACCAGGAAGGAATGTACCTCACCCTTCGGTACTTTCTAGTCAGGTAGAGCACATCCCTTGTCCATAGTGCCAGGTTTGCTTGGGCACAGAACACTGGGACCCTGGAAACCAGAATGAGGCTTTGCGGTCATTTAGCAAAAGCAATGGAAAAAAAGGAAGAATTTTTATTTGGAATCCATGTGTGTTCAGTAAGGTTGGAAGAGTTGCTTTGGTTTCTATGCAAACAACAGTACCCTAGAGGTATCCTCGAGGCTTTATACACTGCTGTTTTGTTTTAAAATTACATCTTATTTATTTTTTGTTTTTCAAGACAGGGTTTCTCTGCATAGTCCTGGTTGTCCTGGAACTCACTCTGTAGACCAGGCTGTTCTGGAACCCAGAGATCAGCCTGCGTCTGCATCTGTGTCCCAAGTGCTGGGATTAAAGGTGTACTCCACCCCCCCTCCCCACCTCCCGATTTTTATGTCTTATTTATTTATCGTGTGGTATTTATGTGTTTGGAGTCAGAGGACAGCTTGCAGCAATTGGTTCCTTCCTTCCACCGTGTGAGTCCTAGGGATCAAACTTAGGTCACCAGGCTTTGTGGCAAACGACTCTACTGTCTAAGTCCATCTTTCAGCCCCTTGATTAGTTTTAGAGACAAGGTATTACTCTGTAGCCCAAGTTGGCCTGGAAACTGGTTATGCAACCCTTGAGTGGCTTTAAATTTGCAGCAATCCTCACGCCTCAGCTTTCTGACTGCTGAGATTACAGATATGAGCCCCCATGACCAGCTCGTTCTTAGCCTTTTTAAAATAGTACAGTCTTAGAGCCAGAATTTGAGAAGCCCTTAACTCTTCGGCTTAATATCTACGGGATGATTTGAGGTCACTCTCCTGGGTTTTAGTTCCTTTTTCTTTTCTAGCCTCTATGACCTGTCACTTAATTGCAAGCAGGTATTTGAGGTAGCACATTCCTTCCTGGTTTTTCTGAAAATTGTTTCTCCCAGACACTTCTGAAGAGAACTGCTTGGCATTTAGGCAGGAATCCCAGGCAAAGTAGCCGCCGGGTCTGTATTCAGAATGTGCTTGCTGATAACAGCGTGTGTTTGAAACTCCAGCCTGGCCATAGGCCAGGGAGGAATGGATTCATTCTAGCAGTGTGGAGTTAGGATGCGTGCAGAGTCCACCACACTTTCCATTTCCACAGCCATCACACACTGTCGGATTTAGTAACTTGGTCAAGTTTCCAGTCTCTGGCGTTTGGGACCTCTGGGAAGCCCCAGGAGAGTTAAGAGTTACTTTAGGACCCTCCATAAAGGGAGGCCAGACTCTAGCAGTAACCACCCATCTAAAGAATGTGGGCCACCGGGGTGAGTGACCTGTGCTCGCGGGTCAGAGCTATTTTGAGCGCCAGAGGAGGCATTGGATTTTAGCTTTCCAAGGAGGGGGAGGGGAGGCCTGTTGTATGCCAAGCACTAAAAAATGGGTTACCTTCCTGCCCACCCACCCGGATCTGGCCCTAGTTTCTCCATTCATGTGAAGGGTAGGGTAACAAGGCCTCTTCCTTTGCAGTTCGGAGGGCGCTTCCTGAGTGTTTGAATGGTTTAGATCCCTCTTGCTTTTTGCTCGAAGAAAATTAGGGGGCAGTTGACTGGTGGCCTGCTGTGGCCGGACCGGTTCGCCGGCCTGTCCATACCTCGGTTTATTCTTTAGAAGTTGGGAGAGGTGCCCCTCCCCCACACCAACTACCAAGGGCTTCCAGCCACCCGGACTGGCTAAGGCGTGTCCCGGGACCCACTCGCGACTTCGGGGGCGGGGCCTCTACTTGGGGGCGTGGCCCTCGGGGGCGGGGGCGTGACGGACCAATGGGCAGAGAGGTGCGGGACGGGGCGGGGCCTGTGCGCGGGTGCGGCGCGCTGCGGGGTGAGCGACGCAGGCAGAAGCGGGCCGCGCGCTGAAGGCCAGTCGGCGCCGCTCGGGGCCGGCCGCGGGATTGGCTGCGGCACTCGCGTGTCAGGCGGTTGCTAGGCTCCGGCCGCGCGCCCCGCCCTCGCGCTCGGCGCCCTCTCACCGCTCGGTACGTGATCGCGCGGAGGCTGCGGCGCGGCGCTCGCGCTCCTGGGGCTCGGGGGCGGCAGCGGCGGCAGCTTCGCGCGGAGTCCCCGGGGAGCGGCAGTGGTGTCCCTGGGCCCGGAGGAGCGGACACCTGCCGCGGCCTGCCCGTGGCGCCGGGTGAGTGCGCCGCCCGGCTCCGCCACCGTGTGCTTGCCTGCTGGGGCCGTGATCCCCGCTGCCTCCAGCCGAGCCTTCCGCGGAACACCTGCTGCTGCTCCCTTTCGGCCCGGGGCGGGGACACGGCCACGGACGTCCTTGCGGGTGAGGAGGCGGCGCCGCCGCCGCCCGGGCGGAGCCGCCCCTCGGCTCTCTGTCCGGTGGTTGAAGGCTCGAAGCGTTGGGCGGCGAGGCCGGAGCTGCGCGCCGCGGCGACGGGCCAGGCCTCAGCCCCGGCCCGCGCTCCCGGGAACGCGGGGCCTGCGCATCGGCCGCGGGTGTGTGCGGCCTGCGGGCTGCCTCCGGATTTCCAGGGGGGGGTCGCGGCCCAGTTAGGCGGCATCTCCGCTGTGGGGCTCCTGCCAGAGGCTGGGAAGGGCGCCGCCCCCGCCTCTTGCTTTGAGCTGCTCCGCGTCTTTGGGTTCTTTCCTCCCCCTCAGTTGCGCCTCTTTGGAAGCCTCCTTTACTACCTTTGCAGTGGGTATTTGGAAGACCAGGTTCATTTGCGAGCATATTTGGAAAATGCTCCAGAGGAAACACCGTGTGGACTCAAGAGTCCTTTTGCCATAATTCCAAGTTCATTTATTGACAAACTCAACGGGCAATTAAAAATACATCTTTTAATCTCTACAATTTGAGAAGCTTTTGTTAAGTTGAATTACATCAGGATTCGTTTTCATGGTGAAAGACGAAGTTTTTGACTGGTCCACCTTGTCTGGGGCAGTACCTTTATAGCCTGGAGGTCTAACTTAAGAGTCCAGCCTGCTGTTTCCCTAAATAAGCGAGTAGAAGTTGTTCCTGGCGTGGAAGCCAGACTCGTGAAGTGAGGGTGATGTTTATAGGACATAACTCCGGATAGAGTTGGGTGTGCTTCCAGATGTTTTGCAGAGTGATGGAGATGGGGTGTTGCAATTATATCAGCTTATATTGTGCTTAGTGGTCAGAAACATACTTTTAGAATGTTTCAGTTTTGAAAAAGAATTCCACAGTAAGGGGCTGTGGAGGAGTACAAATCGATGGTTTGAATATGAAGAATTCAAACTCTTTTTTGCCTTGAAGTCAGGGACATAGCATAGCCTGCATGCTTACAGGACATAGGGACTGGTGAAGAAATGAGGTTTCACTAGGGAGTTAGTGGCAAGGCCTGTGGGATCCTGTGTGAAGAAGGTGCGAGTGAGTAGCACTGTGCAGACGAGCACCCGGTGGGAACGTGAAATTTTCCTCTGTTGACAGTGTCGGTGGGACAAGTCCTCACTGTTCTTAAAAAAACAAAACAAAACAAAAACTGATTTGGCAAAATGCATTCATTTAGCAAATGTTTTGCTTTACTACCTGACAACTTCTGGGTAGGCCTTGGAGAGCCATGTAATGCATCTTGTTTTACCTTTAAGAACTTACTTTGGGATTTCGTGAATGAGAATCAGAACCTATGCCTAGTAGCTGCTACCTACAGAATGTGCTTACATGATAGCCTGAAGAGAGAATTCCCGAGCTGTTGCCTTCAGGGTCAGCAAGAATTATCTGGGGGACATAAAGGCTTGTACACCCAGAACTACATGGACACGAGTGTCTAAAATAGTACCTGGGAGTCTTCCAGCTAGACAGGTGGGAGCTCTGGGCAGTCTTTGCACATAGGAGCTCCAACTTTAGAGGGTACAGGAGCCTGGGAATGCTTTTAATCATTTGAGTGGCATAATCCAGACCTGTGTTTAGAAAGATATGTTGGTGGCACTTAGGGAGTGGCCCAGAGAGATGTCAGGACCTCTGGTAGTGAAGTCAGCCACCCGAGAGGAGGGAGGAAGAGCCTTTGAGGGGAGACTGGAAAGGTAGTACACAGGGAGTGGCTAGCCTATGGGGGAGGGAGCCTGAGTTCAGGAATGTGCAGGGCAGAAGTCTAAGTATGACCAAGGGTCTAAAGCCACCTTTTTTGGAGATGGGGGTATGGCTCAGTTGTAGAGATTTTGCATATTATGGGTGGAGCCTTAAGTTTGAATCCCCAAAACAAACCTCCAAACCTTTTGTTGTTGAGACAGGGTCTTCTGAAACTCAAGGTGGTTTAAACCCATTATGTAGTGAGGTTAGCTAACATTGAACTAGGGAGCCTTCTGCCTCTACCTCCAAGTTCAGGGACAAGGCCTGAGCCACCATGCTTACCTTTAAAACTCTTGACTGCTGAATGGGTGACTGACAGATTTGCTGGTCTGTTAGGTATTAAGAATGATGGGGTTTGGAGGAATTAGAGGGAGTTTACTTTGATTGGAAAGGAGAGATCTAGCATTTGATTGTTAAAAAACTTCTAGCTTGGTGGAGTGTGGTAGCTGTAAATCCTAGGATTCAAGGAGTCTGAGACAAGAGAAAACCCTAAGATTCTGAGTTATAGGGCAGCCTGGACTATGTTGTAAGACCCTATTTCCAGCTAAACATACCTCCCTTATCTCCTGCTTGAACATGGAACATTGTATTTCCTTTTTTTTTTTTCCCCCTCAGAGACAGGGACTAACTGTGTTAGCCCTGGTTGTCTTGGAATTCTGTAACCAGACTGACCTTGAACTCAGAGACCTCCTGCCTCTGCTTCCTTAGTGCTGGGAGTAAAGGATCCACCATCATGCCTAGCATGTTATTTTTTTTGCGGGGGGAGTGTTTCGAGACAGGGTTTCTCTGTGTAGTTTTGGTGCCTGTCCTGGATCTCTCGTTCTGTAGACCAGGCTGGCCTGGAACTCACAGAGATCCCCCTGGCTCTGCCTACCCCACTCCCCAGTGCTGGGACTAAAGGTGTGCACCTTTAAAGGTCTTTTCCCTGCAGATGTAGATAGTTTCTCTTGCTTCCTGGGCCACTGACTGATGAGATGGACTGATACCTTGTGCATTTGAGGGTCTTGCATTCTGCTTTGTGTGTATTATGTGAGTGCACTCATACATATGGAAGCCAGAGGAGAATGGTTTTCTCAATTACGCTCCACGGTCTCTCACTAAACTTGAGGCTTGTATTTCACCTAAACCAGCAGTAGCTGGCTGGTTAGTTCTGGGATCTGCCTGTCTGCCCCTCCCCCCCAATACTGTTATTTCTGGAGTTCTTACTTGGAGCACACATTCTAATCCACAGAGCCATCACTCCAGCTCCCTGAAATCTTTATGCTAGTTGAGGAAATTGACTCACAGAAGAAAGAACAGGTCACACTCCACGCCTTATCATGTACATAGGATTTTTTGTTTTGTTTTCTCTATTTACTTATTTTTATTTTTGTGTATGCATGTGTGTCTGTGTGTATGGCTTGTGGGTATGGATGCCTGAAAAAGAGGTGTTGGATCCTCAGGAGATGGATTTACAGACAGTTCACAGCTCCCATGTGGGTGCTGGGATCTGAACTCAGGTCCTTTGGAAGAGCAACAAATGTTCTTAACTGCTGAGGTTTTTTTTTTTTTTGTTTTGTTTTTTATTCTTTTGAGAGAGTTTCCTGTAGTTTAGGCTGGCCTCAAACTCCCTGTGTAGCTGAAGATGGCCTCGAACTTCTGATTCTCTTGCTTTCACCTTGTGAATGCTAGTACCACAGGTGTACACCGCCAAGTCCAGATGATGATCTTTTTTTCTTTTCTTTTGTTTCTTTCTTTTTTTTTTTTTTTTTTTTGTGGTTTTTGTGGCAGAGTTTATCAGTGCAACAGTCCTGGCTGTTCTGGAACTCTCTATTAGACTAGGCAGGCCTCACTCATGGAGATCCACTTGTCTCTGCTTCCCAGTACTGATTCAAAGGTATGCGCCACAATGCCCGACTCATTCTATAATTTTTTAATTTCAAGAACATCTGAATCTGGACTCATGCCTCCAATCCCAGCACTCTGGAAGTACAAGTGGTATGACCAGATGTTCAAGGCCACCCTCAGGTATACAGCCAATTTGAGGACCCCTGTACTTTTTTCTAGTTCTGGGTTATTATAAATAAAAATTTGCATATAGAGATCTTTGTTGATTTTTCTGAGCTAAATGCCCAGAATACAACTGCTGGGTTTTATAATAGTTAGATCCTCAGTTGGTTTTTGTTTTTCATTTTGTTTTTGGTACATTGAAATCCCTACATAGCCCAGCCTGGTCTAGAACTCTTTGTATCAGGATAACATTGAACTTGTGACATGCCTCCTGCCTCAGCCTTCTGAGTGCTGGGATTAAAGAAGTGTGCCATCATGCCCAGCATGAAACACTTTTAGTTGTATTTATTTTGTGAGTGCATGCGTGTGTGTTTGGGAAGGTTAAAAGAAAACTTGTGGGAGTTGTTCTCTCTTCCCACCACGTAGGTCCCGGTCAGGCTCGGAGGCAAACATCTTCACCTGGGGAGCTATCTTGTTGGTCCTGTATCATCATTCTTTCTGAGAGTCTTACTATCTAGCCCAGGCTTGCCTCAAATCTCTGATCCTCCTGCCTCAGCCTCCCAAATGATGTTATTAACAGGTATGCACTGCCATACTTGGTTAGAATCAAGATTTAAACCCAGGCTGGATGTTTGACTCCATCTGCATTTGTTTTATTACACTGATAGAGGGCGCTCAGTTGAGTCTTCTCTGGTGACTACTGAGCTGGGATGTCTCGTGGTCTGGATGGAGGACAGAGTGGTAATAGAAGTGATAGGGCCTCTTTCTCAGAATCCAGGACTTAGTTGAGATAAGGTCTCAGTGTAGCCCAGGTTACCCTTGAATTACTGTATAGCCCAAGGCTTTGAACTCTTGTTCTTCCTGTCTCCATCTCTAAAAATGCTTGAGATTATAGGTATACACAGTAAAAATAAAAAAAAAAATTTTTTTTGAGGTGATTGAGACAGTGTTTCACTATGTATCCTTTGTTGGCCTGGAGCTTACTATGTAAAACAGGCTGGTCTCAAACTCAGAGATCTGCCTGTCTCTGCCCCTCCCCCCATGCTGGGATTAAAGGTATTTGCCACCATGTTTGGCCCACAGAAATAAAATCTTGTTGGGGGAAGCTAGAAAGATGGTTTAGTGGTTAAGGGCTCCTATTGTTCTTCAGAGGACCCTGATTTCATTTCCAGCACCCATATGGTGGCTCACAACCCTGGAACTGGTGTTACAGACAGGATCCAATGTCCCTTTCTGGCCTTTCTGGACACTAGGCATACACATGGTATATTCAGGCAAAATACCCATACACATAAAATAAAAATAACTTAAAAAAGCACTTGCCATTCTTGTGAAGGACCTAAGTTCAGTTTCCAGCACCCATGTGGAGTGGCTCGCAATTGTCTGTAACTCCAGCTCTAGGGAGTCGCCGCTTCCTAGCTTCTGTAGGTACCTCTGTGCATGTGCAGACACAGATACATACTTAAAAATCTTGGCCGCCGGGCGGTGGTGGCGCACGCCTTTAATCCCAGCACTCGGGAGGCAGAGGCAGGCGGATCTCTGTGAGTTCGAGGCCAGCCTGGTCTCCAAAGAGAGTTCTAGGAAGGGCGCAAAGCTACACAGAGAAACCCTGTTTCGAAAAAACCAAAAAAAAAAAATCTTGGCTGGGTGTGGTAGTGCATGCCTTTAATTTCAGAGCCTGCTCTACACAGAGAGTTCCAGGCTAGCCACAGCTACACAGTGAGACCCTGCCTTAAACAACAACAAACAAACAAACAAACACACACAGCTTTTCAAGCCCTATGCTAGTTGTTCTGTCACCATGTTGAAATAAGCCAAGGGCTTAGGCCCTAGTGTAGCTGAAGTTTTCCTGTGTCCTGCCCAGTCCACAGCCACTCAGACCCAAGTAAATATACAGAGGCTTATATTAATTAAAACTGCTCAGCCATTAGCTCAGGCTTACCACTGACTAGCTCTTGCATTTAAACTCAGCCCATTTCTGTTAATCTATATGTTGCTGCGTGTTCCGTGACTTTACCTGTGTGCTTTACATGATGTTCCCTGGGTGGCAGGCTGATGTCTACAGACTCAGCCTTCCACTTCCCAGAATTCTCGTCTGTTTATCTCACCTATACTTCCTGCCTGGCTATTGGCCAATTAGCATTTTATTTATCAACCAATCAGAGCAACACATTCACAGCATACTGAACATCCCACAGCACCCTAGGACCTTGTTGGAGAACAAACTTAAGCTGAACCTTCAAGAAGTGTTAGTTTGCCCCGCGGCGGTGGTGCATACCTTTAATCCCAGCACTCAGGAGGCAGAGCCAGGTGGATCTTTGTGAGTTCGAGGCCGGCCTCGTCTACAGAGCGAGATCCAAGAAAGGAGCAAAACTACACAGAGAAACCCTGTCTTGAAAAACCAAAACCAAAACAAAACAAAAACAAAAACAAAACAAAAAACAGGAAAAAAAAGAAGTGTTAGTTTGGTGAAAGCAGTAGTAGGAAGGTCAGTATCTGTGGTAGGAGAAATACAAGTGCAGACAAAAGACTTGACACTCACAAGGGTTCTGGAAGGTTGGGTTGGAGCAGATTGCTGCATAGAGGAGCTTAGAGGAGCTGGGAGCTCTGAAGGTCTTGGAGTACAGCTGTGATGTGATCAATTTCTGCTTTTTTTTTTTTTTTTTTTTTGGTTTTTCTAGACAGGGTTTCTCTGTGTAACAATCCTGAGATCCACCTGCCTCTTAATCCCAGGTACTGGGATTAAAGGTATGCATCATCACCACCCAGCTTTTTTGTTTGTTTGGTTTTTTTGATACAGGGTTTCTCTGTGTAGCCCTGGTTTTCCGGACTCATCTGTAGACCAGGCTGGCCTTGAACTCAGAGCTGGAGAGATGGCTCAGCAGTTAAGAGCATTGGCTGTTTTTCCAGAGGTCCTAAGTTCAATTCCCAGTACCCATGTGGCAGCTCACAACTGTAACTGTAGCCTTATGGAATCTGATTCCCTGTACTGGTGTGCAGACATACATGGAGACAGAACATCCATAGACATAAATAAACCTTTGAAAAAAGAAGCATTAGTCGACTGTTGCTTTGGTTCTATGGGGAGACAGTGGACTTGAACAAGTCAATAGTAAGAGTGAGGTAGAGAGAAACAAGGTCCAAGGTAGGACTTTTGTAAGTGTATGGGACCTGTTGAGTGGAAAGGTCAGGCAGTGACCAAGCAGACTTGGAATACAAGAGTGATCACTTTGGCCACAAAGAACACTTGTATCCTTGTAACTGGAAGGATACTAGGCAAGGACTTAACCACTGAACTATATCCCCAACCATATAGCTGCTTCTCATCCCTCAGTTTGGTTTTTTGAGCAAAAAAAAAATATTTTTTTTTAAATGGTTTTTTGAGACAGGGTTTCTCTGTATAACCCTGGCTGTCCTGGAACTCAATCTGTAGACAAGGTTGGCCTTGAACTCAGATTCTCCTGCCTCTACCCCCAAAGTGCTGGTATTAATGGTATGTACAACCATCGCCCAGCTTTCTTGATGAAGGGTTCAGTTAACATAGTGTAATTGCAAGTGGCAACAGGCCCATTTATGAAAGGCTAAAAAAAATGAGGCTGGGCAGTGGTAGCACACGCCTTTAATCCCAGCACTCAGAAGGCAGAGCCATCTCTGTGAGTTCGAGGCCAGCCTGGGCTACAGAGTGAGATCCAGGACAGGCACCAAAGCTACACAGAGAAACCCTGTCTCAAAAAACAAAAAAAAAAAAAAAAAAAAAAAAAGAAGACTTAGCTGGACATAGTGGTGCATGCCTGTAATCTTAGCACTTTCTGTCCTGGAAGGCTGGGAAATTCCAGGCCATTTTGGGCAACATAGATGGTGAGTGAGACTGCCTTACAGGAGAAAAAAAGGGGAGAAGTATTTAAAATAAGAGAGGGGGGGGACTGGAAAGATGGCTCAGAGGTTAAGAGCACTGACTGCTATTCCAGAGGTCCTGAGTTCAATTCCCAGCACCCATATTGTGGCTCACAACCATCTGTAATGAGATCTGGTGCCCTCTTCTGGCCTGCAGGGATACATACAAACAGAACACTGTATACATAATAAATAAATCTTTAAAAAAAAAAAAGAGCAGCTGGGCGGTGGTGGCGCACGCCTTTAATCCCAGCACTGGGAGGCAGAGGCAGGCAGATCTCTGTGAGTTCGAGGCCAGCCTGGGCTACAGAGTGAATTCCAGGAAAGGTGCAAAGCTACACAGAGAAACCTTGTCTTGAAAAAAAAAACCAAAAAAAAAAGAAAAGAAAATAAGAGCAAGGCCTAGCCTAGATAGGAAGTCAGTTATGAGAACTTTGTTTCCTTATCTGCCATTTAGACTTGAGTACTTGAAGATTGTGATTGCGTGTGGGTTACAAACCTCCAGAGTGTCAGATTATGTAGAGACCTTGTCTAAGCATCGAAGCGCAAGAGGACTTGAAAGAGTATTGAACCTCAGAGGACCTTGAAGTAGGAGTTAATGCAGGTAGGGTGTTCTTAGTGTGTGCTGTGTGTTGGTTCAGGATTTCCCCGCCTTCTCACCTCTTTCCACTTAAGAACATTTCTGTATCTTTGCCACCATTTTTAAGCCTTTTTTCTTTTCTCTTTTTGAGACAGGGTTTCTCTATACAGCCTTAGAGATCCGCCTGCCTCTGCTTCCCGACTGACTGCTGGAACTAAAGGTGTGCGCCACCACACTCAGCTCTAAGATGTTTGTTTGTTTGTTTGTTTGTTTGTGTTTTTGAGATGGTCTCACTTTGTAACCCTGGCTGTCCTGGAACTTGTTCTGTAGACTGGGTTGGCCTTGAACTCATAGAGAGCCACCCGCCTCTGCCTCCGCCTCCCTAGTGCTGGGATTAGAGGCGTGTGCCACTATACCCAGCTCAGCCTTTCTCATTGGATCCTTTTACTCTCTTTGCTCCTGTTACATCGTCAACACTGCAGGCTGGGAGTAAGGTGATGGTCCTGCTGTCATGTCACTTTAGGGTATTCAAGCAGTCTTCCTAGGTTGGTGTAATGGTACTGTAATTCCAGCTCTCAGGCTGAGACTGAAATTAGAGGCAGCCTGTGCTACATAGTAAGGCACTGTCTCAAAATGTAGACAATGTCCCACCAAAACCAAAGCCAACCAGTGAAGATCCCCAGGTAGCCAGTGGAACAAAACAAGCAGTTCTCCACAGAGTCACATGCTCACTCTTCCACTAACCGTCCATCTCTTTGACTCTGATCACTACTAATACTGCTCAAATAGCAGTTTCTATAAATAGAGATTTAGAGTAGTTTACAAAATTGCACTAGCTAGAGGGCCTAATTTAGCTTTAATGAATAGTGTTTCCTATTTTTCTGTTGCTTGGGTTTGATAACTAAGCAATTTTTTTCTTTCTTTCTTTTTTTTTTTTTTTGATTTGGGCCTTGGGTGGCGAGATGGATGGGCTGCAGTGGCCCAGGCTTAGGAACTACAGATAGCAATGATGACAGTCATTCTGTGAAGTCAGTTTGTACAAAACTTGAGCAATAGAGTG
Organism: Peromyscus leucopus; assembly: GCF_004664715.2. NCBI lineage: Eukaryota > Metazoa > Chordata > Mammalia > Rodentia > Cricetidae > Peromyscus > Peromyscus leucopus. The sequence continues at coordinate 97,146,074 of NC_051069.1, read as the reverse complement.
ACTTCATCTGACTCACATTTTCTTTTATTTGTTTTTTTGTTTGTTTGTATTCCTGGCTGGTCTGGAACTCACTGTGTAGGCCTGGCTTTCTACCTTTGCTTTTCTAGTGCTAGGATGATAGGCGTGTGCTAATATGGTGGAATTTTGATTTAAATTTTTATGCATATGTATACATACGTGTGCATATATTTTTTAAAATATTTATTTTTATGTGCATTGGTGTTTTGCCTACATGTATGTGTGTGAGGGTGTCAGTTCCCCTGGAACTGGAGTTACAGTTATGAACTGCAGTGTGGGTGCTGGGAATTGAAACTGGGTCCTCTGGAAAAGCAGCCAGTGCTCTTAACCCCTTAGCTATCTCCCCAGCCCCCGTGTGTCTATTTTTAAATTGTGTGTGTGTATGATGTGTTTGTAGGGGCATGCATATGTCATGGCATGCATGGAGGCCAGAGGACAACTTTGTGGAGTCAGTTCTTTATTCTGCAGATACCTTACCACTGATTTATATTTTTATCCTAGATACATATACACATAAACAAATATATATGCATATATGCCTGCCTGCCTGCCTGCCTGTCTGTCTATCTATCTATCTATCTATCTATCTATCTATCTATCTATCTATGAATGAGTCAGGGTCATGTATCTCAGGCTATCTATCTATCTATCTATGAATGAGTCAAGGTCGTGTATCCCAGGCTGTCTGTCTGTCTGTCTGTCTGTCTATCTATCTGTCTATGAATGAAGGAGTCGGGATCGTGTATCCCAGGCTATCTATCTGTCTATCTATCTATGAATGAGTCAGGGTTGTGTATCTCAGGATGTCTGTCTATCTATCTATGAATGAATCAGGATCATATATCCCAGGCTGACCTCAAACTCACTGTTGGAAGACCAAACTTGCTAAATAACAGAAGGTGACCTTCAACTCCTGATCCTCTTGCTTGCATCTCCCAAGTGCTAGGATTGCAGTGTGCACTGCCACACTCAGTTCATAAGTGCTGGGGATCAAACCTTGGGGCTCGTACATGTTCAGTAAGCACTCAGCAAACAGCTCCATTTCCAGCTTGGACAGAATCAATACTTTAAGAACAATTAGACTAAGAAGGTATAGCTGAAAAGGTCTGTGAAATGATTCAGCAGTTAGATACTTGCCGTCAAACCGGACAACCTAAGTTTATCCCCAAAGACCCACGTGGTGGAAGGAAAGAACTGACTCCCACAAATTGTCCTCTGACCTCCACATAAACTGTGGTATCTCCTTCCCAAGCAAATGTAAACCCCCTCCCCTTTTTTGTTTTAGAGACAGGGTTTCTCTGTGTAACAGCTCTGGCTGTCCTGGAACTTGCTTTGTAGATGAAGGTGGCCTCGAACTCACAGAAATCCACTTGCCTCTGCCTCCTAACTGCTGGGATTAAAGGCATGTGCCACCACCAGCAAAACAGAGTAAACCTTATTTAAAGAAATAGCTCAACTGGAGCCAGAAGTAGGCACATGCTTTTAATCCTAGCACTTTGGAGGCAGAGGTAGGTGGATCCCTGAGAATTCTAAGCCAGCATGGTTTACATAGAAAGTTTCAGGCCAGTCAGGACTATGTAGTGAGACCCTATCCAAATAGCAGCAAACCCAAGCTCAACTGAAGAGACTAGAAAGATGGCTCAATCGTTAAGAACACTGGGGAAGCCAGGATCAGTTTCTAGCATTCACATGGCAGCTAACAACCATTTAGAACTCCAGTTCTATAGGATCCATTGCCGCCTTCTAGCCTTCATGAGTACTACAAACTTGGGAACAGACAAGTTTTATATATATATGTAATTCACCCATACACATAACAAAGCAAAACACCTATACACATAAATATAAATAAAAATAAATATAAAAAATAAAAATAGCCGGGCGGTGGTGGTGCACACCTTTAATCCTAGCTCTCGGGAGACAGAGGCAGGTGGATCTTTGTGAGTTCGAGGCCAGCCTGGTCTACAGAGCTACACAGAGAAATCCTGTCTCGAAAAACCAACCAACCAACCAACCAAACAAACAACTTAAGAAACAAAAACAAATCTCAGTCAGGTGTAGTTGCTCAAGCCTGTAACCTCAGTACTGAGAAGGCTAAAGTAGGAGAATTGCCCTAAAGTTTAAGACAAACCTGAGCTACTTAGTGAATTTCAGGTTACCCTAGGTTACCAACTAAGACCTTGTTCAGAAACAATCCCCCAAAAAAAGGAAGAAGAAAAAGGAAAGTATCCAGAAGATCATTCCCACTAAAATCATGGTTTTTAAAATAATCATAGGGAGGTTGATGATGTAGCCCAGTTTGGAGAATTCTTATTGCTAGGCATGCATAAAGCCCTGGGTTCGATCCCCAGGACTACATAAACCAGGGATGATGCCAACTTGAGTCTTAGACACAGATGTGCATGCACACATCATCAAAACGATGGAGCTGAGATGGCAGCATGCGCTTACTGTTCTTGCAGAAGATCCTAGTTAGGCTCCCAGAAGCCACATGGTGGCTCAGTCATTCATAACTTTTTAGTTCTAGGGGATCTGATCCTTCTGACCTTTGCTGACACCAGACACACATACAGTGTACATACATATATACATACATGCAGGCAAACATTCATATACATAAATAAATATAAAAATAGGAAAAAAAGAAACCCTAAATGAAAAATGAACACTGCTGTCCAAAATATTCCCAACACTTGCGAGGTGGAGGCATTAGGATTAGAAGTTTAAGGCCAGCCTCAGCTACGTAGCTGAGTTAGAGGCCAGCCTGGGTTATATGAGAACCTGTTTCAAAAAACTCAGAGCTAAGCATGGTGGTGTACATCTTCGATCTTGGGAGGCAGAGACAGGCAGATCTATGTGTGTTCAAGACCAGCCTGGTCTACATAGAGAATTCCAGGCTAGCCAGGGATACATAGAAAGACCTTGTCTCAAAAAGTCAAAGTGGGGTGGGGTCACTGAGAAAAACAAAACAAAACTGGGAATGGTGGCACACACTTATAATCTCAGCCCTTGGAAGGTGGAGGCAGGAGGATTTGAGTTCAAGAGTGATCTGGGCAACATGAGATGCTGTTTCAGAAAATCAAAACAAAGCGTAAGGACTGGGGAGGTTGCTCAGTTAATAAAGTACTTGCTGTATAAGCGTGATGCCCGAGTTTGATCCCTGGCCTCCATCAACAGCTGGTTATGGTGGTAAGGGCTTTACAAATCCTATTGTCCAGAAGGGAGAGACAGGTGGATAACCTAGAATAACTGTCAGGCCCCAGGTTTGAGTGAAAGATCCTGTCTCCAAAAACAAGGCAAGCTGACTGGCTCCACATGCACACAGCACAGCACAGCAGAACACAGCGCTTCCCCCAACATCTATCTGCACTGTACACCTACAAAGAAAAAAATAGATGTTGGAATTAATTTTACATCTTTGCTATCTGAAACTTCATAAGTTTTGGTCTTGAATGGACTGCATAAAACATTTCATTTCCTTACAGTGGTCTTCTGACCAGCAGGGTGACTAATGGGTGAGATGGGCAGCAGACTAAAGTGTGGTTAGTATGGTGTAATTCTATTTCAGTTTGGGTGCTCACCAGTATTCTTCTTTTCTGTTCTGGCAGGGCCTCTGCTCTCCAGGAAGATAAAGCTTTCAAAGCTGCCTGGCACTGGAAGGTGAGGTAAGACACTTGAAAAGAAAAAATTCTGCAGAGGAGAGAGGAAGGAGAGTGAGCTTCTTGTCAACAGGACTGACCAGTCCTTCCTTTTGAAGGCAGCCGCAGTGGGGAGAGGGCTCTGTCACACAGCACCTTTATTCATTCAGTGGCTCTGGGTGGAGCCAAGGGTCTCAAGTGCCAGGCAAGCAGCACTCTTCCCCTGAGCTGCACTCTCCTCTCACCATGTGGGTCCTGGGGAATCAAACTCAGGTCTTCAGGAGTGTTGGTAGGGGCCTTTATCCAGGGCTGGTCCAAGGGCCCAAGGGTTTGTAAGTTTTGTAGAACAAGTCCAAATGCTCCCCCCATCTTTAAGGGTATGTGCTGCCACAGATTTCTTTCTTTTTTTTCTTTTTTTGAGACAGTCACAGCCCTTGGGGAGTTAGAGGAGAGCTCAAGGGCACGTGAAACACTCGGAAAGGGTGTGTGTCATGTTCAGAGAAGCAGTGGCCAGTGCCCAGTTTGGTTGCCTTTTTTGGCATTTTCTCTTCATTGCTACTGATGTTGTTTTGTACCTAAATGTGGACACCAAACTCCCCTTACAGAATTCTTTTTACTGATTGGTATATATGTTTTGGAACAATTGATTTTTTTTGGTTTATTTCTTTTTTATTATGAGACAGGGTCTCAATGAGCCCTGGGTGGGTTAGAACTCTGTATAGACTTTGCTGGCCTGAAACTCTCAAACTTTAGGATTAAAGGAGTGTACCATCACATTGGTCCTGAAAAAAAAAAATTTTTTTTTTAAAGATTTATTTATTTATTATGTATACAATGTTCTGTCTGCATGTGTCCCTGCACTCCAGAAGAGGGCACCAGGTCTTACTATAGGTGGTTGTGAACCACCATGTGATTGCTGGGAATTGGTTCTCTGGAAGAGCAGCCAGTACTCTTAACCTCTGAGCTGTGTCTCCAGCCCAGTCCTGAAATTTTTAAAGAATTTTTGTTGGGCAGTGGTTATGAATGCCTTTCTTTAATCCCAGTACTCAGGAGGCAGACACAGGTGGGTCTCTTGAGTTTGAGGCCATTCTGGTCTATAGAATGAGTTCTAGGGCAGTCAGGGCTACACAGAGAAACCCTATCTTGAAAAACAAAACAAAAAAAGTTAATTTTCTTAGGTTAGTATACATAGTATGGCTTTCAAAATAATGAGGTTTGAAGACATTACTCCTTTGATTTTGCAAGTGTTCTGGTTATCTTCTGTTTTATCCCTGGTAATCTCTCCCTCAGGCATCCCAAGGGTACATAGGGGATTGCTTAAGAAGATTCCAAAGTGGGGGGTGCTGGAAAAATGGCTCGGCAGTTAAGAGTACATGCTGCTCTTTCAGAACATCCAGGTTTGGTTTTTATCATTCACACAGTTGCCTACAACTATCCAGAACTTCAGTTCTAGAGGATCCAACTCATGGCCTCCGCAGGCACCAGGAATGCATGTGGTATACAGACATACATGCAGGCAAAACACCCTTACACATAAAATTAAAATTAAGAAACAAAAAACAATGAAAATGATTGTAATTTTCTGTGGTAGAAATGAAGTTCTGCATCGGTTGTCATAAATACCTCTCTTAATTAACTCGCATTATTCTCTAAGGCTGATCGGTTCTCCAGCTAGTTTGCACGTGTATTACTGGGGACTGAGCCCAGGGCTTGAGCATGCTAGGCAAGCGATTTACCACTGGGCTGCCCAGCCTCTTTAAATTATATTTTGAGACAGGATCTTGGTAAGTTCCCAGGTCTAGCTTCCAAGTCTCTCTACAGCCCAGGCGACCTGTAACTTAACTTACCTTGCTCTTCCGGATTCTGGGATTACAAGGGCTGGAGAAATGACTCAATAGGTAAGAATTTATACTGATTTTCCAGAAGACAGTTTGATTCCGAGCACCCACATCAGGCAGCTCAGAACCACTTATAATTCCAGTTCCAATGGATCCAATACCTTTAGCCTTCAAAGGCATGTGCACTTATGTGCATAAATCCCTCCCCATACAAGTTATTAAAAATAGAGTAAATCTTGAGATTCTAGGATTTCAGGCCAGTCTTCACCCCTGGTCTCCAGCAAAATTTTGTCAAGAAAAATGTAGGAAATAGTCAAATTCTTGTTTGTTTATTTATTTATTATTTATTTATTTATTTCCCTGTTTTTCAAGACAGGGTTTCTCTTTGTAACCCTGACTGTCCTGGAACTAGTTCTGTAGATCAGAATGGCCTTGAATTTACAGAGATACACTTGCCTCTGCCTCTTGAGAGCTGGGATTAAAGGTGTGTGCCACCACTGCCTTTATGAAAATAATCAAATTCTAAATGGCATTTTTAAAATTTGGATATTAATTAGAGCCTTGGACATTATTTTTTGGACACTAATCTACTATGGAATATTTACATAAAACATCCTTTTCATCACTATGTATGATAGTGTATATTCTGTGTCTGTGTATAGTCTCCTCCTGGAGCTGGGATATTAGCTTTGCATCAAATATGCCACTTGCTCAGGTAGCCTTGCTAAATACTGTGTTTTATAGTAGAGTCAAGCCTACTGAGCACCTCTTGAGCAGGGCTAGGTTCTGGATAGGGAAAAATAAAGTAGATTGTAAGTGTCTTATATTTTTAGATCTTTGAGCGGGGTTGGAAAGATTGAATTGCCTGAATGGGAAAATTTGGTAGGAGAGAATAAGAGAAGCTCTTTATTAAAGATCTAAAAATAGAATTCATTAAAGTCACAAACATAACAGTAGGATTTCTGTCTCACCCTTTCCTGCACTAGGTTTAATGCTCCCAGCTGTTTCGTCTGCTTACCTGCAGAAGATAACAAGATTTTGCCAGTAGGTTAAACAGTATAGACCTGCATGCAGCACTTAGTGAGGATGCCAGTTCGTGTAGACCTGCATGCAGCACTGAGTAGGCCAGTCCCGTGTAGACCTGTATGTAGCACTGAGTAGGCCAGTCCGTGTAGACCTGTATATAGCACTGAGTAGGCCAGTCCGTGTAGACCTGCGACACTGAGGAGGCCAGTCTGTGTAGACCTGCAGCACTGAGGAGGCCAGTCTGTGTAGACCTGCAGCCGATCTGAAGCTCTGATTTCTGTCATAGTTTGATTGGGCTAGGTTACATGATACTCTGACTCAAAAAAAAAGGAGAAAATGACTGAAATCCTTGGGACAGGAGGAAATCTTTAGAGGAGTTGATTGTTCTGTCTCATTGTCATTCTTGAACAGACAGGGCTTGCCGGGTAACTTGTATTCTTTTCCTTCTATTTGGGCATTAAGAGGAGGGGGTTCTCTCTGATCTTAACAGCTGAAGAAGAAAATGGCTTGCTTCCTGTTTAGGCCCCTAGTGCCCCAGGCTGCCAGTGCCCTTTCCCTCTGTGGTGTGTGGGGGTGGAGGAATGTCCTGGCCTACCCTCTTCCATCCTGTCATGGGGTTCCAGGGATAATAGGGTCTATTGTGGGCTGTGCCCTCCTTCAGTGTCGCCGCTCTGTGGCCTCTGTGTCTGGGCTGCTGTAGTAACAGGGTGTTGTGGGGCTAGGCTTGTTTCTCCATGCTGTGTTGCTGTGGAGGGTTCTGGAAGAGGATGCTTATACTTTGGCTCTGGCTCGGCACTTGGATATTTTGTTGTGCTTTCTTTTTTTTGTGTGTGGGGGGATAGGGTCTGTCTTTGTAATACAGGCTGGCCTTGAACTTGAAAGCCTCCTGCCTTCAAGTATAACATCACACTTAATTTATGCCATGTTTTTTTTTTTGTTGTTGTTTGTTTGTTTTTGTTTTTCAATACAGTATTTCTCTGTATAGCTGTGGCTGTCCTGGAACTCACTCTGTAGACCAGGCTGGCCTCGAACTCACAGAGATCTACCTGCCTCTGCCTCCTGAGTGCTGGGATTAAAAACGTGCATCACCACTCTCCAGTTTTTTTTTTTTTTTTTTTTTTTTTAAATTAAAGTTTATGCCATGTTCTAATTTTTGTTTTTGAGATACTGAGGATTCAGATCCAGGGCCTTGCCCATGTCAAGCAAAAAGTGCTACCACTGTTATTACATTTCAAGCCCCAGGTATCTTGATAAACATTCCCTTTTTGTTTTGTTGAGACAGGGTCTCTACGTAGCCCTGGCTGTCCTGGAATACACTATGTAGACCAGGCTGACTTAGAACTCACAGAGATCCACTTGTCTCTGTCTTCTGAGTTGTGGGATCAAAGGCATGCGCCACCACACCCTGCTTCTTGATAAACATTCTTGTGAAGCCCTAGTGGGCCTGAGCTTTGTAGCAGATCTGAAGCTTGGAGAAGTAGGTCTGCTGCTTCCCAGGGTGGCTGAGTGTGTAATCACAGGAGGTTGGGCCCTCCCCCAACCATAACACATAGGATTGACTTATTTGTGGATGAAGTTGCACATTTAAATCTATTTATTTGATTATTTTGATTTTTATTGATGCTAAAACTCACTGAAGATGTTAAATGCTAGATTATGGTTCTCTAGATATGGAAGAAGGCAAGAGGCCTTGAACAGAAACTTTTCTTTTCTGGTTTGATGTTGGAGGGAAATTGAACCCAGAACTGTGTACATGTTAATTAAGTATGTACCCTACCACTGAGGTACACCCTTAGCCCCAGATTTTGTTGTTGTTTTTCGAGACAGGGTTTCTCCATGTAGTTTTGGTGCCTGTCCTGGAACTTGCTCTGTAGACCGGGCTGGGCTCGAACTCACTGAAATCCTCCTGGCTCTGCCTCCTGAGTGCTGGGACGAAAGGCATGCACCATCGTAGTTTTCTTTAAAAAACAGATTTGTGCTGGGCATGATGGCACACACTTTTAATCCCAGTACTCGGGAGGCAGAGACAGGTGAGTCTCTGTGAGTTCAAGGCTATCCTGGTCTACAAAGTAAGTTCTAGGGCTGCCATGGCTGTTACCCAGAGCAACCCTGTCTCAAAAAAAAAAAAACAAAAAGCAGCAACAGCAGCAAAAAAACAAAACCCAAAAACCAGGTTTGTTCTGGTTATGGATGTTTTTCTCTGAGATCAACTTACCTTAGTAACTTCTGTTCCTGACCCTGGGCCACTGTGTCCCTGGGGAAATTGTATGAGGTTTTCTCTGTCTCTGTCTTTCTTCAGGATTATTGGGTTCATAGAGAGTTAGATGTGTGACCTATTGTACTTTATTGGGTTCTGTGAAGGGTATCTGAGCATGTAGGATAGGGGGCAGAGGAAGAGGGTGAAGGCTTTGCTCTGTGATTGCAGATACCTGGTGAGGCTTTGGAATGGTCCTGGAATTCCTTCTTGATCTTGTGAGTAAAAGACTCCAGTCTGTCTTTCCTGGTATCTCTCCTCTGCCTCTCTAGTGTCCTCTTCATTCCTTTCCTCCCTTTTGTACAATACTAGGCAAGTGTTTAAACAATGAGATAACACCCCCAGGCTGTTCTATCCAACTCAACCTGTTTTATCCTCTGCCTGAGCAGAATATTGTTTCTTCCTCTGTTACAGGATTAAAAGCACCATATCATTTTTGCCAAGTGAAGGAATAAAACATATGTACCATGGGAGCTAAGTTTGCAAACGCTGGCACTTGTTACAAGGGAAGTTTTTAAGGGAGAAGTCTATCTAGGGCTTGGTGAGACTGTGGTGTTGAGTCATGACTCCTCAGAGATTAGGTCTGCCTACCCGGTGAGGGCTGCTGCTGTTGGGCAGGACAGGCAGGATTTAATGGCATGAGCATCATTGTGTTGGACAGTGATAGCAGTGCCCTCAACAGTCGAGACCTGGGCTTGAGGAAGAAATCTTCCAGATAGACCCTAAGATCCTCCCTAATGTGACTTTAGGCAAGGCCTTTGACTTCTTTTTGTTGTTGTTGTTGTTGCTATTTGTTTGTTTTCTAAGACAGGGTTTTCCTACATAGCCTTGGCTGTCCTGGAACTCACTCAGTAGCGTGATCTGAATGATGCCTGCATCTTTCTGATAATTGGTACTTGTTATCTGCCCCTTTTTATTTTGTATAAATTGTGAGATATCTAATGAAAGCTGTAGATTGGGAGATGGAGAGATGATTCAGTGCTTAAGAAGAGTTACTGCTTTTACAGAGGACCTGGGTTGGATTCCCAGCACCCAGATGATGGTTTACAGCCATCTGTAACTCAGTTCCAGGGGACCCAAAGCCCTTTTTTGACCTTCCTTAGCAGTAAGCATGCCTGTGGCACACATGCATATACATGCAGGCAAACACTCACACACATAAATCTGTTGGTTTTTGTTGTTGTTTGTTTTGTTTTTAAATTTTTATTTTTTATTTTTGGTTTTTCAAGATGGAGTTTCTCTGTGTAGCCCTGGCTGCCCTGGAACTTAATATATAGACCAGTCTTGCCTAGAACTTACAGAGCTCCGTCTACCTCTGTTTCCTGAGTGCTGGTAATAAAGGTATATGCTAGCACATCAGCCCTAAAATAAATAATAAATAAGTTTTATTTGTTTGTTTGGTTGGGTTTCTCTGTGTAATAGTCCTGGCTGTCGTAGAACTTGCTTTGTAGACCAGGCTATCCTCAAACTCACTGAGATCTGCCTGCCTCTGGCTCCCAAGTGCTGGAATTAAAGGCATGCTCCACCACCTGGGCCAATAAAGTTTTGAAGAAAAAGGAAACAAGTAGGGCCTCGAGAGGTGGCTCAGTGGTTAAGAGAGCTTGTTGCAGCTGGGCGGTGGTGGTGCAGAACTTTAATCCCAGCGCTCAGGAGGCAGAGCAGGTGGATCTCTGTGCGTTGGAGGTCAGCCTGGTCTACAAAGTGAGTTCTAGAATGGTCAGGGCTGTTACACAGAGAAACCCTGTCTCAAAAACAAAACACGGGGGTGGGGGGTGGGGTGGGGTGGGGTGCGCAAGCGAGAGTCAGCGAGTTTGCTGCTTTTCCAGAGGACTCAAGTTTGGTTTCTCCAACCTCTTCCTCTTCCCACATCTTTTAGCATACTCCTTTTCCACAGAATCTGAAGCACAATACAGGTCATCCATCTGACTGAAGCCAATACTCCCGGGGGAGGGAAGGGTAGATGGCTTCTGTCTGCTTCTGGAATCACAGTATATGTCGTATGTTCATTTCCCCTAAAGATACAGTGCTCCAGGGTGGGTGACTGGATTAAGATTATTTTATATTTTATAAATAATTTTCTGTTTGGAAACAGAATCTCACTATGTACCCCAGGCTGGGTTTGAGCCCACAATCCTCCTGCTTCATCCACTTTAAGTGTTAAGAGTTGTTTTTGGAGACATTGTTTCTGTTGTAGACCAAGTTGGCCCAAACACAGAATCTTCCTGCTTTGTTCTCTCACATGTTGGGAGTTATTGGTGTGGGCTACTGTGGCTAGTTGCAAGTATTTTTAAAATTATTTTTTTTTCTGACATTTATGTGTGTGTGTATGTTTGTGTACGAGGTAGGTGTGTAGAGGTCAGAGGATAGCTTGTAGAAGTTGTTTTATTTTCCATCATGTGGGTGCTGGGGGATCAAGGTGAAGTTGTCAAGCTTGGTGTCAAACACCTTTACCCTACCTAGCTGGGCCCCCCCCAATTTTTTTAAATTTTATTTTATTTAACTAATTATTAATTTACTTAAAATATTTTTAGATTTATTTATTCTGGGTTTTTCTGTTTTTTGGAGGGGGTGTTTTTTTTTTTTTTTTCAGGGTTTCTCTGTGTAACAATCAATCCTGGCTGTCCTGGAACTTGTTTTGTAGACCAGGTTATCCTTGAACTCACAGAGATCTGCCTGTCTCTGCCTCCTGAGCCCTGGGATTAAAGGCAGGAGCCACCACGCCCAGCTTGCAAGAGGAAAATTCTGGATGCTTTTTGTGGTTGATTCACTTCCCCCTTCTCAGCCCTGCCCCTTTTCTTCTTCTTGTTCTCTTCTCCCCTTAACTGTCAGATCCCCTGATTGTTCTTTTCTGCCTCTGACCTCATCTCTTTGGCCGTCTTTTCTCCCTTTTTCCTTTTGTTTAAGAGTCTGAGTGGACAGAGTTTGAGGATTAGAATATGGGTTCTTACTACTCAGGTGCTCACCACTTGGGGGACTATGGAAGCCTATGTATCCCCCTCTATAAAATGAGGAACCATTCTTTATGTTTTAAAAGTTACTTTAAAGATTTTCATTTTATAAGCTTTTTCTGAGTTTCAAGGCTATTTTAGAGGGTTTTCCTGTTTCTTCATATAGGAGATGGTTTTAGCTGTAAGGAAGAGAAGGGAGAACAGTTAGAATTCAGTGTCTGCTTACATCTGCTCCCTCAACTAGGTGGGCAGTCTCTGTGGGAAGATGATCGTGGCTTTACTTGCTGGTCTGAGTATAGAAACTTGCCTCACAGGCTGGACACCTAGCATGTATCTATGCTATCTGTATTTTACAGTTAATTCACAGTTTCATTTATTTTACACTTAAATAATGAAAAAGTTTTTTATTTATTGTATGTATGTTTGTGTATGCTGATCTATCTTGGCAGCCACTTACATTTGTGTATATGTGTGTATGTATATATACACACACATACATACATACATACATACATAAATACATATATAGACATGTGTATACACACACACACATACACACACACAAAATTTTTATTTATTTATTTGTTTTTCAAGACCGAGTCACTCTGTTTAGTCCTTGCTATCCTGGAACTCACTTTGTAGACCAGATTGGCCTCGAATTCAGAGATCTGCCTGCTTCTGCCTCCCAGGTGCTGGGATTAAAGGCTTGTGACACCACTGCCTGGCTACTTACATAATTCAGATTTAATGTATATTATAGTAGTGTAAGCCTGAGGTTGTTTTTAGTTTTTTTGTCTTTTGAGACAGGTTCTCATTATATAGCCCTGGGTGGCTGTGAACTTGCTTTGTAGACTGGTCTGGACTCAAACTCACAGAGATCTGCTGGCCTCTGCTTCCCAAGTGCTAGGATTGAAGGCATGTGTTACCTTGCCTGGCTTCTTTTTTTTTTATTGGTGATAGAGTGGATTGATCTCATGGATTTATGTATGTGCTAAGCACATGTTCTACCACTGAGCTACACCTCTACACTTTAGACTAGGTGCTCCCTTATTTAGTGGAGCTAGACTACCTGCCTGTTATAGGTCTTGATGGAGTTCTTTACTGCTTTGGTACATTCTCAGCACTTAGTTTTCTGAGTGCTGTCCTTCAGGGAGAAGAATGTAAACAATTTCAGTCAGGGAGATGTGGGCAGTGCTGGAAAAAGGGCTGGAGAGGCTGCTGGGTACTGCTGATTAGCCCTTTGTATGTAGGAGTCGGTGTTAGGCTGTCAGCAGCAGTAGTGAGGTGATGAATCTTCTGTGTTGAAACTGAATCACCTTAATTTGATTAGGTCAGAACCATATCAAAGGCAGGAGTCAGGTGCTGGTGTTCTCTGGCTTATTGCTCCTAGGAGGAGAGACCCTGCCCTTATCTCAGGTGGGAAGCTGTAGATAGCAGCTCCTCTCCAACTCTCAATTTATTAAAAAAAAAAAAAGAAAGAAAGAAAGAAAGAAAGAAAACCCACAAAATACCCAACAACAGCAAAACAAAACAAAACAAAACAAAAACCAAACCAGCCTAGGCTGTTATTTCATTCTATAGGCTTTGAAAAATCTATTCATAAATGATGTTTTACCGATCTGTGTAACCTAGTAGTAATTGATTTTATTTTATTTATTTATTTACTTACTTTGTTTTTCGAGACAGGGTTTCTCTGTATAGTTTTGGTGCCTGTCCTGGATCTCACTCTGTAGACCAGGCTGGCCTCAAACTCACAGAGATCCATCTGGCTCTGCCTCCCGAGTTACCACGCCCAGCGTCTTCTCACATTCTTGTAGAGCTTGCCTGTCATTTGGAGGACAGTACACACCAGACTTAGAGTTTGGAAATAGGCTTTAATGAAGGGGACTGTTTTGTAGAGCAGTGAGCCTACAGTATGAAGAGTAGATGTGAAGGCTCAGAAGCAGTCTCTGGCTTTTCTCTCCTGCGCCTGTTTCTCACTCACTGAGCCTGGAGTTGTTCTGGGGGTTGGGCTACAAGGTGGCTCAGTTTCTCAGGCTGGCTTGGAGGATACAACACAGGGAAGCAAAGTGCACCACAGAAATGTTACTGTTTGGAGTAATTAATCAGCTCATAATTCTCCATAGGAATTTTCCTTCAAGGTAATCAAGTTTGGCTAGAAAAACAATTCCGTGTTTTGATTCACTAGTTGTCTGGGAACTCACCCTCCCATAGTCTCATAACTATTTCAGACCCATTACTCCCAGCCTGAATTTATGGTGCTTGATACCTTCATGCTCTTTAATCAAGCATGTGAGAAGGGCCAACTTCTTTCTCAAGCTATTCAACTTGCTTCATTTCCTCGCCTTTTTCTGTTCAAATTATTAGTGAAGTGTTTGACGATAACTCAATATCAGTAAAAGTAAGGGGAAAGTAACTTAAACCCTTAGGTTGGAATATGAATGGAAAGATCTGTCGGAATCTGTCAGTCCTACAGCTAGGATTTTTATCTTCAGATTTGTTTATAGAAGAATGCAGGAATGTGTATGAGAGATGACTCTTGAAAAAAACATGTGCAGGATAAACATTGGACGTAGGGGTGCATACTGCTGGAGCAAGGAGGAAGTGAAATTAGCTGGGTTTTTGTGTGCAGTGCATTCACACATGGAAAGGAAGAGTTAGGAAGTGTATGGCTGAGTTTTGAGAATGATAGTAAAAGCCAGGCAAGGTGGCATATGTCTTTAATACCAGGACTCAGGGGCAGAGATCTCTGAGTTTGAGACCAGCCTGGTCTACGTAGTAAAACTTTCAAAAAACTAAAACAAACAAAAATAAAAAGAGCTGGTTTGATTTTGTTCGCTTGTAATCTCAGTACATGGAACATTCAGGCAAAAGGATTGCTGAGCATTTGAGGCCAACCTGGGACCTTGTCTCAAAAACTGATGCAGAAAAGAGATGTATTTGTTATGTGTGGAGCCTGCCCTTTAAATGTGGAGACCAACTGCAGAAACCTAGCCCTTCCTGGGTCTTAGAAAGGAAAACTGTTTTGTTTTGATTTTTCCTTCTTCTCGAGATGGCATTTCCCTGGCTGTTCTAGAATTCACTTTGTAGCCCAGGCTGGCCTCAAACTCAGAGATCCTCCGAGCCTCTGCCCCACAAGTGCTGGGGTTAAAGGCATGCGCCACCACCGCCTGGCCCATTCTCTCTTTTCTATCTGTGCATTTTTCCCTGAATCACTTGAGAGTAATTAGGAGACATGCCTCTTTATTCCTAAGTACTTAATTGTATATTTTCTAAGAATGAGAATAGTTTTTTTCTGTTAGCTGCACATAGCAGTCGAAGTTAGGAAATAATAATTTTTAAATAGTTTTTGGACAGGGCGTTGTTTTTTATCTCAGCCCTGTCTCAGCCTCCTATGTGTTGCTATTACAGACATGTATCTATATACCTAGATTAGTTATTTTTTGCACACGCCTTTAATCCTAGCACTTGGGAGGCAGAGCCAGGTGGATCTCTGAGTTCCATGCCAGCCTGGTCTACAGAGTGAGATCCAGGACAGGCACCAAAACTACACAAACCCTGTCTCGAAAGACCAAAAAATTTATGTGTGTGTGTGTG
Source organism: Peromyscus leucopus (assembly GCF_004664715.2). Lineage (NCBI taxonomy): Eukaryota > Metazoa > Chordata > Mammalia > Rodentia > Cricetidae > Peromyscus > Peromyscus leucopus. The sequence goes on along the minus strand of NC_051069.1, from coordinate 97,130,755 downwards.
TGTGTGTGTGTGTGTGTGTGTGTGAGAGAGAGAGAGAGAGAGAGAGAGAGAGAGAGAGAGAGAGAGATATGGAGAGATGGAGAGAGATGTGTGAGATATGTGTTCAGGTGCTCATGGAGGCCAGATGGATCCTGGAGCTGGAGTTGCCCACATTTTTGAGCCTACTCACATAGGTACTGGGAACTGAATTTGGTCTTCTGGAAGGGTGTCAAGTGCACTTAACCCCTAATTCACTTCTCCAGCCTGTTACTTATTTTTGAGACAAGGTCATGCTGTGTAGCCAGGCTGACCTCAAAACTTGCTCTTTAGCCCTGGTTGGCCTTTAGCTTGGGATTTTCCTATCTCAGCCTTCCAAAGTTTTGGAGTTATAGGCGTGAGCCACCATGTCCAGGTAACATCAGGAAATTAACGTTGTTTTAACATTGTTACCTAATAACAGTGTTAAACATTAGTTTAACACTGTTACCTAATTACAGTTCATAATTAGTCTTAGTTTGTTCAGTAACATCTTTAGTAACACAGAAGGTGCTAGGTTATCCCAATCAGCTCTGATTGAGGAGATACCTTGAAGTTTTTTCCTTTGTAAAGTTGTTGTTTTCTATTCATAGTGCTTAATAAATACTGTGGGGTGAGGGACATTGGAAACTATGTAACATCCTATTCTTTGTGAGACCTTGATCCTCAGCTTCAGTATCTGTGGATGCTTCTAGATGCTTCCAACTCTCATTTCTTTTGGCTAGAACAAGCGTCATTTGCTTGTTTATATATTCTTTCTTTTCTTTTTGAGACAGGGTTTCTCTGTGTAAACAGTGGCCCACAGCTTTAATCCCAGCACTCGGGAGGCAGAGCCAGGCGAATCTCTGTGAGTTCGAGGCCAGCCTGGTCTACAGAGTGAGTTCCAGGACAGGCACCAAAACCACACAGAGAAACCCTGTCTCGAAAAACAAAACAAAACAAAACAAAAAAAGATTTGCACCACCACTACCTGCCTTTTTTTTCTTTGTTTTTTTAAAGACTGTGTGTGTGTCATCTTATTTAAAGGAAGAATTTTTCATGTCCTATTTTACATTTATTGGTTTCCTTATAATCATTTCAATAACGTAGTGATGCATGTTCCTGTCAGGGATATGTTTGTTTAAAAGTTTTTATTTTATTTATTTGGGGTGAGGGCCATGTAGAGGCCAAATTATAACTTGTCAGGATTGGTTTTCTACTTTGACCTTTTGGGTCCCAGGAATCAAACTCCCAGCATGGGGTTTGGCATTCATTTTGACGTTCAGATTATCCCAGATTTGGCCAGTAGGAACTTCTGGTAGGTCCCTGTCCTTGACTGAATGTCTTCATTATTTCTTGAATGCTTTTTGATGCAACAAGATTTCAAGCATCTTGCTCCAGCCTTGTATTTTATACCCTTTCCACAGTGAACCTTGCATCTCTTTTTTACTTTTTGTTTGTATTTTGAGGCAGGTTTCTATTATTTAGCCTCATTTTTAGTTCTTAGCTCAAGTGATCTTTTTGCTTTAGTCTACCAAGTTTCTTTTAGTTGGAATAGCATATAGAATAACACCTATGATATATGTTTTCATTTGCTGAGACTTCTAAAAAAAATAAATTTTATTTTTTATTTTGTTTATTTAACAGAGACTGAGAGTTTATCTTAGTGGTAGAGTGCTTGCTTAGCACATGTGGCTCTTTGGGCTTGATCTCTCTCTCTCTTTTTTTTTTTCTTGGTTTTCTGAGACAGGGTTTCTTTGTGTAGTTTTGGTGCCTGTCCTAGATCTCACTCTTGTAGACCAGACTGGCCTGGAACTCACAGAGATCCGACTGCCTCTGCCTCCCGAGCGCGGGGATTAAAGGCATGCGCCGCCGCCGCCGCCTGGCTGGGCTTGATCTCTTAACAAGAGATAGTTAATTGTGGTGTTGTCGAATACAGATGTTTCATGAGTCTAATTTTTTTTCATTTTAAAGATGACTCAACTATATTCACTACCCACTGCGATACTCAGGCCAGCCTCAACAGATGATCCTTGTGTCTTATTTAGCCATTGAGCTCTGGGATTACAGAGCTCTGGGATAACAGCAATCAAAATCAGTAGATGTCCAGTCCTTGATTTTTATTATTCATGTATATATTTATTATGTATGTGTGTTTGTACATGTATGGTAACATGCATGTGAGGATACAGTTCTTCCTGAGGTAGGTGCTAGTATTATGTGTCTCACTTATGCTTTCTCTGTGTCATCATTAGATGATCTGAACATTTCAGATCTGACCACTGCTATGACTGTTCTGATAATTTTATGGAAAAGGGAGTTGGATAATGGAGGACCCCATTGGGTAGGTTTCTTGAGGAAGCAGCATTTAGGAGGCTGAGATCTACACAGGTAAGTGACCAGTTTAGGAAAAAAACCAACCTACTTAACGGATGCTATAGCAGTTGTGAGCTGCTGGACCCATGTGCTATCAGTGGTGGCTCTAGCAAGTTTACTTAGGGAACTGGGCTTCAAGTCCGACTCTGCCTCTTGCTGTGGATCTCAGTTCTTAGTGTTACATAGGAGACATTAGCTGTTCAGCAGGGTTGCTAAGAGTATCTTGGGTCTCATGCCAACCTTATGTCACATCCAGAACATAATATTCCTCGTTGTGGCTGTTGAGTGCAGGGTGAGCCAGTCTTTGGAACAAGTAGTGGAGCACTTAGTCTGTACAGGCACCAGACGAATGGCTGATCTGTTGCTTTCAGTCTATTTTAACAGTGGCCCTGTGAGGTTTAGAATAACTAACGAGAAAGCTGGCTTAGGCAGTAGCTTCAGGTATTTGGGTTCGGGATACAAAATCTTAGTGGCACAAGGGACTATGGCTGCTGCCCTAGGGAAGGGCTGTGCTGTGGTGGAGAGGTGGAAGGAAGACTCGTCATCCAAAACAAAGGGGAGGGGGTGTTTGTTTGATTTTGAGAGGCAGGGTCTCATTTTATGTTACTGTTCTGTTGCTGTGAAGAGAAGCCATGACCAAGGCAACTGATAAAAGAAAGCATTTGATTGGGGGCTTGCTTACAGTTTCAGTGGTTGAATCCATGACCATCATGTCAGGGAGCAAGGTGTCAGGCAGGTGGGCATGGCAGTGGAGCAGTAGCTGAGCAGCTGACATCTGCTCCACAGGCAGGAGGTGGAGAGCAAGATTGGCCTGGTGTTCTTTGTCGTTTGCCCAAGTTTTCTCTGTTCATGCTGTTGATTATTGTTGTAGCTGCTCTTACTCTGTATTTACTTAGAATGAGGTTCTGAGGCCAGACTTGGATATATAAAAACAAATCCTGGCTAGAAAACTTGCTGTTTCCGTATGTTCTTGTGCCCACTATCACTCTGCTGTCTGGAGTGTTGGAATCCTTGGTGATCACTTAGCCTTGTCTGCCTATACCAGAAGACAGCCATTCCAGAAGTTCTGTGAGGTAGGGACTACTTGTTTCCTTTCCTTGTCCTTGTCCTTCGTCCCTTCCCTTCCCTTCCTTCCCCTTCCCCCTCCCTTCTTTCCCTTCCCCTTCCCCTCTTCCCTTTCCCTTCTTCCCCTTCCCTTCTTCCCCTTCCCCTTCCCTTTTTCCCCTTCCCTTTTTCCCCTTCCCTTCTTCCCTTCCCCTCTTCCCTTTCCTTCTTCCCTTCCCCTTCCCTTTTCCCCTTCCCTTTTTCCCTTCCCTTCTTCCCCTTCCCCTCTTCCCTTCCCTTCTTCCCCTTCCCTTCTTCCCCTTCCCCCTTCCCTTTCCTTCTTCCCCTTCCCCTTCCCTTTTTCCCCTTCCCTTCTTCCCCTTTCCTTCCCCTTCCCTTCCCCTTCCCCTCCTTCCCTCCTTCCCCTCCTTCCCCTTTCCCCTCCTTCCCCTCCTTCCCTTTCCCCTTCCCCTCCTTCCCCTTTCCCCTTTCCTTTCCCCTTCCCCTTCTTCCCCTTCCTCTTTCCTTCCTCTTCCCCTTCCTCTTCCCCTTCTTCTTCCCCTTCCCCTTCTTCTTCCCCTTCCCTTTCCCTTCCCTTCCCTTCCCTTTCCTTCCCTCCCTCCCTCCCCCCCCTTTTGTTTTCATTCTTTTGATACAGGGTTTCTCTGTATGGCCCTGGCTGCCCTGGCCTTGAACTCACAGAGATCCACCTGCCTCTGTCTCCTGAGTGCTGGGATTAAAGGAATGTGCTACCACCTCCCAGATACCTTGTACTTTTAAGAAATGATTTAATATCAACTCTCTCATGTATATTAAATAAAGTAGATATGTATAATCTTCAGAGGGTTTGTGCCTAGCCTCTGTGCTTGTACTGTGACATCACACAGGTGGGACATGAGCCGTGAGAAACTGATGAATACAGGTGCATATGAATTCTAGTTGAGTGCTGTTGTAGATTCTGTGGAGTTTGGAGGCTTGTTATTTGTGTCGGGGCAAAAAGTATAACTCAGCGGTGTAACCTTTACATAGTATATAGGAGACCTTGGGCTCAGACACCTGAAAACATCAGACAGCACAGAGAAACCAAGCAACTATTTGATAATTAATCAGTCTATAAGAGCAAATTATGCTTTAGATCCCTGGATGAGTTAGAGGTAATGTGAGAAGTAGGTTTGCAAACTCAAATACTTGCCTTCTTTGAGTTAGCTCTGGCTTGACTTCACAGAATGGACTATTGTCCACCTAGAAGGGCGGAATTGGGCTCAGATGTGTGTGTACTGGAGAACTGCTGCTGCTTGGCTCTTCTGTGTGTGTCCTCTGCGGAGGTCTCACCTGACTTTTTGAGGTATCTGTGGATTATCAATTTATAGAAGGAACTTAGTTTTAAAAAAAGGCTCTCCTCTTGTCTGATCTTTTAGTAACTGGTGACTGTTTAGTTCTGTGTTTCAGAGGAGTCTGGTTCCTCCAGAGTGTTTGTTGAAGGTAGCAGATAGTGAGTGCTCTAAGGCTGGCAGGAGTCTGTGTGCAGCCTGCTTCTTTGGCAAGAAAATCAGCTCTGAAGAAGCATGTTTGTTCTTTTCTTTTTTTTTTCTTTTATAAAAAGACTGGTCACATGTAGCCCTGGTTGGCTCCAATACTTGATATATAGCAGAGGATGGCCCTGAAGAGATTCTCATGCTTCCACCTTCATCTCCCGAGTGCCAGAATTGTAGCCATGCACCATCAGACCCAGCTTCCTACCTTTAGTTCTTTCTCAAAAACGTAGAAACATATATATAAGAATTTGTGGGATACCCGTGTGCTGCACCTAAAAGTCAGCTGAAGCAGGCTTGTTGATGCACACTTAGACTAAATACTTAGGCTGAAATAGGAGGCCACGGTAGGAAGGTCACAAATTCTAGGCCAGTCTGGGTAAATTAGCAAGACTGTGTTTCAAAATCAAAATAAAATAGGGCTAAGGATGTAGTTTAGCAGTAGAGTGCTTGCCTGCCATATACAAAACCCTAGATTTGAGCCCAGTACTACATCCCAAAGCCAATTAAAGATTCAGTGAGGAATATCGATGAAATACCCAAAGAATTAAGCTGGGCATGGTAAGAGTCTCCATCCATGTCTCACAGTGAGCCAGCTTAGACATCGGGAAGATTCCAGGATGATTTGGAAGAAGGAAACAGCATACACATCTCCATGCCTCAACAGATTAGGGGCACCACTAAAAACTGCTTTGTACTTGCTGCTACAAACTAATTGGAGCTATGTAAATCACAGCTGTATCTTTTTGATAGGACAAATCTCTTGTATTTATCATTCCTTTATCCCTTTTGCCTTGAAGTAGCTTTGTTTTTTGTTTTGAGGCCGTCTCACTGTGTAGCCCTGGCTGGCCTGCTGGAATTCATTATGTGAATCTAGTGGACCTCAAATTCAGATTCATCTTTCTCCACCTCCTGAGCTCAGTGCTGAGATTAAAGGCACACTTGAGTTTTTAATTTTTGGATTCTAAAATTCATGATTAGGTTTTTAATTACTAAAGTGCAGATCTTTTCCCTTTGTGCTAAGACTGCCTTCAGTGATTTTTTTTTTAATTTAATTGTTTTTCTTTTTAATGTTAACCTGGGTGTAAATCTAGTTTGCCTAATAGCAGCTAGAGGGTTTTTGAACTTCAACGAAGCTACCAGGCGGTGGTACTTTAATCCTGGCACTTCAGAAGCAGAGGAAGGCAGATCTGAGTTCAAGATAAGTCTGGTCTATAGAGTGAGTTCCAGGACGGCCAGGGCTACACAGAGAAACCCTGTCTCCAAAAACAAATAACACCCCCCCCCCAAAAAAAAAAAAAAAAAACCTAAGTAACAAAACAGAACTATAAGGAAGAAAGCAGTTGGATGTTCACATTAGTCAAATTCCCGCGAAAACTAAAGTGAGAAAGAGTTGACGCACAGCTTCAGAAGTCTCAATCTGTGTTCCCTTGGTCCTAGTGCTCTGCAGACTGATAGGAAGGTAGATGTCACTGCAGGAAAGGAGCAGCAGAGCACATATCCAGGAGCATGATCTAGCCATCCAAAGCACATCCTCTAAACAGACCCACCTCCTGTCTGTACTGCCTCCCAGTCATACCATCACATTATGAATTATCAGTGTGTTAATTGTTGGTCAGGTCTGAGCCCTCCTGATCCAGTCACTTCCTTATACCCATCAGCTGGCAGCTAGCCATCTAACACAGGGAGCCTTTGGGGGATGTTTTAGAGTTAAGCCATAACAGTGTTCTGGGTCTTGCTTGGTATAGAGGTGCCTATACTGCCCGCCCCCCTTTGGTTTTTATTTATTTATTTATTTATTTATTTATTTATTTATTTATTTATTTATTTATTTATTTATTTATTTTTTTAGTTTTTCAAGACAGGGTTTCTCTATGTAGCTTTGCACCTTTCCTGGAACTCACTCTGTAGTCCAGGCTGGCCTCACAGAGATCTGCTTGGCTCTGCCTCCTGAGTGCTGGGATTAAAGGCGTGCGCCACCACCGCCCCAGCTCTACTGGGTACTTTTGTAGGTCTGTGCTATTGTTGGTTCCTTAGAAGCTACATAGCATCTTCTACTGGGGAAAACTAGCAGTTTGAGAGCTGGTAGGACCTGACCTGGGAACCTTTGCCTTCTGCAGTTTACTGGAAGCTGTGCTTTTGGGTACTTCTCTAGGCTAGCCTGATTTTGAGGCCAGATATGGCAGGTGTCTCTGTCCTCTGTCAGGCATTGGCCTGACCACCATTTTCTTACCTAGCCATAGTGACAGTTTTGCAGAACAGGGTTCCCAAGAGTCTACAAGACTGTCTCTGGCTGTTTTGTTCTGCCTTTTGCAAGTATGAACTTAATATAGAAAAGTTAGTGATTTTTCAGAATTTGCAGCTGTGGTAAGCCTGAAGCAAGTAAAAGAGCAAGTTAGACAAAACTATTTGTGGGTGGGGAAGAATTCTATCTGGAAATTCCCTGGGCAAAGACAGTGGGTGCTAGTTTTGTTTGTTTGGTTTATAAACAAGGTGTGTTGATCTGGCTGTTTCTGGCGTGAAAAAAATGTTCATGATTGTCAAGCTTCAAGACTGTGTTAAAAAAAAAAAAAAGAAGGTAGCTGAAGTGATTGCCACAACTTTAAGCATTGATAGTTGAAGTATTTGTTTAAACACTTGGTGCTGTGGCATCTTAGAGCAGGTGTACACACAGGGTCTGTGACATCCTTTTTTGATGCTGAGGCATTGACTTGATGTCCCAGCCTTGGATCAGGGCTACTGGCAGGGTCAAAGATTGCAGTTAATGATCTATGGGAGTGTTATGTGTTAGTATGTGGAGGAAGAATGGGGCAGTGATTTGGGAGTGATGGGCCATGCTGACATTTTATTTTCTCAGGTCTATGTGATTAGCCAGTTAGGTCAGAAAAGCCAACAGCCAGAAAAGTTTTCTAAATTCAGTTCGTTGAAGCCAGGGTAAGATACATTTAGAGTGGTGGGCTTTTTAATCCTGTATTTCTTTTTTCTTTTTTTCTTTTTTTTATATTACCTTGAGCCTATTGCTTTTTTTTTTTATAAGTTACATACTTGCTTTTTTTAAATATTTATTTATTTATTATGTATATAGCATGTATGACTGCAGGCCAGAAGAGGGCACCAAATCTCATTACAGATGGTTGTGAGCCACCATGTGGTTGCTGGGAACTGAACTCAGGACCTCTGGAAGAGCAGTCAGTGCTCTTAACCTCTGAGCCATCTCTCCAGCCCTAATCCTGTATTTCAATGGGAAAAACCCAGGAAGCTTAGCTTTTTAACTTGAAAATGAAATCAAGTGGTCATTGCCGTTCTGCATGGTAAATTCATTTGAGGAATGGACTGGAATGGAAGCCCTTTCCCTTTGCAGACATGTGATGAGTTCCCCACCTAGTGTGTGTACTGTTGGGGAGAGAGCAGCAAATGTGGCCACCTTATTGCATTGGGCTTCTTCTTTCTCCTTTTTTCTCAGGGCAGCTCTCATGGTCCCAACCTTGACTCTCAACCAACATTGATGATCTTGTGCTCAGGGTAGCGCTACTCTGTATCTTAGTATTGAGTTGAGGTGGGGGTTACTATAATTGGATGGAGTTTGGAAAGCTAGAAGGCAACTTTTAGTTTCTAGTAAGCACCTACTTACTAGATACTAGATAGAAAAGTATGATCATACATTGTTTCATGATGAGGGTATATTCTGAGAATGTGATAGACAATTGTAATATGAATATCATACTGAAAACCTAGGTAATAAATTTATATCTACTTTCAGAGTATGGCTTATTGCTTTCTGACCACAAACTTACAGAGACTGACTGTAATGAACAATATGGACTATTGTACACCGTGATTTTTCTGTATTCAAATGGAAAAGAGTCAGAGTAGAAATAATACGTAAAAGATTGCCTCCCCCCAAAAAAAAAAAAAAAAAGCATAGCCATATGGCATATGGGCACTGAGCATTAGCAGAGCTACTTGCAGGGAACTGTCTGGGTGAACCTGAATGCGTGGTGAGGGAATGTGAAGTCCTAGGTCTTTACTATAGGTCATTGTTGGCTTCATGAACACTATGTCTTTAGGTTATACTAAATTTATTTGTGGTTTTATTATTTGAGATAGATTCTCATAGTGCAGCCCAAGCTGGCCTTGAACCCCTGATTCTCTGTCTTAACCCTCCTAGTGTTGGGATAGAGACACATACCACCCATTCAAATTACACTTAAATTTATTTATTTTTAAAATTTCTTCAAGAGACTGGACATGGTGGCCCATGTCTTTAATTCTAGTACTCAAGAGGCAGAGGCAGGCAGATCTCTGAGTTCCAGGCTAGCTTGGGCTTTGTAGAGACACCCTTACTCAAAATTTCTTTTCTTTCAGGGTCTGGCGTCTTGTAAAGTGCTTGTTGTGAAAGGCTGTGACCTGAGTTTGATTCCCAAAGCCCATATGTACAAGGAATGAGGGAACTAACTTAAAACTGTTCTCTGACCTCCATGAGCGTATTAATATATAGATCATATTACATGCAATAGTAATAGTAATAAAAGCTTGACATTTTTTCTTCAATAATCTTAGCATACTAAAACTATAGACATTTCAGCTTTTTGACTCACAGGTTAGATCACAAATCAATTGCACATTTGTATGGCTAAATGTGATTTCTTTGCTTTAAGAGTTGAATCTAGCATAAGTATTATTTTGGTATGGGGTCTTACACAGGTGCCCAGGCTAGATAGAACAGGTTCTGTAGCCCAGGCAGGGTTTGAACTTGTGATATCTCTCTGTGTCTGTGTCTGTGTCTGTGTCTGTCTGTCTGTCTGTCTTTCTCTCTCCAGGGTCTTACCATATAACTTTGGGTGGCCTGGAACTCACTATGTAGACCGGGCTGGCCTCAGACTCACAGAGACCTGCCTGCTTCTGCCTTCTGAGTGCTGGGATTAAAGGCGTGCAAAACAACAACAACAAAAAAAACCAAAAAACAACCTTTTTTTTTTCCTTGTTAAAAACTGACAGGAGGGCCGGGCGTTGGTGGCGCACGCCTTTAATCCCAGCACTCAGGAGGCAGAGCCAGGCGGATCTCTGTGAGTTCGAGGCCAGCCTGGGCTACCAAGTGAGCTCCAGGAAAGGCGCAAAGCTACACAGAGAAACCCTGTCTCGAAAAAATCAAAAAACAAAACAAACAAAAAAACCTGACAGGAGTTGTGTTCATGCCTGTGTTCCCAGCATTTGGGAGGACCAGCAGACCAAACACCCAACCCCACTTCTTCAGCAAATAGACAACAAAGATACAAGCATGCTCAGTAGCCGGGGCCACACATCACCCTGAGGTCTTCAGAAACACTAACACTACTGCTTCTGTCTGCTTCCTTCGGGGATGCTTCCTGAAGGATCTCCAGCAAGGCTGTTTTGTTTGTTTTACAGAACTTCCCCCTTCCAAGTAGGGCTTTGTTTGTTTGTTTTTCAAATATTTATTTTAATTATGTATGCAGTGTTCTGTCTGTCTGTATGTCTGCAGGTCAGAAGAGGGCATCAGATCTTGTTATAGATGGTTGTGACCCACCATGTGGGTGCCAGGAATTGAACTCAGGACCTCTGGAAGAGCAGCCTGTACCCTTAACCACTGAGCCATCTCTCCAGCTCTCCAAATAGGGCTTTGAACCTTTGCCTTGTGCATGCTAAGCAAATGCTCTACCTAAGAGCTATACCCTAATTCCACTTTTCTTATTCGTAAGTAGGAGTAAATTCCCTTTTTTTTGAAACAGGGTTTTTCTGTGTAGTTTTGGTGCCTGTCCTGGATCTCACTCTGTAGACCAGGCTGGCCTCCAACTCACAGAGATCCACACCTGGCTGTGCCTCTCGAGTGCTAGGATTAAAGGCATGCGCCACCACCGCCCGGCTAGGAGTAAATTCTTAATATTGAAAAGTATAGTAAATTCATAAGCCAGTAAGTTACTACTATTAAACATACTGTACTATACGTAATTGTATGTGCTCTACTGTTGTTTGACTAACAGCCTAGTAGGTTTTATACCAGTGTCACCACAAACATTTGAATAGAGCATTGGATTGTGATTGGGCTTTAGGAATTTTTTAGCTTCGTTGTAATTTTTATATGTCCACTATCATAGACATGCCCTAGAACATTGTTATGTGGCTGTGATTACCTAGTTAAATGGATTACTACTTGTGTTTTGTGATTTGGTAATGCATATAAAATCTTAATTGAATAGTGTATGAAATTTAGAAAGACTGCTGAGTAATTGAAGCCTCACATCTGTCCTACAGGGTAAGTAGTCAGCAAATGTGTGCTCAAGTGTTAATTGTTATGTTGTCTTAAGGTGATTGTAGTTTGCTTTAGTTGGATTCTTGGATGTCACGTGAGTTTGAGGGTTCATTCCCCTTAGATAGTCTGGCCATCCACCTCTCTCTCACCTCTTCCCCCACCCCCCGCCACACTGTTCTACCTGCTTCAGCCAGATGGATGATTAGACTTAGCTTTTGTCTTTGGGCTCTGTTGAACCTTTTCTATCCTTAGTGACCCGTTTAGGCATTGGCAGTTAAAAGACTGGATATTGTCATCATGAATGAGCTCCTAAAGCTTCCTTGTGGTGTTTTTTCTAAAGTCTAAATGGTGTGATTCTGAGGAATGTTCTGTTTGATTTTCCTGAGACAGGGCCTTGCTATGTATCCTTGGTTGACCTTGAACTCGGTGTGTGTTCCCGCTGCCTCCACCACTGCCTTCCCAGTGCTGGGATCAAGCACTCGATGTTTTCTGGTTAGTTGTGTAGTGCTGTGGATTCGGCACAGGGCTTTGTATATGCTAAACAAGGATTTTTTCCAGTGAGCTATGTGTGCTCTAGCTGTTGCATAAATTTTTCTCTTTTTTTAATATCCTTTTAAAAATTGTGTGTGTGCGCGCGTGCATATGAATGCACATGCAAGCAGAGATTAGAGGTGAGTTGAAGTTACACTAAACTGTCTGTCCAGCCCCAGCTTTTCGTTTTGATTTTATTTTTTTTTATAACAGCAAAGCCACCATCTAACCTCTTTTTAAAAATATTTTTTTTTTATTTATGTATATGAGTGCTCTATTTGCATGTATGCCTGCATGACAGAAAAGGGCATCCCATCCCATTTTGATGGTTGTGAGCCACCATGTAGTTGCTGAGAATTGAACTCGGGCCCTCCGGAAGAGCAGTCAGTGCTCTTAACTCTGAGTCGTCTCTCCAGTCCCATCTTACTTTTTAAAAACATTGTGTGTGTAGTGCTTGGCATTAAATCCAGGTCCTTTGTTCCATGGTAAGCATGTCCTCTAGTCCTGAGCTTATTGATACAATTGTTTCCCCTTCCTTTTTTTGGTTGGGGAAGTGGAGTATACTCGGGATTGAATTTAGGGCCTCACATCTGCTAGACAAATGTCCTGCCACGAGTTATAGTCCCAGTCGTTCATGTTTTACTTATTTTGTAATAATCCTGAAGTTGATCTTACTAAGTTGCCCAGGCAGGCCTTGACATTGTATTCTTCCTGCCTCAGCCTCTTAACTAGCTGGTTTATAGCCTGGCTCTAAAACAAAACAGAAAATTTATTTTGGAGACAGGATCTCACTATATATAGTTGAGGCTAGCCATCATTTCTTAGCCCCTGCGTTAGCCTCCTAATGTTGAGATTGTGGGCAGGAGTTAAAAACAAACCTTAATTGTTAAAGAAGGAGGGAGGAGGAGGAAAGAAGAAGAAAGAAAGAAGCAGCCTGGCATAGTTGTACATGCTGTGGGGGCAGGAGAATCAGGAGTTCAAGGCCAGTACCCAGTAGATTGTGAGTGCAACCTGGACGTGATACCTCCCAAACAACAAAACAGGAAAGAAAGGACAAAAATCCATGCCATATAATTCACCATGTGACCAGTTTTTAAGTGTTACCACTTAGTAGTGAGTAATATTTAACCACAGCATATGGAGTTTAGTGGAGTGTTCAGTGAGCCTCTCACACGAGGTGTTAAAAATCAGCCTGGATTACAGACCATGGTCTAGTGGAGAATAGCTGTTTAGTTCTGGACTTTGAACTGTATCTTTGCCCCATTCTTCAGGACACGTTTGTACCTGTGTGTATTTATATGCAGGTTGAAGTCTTTGCTTCCTTTCTGTGATTATTGGAAAGAAAACAAGCCGCCATCAGCAGAAACCACTGCCCACTGTAGCTTTCTTTGGTACCTGAGATAAGTGAAGATTTACAAGAAATTCTCTAAATGACAGGAGCTTTTAAAGTAGCTTTCCTTGTTGGTAGACAAGATAGATTCGGTACTTACTGCTTAGAGGTGGCAATTTTCTCTCCCACATAGTCTTACCTTTTAGTCTCTGTTTATGTGACCCTGGCTGTGTCTGATTGATTGGACCTGGATGTTCCTCCCTGTTGCTTATAATCATCTCTTATCACAAACATGCCAGGTCCCCGTGGCAGAGAAACCCCATCTGCTTCCTGAGCCAAGAGTAGTTTTAAGGTGAGACTAAATTCTCTCAGTGACCTTCTTTATCTGATGTCACAGAGTACAAAAGGCCTTTTTAAAACTGGAGCTGAAAATCACCTGTCTTTTTCATATCGGGAGACCAAATAAACAATTTCATGCTATTGCTTTTTATTGTGTTTAGATACCCTGTTGGCCCTGTAGGTTGAACTGCTTTAAACCAGTTAACTTTCCAGAGGTTTTGTGTTAATATTGAACTCACAATACTGAATTTTAACTTTGGAATATGTGGACCAAAAAAGCCTTCTTGTTAAGTGTAGCCTAAAGTGATGGTTTAATTAAGATTTCTGCTTTGTACTTTTCCCAAGACCATTTAAAATGGGGACTTAGGGCCCAGTGGTAGTGGTACAGGCCTTTAATCCCAGCATCTAGGAGGCGGAGGCAGGCAGATCTCTGTGAGTTTGAGGTCAGCCTGGTCTACAAAACAAGATCCAGGATAGCCAATGCCATACAGAAAAACCCTCTCTTGGAAAAACCAAAACCAACCAACCAACCAACCAAACACCCCCCAAAAACCCCAAAAACAAAACAAACAAAAACCATGGACTTAGGACTTGATTCTTTTAATTGTGTTTTAAAAAGAAAATCCCATTTTCCTTCAATGTTTTAATTATAAGGGTGAATAGTAGCAGTCTGACAGCTAAAGTACTGTTTTAAGGTAGCATACCTGTTGAAAAGCAGAAGCTCCTGGGAGTTGACAGAATTGGCTGCCTTTGCCACATTGTGTTTGGTTAATGAGTTGAATCTCACAACTTTCCCTTTATTCTTAGAAAGTAAAAACTAATTGCTGTTCTTTTAAGAGTTTTTAGATTAAAGTAGGTAAAAGTTTTATTCACAGAGTTTTGATTCTTGTGAACGGAGTATACCATATGTGCATTTATGTATTGAACTTACTTGAGTGGAAAGCACTTACTACTAACTGGGCCCCTGTGAGCACAGGGCACTCATTACACAGGGGAGGCAGCAGAGCCGGCCAGAACTGCCTTTCTCCCCGGGCCTGGATTCTGCTGGAGTAAGGCTTTCTACTGCTTGGGCACTTAAGCTGTCTGGACAGCAGTGGAGGGGGTCCTGAGGGCTCGGTGCCTCCCATCAGATGACATGCTTCAGTCATAGCCATGTCGAGCTCCGTCAGTGATAGGAAGGGTCAGAAGGACCCTTACCTCCATATCTCTCAGCTGACTGGAGTCCTTGCTAGTCACTAGGTGGTGGTTTTGATTCCCCATGTATCCTCAACGGCTGGTGTATAATATCTACTTTCAAGGCAGTTTTTGATATTTTGGGTTATCTTGTAGGTATACTTAACTTCTGCCCATTTGGGAATGTCTCATCTTTTGATTAAAGGTGTCTGGTAGACTGCTGTAGACTGTTTTTTCATCATTCGAGACTCACTTTCCAGGAGCTTGGTGGAAGTCTCCTTTACATGTTTTTCTACCTCCAAGTAGAAATGCGGCCTCATTGTGCTGTTAGGTGCTGGATGTGCACCGGCAGCGGGGTGGGATGAGTGTCTTGATTGTTATGGGCTCTTCCCAGTTACTGCAGCTCTTAGGGCAGTTGTGAGCAGCTTGAGGGGCTGCTCTCTCAGAAGGCTTTGTCTTCTCCAGGTTCTCTAGGGACCAACACTTTTTTGTAGCTCAATCTGGCCTTGTGAGCAGTGGAATTCAGGTGTGTACCACTCACCAAACCTCCAATACATGTCTTTCTTTCTTCAGCATTTTGAGTGCAAAGTTTCCCTGTTGTAGCTCTGCTGGCCTTGAACTCATAAGGTTGCCCAAGCTGGCCTCAAATTTGAAATCCTCATGTCTCAGCTTATCCACTGCTGGATTTTAGGCCTATGCCACCCATATCTGGCTTTTCCAGTTCTTCCAATACCTTTAAAGTTTCTCTGGTCTCTGGGGGTGGGGAGTGTTTAAGACTGCTGCCATGCAAACTTGTGTTTTTCCCTGTGCACTATGGCTGATTGACATGGGTTCAGAGAGCCAGGGCCTTTTGTCAAGGCTCTGAGAGGACCTATTTTTGTGGAGTTGGATTTCCCTAGCATAAGGGCAGCCCTGAGAACTCAGATTTCTTTGTGTGTGTGTGCTGTGCTGCATCGCTGTTTCCACCACTCATCTCTTAGTAGGAAAGCTTTGAAAGTTTCCGGCGTCTAGAGACAATGGTGAGTTCAGTTGAGACATCTTCTCAGGCGGCCTCGAGTACTGGTGTCACAGAAGGTATAAATATAGATGAAGTGTTAACAGTGGGGCCTTGCCACGAACACTGAGCATCCTTCTCCTAACAGAGTCTAGCCACCAGGCTCTGTATGACAGTGGTTGATGTTTACTGATCCTTGGGCTTTGATCCCTACAAGAAGGGAGAGGATCTCTGTAGTGACTAGGAGTGAGCGTTTGAGGACTGTATACATTTTTTTTCTAGAGTTAGTAAGATGGTTTGATGGGTAAAGGCACTTGGTGTCAATCTGACTAATCTTGAATCCTGGGACCCACATGATAGAAGGAGACTCTAAAAAGTTGTCTTCTGACTTCCATATGCATGCTGTGGCATATACTCTCTCCTCAAGAAAGAAATATTAAAAAAAAAAAAAAAAAGAATTGCCTGGCGGTGGTGGCGAACACCTTTAATCTCAGCACTTGGGAGGCAGAGGCAGGTGGATCTCTGTGAGTTCAGGCCAGCCTGGTCTACAGAGCGAGTTCCGGGATAGCCAGGACTGTTATACAGAAACCCTATCTCATTAGATGTGTAGCTGTAATCTAGGAGATGTTTAGTGCAGGCAGGCATGACCCTTGCTTATAGAAAGCCAGCATCAGAGATACACAGGCTGATTTTTTTCCAAGTTGCAGAAACCATCTTTTCTCCTTAGAGCATGGAAAAATCAGCACATAGTAGTTGGAGTTGTGCCCTGGACATTGCCTGACTGCTAAATGCGGAGCACTTAGTCATGCCTGTGAAACACACACACCCCATGTCGTCATGGGACCACAGATAGTAGACTGAGCTTATGCTTTTAGTGGGGAAGGGTGTGACTTATAAGCAGTGCTCTTTTCAAATAAGCTAAGAATTTAAAATTGAGAATCAGATTAGGGAAGTAAAAGATCAATTGGACTTAATAGATGGAAAAGTAAATGAACTAAATTAAAGAGAAAAGTAGGAAAAATAAAAATAAGAAGGCTTTCTCCTCCCCACTTACCCACTAGGTGCATGCCCAGTCCTGAGGTTTCCCCTGGTGCTTCCAGGAGCTGAGCACAGGCTTTGCGAATACTAGACAGGAACTTGACTGCTGAGCCAGCACACCCAGCCCAGCAGGTGAGAGGGAAACAAAGGAAGAAAGTGATAGGATGATAAGGAAGGTGGAATAAATAGGCCAGAAGATCCAGATGTTGAGATTTGGGTTTTGAGTTTTAGTTACCATTTCAAAAATTTCCCAACACTCACACAGAAATGGGAGATTCAAGGCCAAAGGTAATAAACAAAACTGGCCTCCAACTCCCTGTACAGTCAAGGATATCTCTATAGTCCTCCAGGCTCCCTCCTCAGTGCTGGGATAGGCCTGTGCCACTATGCCTAGCCTGTGTTTTTTAATTAAGTAATTAATCCTTCACCTCACTGCCTGTTCGTGTGTGTGTGTGTGTGTGTGTGTGTGTGTGTGTGTGTGTGTGTGTGTGTGAGAGAGAGAGAGAGAGAGAGAGAGAGAGAAAGAGAGAAAGAGAGAGAGAGAGAATCAGTTCTCTCCTAGCATAGGGAGAGAACTGATTCCCAGAACTCAGGTTATCAGGCGTGGTGACATGAATCTTTACTCCCTGTGTAGGCATCTCACTGGCCCTTGCTTTGTTCTTTGAGAGTCTTGCTGCACAGCACTGGCCGATTTGCTGGGCTTGAACTTGTGCCTGTTCTCTTTCCTCTCCTGCCTGCTGAGCGCTGGGATTTAAGGAGTGCACCACCCCACCCAACTGAAGATTTAGTTTGTATCATCGCACGAACCAGTAGAAACCAGACTAATGTCACACATACCTGAATATCTGCCATCCAGGTTTGTCAACACCACATATTCTTCCATATTTTTATGATTTAAAAAAATTTGGAGGGACTAGTAATTTAAAGTACTTGTAGCTCTTGGCAGCTCACAGTTATCCATAAGTCCAGCTCCAGGGGATCTGAAGTCCTTTTCTGACCTTCAAGGAGGGGCAGACATGTTGGCAAACCACTCATACATATAAAATAAATCGGCTGGGTGTGGTGGTGCACTCCTAAACCCCAGCACTCAGGAGGCAGAAACAGGAGAAGCTCTGTGAGTTCTGGGCTAGCCTGATCTACATAGTTGGTTCTAGGAAAGTCAGGAGTACATAGAGAAATCCTATCTCAATAAAATAAAATAAAATAAAATGAATAAAGGTGAAAATAAAAATTAAGAAAAAGAAAAGTTGAGTGTGGTGGTCCAGGCCTGGTTCTAGCGTTTGCTGGGCTGCGGGATGGCTCAGCAGTGAGACACTTGCCAGGGATGTGCAAAGCCTGCGTCCGGCTCCTGCAAGGACCAAAGGAAGAAAAATCCCAACCCCAAAGCTTCTGACTGTTGGAGTTCCACTGTCAGGGGAAAAAAAAATACACAGGGCAGAAGAAAACTCAAGGGGCTTCCACTCTGGGGGTCCTTGAGTCCTGAGTTCTGTAACTGAGTTTTGCCCTTTGTTCACTTGTGAGACGTATTTATTTTATATGTAACATACAGGATTCTTAATTGTATTTTGTGGGAAGTTTTGGGGAAAACAATGTCTACTCCATTTCCTCAGAGATCCAATTAATTATCTTTAAAAAAAAAAAAAAGATTTATATAAGCCTGGGTATGTGGGTGTGGGGGGGAGGGATGGGGTGGGGTGGCACATACTTTTAATCCTAGCACTTGGGAGACAAAGGCATGTGGATTTCTTGAGTTCAAGTCTAGCCTGGACTATAGAGCAGTTCCAGGACAGCCAGGGCTACACAGGGAAACTCTGTCTCAAAACACAACAAACAAACAAAAAGATTTATGTGTATGGATGTTTGCCTGCATATATGTATGTATACCATGTGTATGCCTGGTATGTTGTGAAGGCCTGAAGCGGGTGTCAGATTCCCTGGAATGGTAGTTTTGGATGGTTGTAAACTACCATGTGGGTGCTGGGAACCAAATTCAGGACCTCTGCAAGAACAAGTGTTCTTCATGGACGAGTCCCAGTTAATTGTCCTTTAAAATGTTTTATGCAGTCTAATGTCTTTTTAAATGAAGTCCTTCCATGGTGTTTTACTGTGTTCTAAAGGTTCTTAAGTCATGCCTTTTACATTGTATTTGTTTATCTTTTTTTTTTTTTTTTTTTTTTTTTTTTTTGGTTTTTCGAGACAGGGTTTTTCTGTCTATAGCTTTGGAGCCTGTCCTGGAACTCACTCTGTAGCCCAGGCTAGCCTCGAACTCACAGAGATCAGCCTGCCTCTGCTGGGATTAAAGGCTTGCATCACCACCACTCAGCTCAAAACTAATATTTTTTATCTTCTAGAACTGACTATGCCTTTAATTGTTATATGGTTCATCTCTATAAATACAGGTGAACATTTTTCTCCCTTGAAGCATTTCAAAGTGAGTAAAGAATCTTTGTGACATTTCATCCATAAACACCTCCAAATACTACTCAGAGGATGTAGGATTTAGGATGGCTCTTTATGGAGCCACACCATCATCATCTTGTCACCTACAGAATAACAGTAAAGCTAATCTTCAGCCAGTATGCAAATTCTCCAGTTCAGCTTTGGGCATTTGTTTGTTTGTTTGTTTGTGGTTTGTTGTTTTTGTTTTTGTATATTTTTAATTCTGGAATCCAGTCAGGATGCACATAGCATATAGTAACTGTCTCTAAACCCAGGCAGTTACCCTTAGGGGTGTTGGTATTGGAGAGCCTGGGTCAGCTGTCTGGTAGTGTCCACATTGGGCTTTTGTTTGTTCTCAGCTCACTTTATTTACTGTCAACTTGGAGGAAAGTCTAGAAGAACAGTGCTGCTTAGCAGACAGATGAGGGGAACCAAATGTCATTTAGAAATTTAGTTTTTTTCTTCTCTCACAACAAAATAAACAAGTGAAATTAATTTCAGTAATTTGTACTTTGTAGATTTTTATATTAATCATTTGATTTAATGATGTATATGATTCAACATTCTGTGGTTTCAATATGTATCAATCCCTTTAACTTATTATGAGGTGTCTTACGTTTTGTTTTATATAAAATTTCCGACTTCAGTGACATTTCACACTTGACAACCAGGCATTTCAGTGGAGTAGCTGCATGCTGCTGAGGAGCCCAGGAGGAAGCGGCTTCTCCTCAGCAGCACACTTGGAAGGGTGCAGTCTTGAAATGAGCAGCGTTGCTGAGCTCTGAATCTGTTCTTTGTCTTTTTCAGGTTGGGTGCTCTGGGATGGAGCGAGTGTGCAGAGGGTGAGGACCCAGCCCGGCCGCATCGTTTGCATCCTCCTCAGCGACTGTCGGCTTGAGCACACACCAGCCTGGGGCGAGGATGTCTGCGGGCGTCTGGCTCCTGCACCCCGTCTGGGGAAGGACCTTTCTTCTCCTACTCTCTGTGGCTGTGGCTCAGTCCCACTGGCCCAGCGAGCCCTCAGAGGCCGTGAGGGACTGGAAGAACCAGCTTGAGGCGTCCATGCACTCAGTGCTCTCAGACTTCCATGAGACTGTTCCCACTGTGGTCGGCATCCCCGATGGCACGGCTGTTGTTGGGCGCTCGTTTCGAGTGAGCATTCCCACAGATTTAATTGCCTCCAGTGGAGAAGTGATCAAGGTGAGACTGCATATGAAAACAAGAGGAGCAAGAGTCCATCCTCCGGTTTCGCGTTGATGTCTTTTCCTTTCCTGTTGTATCTTATTATTTATTGAGATGGGGCTGGCTTACGTGCTCACATGAATGTGTGAGCAACACATGTGTGCCTGGTGCCTGCAGAGGTTAAAAGCAGCTGTCAGATTCACTGGGCCATCACTCCCACCTGGAACCGTTAGTCTCTTAAGGCCTATGCTTGGAAACCTGCCCAGTAGCGCTTTTTTTTTTCTTTTTAAAAATTTTATGTGTATGTTTTGCCTGCATGTATGCATGTGCACCATGTATGTGCATGTGCCCGCTGAAATCGAAAGAGAATGTTGGTTTCCCTGGAACTGGAGTTAGAGATGGTTATGAGCTGCCATGTGCATGCTAGTAACTGAGCTTGGACCAGATCCTCCGGAAGAAACACGCAAGTGCACCTAACTACTGGGCCATCTCTCCACTCCAGCCCACTGTCACTGTCACTGTAGGCTTTCGGTTGAAAGTTTGACCAGTTCAGGTGTGTCCTTTCCGACACACAAACC
This sequence comes from Peromyscus leucopus, assembly GCF_004664715.2. NCBI lineage: Eukaryota > Metazoa > Chordata > Mammalia > Rodentia > Cricetidae > Peromyscus > Peromyscus leucopus. The sequence continues at coordinate 97,109,937 of NC_051069.1, read as the reverse complement.
CAGACTTCTAGGTTGAGTGTCCCATGGAGAGGTGGGTCTATTGCTCCTTTCCCTTTGATCTGGGTGGCCCTAGTCTCCTTCACCCCCTTTGTGCTCTCTTTCCTCTCTGGACTCATTCTCTGTACTTCTGAAGACTCTAGCTCATGTAACAGATGAATTCTGTGGAACTCTTTCTACCCCAGCAAGGAGTGCAGTTCTGAAGGATAGATATATTGTTGCCTAGGTTTTGATAGGACCCTCTGCATGTCCAAACCCTGCAGTTCCAGTGGTTATTGGAATGTTTTACATGGATTAATTTTGACCAAAAGTGTCTTGAACCTGATACAGTGAGCTAGATACTTGCAGTAGCTGGTAGAGACATGTAACAAGCTTACTCACCAGGGCCATAAAGAGCTTTTACTGGGAAAACAGGATTTTGTCTGAGCATATTTATCTGTAGAGAACAGACAATTTAGTAGCTGATTAGCCTGTAGGAAAACTCATGAAGGGCTGGGGGTGTAGTTCAGCAATGGAACACTTGTCTAGCACACGTGAGACTCTAGTTTTGATTCCTTAGCATTGAATAACAGTAAGAAAATTCATCCCACTCTTAAGAACCAGGGCTCTATGGATTGAGGATTTGGAAATGCAAGGCTTGCTTGACCTTATTCTTGGAGCTGTGACTTCCCCGCCTGTATAAAACAAGCTTGAAGAAGTATTTACTTACTTACTTTGAGACAGTCTTACTGGCTTCTGAACTACGATCCTCCTACCTTTGCCTGCTGAATGGTAGAATTACAAGTGTCTACCAACCTGGCTGTAAAGTCTACATTAAAAGATTTCTTTTTTCATTATAATAACTAGCATTGGGGTTGAGAGATGGCTCAGCAGTTAAGAGCACTCGTTCTTGTAGAGGACCTAGATTAAATTCCTAGCACCCACACGGCGGCTTACATCCACCTTCTGTAACTTCAGTGTCAGATCCCTCTTCTGACCTCTGAGGGCACAAGGTATACATATGGTGCACAGACATACGTGCTAGCAGGGCACTCATACACATGAAATAAAGTAAATAAATAAATCTAAAAACATTTTTTAAAAGTTACATAGGTTTGCAAAGTATGTGGAAGAGAAAGAAAACTTTCTTGTGGTTTCTTCCATTTTCTTTGCTTATTAAGAGGTGGACATACTACATATAAACAGATATTTTAGACCCAAGATTTACTTATTTTTACAGATGTGTCTGTGTGAGTGAATGCCAAGTGTGTGGGGCTCCTAGAGGAGGCTAGAAGAGGGGGTTGGATTGTAAGAGCTGGAGTTAGAAGTGGTTGTGAGCCATTTAACATGGGGGCTGGGGGCTGAACTTGGGTCCTCTGTAAGAGAAATAAAAGAGGTGTCCTTTTTTTTTTTTCAATCTTTTTTTTTTTTTAAGATTTATTTATTTATTATATATACAGCATATGTGACTGCAGGCCAGAAGAGGGCACCAGATCTCATTACAGATGGTTGTGAGCCACCATGTGGTTGCTAGGAATTGAACTCAGGACCTCTGGAAGAGCAGTCAGTGCTCTTAACCGCTGAGCCATCTCTCCAGCCCCCAAGAGGTGTCCTTTTGTTTGTTTTTCTTTTTTTCCTTTTTTGAGTTGTGAAATAATTACAGTATTCTTCCTTTCCTTTTCTTCCCTCCAAACCATCCCATACGCCCCTTCCTCCTCTCCTTTCACTCATTGTTATTACATGCGTATGTGTATATGTATGTGCATATATATACCTAAATATAACCCATCAGGCTGTATAATGTTACTTATATACATAGTTTCAGGCTGACTGTTTGGCACTAGCCCACCAGTCAGTTAGTGTGGTGTACTCTTCCTCCTACTCCCAGCTTCCTCAGTTGACTTTAGTTCTTTGTGCAGGGTGGAGGCCTCCTGGACTTTTCCCATCCACTTCTGGGATGTCCATTGGTGGTGTCCCTGTTCAGCTCACATTTGGGCAGTTACATTGGTGAGATTTTATGGGTTTTTTGTTTTGTTTTGTTTTTGAGATAGGGTTTTACTACGTAGCACTGGCTGGCCTGGACCTCACAATGTAGACCAGACTGGCTTGAACGCACAAAGATCCACCTCTGCCTCCCAAATGGTGGGAAGAAGAAAGTGCTCTTAACTGATCTCTCCAGCCCTTATTTTTAACCTCTGAGCCATCTCTCCAGCCCTCCAGCCCTTATTTTTAAATTACATTTGTGTGTGTGTGTGGCGGGGGAAGTATGCCATGGATCTTGTGTGAAAATCAAAAGAGTTGGTTCTCTCTTCCATGTGGGTCCTGGGGATCAAACTACTCCAATCATTAGGTTTAGTGGCAAGACAATAATCTTTAACCACTGAGCCATCTCTCTGGCTCTGATTATATTCTTAACCTTTTCTCATTTGTTGTAGCTTGAGTTTTCTCCCATGTTTTGTTTTGTTTTGAAGACAGCGTTTCTCTGTGTAACAGATCTGGCTGTCCTGGAATGCTCTTTGTAGACCAGGCTTGGTCTCCAACTCACAGAGATCCACCTGCCTCTGCCTCCCCAGAGCTGAGATTAAAGGTACCCACTCTCCCATAATTTTTAATACTCATTGTGGATGTAATTTTTAGTGGCTGTCCAATATATTATTGTTGCCTATAAGGTCATTTTTCTTTCCTTTGTATGAAACAGGGTCTCACTATGTAGATCAGGCTAGCCTCAACCTCAACAGAGATCTGCTTGCCTCTGTCTTCCAGTTAAAGTGGGGCATCACCATGCCTTACATAAGGAACATTTTAGACCATAAAATGTATGTTGGCACGTTTATAATCCCAGTCCTTGGGAGGTAGAGGCAAGGAGATTAGGAGTTCAAGCTTATCCTTGGCTAACATAGTAAATTTGAGGCCAGCTTGAATACATGAGACTCTGTCTCAAACAAACAACAGCCAACAATAGTATTTTAGATCTTACCGCCAAAGATGCTTGTTTAGGATAACCTCCAAATCATGTCTGACAATAGTATCTACTGCCCGTTTCCCAAGTATGGTTTGCTTATTGCTTCTCAGGGTTCCTTATCTATGTTCTTGACCTTCTCAGTCGTTTCTACTAAAGCAAGAGATGTTTTAATCATTTGGAATCTGCTCAAACCCACCCCCTATTATTGATCTGTATCTAGGTTGGAGACCCCTGTGATCTGTCCTGAGGTTTCCTTTCTTTCCCCTTTGCTCTTTGTGTCTTACCCTAGCCTCATCTACTGCCCCTTTCTGTTCTGATTATTCCTGGCGTAGGGCCCACTCCAGGCCTCGGCTCCTTCTTTCCTCCTCCCCTCTTGGTGCTGTCCTCTTTCAGATCCAGTATGAACATCTTCTCAACTATTTGAGCCGCTTTCTCCATCTGGTGAAAGCAGTTTTTCCTTCCACAAACCCTGTCTTCTTAAATGTCTGTCCTGGGCACCAAGCATAGTACTTGCCTGCGATCCAGCACTTTGAGAGGCTGAGACTGGTTTAAGGCCAGCCTGGGCCTTAGTATGAACACATGCTTGAAATTCTCACATTTTGTTATTTTTGTATGCTGCCTCCTCTCACCTAGTAAACTTCTAAATATTTAGGAGCTAGCAGAGGGAGCAGAGATTCCTTTCCACCTCCAGCCTGGTTTGGACTCTCAAAGCCTCTGTCCAGTGGCACAGGTGTTGGGGCCAGGCCCATCATGGAGTCTCTAGCTGCCAGGTCTTGCTGTGCGCCCAGCCCGCCATTGCGGTAGTCCCGCATACCCTGCAGCAACTCAGGCCTAGTACCTCCTCTTTAGGATAGCTGGGGAGGAGTCAGTGTGGTGTGGTAGGGAGCGTGACTCCAATCCTAAGGGGAAGGAAGAGTTCCTTCAGTTTAGGTCGGCTTCAGCTGCCGAGTGAGGCCCTGTCGGGAAAAACAAAACCAAAAGGATAGCAGGGCAGAAATCCCTTTCGTCACTGAAAGACAAGGCTACCCCTGTAGAGCCCTCCCAGATATCTCACTGGTACAGCCTGTGAGGGTAGCTTTTCATCCCCACCTTTCCTCAGCCTTCTTGCTTGCAGACAATGTAGACTTTTCCTCAGCCCAAGATGTCTGCAGGCTGGGAACAGCCCTGGCTGAGACTGCTCTCAGCTGCTGGCTGGCATGGGCTACCTCATTGTTCCCCTGAGAACAATGGATACTCTTTTTTTGCCAGGAAGAAGAGTTCATGAAAGGAGCTTTTTTTTGAGGGATGCTTGAGAGCTTTGTGGCACGTGAGATGAACTGCAGTTTCTTCCTGCCTCGAGTGGGTGTTCCCAAGTTCTGAATGGACCCCTTGTGAGCATGGCACACCGGGAAATGTGGGTTGGCAAAGGAAAGCATCCTTGGGAGTGGGCTGTTAGAATGGTATTTGTCCAGACTTACCAACTCAAATACTTATTGACGACATAGGCCTTTTTTTTTTTTTTTTTTTTTTTAATTGACAAGAGCTTAAGCTGAAACATAAAATGATAAAGTAAAAATAGACGTCAGCGCTTAGGATAGGCAGACTGATTTGGGGAATTTTTTTGAGTGGCTATAACTATGTTTAGCCGCTCTCCTGGGGAGATGACTGATTTTTTGAAAAGATCCATTTATGTATACGTGTCCATGCCTGAGTGTATGTATTTGCCTCACATATGTGCACACACCTGCAGAGGCCAGAAGAGGACATCAGATCCCCTGAGATTAGAGTGACAGGCAATTATGGACCACCTGTACAAACAGCAAGTACTCTTAACCACTGAACCATCATCTCTCCAGCCCCAAAGATTATTTTTTAGGGGAGAATAATCAGCATCAGATAAAGTACCTCATGGCTCAGATCAGAAGGCTGTGCTGGAATGTGGTGTTGTGGTCCTGGTCTTTGTGGAAGGAACCAACTATAGTTTTAGTATTCATGTAGATAGAAGTGGGAGCAATGATTATCCCTGGCAGTTTTGGTTCTGTTTTACTGGGCAGAGAAACAACCTCTTGGCATCTTCTCCATCATGGTTTATCACTTCTGATGTCTGACCCTCTGGCCTCAAGCTAGAACTGTGTATCTCCCTGTGTGTAGCTCTGCCTTGGGACTGGCATACCTACCATTTGCAGAAGGGCACAGGATAGATTTGGTTTATTGTTGTAGTTCCTGGTACAGACAGGTCAGCTCTGAGTGTGAGATGGCCCCAGGCTGAGACTCCATCAGAGTCCAATAGAGGCAGGCACTATTTTCTACCTCCCTGAGCAGAGAAAACAAAGGCTTATGATCACCCCTTTTGCGAGTGGTTCAGAGTGTTTTCTGTGACTCCTTTCAGGTTGGCCTAGCTCAGTGGCTTGATTAAGGGGAGAGAACTGAAGGTAAGGACCGTGACCAGGTCTAAGAGAAGATTGTAGGGACCTTCCTTGAGCAGGTGATATAGGCTTTGATTTTGACCAAATCAATATCAAAAAAGCACCTGGCATGTCTGTAAAGGAACACTGGAAAAGGCCCAGATTATACCCCAGGGCTTGATGTGTACATACAGAGATATTTGTTGGAAGATGCTACCATAGAGACCCAAAGGACTGACAGGAAGGTTTGTTAATATTGAGGAGTTGACACCAAGTTTCCTTTTTGCAAGCTGCTGTCAGTCTGCTCCCCTGCAGCTCCTGCATGGATGTATCTTGCAGGCCCTGAATGATAGCACTCATGTGTTTTTTGGGTTCAGAAGCTCATTAAAATTAATTAAGTCTTAGCAAGAGCCTAATTCTTTAGTTTTTGTCCTTTTTGCTATATTTGACTGGCTTGTTCAGACTGTGAATGAAACCTTTTTGATGAAGAATAAGTAATGGAAACTCCTACTCAATTGCTCTTTCTCCATGTCTTGAAGGGTACGGGGTTGAGAGTAAGAAGAGCCTTTAGTTGTGTTTCCTGGCATTTAGTGCATATGGATACTTCTCTACTGCGCCCCCTTGTCCATCTGTCCTCAAATTCTCAATTTCTGAGTCCTGTTCTACATGTAAGAAGGCATAAAGAATCTGGAGGCAATGTCTTAGAACTGAGCTTATTAGTCATCTCACAGTGTGACTGAAGGGGATCAATTACCCCTCCCTCCACCCCACACGAGATAAGGTTTCTCAGTCAGTGTAACAGCTCTGGCTGTCCTGGAACTCACTCTGTAGACCAAGCTGGCCTCAAACTCACAGAGATCCACCCACCTGGCCCTGTCTCCCCAGTGCTGGGATTAAAGACGTGCGCCACCGCGCCTGGCTAAGGACAGAATTTTAGATCTGGCATTTCTGGGCCAAAGAGGTGGCTCAGTAGTAAAAAGCATTTTCTACTTTGCCAGAGAATCCGGCTGGGTTCGGTTCCCAGCACTGACTTGGTGGCTCACTACCATCTATAACTACGGTTCCAGGGGATCCAGTGCCCTCTTCTGACCTCACGAGGCACCACACATGCATGTAGTGCACAAGCAAACATGCAGGCAGACCACTCACATGCAGTAAAAAGGTAACTTTAGCCGGGTGGTGGTATGCACGCCTTCAGTCCCAGCATTTGGGAGACGGGCAGGTGGACTTCTGAGTTTGAGGCTAGCTTTTTGTTTGCTTGTTTTGAACATACTCGGGGTTTTTTTTTCCTGCTTGTATATCTGTGCACCACGTCCCTGTGGAGGCCAGAAGAGGGTGTGTTGGATTCCTTAGAAGAGGAGTTATAGATTGTGAGCCTCTGCATGAGTGTTGGAAATTGAACCCAGGTCCTCGGGAATAGCAGCCAGTATTCTTAACTGCTGAGTCATCTCTCTAGACCCTTGATTTCCCCTGTTTTGGGGTGAACTTTATGGGTTAAGATTTCTGAGTTGGGTGTATGTAGATGTAACCAACAGTCTTATTAAATAAGAAACACAGAACCAATGTAAAAGAGAAAGCCGAGAGGTCAGAGCTCAGAGCTAAAATCTCACCCTTCCTCCTGTGGTGTCCCAGCTTCCCGAAAGAGAGCTATATCCTGTCTGTCCGTCTTTTTATAGTATTTTGTTCTGCCTTCTCATTGGTTGTAAACCCAAACACGTGACTGCCTCGTCACTGTCTGTATGTACAGCCCCCCAGGTCTTAAAGGCATATGTCTCCAATGCTGGCTGTATCCCTGAACACACAGAGATCTATGGGATTAAAGGCATGTGCTACCACCGCCACACTCTTGCTATGGCTCTAATAGCTCTGACCCCCGGGTAACTAACTTTCTTTCTTTCTTTCTTTTTTTTTTTTCTTTCTTTTTTTTTCTTTCTTTCTTTCTTTCTTTTTTTTCTTTCTTTCTTTCTTTTTTTTTCTTCCTTTCTTTTTTCTTTCTTCTCTCTCTCTCTCTCTTTCTATTTATTTTTATTTATTTATTTATTTTTGTAATGATATTTTTTCTAGGTTTTATCTTCTTACCTTTTTTTTTTTTTACAACACCATCCAGTTCAACATAATAGCACAGATTCCCCTGTCTCCCCCTCTTGCCCCCCTCCCCCTCCCCCCAGCCCACCCCCCATTCCCACCTCCTCCAGATCAAGGTCTCCCCCGAGGACCGGGATCGACCTGTTAGACTCAGTCCAGGCAGGTCCATTCCCCCCCTCCCAGACCGAGCCAAGTGTCCCTGCATAAGTCCCAGGATTCAAACAGCCAACTCATGCAACGAGCCCAGGACCCAGCACCAACACACAGCTGCTCCCAAACAGTTCAAGCCAAATGACTGTCTTACCCATTCAGGGGGCCTGATCAGTTGGGGGCCCTCAGCCTTTGGTTCATAGATCCTATGCTTCCATTCATTTGGTTATTTGTCCCTGTGCTTTATCCAACCTTGGCTTCAACAATTCTCGCTCATATAAACCCTCTTCTTTCTCACTAATTAGACTCCGAGTGCTCCACCAGGGGCCCAGCCGTGGATGTCTGCATCCAGATTCCTCAGTCCTTGGATGGGGTTTATGGCACAACTATCAGGGTGTCTGGCCATCCCATCACCAGAGTAGGTCAGTTCCTGCCATCTCTCGACCATTGCCAGCAGTCTTTTGCGGGGGTATCTTTGTGGATCTCCAACTTTATTTATTAACATACAATCAAAATCACATTTCAGTACAATTAGAATACCACCACAGGTGTATGGTCACTTGAGATCTGGTTTTCATCTGTGCTGGGCTCTCCTTTCGTCTCAAAAATATGGTATCCTACTGTTGCTGAACTGTAAAAAGCTTTATGTACTTTTAGGTGGGCTGTGGCCTATAGTCTCTCAAATTGGGCTTCCTTCTGCACTTTTTGCCTCCTGCGGATGCACCCACCACCTGTAAAGAATCCTTTCCAAGATGGCTGCTGCAAGACCAGCAGATCTTGCTGTCTGCCTTTAGTTAGAGTTATTGCACAGCTAGGCCAGATTTTTATTTTCCTGTGGTGCTGGGACTAGAATTCATGGTCTGCTAGGTAAACATTTTGTCCCTGAGCTACACCTCCAGTCCCAAGGCAGAGGTGTTTATACTGAGTGAACCCAGGTATCTGCAGATAGCCAGAATTTCACTGATAAATGTACAGGATCTAGGATATCAGTTGTTTTGCTTTACATTTATTTATTCATTTATTCATTTGAAATTTTTATACATAAAGTTCAGTGTTTACATTATTTTCACCCCAGCTTTCCCTCTCTAGGCCCTTGTATGTATCCCCACTCCCTCTCAAATTCATGACTTTCTTAATTATTATTGTTATAATACACACACGTGTATATATAAATATAATCTACTGAGTTCATTTAGTGAAGTTCATACACATGTTTAGTGCTGCCACTGGGGACTGGATAATCTATCAGGGTTCTTGCCTGGAGAAAACTGATTCTCCCTCTCTTAGTATTCATTGGCTGTAGCTCTTCATCTAGGGGTGGGGCCTTGTGATTTCTCTGTTGGAATATCAACTAATGTTATTGCATAGGTCTTGTTTAGGTAACCATATTATGTTGTATATAGACACCATCTGGCAGCAGGAATCCCGGTCCCCTTGTTTTTAGACTTTTTCCTACCCCTTCTCCATGATGTTACCTGAGCCTTAGGTATAGGGGTTGTGGCTGTAGATGTTTCAGTTGGGGACTAGCACACCCTGGTCAATTGTTCTCTGCATTTTGACCAGTTGTAGATTTCTGTCTTGGTCTCTGACTGCTGCAGAAAGAAGCTTCCATGATGAGAAGTGAGAACCACACTCATCTGTGGGCATAAGGATAGATGTTTAAGAAGATGTCAGTACTAGGTTCTTCTCTAGGGCTCATGACTTTACCAGCCATGGATAGTTGACTAGGCTTCTAGTACCATGCATGAGTTCCCACCTATTGAGAGGGCCTTAGATCCAATTTGATGGCTGTTAGTAACCCCCAAGTTCTACTATTATTCCCTTGGATATATCTTGCCATGCTGGTCATATTTGTGGTTTACAGCTAGGTAGGACTTAACTGTTTTTCTCCCTTGACAACTTGCACAGCATCTTTGGATACTGTGTGAGCTAGTCTGTAGGGGGAGGTCAGTTCTAGCTCAGTTCCTCCAAGTCCTGTGGAGGACACCAGTGTTCCTTTGTTTGTCTTTAGTTGTTTTGTTTTTGAGACAGTGTCTTACTAGATAGCGTTGGCTAGCTTTGTAGATCAAGCTGGCCTTGAACTCATAGAGAACCAGCTGCCTCTGCCTCCCGAGTGCTGGGATTAAAGGTGTGAGCCATGACACCTGGCTAGGATACCGGTTTTAAACTTTAAAAGGTGAATGTTAGTCTTGGGCTCTCACCTAGAGCAAGCTCCCCTCCACACCCTCATTCTCACTTGGAATCTTGGGCGGCAGGTAGCTTCTGAAGAGTCTCTGTCTGGCAGCCTATAGGTCCCTGGCTTTGCCTTGCCTACAGCATTTCTGTACCCTTTAGATGCTTTGAAGTGTGAATAGGGATCAAGGCCTCACTACACTGGATCCAAAGCCAACTGGGAAGGAGGACTGGGGAGTGGAGCCTTGGTTTGGGGCTGTTAAGCAGAAACCTTATTGTTTGCTGGATCTCTTCATAGTCCTAGGAGCAGGTGGGAAACCAGTACTGGCAGAGTCTAGCATGGGTCTGCCCTATAATCATACTAGGGTAGAATTCTTTCCCCTCCCATCTTACAGATTACAGACATGGGTTGGGTAAAGCTTCAGCCTGCCAGGAACTGTCTTATAGACAAGTGGCTCTTGCTTTGTTAGGGTAGAACAGATATTTTTTTTCTAGATTTATGTGTGTGTGTGTGTGTGTGTGTGTGTGTGTGTGTGTGTGTATGTATTTGTGTGAGATGATACTCACAGAGGTCGGAAAGGATCATATGATTGCCAAGGACTGGAGTTACATGCACTGTGAACTACCTGATGTAGGTGCTAGGAACTGAACATAGGTCCTTTGGAAGAGCAGCAAATGCTCTTAATCACTGGCCCTCTGTCTATTCCTAGAGTATATGTTTCTATCCTCAGAGTATATGTTTCATCCTTAAGCACCTTTGTGGTGCTTAAGGACACATGTCCTCAGGATGGCATTGCACTAGTAGGCTCTGGGGCTGGGGCCACTGTTAGACCTTCAGACATACTGAACCTTTCCCTAAACAGCCTTGGGAATGCAAAGTTGCCAGCTTGCCTGACTGAACCATGTTCCTGTAGATATCTGTGACTTTGGACCTTAGGTTTAAACAGATTGTTGCTATTGAAAGTGCTGCTTGGGCTTTCTAGCATAAAGAGGTACTCTCCCTTCCTTCTAAGGAGCACCCAGGACCCAGCACAATGTCTGCTTCAAGGCTGTAGATCCAGGTTGGCCTCCTGTAGTCTGCAGCCAGCAAGTGGGCAGGCTTCCAGGGCACTGAGAAGCCAGAGCCCTCAGAAAGGAAAGTAGCCGGACAGGTTGGAGAGGCTTGGCTGTTTTTCTGATGTGGTTTGGTCTGTAGGTCTATCAGAGATATGGGAGGGCCCAGTCAGTAGGATGCTTGCTTCACGTGTATGAACCCATTCCCAGCACTGCATAAGAGAGGCCGTGGTGGTGCCTGCCTGTAATCAGCACCTAAGAGTGGCAGAGGCAGGAGGATCAGTAACAGTCTCAAGTCATCTTAGCTATGTAGAATTTGAGGCCCACCTGCCTGGGTGACCTGAGACCTTGCCTATACACCAACAAAGGATCCTGGAAATAATAGTGAAATAATTTGTTCTCAACACACCAGTTTGTTTTTAAATATTTTTCTCCCTTGAGATGTCCCTCCACATACTGTCCTGAACTTTTTTCTAGGCTCGCAGCTGTGACTGTAGGCCCACGCCAGCTCACCTGGTGGAGAGCCGGCAATCTCATTAATTCTTGCCAGTTTGAAATGGGGTGGTATAGCTGATTTGGTAACATGCACTGTGTTGGGGTGGAGTTAAAAAAGCAGGTTTCTGTTCGTTCATCTTTGTTACATATGTTACATGATATTAACGTATTTTAATGTTACTTGGCATCATTAAGTGTATGGCTTCCATCTTATTTAGGGTTTTGTTATTTGTTTGTTTTATCCGAGACAGGGTTTCTGTGTAATAGCCCTGGCTGTCCTAGAACTTGCTCTGTAGACCAGGCTGGCCTCGAACTCACAGTGCTGGGATTCAAGGTGTGCACCACCACCTCCTGGCTCTTACACTTCATCTCACAGCCTGTCATTGAAGGAAGTCAGGGCAGGAACCGATGGAGCCATGGAGGAGTGCTGCTTACTGAATTATTCTTCATGACCCAGAACTGCAGCCCAGGGGTGGCATTGCCTATGGGCCAGTCTACTAGAGGCATTTTCTCCATGAAGATTCCTTCTTCCCAGATGACTAGCTGTGTCAAGTTGACAGAGAACTTAAGTCAGCACAGCTTCCAGGGCTGAGAATATGTGAATCTTGGCCATAGAGTGGCCTGAGTTAATTCCATAGGAATTGTTTGACATCAAAACTTGGGCTCTTGGGGGTCAGTAGAATAGCTAGACTGAGAAGCTTTGAGGAAGTGGGCCCTTTCTGGTTTTGTGTAGCTGGAGACAGACTAGCAGAAGCACGTGCTGTTCACTCATCCATGCTGCTGAAACACTCAGACGGAAAGGCAGAGTTGTTCCAGGCCTTTCGTCACCCTGTTTTCTGTCTTCCCTGTCTTCCCTGTGCCCTAAGCGAGCAGCTATTCTGTAGTGGCCGGCCACTGGGATGGAGTGGGTTAGGAGACACCCTCAGGTGTGCAGTTCACCACCTGTCCCTCTGGTAAGCTCCCTACTCCCAACAATCCCTGTAAACTATCTCATGGTTCTGTGAACACTCCATTTCAGCCTTAAATCTTTGTATCACTTATTTCAATTAAAAAGAGATTTATTTTTATGTGTATGGGTATTTTGCCTACATCTGTGCACCATGAGTATACCTGATACCCATGGAAGCCAGCAGAGGGTGTTGAATCCTTGGAACTAGAGTTTCAAATGATTGTGAGCCACCATGTGGGTGCTAGGTATTGGATCTGGGTCCTCAGGAAGAGCAATTGGTGCTCTTAACCACTGAGCCATTGCTCCAGCCCCTGATTTTTATTATCTATCTATCTATCTATCTATCTATCTATCTATCTATCTATAATCTATTTCTATTTTTTTTTCTTTTTTTTTTTTTTTTTTTTTTTTTTTTTGGTTTTCCGAGACAGGGTTTCTTTGTGTAGCTTTGCGCCTTTCCTGGAACTCACTTGGTAGCCCAGGCTGGCCTCGAACTCACAGAGATCCGCCTGGCTCTGCCTCCCGAGTGCTGGGATTAAAGGTGTGCGCCACCACCGCCCTGCTTGATACAGTATAAATTCTTATCCTAATAGTGAAATGTTTCACTGAGGCTTGCCTAGTAATTGAGTAAAATCAAAACTTATTATAAGCCACAGTCATCCTAGGGTCCCCCCTGCTATATAGCCTCCCTGGTTCTGTGGGTTGCAGTCTGATTGTTCTTTGCTTTATGTCTAGTATCCACTTATGAGTGAGTACATAATATGTTTGTCCTTCTGGGTTTGGGTTACCTCACTCAGGATGATATTTTCTAGTTCCAGCCATTTGCCTAACCCCTGATTTTTATTATTTAACTAATTAATTATTTTACAAAGTAAGACTTTTTTGTGTGCTTATATAACTATTCTCATATCTTTCATAATGAACTTAAAAACATTTCAAGCTTAGACTTTTCATCTGAAACACTTGAAATATTTATTATTGGAGCTTGGGTTTGATTCCCAGCACCCACATGCTGGCAAAAAGCCATCTAACTCCAGTTCCAAGGGATCCAGCACCCTTTTCTGGCCTCGACAGGTGCTGCCTGCAGACGGTGCACAGGCTTACATGGCAGCAGAACAGCTCAGCTGATGTCCTGGGGAGGCCTGTTGTTCTGAAGGCAAATGGAGGAGCAGTGGATCCGGGAGAGAGAAGTAGAGGGAGACGGCAGAGGGAAGGCTGTGGTCAGGATGTCAGAAGAAATGTGAAAAAAATATTATAACTAGATGGTTTTAAGGAAATATGTAGTGTTTTTCATGGATTGGAAAACAGTCATGTTTATGGATTTCTTAATATTTGGTGAATGACAGGGTAGGTGATTCTTTGTGGTGCATTTATTAGCTGATGGTACACTGTAGAGTTTACAGTTTCACGAGAAAGCAGACAAGTATCACTCATGAACTAACTCCTCAGTGGTAGTTCAGAGAGTACTGAGAAGAGAGCATCCCCCTAGTGGTGTCTCCTCATAATGTCGGTTGGCTTCTTAGGTTTTTGTTGGATGTGACAAGTCTGAACCAGTTTGAAGTGTAGAAAGTAAAAAATCTGTGGTGTAATGTGTCCTGGGTACAAATCTTAGGTTTGAACTGGAGTCTACTCTAAATACTCAGGTTCCTGGATTTTGGACAGGAAGAAGACCTAGGCAGCCAGTTGCATGCCCAGCAGGCATGGCTTTAACTTCTTTGTCATGGGAAGCTGTGGCCAGCCAGGCAGTGGTGGTGCACGCCTTTAATCCCAGCACTCGGGAGGCAGAGGCAGGCGGATCTCTGTGAGTTTGAGGCCAACCTGGTCTACAGAGGGAGATCCAGGACAGCCAGGGTTACACCTAGAAACTGTCTCAAGAAAAGGGGGGGAAAAAAAAGCTGTGGCCTTAAATTAGGATCAGTCCCTGAGTGGTGTTGAATATGTGCCCTCTGTTGGCCATTGTGTTTCTGGACTTGAGGCTGAAAGCATCTTGAGTCAGAGCAGAGAATGAGTGACCTTTCTTACATCAGGGGCAGGAGTATGTGTTTCACAAAGGTGAGCAGAGCCAGAGATGGGGCCTAGGCAAGAAGCAAGTATTAATTTCTCTCTTGCCAGCTGATAGAAGTTTCTGCGTTGAAATTCCTTTGGGTGCTCTGAGTATTTCCATTTATGTCACTGTGGAAAAGGACTTGCACACTGAAAGAAGTTTGAACGATTCTCTGGGGGATAATAAAGAATTGAGCGCCTTAGGTCTCTTCTGTGTCAAGGGCAGAAGCAGGCTGTGTATGTTTCTTTCCTTTACCTGATTCACTCTGAAACCTACTTTAGAGACTAGAGATGATTCTTTTCCCTTCCTTCCTTCCTTTTTTTTTTTTTTTGAGACAGGGTTTCATGTATCTCACATTAAATCAAAATCAATGTGTATATAGCCGGGCGGTGGTGGCGCACACCTTTAATCCCAGCACTCGGGAGGCAGAGCCAGGCGGATCTCTGTGAGTTCAAGGCCTGCCTGGGCTACCAAGTGAGTTCCAGGAAAGGCGCAAAGCTACACAGAGAAACCCTGTCTCGAAAAAACAAAAAACAAAACCAAAAAAATCACTGTGTATCCCCATACCCAGTTTATTCAGTACTGGAGATTAAGCCCAGGACTTAGTGCAATCTAGGCAAGCCTTCTATCAACTGAGCGAATTCCCAAGACCAGAGATTCTTTGAGACTCCTTTGGCAGACATTGTTCTAGAATAGTTGATTTTAGTCCTACCCTGGGTACCACAGTTCTTGAGAAGTGGGATTAATTTAGACAATCGATAAGTCTTGTGTTTTTATTGCTGTGAAGAGACACCATAACCACGGCAGCTCTTTTTGTTTGTTTGTTTTTTGTTTGTTTTTTTCAAGACAGGGTTTCTCTGTGTAGTTTTGGTGCCTGTCCTGGATCTCGCTCTGTTGATCATGCAGGCTGGCCTCGAACTCACAGAGATCCACCTGGCTCTGCCTCCCGAGTGCTGGGATTAAGGCATACACCACCACTACCCGGCATCCACAGCAACTCTTATAAGGAAAACATTTAATTGAGGTGGCTCACTTACAGTGTCAGAGGTCAGTCCATTATCATCATGACGGAGAGCATGGCGGAGTGCAGGCAGACGAGGTGCTGGAGTAGTCGCTGAAAGTCCTACATCTTGCAGGCAACAGGAAGTCAACTGAGACACTGGGCAGTATCCTGAGCATAGAAGCCTCAAAGCCTACCCCACAGTGACACACTTCCTCCAACAAGGCCATAGCCACTCCAAACAAAGCCACACCTCCTAAAAGTGCCACTCCCTTTGAGATCATGGGGGCCAATTCCATTCAAACTAACACATATTACACTTAACTATTTTATAAAAATTGTGTCTTCTATCGTAGTGCATTAAGTGATGATTGTCTAACAAGTCATTCTAGGGTATTAACTTGCTTTATATCCAGACTTACATGCACTTCCCATTTATGTGCAGGATTTTTTTGTGTGCAGGCAAGGTACTCTAAGCTAGGCCTGACCCGAGCAGAAGTATGTGTCTGCAAAGAGTAGTAGGGAGGATTGGAAAGGGTGTTTCTGGCTGGAATAAGGTGTTCCAACCTGATTGTACAGGTCAGAGCAGGCAAGTTCGTGGTAGGGTATATCTCTTTCATGAAATTCCACAAGAATCTTTGTTTTTTAAATTACATGTTTTCACTGGTTTTATTTTCTAAGATATTTTTAAATTCATGTATCTATGTTTGCCTGCAGGAGTGTATGTGCACCACATGTGTGCAGTTGCTAAAGGAGGCCAGAGGAGGTTACAGAAGCTGTAGTTACAGCTGCCCAGTGTGGGTGCTAGGACCCAAACCCCAGTCCTCTGGAAGAGCACTCTGTTCTCTTAACTGCTGAGCCATCTCTCTAGCCTTGTTTGTTTTTAGAGATCGGGTCTCAAACTGTACCCCCGACTGGCCTTCAACTCATTCCTCCTACCTCAGCCTCCTGAGTTCTGGGATTACAGCTGTGCACTGTCATTCCCAGTCAAAATCCATACATTCTTAAGGTCCATGGCATCCTAATCTGTGTGTGTGTGTTAATGTGTCCCAGTCTTCTGTGTCATGTAACAGGACATTATTGCTCTCCTTTGATGGTGATGAGTTGGATTTCCAGCAGGAATTCTAAATTATTCCTTCAGTCTATCACATAACTCAGATTAGGCCAGTTGTTTACTGTAGTGATCATTTTAGGTTATGCAACAATGATAGCATTTAAAGCTCACACTTACGTTTCTTTTAGGTGTCTGCAGCAGGGAAGGAAGCTTTGCCATCTTGGCTGCATTGGGACCCACACAGTCACACCTTGGAAGGCCTCCCTCTGGACACCGATAAAGGTGTCCATTACATCTCAGTAAGCGCTGCGCGGCTGGGAGCCAATGGGAGCCATGTGCCCCAGACTTCCAGTGTGTTTGCTATCGAGGTCTACCCTGAAGACCACAATGAACCACAGTCTGTACGGGCAGCCTCCTCAGACCCTGGCGAAGTAGCGTCATCTGCCTGTGCTGCTGATGAGCCAGTGACTGTCCTTACAGTGATACTGGATGCTGACCTCACCAAGATGACCCCAAAGGAAAGGATTGATCTCCTGAACAGAATGCAGAGCTTCTCAGAAGTAGAACTTCACAACATGAAGTTGGTACCTGTAGTAAATAATAGACTATTTGACATGTCAGCTTTCATGGCTGGCCCAGGAAATGCAAAGAAAGTGGTAGAGAATGGAGCTCTGCTTTCCTGGAAGCTAGGCTGCTCCTTGAACCAGAATAGTGTGCCTGACATTCGTGGTGTGGAAACCCCTGCTAGGGAGGGTGCTATGTCTGCCCAACTTGGTTATCCTGTGGTGGGTTGGCACATTGCCAATAAGAAGCCAACTCTCCCCAAACGAATCCGGAGGCAGATCCATGCTACACCCACACCCGTTACTGCCATTGGGCCCCCAACCACGGCCATCCAGGAGCCACCATCCAGGATAGTGCCTACCCCCACATCTCCAGCCATTGCACCCCCAACAGAGACCATGGCTCCTCCTGTCAGGGATCCTGTTCCTGGGAAGCCCACGGTCACCACTCGGACTCGAGGTGCCATTATTCAGACCCCAACCCTGGGCCCTATCCAGCCTACTCGGGTGTCAGAAGCTGGGACCACAGTTCCTGGCCAGATTCGGCCAACATTGACCATTCCTGGCTATGTAGAGCCCACAGCAGTTGTTACTCCTCCAACAACTACCACCAAGAAGCCACGAGTATCCACGCCAAAACCAGCAACGCCTTCAACTGATTCCTCAACCACCACAACTCGAAGGCCAACCAAAAAACCACGGACACCCCGACCAGTACCCCGGGTCACCACCAAAGCACCCATCACCAGATTGGAGACAGCTTCCCCACCTACTCGTATCCGCACTACCACCAGTGGAGTGCCCCGTGGTGGAGAACCCAACCAGCGGCCAGAGCTCAAGAACCACATTGACAGGGTAGATGCCTGGGTGGGTACCTACTTTGAGGTGAAGATTCCATCAGATACCTTCTATGATAATGAGGATACCACTACTGACAAGCTCAAGCTGACCCTGAAGCTGCGAGAGCAGCAGCTGGTAGGCGAGAAGTCTTGGGTTCAGTTCAACAGCAACAGCCAGCTCATGTATGGCCTGCCTGATAGCAGCCATGTGGGAAAGCATGAGTATTTCATGCATGCCACAGACAAAGGGGGCCTTTCTGCTGTGGACGCCTTCGAGATCCATGTTCACAAGCGCCCACAAGGGGACAAAGCTCCTGCACGGTTCAAGGCCAAGTTTACAGGTGACCCAGCACCAGTGGTGAATGACATCCACAAGAAAATTGCTTTGGTGAAGAAGCTAGCTTTTGCCTTTGGGGACCGAAACTGCAGCAGTGTCACCCTTCAGAACATCACCCGTGGCTCTATTGTGGTGGAATGGACCAACAACACACTGCCCCTGGAGCCCTGCCCCAAGGAACAGATCATAGGGCTGAGCCGCAGGATTGCTGATGAAAACGGGAAGCCTCGGCCTGCCTTCTCCAATGCTCTGGAGCCTGACTTTAAGGCTGTGAGCATTGCCGTGACAGGCTCTGGCAGTTGTCGGCACCTACAGTTTATCCCTGTGGCTCCACCCTCTCCTGGAACCTCAGCAGCACCAGCCACAGAGGTTCCAGACAGGGACCCAGAGAAGAGCAGTGAGGATGATGTTTACCTGCACACAGTCATTCCAGCTGTTGTGGTTGCAGCCATCCTGCTCATTGCTGGAATCATTGCTATGATCTGCTATCGTAAGAAGCGGAAGGGCAAGCTGACCCTTGAGGACCAGGCCACCTTTATCAAAAAGGGGGTGCCTATCATCTTTGCAGATGAGCTGGATGACTCCAAGCCCCCACCCTCTTCCAGCATGCCACTCATCTTGCAGGAAGAGAAGGCTCCCCTCCCACCTCCTGAGTACCCCAACCAGAGCGTGCCCGAGACCACTCCTCTGAACCAGGACACTGTGGGAGAGTACACACCTCTGCGGGATGAGGATCCTAATGCACCTCCCTACCAGCCACCCCCACCCTTCACGGCTCCCATGGAGGGCAAGGGTTCTCGTCCCAAGAACATGACCCCATACCGATCACCCCCTCCGTATGTCCCTCCTTAACCCACAAGCGCCTGGGTGGAGGCAGGGGTAGGGCAGGGGCCTGGGGACAACTCGGTGTTGTCTGTGGAGACCGGTGGCCCGCAGACCATTGCCTACCGGTAGCCAACACCTGACCTAGCACACACTGACACACAGGGCCTGGACAAGCCCGCCCTCTCTGGTCCTCCCAAACCCCAAAGCTGCTGGAGAGACTTTGGGGACTTTTTTATTTTTATTTTTTGCCTAACAGCTTTTTGTTTGTTCATAGAAAATTCTTGGCTGCGTTTTGATGGCTGGCTCTGAAAGCACTGTTTGAGTAGAGGTAGGAGGAGGAGCGAGGAACCGTGGATGAACTCGCAGGCAGTGCTGGGTGGCCCCCAGCTCTCTGCATTTTGCCTTTAACACTAACTGTACTGTTTTTTCTATTCACGTGTGTCTAGCTGCAGGATGTAACATGGAAAACAGTAGCTAAAGATTAAATTCAAAGGACTTTCAGAAGTTAAGGTTAAGTTTTTACATTTAATCTGCTGTTTACCTAAACTTGTACGTATAATTTTTGGGTGGGTATGGGGAATTGCTTTGCTAAAAATAAGCTCCCAGGGTGTTTCAAACTTAGAGAAGACCAAGGGACAGTATTTTTTATCAAAGGAATCCTATTTTTTCACACTATGTCAACTTGGTTGCTCTGATGCCCCAGAGTCTGACCGAGGGCCTCCTGGCCCTGGCTCTGGTGCCAGGGCCCTGGTGCTGGGTTTGCTCTCCCGCTATTGCCAGGGGCTGGAAGCTGGAGGGGCCTCTTGGGCCGTGGACATCCTGACCTCTACCCCATGCACGCTAGTGGCCTACCACTGAGGGGGTCTTCATTTCTGTGGAAAAGGGACTCCAAGAGGCATTGGTGGCTGTGGCCCCCAACCTAGGTGCTCCAAGGTGGGCCAGCTGCTCGTGGGGGCACCTGGGAAGGTCAAAGGACTCGACCACATCAACCTTCTTTTTCCTTCTCCGTGGGTTTTTGTTTTGTTTGTTTTTATTTTTTCTTCCCTCTTAAAAGGAGTATCATGGTCTTTGAAACACTCAGTGGGGGACATTTTGGTGAAGATGCAATATTTTTATGTCATGTGGTGATCTTTCCTCACTTGACCTTGGCCACTTTGTCCCCAGTCCACAGCCCCACCCCATGCACCCCATCCCCTCTTCTCTGGCGCTCCAGTCCTGGGCCTTGGGCCTGAACAACTGGAAAAGGTCTGGTGGCTGGGGAGGAGTGCCAGCAATAGTTCATAGTAAAAAGCTGTGGGCTCTCAAAGCTAATTTTTTACTAAAGTTTTTATACAGCCTCAAATTGTTTTATTAAAAAAAAAAGATTAAAAAACGGTGATGCTTAACAGCAGTTTGTACAAGCTCCTAGTGTTGATTCCATGGAACTGATGGCTTTGCTCATTTTGACCCTCCCCCTTTCCTAATGGGTTTAATTCTGGGTTACATAGAGGCTTCCTTTGCCTTTTTTAGCAGAACACCGTCCATCCATCTGTATCTCTGTCCCATGACTCAGGGGCACCCACTCTGCTTTGATTCTCCTCCTTTGGAAGAAACCATTTTGAGCATGCCTTTTCTTGATGTCTGAGTTATTTCGGGTACCTTTTAGGGAGGAATGCCTTTTGCAATAATGTATCCCTTCCCTGATGGAGGGCGGGTGGGTGGACCCAGGCTCCCTTTGCATACGGAGCAGTAACTTCTAAGCCATATCGACTGTTTAGCAGAGGGTATGCTGTCTCAGGAAGGGAAAGCCGGTAGGAGGGATGTGCTGTTTCCAAAGGGTTGTTTCCCCTGCATTCTCCACAGGGCCTACCCTTCCTGCTCAGCCCCCAGCAGGGTTCTCTACAGTGAGCAGTGCCCATGGGGGAGTCTGCAGATGAGTGCTTCATGGGTGGCTGATAATTGGGCCTTGTGCCTCCAAGCTCTGGTCCAAGCTGGAGTTTCCCTGATGTCCCAGAGTCAGGAACAGGGATCTAGCCTGATGAAATTATTTCTGGTGACCTCATCAAAAATAAATAATAAGTAAATCCCAATATTCCAGGTGAAGGCTTTGTAAAGCCTTCCAGATAGTTCTGTTGCTCTTAGCAACCCCACCATTGGGCATTGCCATGTAGAGAGGAGGCTGGCCCAGAGTGGCCTGTTGTCATGGCAACTGGAGGCAATGGGGCAGTGAACAGAATAACAAGAGCAACAATGCCTTTGCAGGCAGCCTCCTCCCTGAGCCCTGAGCTGGCGATGGCCATCGGACTCTGAGACGGAGAGCCAATCTCACATTCAAGTGTTCACCAACCACTGATGTGTTTTTATTTCCTTCTATATGATTTTAAGATGTGTTTTCTGCATTCTGTATAGAAACATATCAAACTAAATAAAAGCAGTGTCTTTATTACAATGCCATTGCCTCTGACTGTATTTATACCTGATCTCTTAAGTTCCTGGGAATGAAGGATAGGAGGGAATATGTCAAAGAATGACTCAGCCAGCCCAGCCGCCTGCACAGAAGCTCGAGCATTTCTGTCCCGGGAAAGGCTGGGTTTGTGTTCCAGGAGCTCTGCCACCGTGGAGGCTCCTTTGACACTCCTCCTGCCTTTGAGCCAGTGGAGACTAATTTTGGTCCTCAGTTTCTTCATTTCCAAGGGTAGGGTGTGGCTTGGAATCTAGTGAGACTGAGTGGAGAGGAGGAGGATGGGAAAGGCTTCCTGCCTCAGAAGGGCCAGCTCTGGGCAGGTTTCCTTCGGCCGAGCCCCCTGAAGAGTGGGGTGGTGGTATGCTGACAAGCTTCCACTCCAGCCTCTACCCAAAACTACCTGTAGGCTTGGGATTGGCCGACCACTAGCCAGGGTGTGTTCTGTTCTTGAGCGTCTGGATTCTGGGTGGCTAACCCTAAGTGCCTGTCCAGATATAGACAGGCATCTCTAGACAGAGCATACTCAGGACCTAGGAAAGGGCAGGCGTGTTTTCCTGGGACAGTGCTTACAGGTGGGGAGTGGAGACAGAACGGTTGTTGCCATTGGTTACGGAGAACTGGTGCCTCTCCTGACTGCTCTCTGCCTCTGTCAGCTCACCGTCAGATTTGTGCTCAGTTTCCCTGATGCTCCAGCAACGGCGGGAGTCAGGACCTAAAGGTGCAGCATGTTGAAAGTGCCCCAGCAAAGCAAACCTAGGCGCAAAGGCCTTGTCTCAAGCAGGCCCGGCGCTGTATACCTGTATCCCCAGAATTGGGAGGTAGAGCTTAGAGGACGAGGAATTCAAAGACAAAATCAGCTTAGTCAATCTGAGACCAGCCTGGGATTCGAGATTTGTCTAAAGACACTGGCTCAGTTAAGACTATTCCGACATGTCTTCAAAGACAGGTACCTTAACCTTCTAGACCTAGCAGTAGGAGTACAGGAACTGACCCTACAATTGCTCTCAGTTAAGCTGACCCTCAGAAAGCCCAACTTAATGTCTAACTTGGGATGACCCAGTAGAGCAGGAAGAAGAAATGCTGCAGGCTGCAGACGGATCTGCCTGCTGCTCCCTGCCTCCTTTTGCAGGAGGTGAGTATCTGTTGAGCCCGGTAGACGTCTGCTTCCCAGCACTCCAGCCAAGTTCCTGTGATCTTTCTTGATGGAGGTGAGTCTGCCTATGTCTTCTGAGTTAGACACAAAGTGACAGAAGGGGTGGGGGGCAGGCAGAAAGGGACTCAGGAACATGCTTTTCTACTTGATTTGGCTCAGGGTCACTTCCTAGGACCCCTCCATTATGGCTTTCCAGTGTGGTGTTGAGGTAAGGATGATGCTGTCTCCACAGGGCTCTGGGATGCCCAGTGAACTAGGGAATGGAGTTGAGACAATGGATCACGGTCACTGAGCCAGCCTGCAAAGAGAGAAGAAAGCAAAGTTCAGGGGTCTGAACTCTTAGCAATCGCACGTAAAGGCATTGCCTTGAGAGCCAAGGTCCTGGAGAGCCTTGTGTGGTTAGGAATTGTGGCTGGCCTGACCTTCTAGAGGTTCCACACTACTTCCCAAGTTATAGCTTCTAGCTTGTTTCTTTGAGTGAGTTCCAACCAAATGATCTCCTAGGAGAAGCTCTTCCCTGCTTCCTGTCAGACAGAAGTCCCATCTCAAGTGCCAGTCTTTCATGCCTAAGTTTCAATCTCAGTATCGCTATCCTAAAAATTCAGATCAGCCCAGCACAGTGGTACATGTCTGTGACCCTGGCCTGTGTCATGTGGAGGCATTAGGAGCAGGGATTCAAGGACAACCTTGGCTACAGAGCAAATTGGAGGTTAGTCTGGGCTACGTTAGACTTAAGAAAACAACCGGGCTGGGGAGAGAGCTCAGCCATTAAAGGCTGTGCGCACAACCAAAAATAAAACAAAAAACCAGATATGGCACACCTGTAATCGAGCACTCAAGAGTCAGAGACAAAAGGATCTCTATGTGAGTTTGAGGCCAGTCTGGTCTACATAGGGAGTTCCAGTCCAGCCAAGACTACATAGCAAGATCTTGTCTCAAAAGGTGGAGGTAGGTGGCTATCAGGAAAGATGTGTGGCTCAGCAGTTAAGAGCACTTCCTCTTTGTCCTGAGGACTTAAATTCAGTGTCTCAACACCCACATCTGGTAGCTCACCATATTCTGGATGCCCTCTTCTGGTCTTTATGGGCACCCACACACATGGCACACACTTAACATAGACACACACACACATAAATAAAACAAATCTTTAAACATTAAGAAGGAAAGATGTCGGGTGTAATGGCGCATGCCTTTAACCCCAGCACTCTGGAGGCCCAGGCAGGTGTATCTGTGAGTTCAAGGCCAGGCTGATCTACAGAGTAAATTCCAGGGCAGCCAGGACTGTTACACGGATAAACCCTGTCTCGAAAAGCCAAAATAAAGAACAAAGAAGAGTGGTGTACTTCACTTTCTAGACCACTCTGACGCATCACGGAAGGTGGGAGGTTGGCTAAACTGGGAGCTAGCACAAGGCAGGTTCCAGCAGCCCTGAGTGTGACCCAAACACTTATTTGTTCATATGGTAGAAGAGCAAGGGTTTAAATAAGTCCCCTAATGAGCGATGGTCCTGCCACTTCTTTGTGAGGACTCTAGAAGATGCAGAGGAGACAGTTGTTTAAAGGTGGGGTGCCCGTGTGCTGGGACATCCTGGGGTATGGGCAACATTGACACCTAAGCATGGAGCCTTGCCCCACTATCCTCCAGTGCCCCCTCATTTGCTGAAAGTGACTCGAATCTCAGCTGAGACCACGTCTCTAGCGGGTTCTGTGAAGCTTAGGCTTCTAGGAAGGGTCAGGGTCATGG
Source organism: Peromyscus leucopus (assembly GCF_004664715.2). Taxonomy (NCBI): domain Eukaryota; kingdom Metazoa; phylum Chordata; class Mammalia; order Rodentia; family Cricetidae; genus Peromyscus; species Peromyscus leucopus. The sequence goes on along the minus strand of NC_051069.1, from coordinate 97,085,710 downwards.
CTAGAGTTAGGTCTCACTTTGATAGTGGCTCAGCAAGCAGAACAAGGGAGCCCAGCAGGGAGTGGATCAGCCCCAGCCCTCGAAGAGGAACAATGTCGACGACTTCCAGGAGGTGGCGCTATAGGACTGAACGGCCAAGAGTGGGCGGGGCTGGTGAGGTGAACTGTGGGTGGGGTTACGAATGCAGCAAGCCTAGGGGAGTCGGGCTGTGGGAGGAATGCCTTTTAGGGAGGGAGGGTGTGAACTGCTCAGCCTAGCTGGGAGGGGCGTTTTCTCCCATCCCCCATGTGGGCAGGACTGGAGCAGAGGGCCGGGCGGAGCCGAGTCCGTGCGTGGTGCACAGGCTCACCCTGTGGGATTCAGGCAAGTCTATCTATTCACTTGCACCATTCTCCCTCCTAAAGGGAAACCTGCAGGGAAATGGGCGTGGCAAGTTTAGGCCCTGGCTTTCCGCTGGCTTGGGTTCCAGCCTGCAAAGTTTGAATTCTGGTGTATTATGGATTTGGGAATCTGTAACTACCCGTCCTAGCAAGATGTCTTAGTTGATAAAGGCGCTTGCCTGAATTCGATCCCATGATGCGTATGTTGGAAAGAGAACAACTCCTGCAAGTTGTTCTCTGATTCAGACTAACAAATAAATAAACGGGGGTGGGTGGGAGGGGGAGACCCCATCCTTTGCCTGCTCTCCTCTCCTAACTCTTACTTTTAGACCTCGTGGCCCCATGGAGTCTAACTGCCACGGTGTGGTTTGTTGGATTCTTCGTCTCTCCTTTCTCGAACCCGAGAGCATCCGAGGCAGGGGGTAGCCTAATAGGGTTCTGTGGGATCTGGGAGAGTCTTGGCTAGTGGCTAGGCACATCTGGCTGTGCTGTTGGGTTCCCTTAGTCTGTACTCCGGGGCGAAGGACACTACACGAGAAACAAGTGGGAATAGGGCAACTGGTGACTTACTCTCTGAGTGGACCCTGGATTCTGGGTGCCCTGAAACCCCAGAGAATGCCCTTCCTCAAACTGTACGGCTCCTAGCCAGGTGGTGGTGCACACCTTTAATCCCAGCACTCGGGAGGCAGAGGCAGGCGGATCTTTGTGAGTTCGAGCCCAGCCTGGTCTACAGAGGGAGTTCCAGGAAAGGCGCAAAGCTACACAGAGAAAACCGTCTCGAAAACCAAAAACCAAAACAAACAAAAAAGAAAAGAAAGAAAAACAAACAAACAAAAGCACAGCTCCAGACACAGGCTGGGAAAACAGGTGATCTATGGTTGGTAAGGAAGGCTGCTGTCTTCTGTCCACAGGGAGGCTCAGTCCCAGGATATACAGGGTAAAGTCTAAGTTTGGAGCCTGCCAAAATGGGAACAAGCCAGTCAGCCTGCCTCTGCAGGGACTTACCTAGTGCTCCAGGATCACTCCCCACTTCCCTTAGAACAGTGGGTCCTCCTGACGCTTGGACCCTTTTAATACACTGCCTCATGTTGCGACCACCAACCATAAAATTATTTTTATTGCTACTTCATAAATAATTTTACACCGGGCAGTGGTGGCGCACGACTTTAATCCCAGCACTCAGAAGGCAGAGGCAGGCAGATCTGTGTGAGTTCAAGGCCACCCTGGGCTACAAAGCGAGTTCCAGGAAAGGCGCAAAGCTACACAGAGAAACCCTGTCTCAAAAAACCAAGCAAGCAAGCAAGCAAACAAACAAGCAAATAAATAAATTAGCTACTGTTGTGAATTATAATGTAAATATCTGATATGCAGGATATCTGAGACCCTTGTAAAAGGGTCATTTAACCCCCAAGGGGTTGCGACCCACAGGTTGAGAATCTTTGCCTTAGAACTAACTCCTCTTGTAAAAAGTCTTGGGAGAGAGGTGGAACAAGGAGCTGGTCCAATCAGTGACAGCAGAGGGTAGGTGGACCTCTGAGGGATGAAAATGACCGATCTCTAGTCCTGTTTCTGGGAGAAAGTTAGCTTTGTTTTGGATGAACTCATTCTCAGGGAACTCAGGTTGCAATGGGCAAAGGAACTGGCCATAGGGGAGTCTGAAGTGGATGTAGTCCTTTGCTGAATGGGGGAGCACATGGCCTGCAGTGTGTGAGGGGTGTGGGAGGTGTGGGATGAGGTGAGGACACTCTGTTTTCCTATGTCCAGTGCAGTGGTTAGAGTGAGGGCTGGGGATGTAGGGCAGCTGGTAGAGTGTTTGCCCAGCATGCATAAAGCCCTGGGTTCCATCCCCAGTGCAGTGGCTAGAGTGAGGGCTGGGGATGTAGGGCAGCTGGTAGAGTGTTTGCCCAGCATGCATAAAGCCCCGGTTCCATCCCCAGTGCCACATGAACCAGATGTGGTTGCGAACACCTGTACTCCCTGCATTAGTGAATACAAGAAAAGTTCAAGGTTACCCTGCTGTGTAAGTGGTGCATATCTTGAATTCCAGCATTCAAGAAGTAGAGACAGGTGGGGCTCTGTGGCTTTGAGGCCAGCCTGGTCTACATAGCAAGTTCCAGGCCAGCCAGGGCTACATAATGAGATCCTGTCTTTTTTTTTTTTTTTTTTTTTTTTTTTGAGACAAGTTTTCTCTGTGTAGCTTTGTGCCTTTCCTGGAACTCACTTTGTAGACCAGGCTGGCCTCGAATTCACAAAGATCTGCCTGCCTCTGCCTCCTGAGTGCTGGGATTAAAGGCATGCGCCACTGCCACCCGGCTGAGATCCTGTCTTAAAAAAAAAAAAAAAGAAATATAGTGCAGATGAGAGTTTGAGGAAGCACTGACTGATTCCTTGGGCTCTCTGTAACCATTGTTCCCCTGAACCCTGCTGTGGGTCCTAAGACAGCACACTCTTGGAACTCCAGCCCTCTCAGAGAGATTCCAGCTCAGGGCGGACTAGGAGAGAATGCACACACCTGATGAGTCCCAAGAAGATTCTTGGAGCAGAGTTGGGAATGGGAAGGGGTGAGCATGTATGGAATTAGTGTTAGTAAAGATGGAGAAGGCAATTCCATTGCACTTGGCCTTTCTGTTCATAGCAGATGCAGTCTGTTGGAATTCTCAGTCTGCCCTGTCAGCTCTTCGTCAGAAGGAACGCTGATGCCCACACCAGGCCTCCCAGCTCAAGGGGTTAGCAAATACAGAAATAGCAGTGCTAACCCAGATGTTGCCCAACTGATACCTGCTCCCACCCAGCACAGATCCTGGGGCAGCCAGGGAAGCGTCTCCTCAGAAGACCCTGTTGTCCAAGTGTGGTGTCAGCCCTCACTGTCTGGTCTGCTGATGCTGTGTTATACTCACTACTGCAGGTCAGCACAGTGGTCCAGCATGGAGGGCCAGGGAGCAAGTGCTTTGGGTTCAGGGCCTGGTTTGAGCAGCAGACTGGCAAAGGCCAGACTTGGAGTTCACAAGCCGAAGTGAAGGCACTGGGTTCAACAGTCTTGATTCTCTGTTGTATCTCTAGAGCCTTACTCCGAAGACAGCAGTCCCATTGAACGGATAGAAATCATCCGTCCTGGCAGAGACCTAGGGCATCTTTGCCATGAAGGTCTTAGAATCTTTCTGCTTGCCTCCGGGGTTCGGTTTTGCTGTCAGTTATTTCAATCCTTGCCTTATTCTGTCCATCTGTCCTGGAAGGCAGGAGTTCTTTTGGCAGTCCCTGGGAGCTTCCTAGCACTGAGTAAAGATAACAGAGCAGTCCAACCACTCTGATTAGACACAGGTGGACCTCTGAAGAGAGTGGCTTTATCCTAGAGCCCACTGCCCATGTAGGAAGGGTAATTCCCAGTAATGGCCTCCCTTACACTTTCCTAATACAAAGTGTAAGGGAGGTGAGGGGGCAGAGACCCTCCTGAAAGAGTGTGAAAGAGACTGCCAAGTAAGCTGTCTCCCTGCTAGCATGAGTCACGTCTGAACCTCTGTTGGACTTAGCTTTTCATTGGGGCCTGCTCTACTCTGTCCGTGGTGATGGGCACTACATGGAGATTGGGGTTCTGGGGAGAAAGCTCAAAATAAAGATCCGGGCTGGGCATTTTCTGTAGTTTATTAGTAAAGATTTGTATGTCTGTCCTACAAACACAGCTCCTCAAAGACTGGTCCCATAGGCCTCCTGGGCCTGGCACTGAGGAGTGGAGGAGGCGTGGGGGAGGATGAATGTAGTGTGCGTTAATGAGATAGACAGAGTCAGCCCAGAGGCCCGCCTGGGGGAGTGCAGAGGGGCAAGGAGAGAAGCATGTTTTGACTTGGATGTTTACAACTTCTAGAAGCCACAGCTTCATTATTTTTTTCTTGTCATAACAAGCCTTCGAAAGTGCGTAACTCTAATGACAATGGGGCTTAATTAGCCTTCTTGGAGCAGTGTGCAGGGGCGGTGGGGTTATGCTGGTGGCAAATATCTTTGATGATTTTTTTTTTAAATGCCTCTTCATAATGCAAGTAAAGATTTGTACACTGCAAGCCACCGGGTGGTGATGGCGCACGTCTTGAATCCCAGCACTCAGGAGGCAGAGGCAGGCGAATCTCGGTGAGTTCGAGGTCAGCCTGGTCTACAGACTGAGTTCCAGGAAAGGCTCCAAAGCTTTGCAGAGAAAACCAGAAAAAAGATTTGCATAGTGCAATAGGAAGGCAAAACGCTGAGTGAATTCTATAATTTCTAGCTTTCTTCTTATTCCTGTTCTTCCGGGAACCATGGCCAACTGAAGACTGTACTATACAAATGAGCTTGTTTAGGCCATGGGGTGCAGGGTGGGGGGAGTGGGGGAGTGGTGGTGGCACCTGGGCAAGGCAAGGCTAAGGTCCCTCGTTGCCTCCTGCTTACTTAGGAGCTGCCCACTTCCCTTTGTCTGTGGGCGGTGCTAGCAAACTTAAGCCAGGAAGACAGTCTTCCCCTCTAGACTTCCCCATTTCCTTTTCAGTTCAGATTCTTTTTCTCTCACCCAGGGGAGGAGCGGGGGCGGGTAGTTGCACGTCTTCGGGAGGTATGACAAACCTTAGCAAGACGCCCCAGAAAGGGGTTTATGGAGTCTCATAGATAAGTGTGAGCTTTCCCAGTCTCTCTGAAACAGTCCAAAGTGTCTGTGGCTCCCTAACACCCAAGTGTTCAAAGGCTTCCTAACACCCAAAGACTTCAGCCAGTCTTTCTTTTTGTGTATATATATATATTTTCTTTTTCCATTTAAATTTTTTTCTTTTTAAAAATTAATTAATTTTTATTTTATGTGCATTAGTGTTTTGCCGTGAGTTTCAAGTCCTCTGGAACTGGAGTTACAGACAGTTGCTAGCTGCCAGGTGGGTGCTGGGAACTGAACCTAGGTCCTCTGGAAGAGTAGCTAGTGCTCTTTTTTTGTTGGTTTTTTTTATTTTTCAAGACAGGGTTTCTCTGTGTAGCTTTGGCTGTTCCAGAACACGCTCTATAAACCAGGCTGGCCTCGAACTCACAGAGATCCACCTGCCTCTGCCTCCAGAGTGCTGGGATTAAAGGCGTGTGCCACCGCCGCCGCCCGGCTTCAGTCAGTGCTCTTAACCACTTAGCCATCTCTCCAGCCCCCCACCCCGTTTAATCCTTTAAATTAATGTAGGAGGGTTTGCCTGCATGTATGTCTGTGTATCACATTCATGCAGAGCCTGAGGAGGCCAGAAGAGGGCAGCAGATCCCCTAGGACTGGAGTTACAGTCTGTTCCCCATTTTTAATTTTTTAATTTTTTTCCTTTTTTTTTTTTTTTTTTTTTTGAGACAGGGTCTCTGTAGGTAGCCCTGGTGATCCTGGAACTCAAAGAGATCTACCTACCTCTACCTCCTAAATGCTGGGATTAAAGGTGGGCGCCACCACTGCCCAGCACCACCATTTTTTAATTAAAAATTTTTATTTTTATAACTTTTTGTTATCTGTATGGGTTTGTGTTTGTGTAGGGGTATGTGTACATGAGTGCAGGTGTTTGAAAAGGCATTGGATTCCCTGGAGCTGGAGTAACAGGTGGTTTTGAGCCAGGGTAAAGGAACCAAACTTGGGGTTCTCTGGAAGAGCAGTATGTGCTTTTAACTGCTGAACCATCTCTCCAGACCCTCTTTTTTCCAGTGTGTGTGTGCCTCATGTGGAGGCCTGAGGTTGATGTAAGAATCATCTTCAATCACTCTTCCATCCCATTTATAGAGGCAGACTCTGTCAGTCAAGCCCAGAACTTGATAATACGGTTAGTTTTGCTAGCTAGCTTGCTCTAGGAATCCTGTCTGTAATTACAGGCAGGCTATCACTCCCACCTGGCATTTATGGGGCTGGCGGGGATCTGAACCGGGGTCCTCAGGCTCCTGTAACAAGCATTCAGCCACTGAGCCGTCTCCCCGTCCACTCCTCCTTTCCTCATCCACCTCTAATCCGTTCTCTACTCTTCTTCCTCTTTCTTTGGGTTCGGCAATGGGAGACTGCAGGTGCACTGATTCCTGTGTACATGTGAAGCCAGCAGTTGACATCAGGTGTCTTTCTCAATTGTTCTCTACCTCGTGTTTTTTTCTTTTTGCTTATTTGTTTTTTGTTTTTCGAGACAGGGTTTCTCTGTGTAGCTTTGCGCCTTTCCTGGAACTCACTTGGTAGCCCAGGCTGGCCTCGAACTCACAGAGATCCGCCTGCCTCTGCCTTCCGAGTGCTGGGATTAAAGGCGTGCGCCACCACGCCTGGCTTCTACCTTGTTTTTTTGAGACAGGATCTCTCACTGAACCTGGAATAGCTTCGCTGGTTGGCCACAGCATCCCATAGATCCTTATTTATGGGATTGCAGGTACACCACATGCCCAGGTTTTTACATGTTGGGGATCCAAACTCAGGTTCTTATGCTTGTATGGCAAGCATTTCACTGACTGAGCGACCTCCCCAGTCCTGTCTCCTACAAAGTTTCTTCTTTACCCCTATAGACTTCGGTTTTTGTTTGTTTGTTTGTTTGGTTTCTCTGTGTAGCACTGGCTGTCCTGGAACTCTCTCTGTAGACCAGGCTGGCCTCAAACTCAGAGATCCACCTGCCTCTGCCTCCCAAGTGTTGGGATTAAAGGTGTGTGCCAACACTGCCTGGCAAGTTTTTTTTTTTTTTTTTTTTTTTAATAAAGTGAGGATGTTATGTATGTGAGGCATTTTCTTTTCTTTTTTAAGATTTATTTATTATGTATACAGTGTTCTGTCTGCACATATCCTTGCAAGCCAGAAGAGGGCACCAGATCTCATTACAGATGGTTGTGAGCCACCATGTGGTTGCTGGGAATTGAACTCAGGACCTTTGGAAGAACAAGCAGTGCTCTTAACCGCTGAGCCATCTCTCCAGCCCAAGTTTTGTTTTTTTATATGTGCCTGGGTGTTTGCTGGGTGTACTTTGGATCTGGGCACCTGATCATGTGTGCCTGATGTCTATGGAGGCCAGAAGACACAGAAGTGTCAGATCCCCTGGAAAGAAGGTATAGGTAATTTTGAACTATCATGTGGGTGCTGGGAATCAAACTTGGGTCACTCTGGAACAGTGGATCTCAACCTTCCTAACGCTGCTACCCTTTAATGCAGTTCCTCATGTCGTGGTGACCCCTAACCATAACATTATTTTGTCGCTACTTTGTAACCTTAGTTTTGCTACTGTTACGAATTGTAATGTAAATTTTTTGGAGGTAGAGGTTTGCCAAAGGGGTTGTGACTCACAGGCTGAGAAACACTGCTATAGAACAGCCAGTGCTCTTGACTGCTGAACCATCTTGAAGGTGGAAGTTTCTGTCTTGCCAGTAACTCCCAAATACCCAGCAGCCACTCTCCAAATTACCACACAGTCTTATATTAATTATAACTGCTTGGCTGGTAGCTCAGGCTTATTGCAAACTAACTCATACACTAAAATTAACCCATAATACTTACCCATGTTTAGCCTCGTGGCTTGGTACTTTTTCTCAGTATGGCGTTCTCCTCTTGTATCTGGCTGGCAACTCCTGACTATGCCCTTCTCCTTCCCATCATCCTTAGTTTGGTCACCCTGCCAATACTTCCTGCCTGGCTACTGGCCAATCAGCGTTTTATTAAACCAATTCGAGTGACAAATCTTTACAGTGTGCAAGAGGATTGTTCCACAGCACCATCTCTTCAGCACCCCCCTTTTGAGACAAGACAGTTGTATAGCTCAGGCAGACTTTGAATTTCCCTCCCCACTGCCCCACTCCCACCTGGTAAGATCCAGGATTATAGGCATGCACCACCACCCCGGCCTTCCCTCTCATCTTTTCCAAGTGTCCCAGGTACAAGCTGAAGAAGCAAACATCTATTCCCTTTTGGTGTGTAGGTAGATTATTCTGCCATCTGGATTTCCTCCAAAATGTCTGCCATTTGTTGCATGTATACAAAATGGGAAGAGGGTACATTCCCTAGGGAGGCTTAGGGGCCTGAGAAACCAGAGTCTTCAAGTCCATGCTGTCCCTCTAGGGACAGCAGCTGGACCTACAAGGACATGGCGCTAGACACACCACACACAGTTGTTCTATGGTCAAATTTAGTGAATTCTCCGAGTGAAGACAGCTTGCCAATAGCCCTTTCATTGAATGCAATCTCTGTATTCTCCCTGGTTCTTATCAGGTCCACAGCCTAAATGTGGTCATTTGGGAGTTCAGGTCAAGATCTTCCTGAGCAGCTTTTAAGCCCTGTCGGTGATGGAGCCTCTAGAAAGTGCAGGTGAGATAAAAGCTCAGAGCAGCATGGAGAACCAAGTCCAGTGACCAGTCCCTAAGGACCGCTGAAGGCCAGCCCAGGCAAACAGTCCAAACTGGACGAAATAGAAAATGACCCCAGTGACAGGGAAGAAAAACAAGAGACTGAATCAAGAGCCCTAGACCACCAGGGGCTTGTACTGTCCCATAGTCAGTCGGTGTGGAGTGGGCAGGAAAGTGAGTGCCGGGGAGTGCTGCTCAGAGGAAATGGAACTGTCTGAGAGGGGAAGGGCATCACTAACCCAACGTCCAGGTCCTCCTGGGTCCACTGCGTGTCTTTGTCACCAAGGTAGCAAAGACCCTAGAGGTCTGCTTACAGCCAGGAATCCACCCCGAGGAGAACAACTCCCCAGACCCACTGGCTGGGTAGGGCTAATTACCCCCACAGGAACTAGGGACATGTTGACTTGACTCTGTGGAAAGCCATAACTTCTGTGATTTCTACAGAAACAAACAAACAAAAAAATAAGCATTCTTTCCCCCTCCCACCTGGTCCAACCCATGTTATAGAATGCTCTCTGAACACAATGGCTGTTATCATTGTCATAAGCAGCATGTGTGACTGACTGTTCACCAGAGACCCTCCAGACTGAGCCTGTTGACATTCCTTCACAGTAGGACGGCTTGGGACCCTTACCTGAGATCCCAGCCACTGCTGTCTGCACCTCCTTGCCCACTGTATGTAATTTTCTCTAGTTGATGTGGCTTGTGGTCTTGGAGGGTGCTGATATGTATGAAGGTTATCTGAAGGTGAGGGTAGGGGGACTCTAATTGTGCATCTATGGAGAAATTATCATCCATGTTGTGTGTGAGACTTTTCAGTAATATGGCTGCTTTGGGGTCGTCCACGCTCTGTAGGTGAGTTCAGTAAATTTATTGGTTTGCCAGACTGGACCTTTGTGGAATTATTACTTTTGTCTGGCTTTGGTGTGCTATCTGGGGTGAGGAGATGTTTATGTCTCCCCAGATAAAAGTTCTTATGATGTCACACTAGCTGGTGTTTGTAAAGCTAAAACAATCTAGTGTGGGTCAGAGTCAGGCCACGGGCCTGCCCACAGGCCTTGTGTGTCACCAAGCCCCTGAGTCCGGACACCACAGCCAAGGCCTCAATGGCAGCGTTGTCATGTGTGTGCTGGGTTCTCTTCTGTCACCCTCACAACCTTCTTTATTAGAGGGCCTGCTAATAGAGGAAATGGAGACTCGGTGAGTCCTGTCTGGGGAGTAGCCAGGCTGAGATGCTGACCCGTATGGTCCCTAATCGTTCACATGTGGTCATCAGACATGAAACAAAATCGAATACTCTTTAGCACAGGAAGACGCATAGCCGGGACCACCACAGTGCAGACCCTCCTCCCTCTGTTCCAGACGGGCTCGGGAGGCTAGCCAGGACAGCAGACGGGGCTGTTCTGCCTAGTGGGAACCTCCACGGGAAGTGGAGGGCTCTGGGGTCTTTCCCTTAACTGATCCCTCACAGAGTTGGGGGAAAAACAGCTTGGATCCTTGAAAGGCCATGCTTCTTCTCCTGAACAGACAGCATTGGCCTATCCACAGATGTTCACCTGGATTATTCCAGGTCAGGTTAGAACTTTTATTTGGTTTTGGTTTTGAGCCAGGGTTTCACTGTGTATCCCTGGCTGTTTTGGGACTCTCTCTGTAGACCAGGCTATCCTCGAGCTCATAGAGACCCTCCTGCCTCTGCCTCCCAAATGCTGGGATTAAAGGTGTGTGCCACCACCACCTGGCTAAAAACTATTTATTTATTTTTTGAACATTTAAAATTTATTTTATTAAAATATGACATCATTTCCCCTCCCTGCTTCATCCTCCAATACTTTCCATGCCCGACATTTATTTTTTGAGACAAGATCTCTCTATGTAGCCTTAGCTGTCTTGGAACTTTTTATGTAGACCAAACTGGCATTGAACTCACAGAGATCTGCCTGCCTCTGCCTGCTGGGTACTGATTAAAGGTGTGAGCCACTATGCATGGCTACTATTTTTAATTATGCATATGAGTGCTTGTTTGTTGAGGCTAGAGGCATAGGACCCCTCTGAAACTAAAATTAGACTGTTGCGAACCCACTAACATGGGTGCTGGGAACCCTGCATGTCCTCTGCAGGAGCAATACACGCTCTTAACTGCCAGATCATCCCTCTAGACCCTTTTTAAACAGACATTTTTATTTGTATCTGTGCATGGTTGAGGGTACGGGTAAGCGTGGAGATCAGAGGACAGCGTGTGGAAGTCTCTCCTTTCAACACGTGGGCCCCAAACTCGCAGAGTCAGACTTGGCAGAAAGCACCTTTACCGACTTGAGCCCTCTTGCCGGCCACCCTCTTTTAAAATGGTTTGGTGTAGGCTGGTCTCAGGCTCACTATGTAGCTGAGGATGACCTTGATTTTCCTGCCTCTTCCTCCTAAGGACTGGCATTAAATGCGTAGGTTACCAGCCCCGGCTGTCAGGTCGTTTCTAAGGTCTGGTGAACCTCCAAAGGGGTCCAGCAGAAAGCGACTGCCTAACTTAGCCGGGCTTCATTCAGCACACCCCGGCCGCGTTAACCGCGGAGGGCGCATGCGCAGGTTCCGGAGGCCTTTTCCCGGCGACCCCGAGGCTGGTGCGTGGACACGAGTCTTCGCGGGCTGTCGTGAACGCGCGAGGGGAGGGGGGGGGCGTGTGCAAGGCAGGGGCGCGCGCGCGCGCTACGCGCTTGCGCAGCAGCAGGCGGCGGTGCGAGCCGAGCTGGGAGATGGCGGCAGCAGCGGTGGAGCGGAGAGTGTGAGCGCCGCCCGGGAGCCACTGGCTCGGGCGCAGTGCGACCCCGACCCCGCCCGCCCGCCTGCCCACCATGGGCAATGAGGCCAGCCTGGAGGGCGGCGCGGGTGAAGGGCCGCTGCCGCCCGGAGGCTCTGGTCCGGGTCCGGGTCCGGGCCCCGGAGCAGGGAAGCCGCCTTCAGCACTAGCTGGCGGCGGACAGCTCCCTGCAGCTGGAGCTGCGCGAGCCGCAGGACCCCCGGCCCCTGGTCTCGGCCTGGTTCCCGGTCCTGGCCCCGGCCCCGGCCCCGGCCCAGGCAGGTAAGAGCGCGGGTCTGGGTGCCTGGGGGGCAGGGAGCTGCGGTCCGAGTCTGGGGCCGGGGCCTGGAATCCCACGATCTAGTGGACAGCTAGTTCTGGTCTGCCTGCACTCCGAGTCCTGCCAGATTGGCGTGAGCTGGGTGGTCGTGGGGGGGCAACCCTGGGTTCCCAGCCGCCCCGCCTTGACAGGACAGGATGGTGAGTACAGGGTTAGTCAGGGCCTGCAGACTGTGACTTCGTCACAATCCCCCAATTTTCTTCCCCCTAGCGCAGGGGCCCTAGAGCTCAGGAGGGGCTTATGTAACCTTAACCTGGTCCCTCCGCACTGGGGAGCAATGGTATGGAAGACACCCTCCCTGTCTGCCAGTGTGCATATGTCCATTGTGCCAGGTCTAGGAAAGAGCACAATGGGAGTGACTGTCGGGGAAGATAAGTGTCACTGCTAGGAACAGGGAGAGATGGGAATAGTTGAACCATGAACTTGGTCTTTTGCTTTCCTTAAGCATTTCGTGGCTGTCACTGTCTCTGAGGAAAGGAAAATTGTCCACTGGATACTATCAGGCCCAATAATACTCACAGTCATGTGCTTTCATCATGGCTTAGTGAACACTTTGAGGTGAAGCAAAAATGCTGCTGAATTACCTAGCTCCAGATCCAAACTCATGGCTTAATGCTTTAGATCAACACTTCCAACCGGAGGGAAAGCTGAAAGAACCCACATAAGAATGGTTTAAACAGAATAGATCCGGTCATGTATTTCAAGCCCAGCTTGTTTTAGATGTTTGCCAACCCGGATTCTGCAAAAACAAGTGGCACTGAATGCAGAGGCTGCGAATGCTAATCTATGGCAGCAGACTAAAGACTACCCAGAGATGACAGGGTAAAATGGAAGGCATGATTTTTACACCAGTTGGCCTGGGGAGTCGCGTACTCCCTGGGGGCAGTGCTTGCATCTCCATAGGAAGCTGCCAATATATGTTGCTTTGCCTTCCCCAGAACACAAAAACTCCAAGGAAGAATCATTTTTGCTCTTTCAGATGCCCAAGTATGTTGTTCCTCTGTGTCTTTCCTCAGAAGTCATTTCTCAGACGCCTCACAGTGATGAAGCTGTTAGTAGCCTGAAACCTGCCTCAAACCAGCCAGCCTATGAACACACCTCTGAGAGGTGGAATTTGTCCATTTTACATTTGCTGTTACAGTAATGCAGCTGGGTAGCACACAGGCTCTTAGCAATGCAAACACTGTCCATCTTGCTGCGTGGTGAGTTGCTGTTTGGGTTTTAGCTCGAGACAGAAGCTCACCATGCTTCAGTCCTCTCCCTCCAAGGAAAAGCTACAGCGGAATGGAAAAACACCTTGTTGCTGGGAGCTCTGTATGGGGAATTTACCATTTTTCTTCCAGTTTAGCCAAACTGGCTGCTCGGCTAGCTGTTTATCAGATGTTGCAGAGACAAGCGTATGGAATTTTGGAAAGACCTGGTGGCTTTTAGAGGGACAGGAAAGAGGCTGCTGTGCACTGCCCATGCTCCTCAGTGTTCCGTTTCTGTTCTACCAATAAGTCCTGCTGCAGGGCGGACCCACCCACTGTCACGTGTGCAGACACCGTGGGTTCTTGCTGGATTTAGGAGGTGCAGCCTGTCTTGCCAGCTGTGTGCAGGGCTCACACATGGGCCTGTGTTCTTGAGGTCCTTCAGCTTTCAGGCTCAGGAGGTGAGCTGGTGGCTTGTCACCACACTCAAGACTGAGGACCCTCAGGGGGCAGGGGCAGGAGTCCCTCTGCCAGCGGCTGGTCAGTTTGTCTCAGCCAAGTGCGTGGTCTGTCTCTCCTTCAGGGTCGGCATGGCTGACCTCTGACCGGTGCACCAAGTACCTGATACCAAATTTAGCACATTCTGTTCTGAGATGCTGATGAACAGATTGGGCCATTGATGGAGGAAAAGCCCCATGGCATGTGAGTATAGGCATTCAGGAAAGAGCATTCCAACAAGATCTTGAATTTTGTAGCAGTCAGAAACCGCATAGTATTGGGGAGAGGGTCAAAAGAAGGTATGATTAAATGTCTAACCCCTAGGCGAACTGAGGTTCTAGGGAGTTGAATCCTAGTTCTTTCCTATCGCCATGTTACCTCCTGTCACCTCCAGCTGAATTTGTTTTTTTATTCTCATACTGAGCTGACTTGGGCTCTGTGAGGGGGTGGCTTCAGCATTCAAGGCTGAAGAGCCTGTCTTGAATTCAGGAAGCATCAGTGCTGCCACACCCATAGCGTTGCCTCAGCCTGTGGGGTGATGGTAGAGCTTTGAGCACTGGAGAGCTCCATAAGGTTGGATTTTCTGTTTCTGGTCTCAGGTTTATACATAGGGTTATATCAGCTCTGCTTTTCCCACGGAGTGACAGAGTGGGAGAAAGCTGATCTCTGTCTCAGACTCTGCTTTCCAAACCAGGTGACCTGGTAGGGGCTACATCCTATTAGAGGAAGGGGCATCATTCATCCATTTATTCACTCACTCACTCATTTATAGAGATGTATCAAAGTACAGCAAGAGCACAAGATGACTGAATTTTACCTGTACACATATCCATGGCATACCACCAGATTAAGACCAGACCTTGTAAGTCCTGACAAAGTTCCTTTTGAAAAAATTGCTTCAAAGGAGCTGGGAGGTAGTACAGTGGCAGAGGCCTTACCCAGCACCTGTGAGGTCCTGGGTTCAAGCCCCAGTACCAAAAAACTGTTAATTGGGTGCTGAAGAGATCATTCAACAGTTAAGAGCACTGATTGCTCTTCTAGGGGGGACCTGAGTTCGACCCCCAACACCCACATGTTGGCTTACAGTCATGCATAACTCCAGTTCCAGGGGATCTAACACTCTCTTCTGGCCTCCATAGACACCAGGCGCACATGGTGTACAGACATACATACAAGCAAAACACCCATACATGTAAAAATAAAACTTAAAACATTACACAGCTGGCGTGTGCGCACGCCTTTAATCCAGCATCGGAGCAGAGCAGGTGGATCTCTGTGAGTTCGAGGCCAGCCTGGGCTACCAAGTGAGATCCAGGAAAGGCGCAAAGCTACGCAGAGAAACCCTGTCTCGAAAAACCTAAAAAAAAAAAAAAAAAAAAAAAAAAAACACACACACACACAAAAAAAACATTACACAAAGAGGGGATGGAGAGAGGGCTCAGTGGTTAGAGAGTTTGCTGCACTATCATGAGGACCTGAGTTTGGATCCCAGCACACTCACAACATGCTGGGCATCTCACCCAAACCTGCAGCCCCAGGGCTGAGGGGTGCGGGCAGAGACAAGAGGAATCTCTAAGATCTGCTGACTTCCAGCCTATCTGAGAAAATAAGAGCCCCAGGTTCAAAAGAGATAAGTGGAGAGCGGTGAAAGAGACACCCGGTACCCTCTTTTGGCATCGCCCTCTGTGGGCACAGATGTGTACGTCGTCCATGTCTCCCCCCACCCCCCTTGTACAGAGACTCAGACACTCACATTTTAAGACTGCACAAAGCGTCCACATAGATTAGTGGCATCCTGTCTCATCCATATCAGCTGTGAGAAACTTGTAAATGTTTTGTCACGTTTACTGATTTTCAGTAAATTGGGGAAGATATCTTAGCCATCAAGAGCAAGCACTGGATTTGGCTACAAGAAAAAATGTGGTACTTCCCTATCCTTTAGCCTTAGTCTGGTCGGTCAGGTCTTCTTGAGGAGCGAAACCATGGATAATCTGCAGGAGAAACTGTGGGCATCTCGGAGTCTGGGAGGTGCCACTCAGGCGTGAGTCTAGCCGGGGAGTCAAGCAGGAGATGAAGGGGAGTTAGGTTTCAAGAGAGGGAGACACCCAAGGCATTACGGAAAAATGATTGGAATTCAGAAAGAGAGAGAAGGGGGCGGGAGAGGAAGGGAAGAGGAATGTGGTCTGCACTGGCAGAGACAGTGAGCAGAGAATGAGAAAGGACTGGAAGAGAGAGGGTAAATCCAGGTGCGACATCGCTCTCTCTAAATGCCAGACAAAATCTATAATTTAGCTCATATGCCATGGAGAAATCTTGAGCCAAAGACAGCTGGGCACAGAGAACCTGGTTGTTGGCTGGCTAGGCGCAAGTCCTCTGAGAACCACGTGGAGTGTCTTTCCTCAAAATGGATTCGTCAGGCATAGGGTCTGAATTATCCAGGTTTGTTGTGTTAGCTAATAGTCGTGAACTAGCACAATCTACGGTGAAATAGTGTCTGAAGATAGAAAGAAAGGACGGTTTGGAAATAAGGGTTATTTGTCATTTAGAGGCCTGTCTGGCCCCAGTGGCTGAGTTTTTTGGGAGTGCATGTGTGTATTAAAGTGACCTTCCTTTAGAATAGTGACATTGCCAATTTTACCTCAAGGGGGCAACCATTTTTGCATTTCTTGCAGCTTTGATAATATTGTTCCCAGCACTGGTGGGACAGGTAAGACACCATAGGGTTTTGTGTTTTGGAGACAGTCTTACTCTGTAGCCTGAGCTGGCCTGGAATTCACTGCGTGACCCAGGGTGGCCTCCGCCAGCCTCGGCTCTGCATGTGCTGGGACTACAGGCATGAGTAGACATGTCTGGCTGTGGATTTAAAAAATTTCTTTTTCTAGTGGAGAAATGAGAGGAGAGGTCATTTAAACAAACAAACAAAACAAGATTACTATGGAAAATTTCAAGCATACATAATAATAGAGGGACTAGGCTAATAAAGTTCTGTGTTCCAGTTACTCAGCTACAGCCATTATCAACTCATAACCAATCGAGTTTCATTTCTCCCTCTCCCTTCCTCCTGAAACAAATTCCAGACATTCCAACATTCCATCATCAGTATTCCAGTGTCCACTTCCAGGAAACAAGAGCTTTGTACAAATGTAATCATAGTGCAATCATCATATCTAAGTATGTATTTCCTTCTTTCCAGGGAAGGTTTGCTAGGAAGGAGTCAAACCCAGGGCCACATGAATGCTAAGCAGGCACCTTGTCTCTGAGCTAAATGTGCCGCCCAATAACCTATTATTAAAAAAAAAAAAAAAAAAAAAAAAGATTTATTTTTAATTATGCATATTTGTGAGTGTCTGTATGTGGGTATGCACCTGAGAGCAAGTGACCTAAGAGGCCAAAAAGTATTAGCCCTCCCTTGAGCATGGTATAGGCAGTTTAAGCCACCCAATAAGGGTCCTGAGAACTGAACCTGGGCCCGCCGTAAGAACAGTCCGTAATGTTAGCTGCTGAGCTGTCTCTCCAGCGCCCCTGACAACTTGTTCTTTTGTTTATTTGTTTGTTTTTGTTTTTGAGACAGGGCTACCCCTGGCTGTCCTAGAACCGACTCTGTAGACTGGAGATCTGCCGGCCTCTGCCTCCCTAGTGCTGGGATGAAATGCATGCGCCACCACTTGGAACAATCTGCTCTTTTTTGTTTTTGGTTTTCAAGACAGGGTTTCTCTGTGTAGACTTGGTTGTCCTGGATCTCGCTCTGTAGACCAGGCTGGCCTCCAACAATCTGTTCTTAATCTCAGGGATTATTTGGATGTGGTTCTGTTTTCTGATTGTCTTATAGGTTTTGACAGTTGGTTTGTTCAAATTGTGATGTATATTAAATCTAGTCTCCTTAATACCCTGTCTCTTCATTTGTTTGTTTTGTAATTTATGTATGGCAGACCTGAGTCACTTAGTATGTAATTCCCCATATTCTGGACTATGTTAATTGCATTCTTGTGGTGTCACTTAAGATGTATTTTGGCCAGCGTTTCCCTGAAAATTGGATATTATATTTAGAATCTATTCAGATTCACATTTCATCACTGTTATTATTCATTATTTGTAGTGCTTAAGTCCAAACCCAGGGGATTCATACATTCATACACATGCTGTACCACTGAATTGTATGTCACAAGCCCACATTTTATTCATTTTGTTGTTATTTTTGAGAGCAAGGCTTGCTATGTGGTTCAAGTGGATCTTGAACTCGTTTTGTGTAGCCCGGGGTGACTTCAAACTCTCAATCCTCCTGTCTCAGCCTCCTAAGTGCTGAGATGACAGCCGTGTGCCACCATGCTCGGCTGAAATTCTGCCTTAGAAGAAGAGATTTGTTGATGGATTCACATGTGGAGAGAGGAGGAAGTTGCTCAAAATAGAGCCTGGCTTTGGACTAATTTGGGAGCCAAAGAACAGTGTGGCGGGGTCACTTTCTCTTCTTTCTCTGAAGTTCTCCTTCTGAGTTTAGGAAACCAAAGCTTTCAGAGTCATGCCCTTTGAACCCAGCTCACGTGAGCCTCTGTAGATTTAAGTAGGAAGGCTAGGCGACAGATTTGGGGGCTTTCAAAAAAAAAAAAAAAAAAAAAACCTCCTAATCTCATTGTTCTTGCATTTCCTCCAAGTAGGAACCTTTTCCCATATTAAGAGTGTGGGTGGAGAGGGCCAGACCCTGTATATGTGAGCTACTCAAGGGTCTGTCCCGGAGCCTATTGGCCTGTTCTGTTGAGCTGGGCCTGATAAAACCGTTGTATTGGTTCTAACTGTGGTTACTGGATGGCTGCTGCATCATAGACAGTCTGCTCACTGTTTCATTTCTCTCTCGACCTGCCAGGCTGTAAAGAACCTGCAGGTCCCAATTGTCCTGGTCCTTCCTGTCCTTCCTGTCTGGGAACTTTTTAACACTGAAATGGTGGCTGAGGCTTGTGTCACTTTATGATATGAGTGAGGCTTGCTGAACAGCCTGGCTGTGGAGACTCTGGCCTCAGTCCTCCAAAGGCTGGGAGCACGTCATGCTGGTGTGAGCACTGCATTCATGCTTGCCCAAGCTCCTTTCCGACAGGACTGTCCACCACCCCCGTTTATAAGTGCGGTGAGGTGGAACCCCCTGGACTGTGACGCTGTGTGGAAGGGCAGCTGGAATTCTGGCTTTCTGTCCTCTGTGGTTTCCTCCTTACAGATGGGGCCTCCAGTGGATGAGTGTCTGCTGGGAATTGAACTCAGGACCTCTGATTGAGCAGCCAGTGCTCTTAACCTCTGAGCCAGTCTGGGAACGCTGAGTCTGCTATCAGCATAAAGTCAGCAGCAGCAAGTGTCTGCTGGTCATGGCTAGTCTCTGGGTTTTTTTTTTTTTTTTTTTTTTTTTTTTTTCGAGACAGGGTTTCTGATAGTTTGCGCTTTTGGAGCTCACTTGTAGCCAGGCTGCCTCGAACTCACAGAGATCACCTGCTCTGCTCCGAGTGCTGGGATTAAAGGCGTGCGCCACCACCGCCCGGCTTTTTTTTTTTTAGTTGTTGTTCGGTTGGGTTTTTTTTGTTGTTGTTGTTGTTCTGGGAATTAAACTCAAGGCTTTGTGCATGCTAGGCTAGGCAAGAGCTACTCCGGTTCTCCCCAGCCCTGGCCCGTGGCATTCTCTTTGCCAGTTTAACTTCCACTTAGGCTCTGATCAGCTGTGCCTTCGTTCAATTGTGCTGTCCTCTGGGCCTCATCAGGGTGTTATGTTATGATGTTTCCTTCTCGGCCTTTGCTCTTATGGGCACCCAAGGTTCTAAAAAGAGCTTTGATCTAGAAGAGATTCTTTATCTGATGTCCCCCACTTCTTTCTAACAAGAAAATTACTTGGGGGCATATTGGGAACCTTTTAGGTCCTTTTTAGGATCCGAGTCAAGGGTGAAGAATCTGAGAGGAAGCAGGAGTGGTCCATGGCATGTATTTAGACAGTAGAGGAAAGCCTCAGGTGTTAGACCTTACCTACAACTTTGAGGCATGGTCTCTCTCTCTTCAAATTTTTTTTATTACTTTATTTTATGTGTGTGGGTGTTTGCCTGTATGTAAATTTGTGCAACATGTGCATGTCTGGTGCCCACCAAGGCCAGAAGAAGACATCGGGTCCCCTGGAACTGGAGTTACAGATGTTTGTGAGCTGCCATGTGGGTGCTGGGAATTGAACCCTGGTCCTCTGGAAGAGCAGCCAGCGCTCTTAACCACTGAACAATCACTCTAGTCTTCCACACCCTTTTATTTTACCTTTTCTAGACAGGGTCTCTAGAAAGCCCTGGGAGCCCTGGAACTTTCTATGTAGACTAGGCTGGCCTTGAACTCAGAGATCTGCCTGCCTCTGCCTCCTGAGTGCTGGGATCAAAGGTGTGTACTACTATACCTAGCTCTCTACACCCTTTTAAAATATTTTATTTTTAGTTGTATGTGTGTGTCTGTGTGAGGGTTTGTGCATGTCAGTACCTGTGGAGGCAAGAGGTCCCAGGTACCCTAGAGCTGCGGTTACAGACAGTGTGAGCCGCCTAACATGGGTACTGAAAATCAAATTCTGGTCCTCTGGAAATGCAGGAAGTGGTCTTAACCACTGAGCCATCTCTCTTGCCGCAGGCAGGGTCTCCTGTTGGTGCCAGTCTGTGCCAGGCTGGATCTCATCCTGCAGTGGGACCACTGCAGTTATAGACACCTGCCATCACATCTGGCTTTTTATATTGGTTCTTGGGGTTCAAACAGAGGCCTTCATGCTTGTGTGGCAAGCGCTTTACTTACTGAGCTTAAATGTTTTTTGGGGGTGGGTAAATAGAGAGGTCTCAGGAAGCCCAAGCTGACCTTGAACTTGTGATCCTCCTCTTTGCTTCCTCCTCCCAAGTGCTGGGATTATAGGCATGTGCCACTACACCAAGCTTTTAAACTAACAGTATTCACTATATACCATGTGATGCTTTAAAATATGTAAAATTAATTAATGTATTTATTTCCTCACATATTTATTTTCCTGTGGTGAAAAATAGTTGGATTCTACTCAGTGATTTTTCAAGACTATAATATTGCTATTAACTATAGTTATGATGATGTACAGTAGATGTCTTGAATTTATTCTTTTTTTTTTTTTTTCTCTCTCGAGACAGGGTTTCTCCGTGTAGTTTTAGAGCCTGTCCTGGATCTCGCTCTGTAGACCAGGCTGGCCTCAAACTCACAGAGGTCTACCTGGCTCTGTCTCCCAAGTGCTGGGATTAAAGGCATGCGCCGCCACCGCCACCAGCTAATTTATTCTTCTTACTTAACTTGAAGTTGGTATCCTTTGATACCAATTCTGCACTCTCCTTTTCTGTTCTTTTTGCATATGGGAACTCTTATGGAGACCTTTGCAGTGAAATTAGAAGGATTTTTATTCTCTTAAAATATATTACTTACATTTTGGTGCTGGTAATTGAACCCAGGGCCTCATACACCCTAGGCAAGTGCTGGACTGCTGAGCTAAATCAGCAGTAGTAGATTTTTTTGTTCTTTTTGAGGCAGGTCTCATGTAGGTCAGGGTGGCCTGAAACTCCCTGTGTAGCTGATGATAATTTAGAACTTGTGATCTTCCTGCCTCTGCTTCCTGAGTGCTAGGATTACAGGCACATGCTACCACACCCAGTTTTTTGCAGTGCTGGGAATTGAACCCAGAGCTTCATACATTCTAGGCGGATACTCTACCTTCTGGGCTACATATCCAGCTCAGCATTGTCTATTTGTTTATTTGTTTGTTCATTTGTTTTTGCCAGTGCCTCACTGTGTAGCCCAAACTGGTTTTTAAATCTTCCTGCCTCAGCCTTCTGAGTGGTGGGTCATGTGCACCATGCCTGGTGTAAAGGGTTTTCAAAGGGACCGTTTGTTGAGCCTATCTTTGGGTGAGCCATGAGAGTAAAGGAAGGAGCATAGAATGAATGGACTCTGTCCTCCCTGGGCTTGGTCTGTGTCCAGATCTTATCCCTCCCTTTCCTCTTCTCCTTGTCCTCCTTGTCTCTGCTTTTTGTCTCACAGAGGTAGGATAATCAAGAGCACAGTTTGAAGGGATTGTATTATTCCATAGCCTAAAATAGCAGAACATATATTTGTATAGTGTTTTACAGCTTACAAAACACATTCAAAACATTAGCTTATTCTGTTGGGAGCTCCAAAGGCCTAAGATGAGCGATTCAGAACAGCTAGCTAGCAGACGTTAGCAAACCCAAACGCCTTGCACTGAGCACAGCTGGAGAGCCCTGTCATTTCCCTGCCTCCTGCTCAGACAAGATGGAAAATTTAGCAAGAGGATGGGGAGGGCTGTGCGGAGGCAAAAGGATCAGGAAGTAGGACATTTGGATAAAGGACAGTGTAGGATGAGGAACTGTGGGCATCCTGAATGAAGATCAGAAATCCAGGTTTTGATCATTTGATGTTGCCCCAGACTCCACGCTGTGTCTACACACCGAGTAGATCTTTAGGACAGTCTTGTTTTATTTTTGAGCTTCTGGGGATCATGCTAGGTAAGCACCCCACCACTGACCCACAGCTAGGGCCCTAAGTTTTCAGTTTTATTGTCTCTAGAATGAAGGGTTTAACTAGATGATCTCCAAAGCCCCATTTGCCTTTGATATTTGATTTCTATGAGGTGAATAAAAAGGAAGGATGATGCTTTCCACTGAGAATAGAAGTCAAGGTCATAAGCTGGCCATGGTGGCTTATGCCTGTGATCCCAGCATTTAGGAGGCTGAAGTAGGAGGGTTACCCTGGGCTCCAGGGCAGCATGTGTTACATAGTGTATCAGCCTAAGATACAGAATGAGATCCTGTCTCAAACAAAACAAGATTACAAATAAAAAGCTCCATGTGTGTCCTTCAGGGGAGTTAGACCCAGCCGGAAATGGAGGATGGCTTATTTACTCTGTTCCAGAGATTTCCTAGAATGGACAAGATAAGACAAGCTTGGAGCCCACGAAGGCTGGCTGGCACCTTTCCTCCAGGTGGATGCTTGAAAAGTCACTGGCCTCCATGCACTGGCTTAGTTGGCCGCACAAAGCTGCAGTCGAAACCTAGGCTAGCAGAGCCTGATGCAGGCCTGCTGTTCCCTGCTGTGTGTCCCCTGTCTCCTGAGTATTGTTCCATCCACTGCAGGTGCTCTGGCATTGGCCAATGTGCCTATGATTGCCATGGCGAGCTGGAGTTGGGCAAAACTGTATGTGTTGGGGGGGGGGGTGGCGGAAGGGAAAGGCTAGCAGTTGGACAGCTGGGTGGACACTCATTTTAGAGGGAAGAGCTGCCCCAGGGCTCTGTCAGCTCAGGCCACACCTCCTCAGAGTCAAGGTCCAGCATGTGAGGGTGATCCCTTTAGGAGTATGGTTTGGCTTTGGCAGATAATGTGTTTGCGCTGTCTCTATTTTAGTTTGAACATCTAACCCAGCCCTTAATGGATGCTATAATGGCTGCTGTCACCCCTAGGCAGAGCTCTGCTTTGATATGAAAGCTGAAGTGTTCAGCAGCCTTTGGTCTTTCTCAGCAGATTCCACTATTGGGAAACTCTTGTTTCCAGTTATTTGAACTGGATTTCTTCGTATTTCTTGTCGGCTGGTTCTCTACTCAGAGGTTTTGCAGGTGTCCACTATGAGCCTCCCATCTGCCATATTCTCACACTCCTCAATCTGGTCTTCTCTGGTCTTGACATCTCCAGCTCCTCTGACTGTGGTGGGACTCTGGGACAGTTGCCAACCTAGGCTGTCCTGCCCAAGGCTCTTAGTACTCAAGAGGACAGGGTCTAGTGCTTAGCAAGTCACATGGATTGTGAGTGACATAGTCTGAGGGACGAGAGCCTTCACTCATGCAGCAAAAACCGTCTTCTTCTGAGATGTCTTTCTGAGATCTCTGTGGCAGCTACCCCATGTCTGTCCAACCTCATGGCCATCTCTGCATGCAGGCTGAGTGTCCTCCATCTTAGATGTATGCAACCCAGGTGTGCATCTGTGGGAGCCTGGGTGGGTCCTTCCTTGTCTTCCCTGTGTATAGCTGGAGATTCCTTTAGCCTCGTGAGATTTGGGTGCCCTGACTCTGTTTCCCTGGAGAGGGAGGATAATAACTAAGGAGTATGCTTGTTTCAGAAGTCATGCTCTGAGGTCATCGCCCTTTTCTGTGAGCCCTACATCTGACCTTGAATGGCCAGTGTTAGAGTTTCACAACCAAGGCCTCACTAGCTAACGTTAGGAGAGTTACCAGCTGAGGAGAGAGGGAGAGTCAAAGTCAGGTTAGAGAGGCCAGTACTGCGTTTACCCTGGTCACAGCTGCTGTGCACTGCAGGGGAATCTCTGTGCAGGCCTCCTGGCCTTCTCCTGACAGATACCCTTCCCTTTGCTACACTAGCCTTTGGTTCTGTGGGGCCCACGTTCCCAGGAGCAGCAGGTGCTCTGCAGACAAAAACTCCAACTCTACATAGGAGAAATGTAGTCCGTCGAGGGACTGGGAGGGTGGCTCGGTTGGGAAAGGGCTGGCTGCCAAGCATGAGGCCGAGCCTGGTCCTCAGAAGCTGCTCCTGCTCCTCCCCCTCCCTCAGCCAAGCAAGCGCTGGACTTACAAGTGTGTGTTTGCATGCCCAGCTCATCTTGTCCTTCAACTAAAGCTCCTTACTTCTTGAAGGTCTTGAGACATTGTCATTATTATGTATTGACTTCATTCTAACATATATGTATGTATGGTTATAGGTAGAGTGTAGAATATGTATGAATATGTAAGTGTATTTATTTTAAAGTAATAACATAGCTTTTTTTTTTTTTTTTACTAGCAATAATACTGGTGAATGTAATTTAAGATTCCCTGTGGTATATTTTGTCTTTAGATTATATCTTTCCAGAGATATATAGGTTCATGTCTTAGAGTTATTAGAAATTATTCTTCCCTGTGTGGTTATGCAATTAATAAGATATAAAATTAAGCTCCTTTATTCCATTAGGTTTTTAATTTGTGAGGACTGTTTTTTGATCAGTTATCTGTTTTCACCATATTATTGCACAATAAATCAGCCAAACTTCAGTAGCTTCAAACAACAGTTCTTTAAAAAATTCTCACTCATACATCTGCAAGCTGGATAGAATTCTCTGACCCAGGCTGGACTCCAAGCTGCAGTTGGGTCCAGCTCTGCCTGGTGTGTGCCTCATCTTTCCTGGACAGCAGGCTAGCTGACAGTTCTCACCGTAAAGATGATGGACACACAGGGTGAGGTTCTAACTGCAGAAGCACATTGTAAGCCTTTGACTTACTCACTGTGGTGGTTTAAATAAGAATGGCCCCCATGGGCTCATATATTGGGATGCTTAGTCACCAGAGAGTGGCACAATTGGAAAGGATTAGAAGGACTAGAAGGTGTGGCCTTGTTGGATGAAGTGTGTCACTGGAGGTGGGTCAGGATGTAGCTCTCAGCTACTGCTCCAGTGTCCTGTGTCCTGCCACCACCCCCCGCCATGATGGTAATGGACTAAGCCTAATGCTCTATCGCATGAGAGCTGGTTGGTCACGGTGTCTCTTCACAGCAATAGAGCAGTGACTGACATTCAAAATAACATGTGCGTCAAGTTCCTCACTGTGATGCTGCAGCCCAGTGTTCATGGATAAATCATGTTACATTCACATGGGGAACATGGTGCAGATGCAAAGAGATAGCAAGATAGCAAGAGGACTTCTGTTTTTATCAGCGCATCTGTGAGATTTTTCTTCAAGTGGATTGCTTGAAACAGAATGGTAAATGCAGAAGTCGATTTTCCTTTTGTTGCTAGGCCTAAGGACAAAAGCTGAAGCAGGGAGCTGGTGAGGTATCTTGGCTCATTAATATGGAGAGATGGTCCATGAACCAGGGTGTGGGGTGAAGCACGGAGCTGGGAAGGGTGAATGTGCTCAAAGTAATCATCCTCGGAACGTGTTCTGGAGCTGGAGCAGAGGACTTGCTTGCCAAGGGTTGGCTGTGGAGAGCCTGAGAAAGAGAACAGTCAGGAGCACCCGAGTTTGGCCTGAACGTCTGG
Organism: Peromyscus leucopus; assembly: GCF_004664715.2. Taxonomy (NCBI): domain Eukaryota; kingdom Metazoa; phylum Chordata; class Mammalia; order Rodentia; family Cricetidae; genus Peromyscus; species Peromyscus leucopus. The sequence continues at coordinate 97,060,155 of NC_051069.1, read as the reverse complement.
TGTTGTACATGGAGAGAGGTGGGCAGAGAGCGAGATGAAGAGACAGGGCCTAAGTTCAGGTTGTGTTTCCCATGTGCTGGAGATCAAACCTAGGGAAGTGCTCTGGAAGCCAGGCCTCCAGCTAGGGTGCATTTTGGAGGTATCCAAGTGAGGGGACAGGCATGCTGAGGAGTCAGATCCGGGCTCTAAAATTGAAACTGCACTTCACCTGCAAGTATTTTGCTGTCATGCAGGCTGCTTCTAAAAGGGATAAAGACAGGAACGTGAGGCAGTCTTGGAGTTCCAGGAGAGCGAGTCGAGTGCATTCAGTCGAACAAACATTAGCCTTATCAAATGAAATATAAGCACTCATCAGGAGGCCTGGCATAACAGGACTATCAATTGAAGCCAGCTTTCATGTACAGGACTGAGAGTCGAAAGATGAACAAGATAGTCACACCCCTTACTTGGTATTCTAGAACATGTTTGAATTAAACTTGATTAAGGGTGTGTTCCCTGGCCTCTGGGAGTCCTTATGCAGAGTGATGCCTAATGGGCTCAGAGGGCCCAATGTGGACCATCCTTCCCATGCCCACACACAGCTGCTAAGGCAGCGTTCAGGGCTCAGCCTACAGTTAACATGAAAGGCCTGTCGTGTCTCAAAGGCTCTCAGAATATGCAGCTGGTCAGAGCTGAAGCTCAGGCCACCAGGACCACAGAGGACAGCACCCCACGCAGAGTGTCCTCTGACTCTTTAGTGCTTCCTTCCTCATGAAACTCCATGAAACCTGACTAAGGGTTTCGGCCTCCAGCTTGAGTGAGAGAAGGCTCTCCTGGGCAGATGTGGGCGCTGGGAAGAAGGCTCCTGAGGCTCCGAAGCTGTGCCCTGCTCATGGGCAACATGGGCACAGATGCCCGGAATGTGAAGTCCTCTGAACCCGGAAGTGGGCTGTGTAGCTCTTAGGGCTCAGAAGCCGGTGAACTGGAATAGGACTTTCCCAAGGGCCAGGCATCCATTCTTGCTCTCCTCCTGTGCTGAAAGCACTTGTGCAAATGATTAGGGCTTAGTCGCTGATTGCCTGGGGCTGAGACACCACCCGCAGAGCAGAGTCCAGGCCTTTCCTGTCAGGGCACTTTGGGGAGTTGTGGTGCGGGCTGAACCAATGGGAGGGAGGGAAGAAGGAACAGACAGACTCAGGGGCCTGCTCTCAGTGTTCCCAACAGACCAGGCCTGCCACACGGCTTACCCCGCCCCAGTTACTTTGCTATGTGTTGGAGACCACATAGTCCCTGCTCGAACTGCTACTTTGCATCTACCTGGCCATTTTGCTGTGTTCTTTAGTTGCCTGAGCTGTGGAAATACACAGACTGAAGGGGAGCAGGCATAAGCCTCCTCAGGACTCCAGAGACAGATGTCAGAGCTAAATTTCCATTCCTAAATGGTAAAACCCAAACCTCTATGACTCCTGAGTGTTGAGTAAGGAGAGAAAAAACGCTCTTAGAGACCAGAGAGCCTTGTGAGGACCACAGGGTGACGACATATCCTCCAGCGTGAAGAAGACTAGTTCAGTGCGGTCTGGGCCTGCTTGGTGACACAGGTACTCACCTGTTTTGGTGACAAATAGGAAGAGGACATTGAAAGCTTCCCTTTGGATGAACATCCTGTGTGAAAACAGCCTCAGGGATTGTCAGGCCTGTGAAATGAAAGGGCACTGACCCCAAGAGTGACAAGGATCGAGCCTGTCTGCAGGGTTTGTTACAGAACGCAGGCCTCAGCCATGCGCCCTCAGCTTCCTGTTCTGTAGTTCGCTGGTGTCACAGGAAAGCACAAAAACCAAGGTAAAGAAATGCATT